>NC_059357.1:5548580-6748580 GCF_019703515.2 Myxocyprinus asiaticus | reverse complement strand
CCGTCAGGCACAGGAACAGTTTTTTCCCTCAGGCTATCCATCTCATGAACAGTTAAAACTGCCCCGTTGAGCAATAACTATGTGCAATACACAGTTTAGTCTTTCTTATATTTATCCAACACATCCAACCTCTTCTGCCATTTCATTCCTCTGAAGAAAAAAAAAAAGAAAACATTTGCACTGTACATATCAGATAACAGATTGTATTAGATTTGGACTACCTATGTGTATGTGTGTGTGTATGTATGTATGTGTGTGTCTGTACGTATGTGTATAATTATTTTTTATTTTTTATTATTATCTATATCTTGCTGCTGTTTTTGTATTGTTGTACACTGGAAGCTCCTGTCACCAAGACAAATTCCTTGTATGTGTAAGCATACTTGGCAATAAAGCTGATTCTGATTCTGATTTTGATATTATTGTGTATTCAACTTTTATTAATAATGCACTTAATGTTTTTAAATAATGTATGTTATATAGAGTTATGATTTAATGTTTGTAATTATGTGAATCAGTGATAAATACATGAAACAATGCTTTGTTGTTGTTTATATTATACACTCAGTGACAGAATAATTAACATAATCAATGCTAAAATAAATCTATCTTTATAAAAATAGATTAAAATAATTTATAATAGCCTAGCATGATTTAAAATGTCCCAAAGAGCATCTTGTGTGCTTCATTGGCAGAATGGAAATCTGACCATTTAAACGAGTTAACATGGCAAACACCACAAATTTGCTTACATTTGATTAGTGACCTAGAAAACGATTCATTCTTCATTTTACACCATAGGCTATCTTTTCTTTGATTTAATGTTTTCGAAAACCAAAAATTTTGTTTAAATAATAATAATTAAAAAAAAAAAATGTTACAATATTTTCAGTGTGGTCACAGACTTTAGGACCCCTCTGTATATAATATATAGAAAAATGAAGGTTGGATTAAATCAACCTGAATAGTAATTCTATTTATTGATTTATTTATTTTTAATAATCCACACTTTTCCTTGTTTTGGTGTGCTTAATTACTTTTGATTGGTCAATTTATGTTTCAGACTGTACACATGTGCTTTCCTTTTGACCACTTTCGATTCATTTAATACTTCAAATTAAAATAAAATAAACATTTAACCCCTTTTATTTGCTTTTGCACTCTACACATTATTATAAGCACGACCATGTTCTCTCTTCTTTCAGCGTTGCGTTCAGAGCCTTCAAAGGAAACGCAGATCGCCCAGGAAGCAGCTGAATGGAAGTGGGCGTGGCTTCAGAGGCGGCGTGCGGAGTGACGTATTGCCCATAAACACGCGTACACACAGCGAGAACAGCGTCATTCACAGAAGCAAATATCTATAATATATTACTCTCCGATGGACAGCTTCTGATATGGACGAGTGGCAGAGTTTATAATCGCTTCTGGTACTGAAGGTAAGCGTGCTGACTTGTTTTTCGATTACTAATCCATTGTAATGGCTGTCAGTATTTGAAGTTGTTCAGGCTGCGTCCCATATGGGAAGAGCAGTAGATGTATCTCTATTATAACAGACATAACGGACCACATTTCTCAGCGCGCTTTGCTTCTGTTACCTGATATACCTTTTATGATGATTCAGATGCACAGAGCGGCACAGGGGCATTGTGCATTTAAATACAATATTGGTACAGGTCAATCAGCCCGATCAGAAGGACAGAGCATCTGATACAGGCCCGAACAAGTTCAATATATGAACACATGGTGTGTTTGATGTAGGCTGTAAGTTGATTTTGATTACTGTAATATTTATTTAGACATTGCAATGTTGGGACATGCACAGACTTTATTGCTTAAGACTTATACATTTTTACTTTGACATTGGGATTAATATGCCATTGTGATATTATATGGTTTTATGACATTTAAAGCCACTTGCATGTTTAGTAGCATGTTTAATAATGCATATTTTTTGCTGTGCATGTGATGAATAATCTTTGATTGGATATCCCTAGTCATAAAATTCTAAAGGAATGTGTTCATGGTTTCCATAATGATTTAGAACCAATTGTGATGGGATCAAATACAGTAAGAATTGAATAAGGTTCTCCTGGTAATTCTCATAAGCTACATACATTTGCAACATTTAAAAATGATTCAGTATTAAATCAAATGACCTCAAAATCAAACTTTAGACATTGCATGCAATGATGTCACGGATCAGGAATATTTTGCACTATATAGTGACAAACAGGTGTTAAGGAAAGTACTGTGGTTGTTTTTGTTACTGTTTAGTGTTTTGGGAGACAATAAAATCAAAAGTGCCTTTAGCTTGTACCCTACATTTGAACAATTGTAAACCCTTAATTCTGTAGATTTTAAAGTGCATTCCAGGTCAAGTTGTTGTTGTACTGCTGTATGGCACATGCATATCTGCCAGTGCAAGAGTTTCCAGAGATGTTGACAGCTTAAAGGAGAAAGATCACATGCATCTACTAGTGACACTCTTCTCAGTACACAGTTGTGATAGTAGTACAATATCACTTTTTCCTGATTTGGAGTGCAAGATAGTCTAGTGCCATGATGTGGCATGTTTATTCACTCTAATTGTGTTTGCACTGATATTATAGTTTGTAAGTGTGCCTCTCATCCGCCTGTATAGTCTCAATGTAGTTAAAGTGAAAGAAACTCTACTCTCGAGTTTTAGAGTAACCTTACCGGACAAGCTTCCAAATTGCCCAAACACCTGAAATAGTATACGGTCTTTTTGTTAGTTGGTTTTTATCAAGGTTTGACATTCCCTAAGTGCTCAAGGCGTTTCCCAGGTGCTAAGTTGCAGTGTTCATAAAGCTGCTTTGAAACCGTAACTTGTCAAGCTACAGGCTACTCATAATTTGAAGCAGGCTAATTCAACTACAGTCCAACTATCCTTTTGAAAAAGAATTTGGCTACCAGTGTTTGATGTAATCTGATGACAAAGTAATCAATTACTGTAATCTAATTACTTTTAGGCACAAAAGTAGTGTAACTACTTTTTTATTATACATTGCATTTTAAATTTTGTAATCAGATTACAGTTACTGACTTTTAATATGACAAAGTAATTATTTTTAAGTACATAACTTGAGTTACAACTATTCATGTAATATAGTTTAAATGTGAATTCATATGTTCATACATACGTCTGTTTGCATTTCTGGGACAGCTGAAGGGTGTGCGACAATGAACAAGGAGAAAATGGACATTATTTTGATTTTGTTGAGCGGGTAAAACTTTTTTTTGTGACAAGTGTTTTAGAATGTAACTTAAAAATAAAGTAATTAGTATTAAAGGAAAATTTGACCAGGGTGGGATTTTATTTTATTTTATTTATTTATTGTTTTTGAATTTTCCCCTTTTTCTCCCAATTTGGAATGCCCAATGTGCTTTTAAGTCCTCGTGGTCGCGTAGTGATTCGCCTCAGTCTGGGGTGGCGGAAGACAAATCCCAGTTGCCTCCGCTTCTGAGACCGTCAACCCGCGCATCTTATCATGTGGCTTGTTGAGTGCGTTACCACGGAGACAGAGCGCATGTGGAGGCTTCACGCCACCCACCGCGGCAACCACGCTCAACTCACCACGCGCCCCACATTATAGCGACCACTAGGAGTTTACCCCATGTGACTCTACCCTCCCTAGCAACCGGGCCAATTCGGTTGTTTAGGAGACCTGGCTGGAGTCACTCAGCATGCCCTGGGATTTGAACTAGCGAGCTAGCGATCTCCAGGGATGGTAGCCAGCGTATTTTACCACTGAGGTACCCAGGCCCCAGGGCGGTATCTTTTATATATATATATATATATATGTTAGTTATCAGATTATATTTCTAATTCACGGGATTGCAATCAAAGCATTACTCGGTTAATAGTCAACATGATCACACGATAAGTCGGCATGTTGTTTCCGAAAGTTCCGCTACCCTAGGATCAGTGACATTAGGCCGACTCACTTTACATCTACAACATTACATTTTTACTTCACTTATGGTTTGGTTTAGGTTTGGGTTGGGGGGGTAGAGTTAATAAAATATGCATTTCTCTTCACTGTATTACATCCTGTACAGCTGAAAACCAGCTCGCTTTACAACTCGCTCTTATGGCTTTGGCCACTGGGGGCAGTGTTTTGAATTTCGGTCAGCGTAGATCGATCTTTGCTACAGAAAAGTCAACCTACTCAATGATTTCACAGTGAGATTAGTCTGTAATAGGATTTGGTTATTTTCAGTATCAAACAGCATTTCAAAAGATCAATTTACCATAAATGCTACTCAGTAAAACTTGAATACACTGTAATTTTTGTAAGATTTGAATGAATATATATATATATATATATATATATATATATATATATATATATATATATATATATATACACACACACACACACACACACACACACACTGGCGGCCAAAAGTTTGGAATAACATACAGATTTTGCTGTTTCGGAAGGAAATTGGTATTTTAATTCACCAAAGTGGCATTCAACTGATCACAAAGTATAGTCAGGACATTACTGATGTAAAAAACAGCACCATCACTATTTGAAAAAAGTAATTTTTTATCAATTCTAGACAGACCCCATTTCCAGCAGCCATCACTCCAACACCTTATCCTTGAGTAATCAAGCTAAATTGCTAATTTGGTACTAGAAAATCACTTGCCATTATATCAAACACAGCTGAAAGATATTTGGTTCATTAAATGAAGCTTAACATTGTCTTTGTGTTTGTTTGCGCGATCGGCTATGGAACATCGCCTTGTTGTACCAACACAAAGAGGCACCAGAATACTTTCCCGGACTTTCAGCTTCATCGTACCACGTTGGTGGAACGACCTTCCCAACTCTATCCATGAAGCTGACTCACTCTTCAAAAAACTACTAAAAACACATCTTTTCCATGAGCACTTAACCAGTCATTTAAAAAAAAAAAATTCCTGTTGCACTTTATTCTGTTTTGAATACTATTATGATGCTAGTGATACTTTGTAATACGGCACTTTTCATACCACTGTCTCCTAAGATGATTTGCTTATGTTTTCCTCTTTTGTAAGTCACTTTAGATAAAGGCGGAACTGGCATGTCTTAAGGTCAATATTTGGTCAAAAATTGCAAAAAAGAAACAGCTTTCTCTAGAAACTCGTCAGTCAATCATTGTTTTGAGGAATGAAGGCTATACAATGATTTCATACAAAGGTGTACACTACAGTCTTCAAAGACAAAGGACAACTGGCTCTAACAAGGACAGAAAGAGATGTGGAAGACCAGATGTACAACTAAACAAGAGGATAAGTACATCAGAGTCTCTAGTTTGAGAAATAGACGCCTCACATGTCCTCAGCTGACAGCTTCATTGAATTCTACCCGCTCAACACCAGTTTCATGTACAACAGTAAAGAGAAGACTCAGGGGTGCAGGCCTTATGGGAAGAATTGCAAAGAAAAAGCCACTTTTGAAACAGAAAAACAAAAAGAAAAGGTTAGAGTGGGCAAAGAAACACAGACATTGGACAACAAATAATTGGAATAGTGTTATGGATCTTTTGTGGGATCAGGTAGACTGTAAGGTGCATGAGATGTGCCCGACAAGACAGTCACATCTATGGCAAGTGCTACAGGAAGTGTGGGGTGAAATGTCACCTGAGTATCTGGACAAACTGACAGCTAGAATGCCAAGGATCTGCAAAGCTGTCATTGCTGCATGTGGAGGATTTTTTGATGAGAACTCTTTGAAGTAGTTTAAGTAGTTCTGAATTTTTAAAAAATTGTAATGGTAATTTTTCACTTTATTAATGTCCTGACTGTACATTGTGATCAGTTGAATGCCACTTTGGTGAATAAAAGTACCAATTATTCCAAAATTTTGGCCGCCTGTGTGTGTGTGTGTGTGTGTGTGTGTGTGTGTGTATATATATATATATATATATTATATTACTTCATGTTTTACTACAAGAAACATGTAAAAGGTGTCTGAACAGGGACCCAAATAAATCTATGATTTTTTTCTTTTTTTTTTTAGAAAGTTTAATTTAAATCCATTTAACGAACCAATTCAGTGAAAATAATGTGACTCACCAATACTTCAAATGAGAGAGTATGTTGTCATGCTACACTGCTATTCGTTGGAAAAAGTAGATGTTTACTGTAAAAGCTACTCCATTTTGAAAACAGCTGAGCTACAGTACCTTCTGAAATTTGTACTTACATTAGTAGTGTGGCTACTTTTAGTTAGTTACTCCCCAACACGTTTAAGTTGTTTAAAAAGTCTGTTTAACCTCTGAGATTTGGTTCCCAGTTCGTAATATTTTGGGGGTTTTCTTGCCATTAGTTTTAACTAATTGTGGCCTTTTTAGTGTATTATCTGATACACTGATGAGCCAGAACATTATGACCACTCACAGGTGAAGCGAATAATATTGATCATCTCCTAACAAGGCCACATGTTGAGGTCTGGGTAGATTAGATTGTAAGTGAACAATCTGTTCTCGTGGTCAACGTGTTGAATGCAGGAGAAATGGGCAGGAGTAAAGACATGAGCGACTTTCACAAGGGCCAAATTGTTATGGCCAGGTGACTGGGTCAGAGCATCTCTGAAACAGCAAGGCTTGTGGGGTGCCAGCAGTGGTGAGTACCTACTGACAGTGGTCCGAGGAGGGACAAACCACAAACCGGCAACAGGGTGTTGAGTGCCAAAGGCTCATTGATATGCGTGGGCAACGAAGTCTATCCCGTCTAGTCTGAACCGACAGAAGGTTTACTGTGGAACAAATCACATACAATTTTAATGATGTTTACAGGATGAATGTGTCACAACACACAGTGCATCGCACCCTGCTGCGTATGGGGCTACGTAGCCGGAGACCGGTCAGAGTGCCCATGATGACCCCTGTCCACCGTCGAAAGTGCCTACAATGGGCATGCGAGCGTCGGAACTGGACCTTGGAGCAGTGGAAGAAGTTCGCCTGGTCCGATGAGTCCTGTTTTCTTTTACATCATGTGGACGGCTGTGTACATGTGTGCCATTTACCTGGGGAAGTGATTTTACCAGGATGCACTGTGGGAAGACGAGAAGCCGGTGGAGGGAGTTTGATGCTCTGGGCAATGTTCTGCTGGGAAACCCTGGGTCCGGCCATTCATGTGGACATCAATTTGACACGTGCCACCTACCTAAACATCAGTGCAGTCCAGGTACACCCCTTTATGGCAATGGTATTCCCTGATGGCAGTGGCCTCTTTCAGCAGGATAATGCGCCCTGCCACACTGCACACACTGTTCAGGAATGGTTTGAAGAACATGATGAAGAGTTCAAGGTGTTGCCCTGGCCTCCAAATTCCCCAGATCTCAGTCCAGTTGAGCATCTGTGGGATGTGCTGGACCAACAAGTCCAATCCACGGCAGATCCAACTTGCTACTTACAGGACTTGTAGGATCGGCTGCTTATTTCTTGTTGCCAGATACCAAAGGACACCTTCAGGGGTCTTGTAGAGTCCATGCCTTGGCGGGTCAGTGCTGTTTTAGCAGCATGCATAGGACCAAAAGCATATTAGGCAGGTGGTCATAATGATTTGGCTTATCAGTGTATGTGAAAGGAAACTGACCTCTAATCAACACAAATGAGATACTGCCACCCTGTAAATTTGTGCCATTTCAGTAGAGGAAGGGCTGGGTATAGTTAATCAAGAGAGGAAAAACTGAAATCCGGAAGAAGTTTGAAATGGAAGTTCATGTCACAACTCACAAGTGATTGATTGCACAGAATGTTGCATAATTTGTTTTTGGGTAGCTGCTGACAAATGCTGTAAGATGTTTATGAACTTTTTTTTTACAACATTAAGATTTTATGTCAAAATATATATTCATAATGGAATTCTAGGCTGTTGCGGGTGGATGCCAGGGCAGTTGCTAAGGTGTTCCGAGTGTTTTTAGCACATTGATGTGTGGTTGCTAGGGTTCTCTAGGTGGATGCTATCATGCTAGGGTGTCACTAGGGTATTCTGGGTGGTTGTTAGGTATCTAGAGTGTTCTTAGTAGTTGCCTGGTGGTTACATACTGGACCAAAAAAGTTTATATGATATTCTGGTCCCTAGATATGACTTGGGTCCCTCCTTCACTGTAAATCTATGGATATGTATTTTTTCACTCTTTTTCATCCACTTAGTGACATTTGCATGATTGATTGCTTTGCAAAGTACTGTAATCGCATACCTCTCCTCAAAAAGCTGCATGGCTTCATTGATGTCTGTAGAACATGGTACGGCACAAGTTTTATACTTAGGCAGGGGCGTAGATTCTGGGTGGATGGGGGGAGATAACTGTGTGTGATTCAGAACAAACCAGTGATGCGCTGATCTGTGTGCACGTGCATGGCGGCGCTCTCAGATCAGTTCACATGCATTGTGAAATCAAAATAATGCAGGTTCAAGCATTCGTGCAATTCCAAACATTAGTAACAGTTACACGTTATTATACAAATCTACAAAAGTGGCACAGAATAATAGAAAAGTAGGAGATTACAGCATTTCAGGAAATGCTGAACATTGTAAACTGTCAAATACACATTGCCTTTCCTGTGTCTGAATAAAAGCTCCTTGTGAAGTTGAAGTAAATACGACAGCACTTTCAGTGTCAAAATAAAAGCCCCAGGTGAAGATGAAGTAAACAGGACAGAAATGTATTACTTTTATATAACGCAAATCTAATAATCAGAATAATAATGATAATTCAAGTCAGTGAGGTAACTTTGCACACCTTGTTTTTCACAAATATTTATTAGTAAAAACATTTAGAGGTAAATAATGCTTTTTATTAAGCTACTATGTATTATTGTGTATGAAATATAAATATAAAGTGCACATCAATGAAAATGATTGAATTTCATTCTCCCTTGTGTTTATTTAATGAAAAAATATTATTAGATTTTTATTTAATGCCTTGAACATATTTAATCTACTTGACTACGATGGCTGTTTGGATGAAATGATGGTTCCTCTGATTAAAAAAACAACAAAACAAAAACACGAGCCATTTTAGAGCAAATACATAATTATCGAGATATATCGAATATCGTCAATAGGCTGAAAAATATAGAGTTATAATTTAAGACATATCGCCCAGCCGTACTGTAGCTTCATGCTGCAATACCCCCCCCCCCACAATGTTCAAGCCAATTCTACACCCTTGTATTTAGGGTTAGGGGGTTTGTTCAAATACACACTTGCATGAGCAATAGAAATAGTGATCATTATGAGGTCATAAAACAGAAAGTACAAATGTTATTTAAAATAGTTCTAGTTAAAAGCATGTCATAGTGTAGGACACAGCTTTCACTTCTTGACATGTCATCTACCCTTTTACCTTATTGAATGACTTGTTGGTTTGTGTACATTAACAAGATTCAAACAGAAATGGCAGCGGCTGTTTTAAACAAGGAACCAGAAAGTGTTGTGTTTTCCTTGAACTTTTGGCACACTTAAGCTTCCGTCTGTTACAAGGATAACATGCGCGCATGCTCTGGGTTTCTTCAGTGCACTGGCACACTTATGTGTGCCTATGTGTGTTTGTTGAAGGTGTGACTTTGTATGATTTAGACACAAATAACCATGCAGTTAGGAAGGTGAACATGGGTTTTACAGACGTTTACGTTTATTACTGTGAAGACCCTAAAGATTGAATTGTAAGAGTTATTCTGACTTTTTGTTAGTTTAGGCCTACTGTAGTTCAGTAATAACTCTGTTAGTATTTTACAAATTCAGTTTTGTTTTGTGTTTTGTGTTATGTTTTGTCTAGTTTTGTTTTGTTTGTTTCTTGTTTGGTTTTTTGTGTTTTATTTTTCTTGTATTTTTGTTTTTGTTTTGTATTGTCTGGTTTTGTCTTGTTTGGTTTTGTATTTTTTTTTTTATTTTTTTTTTTTATTTTATTATAATTGTTTCTGTTTTGTTTTCAGTTTTTTTGTATTTGGTATTTTTTTTTTTTTTATCATTAATTAGAATGTATTTATTTCAAACGAAATGGCTCGATATTTGCACAGGCAAACTCCCAATTAGAAAAAAAAAGTTTTCATCTGTAATTACTCATTTATACTCGTAATTATTAATTCTAATAATCTGTTATGTACATTTATTTATAAATGAAAGTTTATAAAATAATTTAAAATGTTAATTAACTTATTTATAATTTATTATTTAGGTGACACATTTACCATACACTGACTACTTCCCCTCACAGGGTTTGACACTCGCCCCCCACCCCCCCCCCTCTCTTTCAGAGGATGGGAGCAGTGAGTGGTGACTGGAGGAGATGTCATTCGGTCGACTCCTGCGATGTGCATCGTCCAAAGCCTCTGACCTTTTGACCTTTAATGTGGGCACAGGGGGATCACGGGCGGTTCAGGATGGAGAGATCATCTTCTCTAAGAACAATGTGTGCGTGCACCCAGCTGAGCCTTTGCCCGGACTGCCTGAACATCACCCAGGTAACACTCACACACACACACACACACATGCGAACAGTTAAGCAGTCATAAATTTATACTCTTCTGTCTTTCTGATTGTCTCCTCCAGGTTACCTGTGTGTGCACCTGGAGAAAGACGAGGCTCTCGGCTCCACCCTCATCCTCACCTGGGTGCCCAACTCCCGCATCCAGCGTCAGGACGAGGAAGCGCTCCGCTACATCACACCCGAAAACTCTCCAGTCCGCCGTAACGCCCGCCGCCGAGCCCACCGGGCTCACTCTCGCCCGCCGCCTGCCCCTGAGGAAGAGGAGGATGATGATGGGACGGAGGCAGTGCTGCAGAACCAGCAGCTTTCAGAAGAAGGCGATGAAGGCTCCTGCGAGCTCTCCGCAGACGAGGTGAGCCGAGACAGCACCCTCGGCTCTGACTCGGACACCTTCTCCTCGCCCTTCTGCCTGTCGCCCGTCAGCGAGGCGCTGGGTGAGAGCAGCATCTCTGTCTTCCTGGATAATGAGAGCAGGTGAGAAAAAGCTGAGAATGTAGAAATACAGAAACTTTGAACACACTGATGCAAGAAATTTCACATTTGTGCAAGATCAGCACATTTAAAATGCTTCTCCACTGCATGTATCACCTCTTGTGTTCCATGGAAGAAGGAAAGTCATGAACAGATTATCAGTTTATAAACACTTTCTGCTGTTCCTCTCACAATGCTATCTTATAACATAAAAAACTTGTACAGATGTGCATGACTTGTAAGGTGATACATCTTAACCCTTGCATTAAATAACCAACTACATTTACAAATTGTTCAAGTGTGAGCAAATTGCGCAGTTGCTCATCTGATAGACTTCACTTGCGATGTCAGAGCACGCAAGTCGACATGTGAGCCAGAAGTGTCATAGAAGCCCCACAAAATGACGCAGTTGCTTCAGCAATTGCATTTTTCATGTCACACTTTCTTTTATGACACTATCGGTTAGGTTTAGGTTTAGGGTTGAAGTTAGGGATGTTGGTTTTGTTGATTTATAACTCGATAGAGAATTATGTTCACCCAGTGGACATTTCACCTCGGCACTGCCGTGAAACGTGTATGAAGCCACTTAATATCATTTTGTAAAAATGTTGTAATTTTCATGTGATCTTCCTAGACCGTGTAACCTTTTGAAATTGAAGTTGTTTGAAGCAATTACTTACACCTGTTTTTGAAAAGGTTTTAACTGGGTGTTTGATGTCAAAATGAGTCTATCATGTGTATGCTGTGATGTTTCAGTTGTGTTACCTCAGATCTGTAGTGACTGTGTGTAGTAAGAGGAGCTGCTCAAAGCTTATTCATAATTCATAGATCAACACAGCATGGTTGATTACATCGTTCAAAACATCCTTTAGCATAGCATCAGGTCAAATTTTTATTACTCTCTGAACCTACAGAACACTTTCTACTTTCATAAATTCACAGTATGCCCACCTCTACAGACACTGCTACACCATAGCCTAGTACCCACCTAACACCTCATAGAACACTTTTGCAACCCTGTAGCAGTGCTGAAGCTGCTATAACACTCTAGCATTGTGGCTGCGAGTTTTGCATGGCAAAAAAAAAAAAAAACACCTGCACGAAATGCAGATCTAGTTTTGTTCATGCTCCCATGGTGGATAGGAAGAAAGCTCTTCATTCACCCTACACGTCAACCAAAGTAGGTCAGATGAGCTTCCACTATTAAACCTTTATACAGTTTTTTTTTTAATGGCTGATAGGAAAGTACCTGCCTTTGTAGAGCAATACAATACTTTAGGAAATTGCAGAATAGTCCCATCAGTCACATACAGTTCAGAAAATTGAGTACACAAATACAGGTGCATCTCAATAAATTAGAATGTCGTGGAAAAGTTCATTTATTTCAGTAATTCAACTCAAATTGTGAAACTCGTGTATTAAATAAATTCAATGCACACAGACTGAAGTAGTTTAAGTCTTTGGTTCTTTTAATTGTGATGATTTTGGCTTACATTTAACAAAAACCCACCAATTCACTATCTCAAAAAATTAGAATATGGTGACATGCCAATCAGCTAATCAACTCAAAACACCTGCAAAGGTTTCCTGAGCCTTCAAAATGGTCTCTCAGTTTGGTTCACTAGGCTACACAATCATGGGGAAGACTGCTGATCTGACAGTTGTCCAGAAGACAATCATTGACACCCTTCACAAGGAGGGTAAGCCACAAACATTCATTGCCAAAGAAGCTGGCTGTTCACAGAGTGCTGTATCCAAGCATGTTACAGAAAGTTGAGTGGAAGGAAAAAGTGTGGAAGAAAAAGATGCACAACCAACCGAGAGAACCGCAGCCTTATGAGGATTGTCAAGCAAAATCGATTCAAGAATTTGGGTGAACTTCACAAGGAATGGACTGAGGCTGGGGTCAAGGCATCAAGAGCCACCACACACAGACGTGTCAAGGAATTTGGCTACAGTTGTCGTATTCCTCTTGTTAAGCCACTCCTGAACCACAGACAACGTCAGAGGCATCTTACCTGGGCTAAGGAGAAGAAGAACTGGACTGCTGCCCAGTGGTCCAAAGTCCTCTTTTCAGATGAGAAGTTTTGTATTTCATTTGGAAACCAAGGTCCTAGAGTCTGGAGGAAGGGTGGAGAAGCTCATAGCCCAAGTTGCTTGAAGTCCAGTGTTAAGTTTCCACAGTCTGTGATGATTTGGGGTGCAATGTCATCTGCTGGTGTTGGTCCATTATGTTTTTTGAAAACCAAAGTCACTGCACCCGTTTACCAAGAAATTTTGGAGCACTTCATGCTTCCTTCTGCTGACCAGCTTTTTAAAGATGCTGATTTCATTTTCCAGCAGGATTTGGCACCTGCCCACACTGCCAAAAGCACCAAAAGTTGGTTAAATGACCATGGTGTTGGTGTGCTTGACTGGCCAGCAAACTCACCAGACCTGAACCCCATAGAGAATCTATGGGGTATTGTCAAGAGGAAAATGAGAAACAAGAGACCAAAAAATGCAAATGAGCTGAAGGCCACTGTCAAAGAAACCTGGGCTTCCATACCACCTCAGCAGTGCCACAAACTGATCACCTCCATGCCACGCCGAATTGAGGCAGTAATTAAAGCAAAAGGAGCCCCTACCAAGTATTGAGTACATATACAGTAAATGAACATACTTTCCAGAAGGCCAACAATTCACTAAAAATGTTTTTTTATTGGTCTTGTGATGTATTCTAATTTTTTGAGATAGTGAATTGGTGGGTTTTTGTTAAATGTGAGCCAAAATCATCACAATTAAAAGAACCAAAGACTTAAACTACTTCAGTCTGTGTGCATTGAATTTATTTAATACACGAGTTTCACAATTTGAGTTGAATTACTGAAATAAATGAACTTTTCCACGACATTCTAATTTATTGAGATGCACCTGTATTTCTGGGCTTAAAGGAAACAAGAACCAAATCAATGCGGAACATTGTATATCAAAAGAAGTACAATGTGGCCCCCCATGCACTACTTTATGCCCGATGTGGCCCCTGTACAACCCCTGGTTTAAAGTGTATGTTCTTTTCCCACTGTACTCTAGGAGTGGTGATGGTGTAGTGGGCTAAAGCACATAACTGGTAATCAGAAGGTTGCTGGTTCAATCCCCACAGCCACCACCATTGTGTCCTTGAGCAAGGCACTTAACTCCAGGTTGCTCCGGGGGAATTGTCCCTGTAGTAAGTGCACTGTAAGTCGCTTTGGATAAAAGCGTCTGCCAAATGCGTAAATGTAAATGTACTCCCAGAAATGTAGAATTCTTTCCGCTATGTTGATTTGTTGTTGTGATCCATCCTGTGACTTTTGTTATTTGGTCTGTTCACACACATGCACGCTCTTTAAACACCCTTCAGAACGCCTCTTATGTGTTTACATGGCCAGATTAAGCCCCGTTCTTGAGGAGAAACCTGGGTGAGTTAAACCGCTTTCGCTTAACCCCTTAAACAGCGTAAGGAAATCGGCGTTCTTGTTTGCATGACGTTTCAGAACGCTGCTTTCTGCAAAAACCCTGGAAAAAAATAATTTTCTTAAGTGGATGTAAACGTGGTCAATGTGATTCACACAAGTAGGACATCCTTTGTTGTTCATTGAACATCATTCCTATCAGCCAATCAGAATCCTAAACCTAATCTGTACCCTAATCCTGACCATAACAAATCAGACAGAAATGATTGGTTGCTCCAAACAAAGGATGTTGCTCCAGGAACCTGTCATAATTGTGTAAATAAGGTTAAACTAGTTGCATCAGTTGTTTTAAAGAGCTCACCCTGTAATTATTTACTCACCCTCATGTCATTCTTTGTGGAACACAAAATCAACCAATATGCAATGAGAGGATGTGGGTTACAGTGATTTTAAGGGGTGTTCTTAAGCATGACACAAAGCTTTTAAAATGTGATAAAAGACACCAATGTTCAATAAGTGGTTAGATTTATTATCCTTTCAAAATGCTGCCATATCGAGGGAAGCCCGGTTGACCTCCAGAGAAATGGTAGATTAGAGCAGATTAGATCATTGGTATTTCTGCAGTGCGATTTGAAGCCTGGTTTTTCAGCTCTGTAGGTCCATACAATGCAAGTCAACAGGGTCCAAAACTTTGAAGCTCAAAAAGGCAGCATAAAAGTAATCCATATGACTCCAGTGGTTAAAACCAAATCTTCTGAAGCGATATGATAAGAACAGATCAATATTTAAGTCCTTTTTTACTATAAATTCTCCTCCCTGCCCAGTAGGTGGTGATGTGCACCAAGAATGCAAATCACCAAAAACAAAAGAAGAACTCTTAGGAGAGAAGAGCGCTTTGGAGGGCTGTTTGAAAGAGGAGGTTAATAGTAAAAGGTGACTAAAATATTGATCTAAATATTAAATATTAACATTTTTGTGTGACGGGTGTGTGAGCAATAAACTCGCATTGCATGTCAAGGGCAGCGTAACAATTTTCAAAGATAGGCATTAAATAGACATTTTCTCAGCTGAATAAATATCAGTTTGAATGGCATGATGTATTTAAAAAAGGACTCCATTTGAACGTTTTTACCTTTGATACTTAAATAAGTCATCATAATATTACAATCCTAACTGGAAGACATTTAAAATATGCTATTATGGCCTGTGTCGTACTTGTAATGCTGCTCCACGGCCACACGGGGGAGACATTACAAGCCAATATACAAGAGCATTGCAGAAGTTGCTGTTTTGGCAGGAATAAGATCTCAGTCTGTGAGTTTCCAGAGATGAGGCAACACCAGATTCCCAACCCCCAACTGCTTCATCTAATATTCCCTCTTTTCAGAATAGTTTCCTCCTTTTGTTATTTCGGCCTGAGCTGCAGGGGTGAGGCCGGGACATGAGCTGCCCATCAGAAGATAAAAATCAGTGGTTTGTGTTTGACTCCAACTATGATGGAGTATTTCTATTCCTCTGCACTGCTTTGTGTGGAGGAAGTTCTCTCTGACCTGTTTTTTGACATTTGTTTTCTGGTTTTCACTTCCTCTGTGGATCCGTCATGTTTATATTTTGTGTCAGTTCTGATTTTGCTCCCACTTTGTGACTTCTCTTTTATTCTGTCTTTATAAAGTTTTCCTCTTACTCATGCTTTTCACTCTACACCAGATGTTTTTTTTCTTTCACCCTCTCTTTCTCTCTCATTGTCTCTCATTTCATGGCTCAAGTGTTTTGATCAGTGTAGGATTGAAGGAATAAAGAAATCATGAATGCCCCTTCCAGTTAAAATCTGTGGGATAACTTCCATATATTAAGGGGGCAAATTCTGCACTTTGTAGCATTTTATTTTTCCCCTGAAGTCCACTTACAATGATAATCAAGTTTTCTTGAACCAAAAAAGTTTTACATGACTCCTTACTAACTCTCTGATCCTTGCAATTAAACGGGTTGTTTTTGCTACTGTACCTTTAGGACTTTTATATTTAAATGACCTCTGTTATGATTGGCTAATCTCGTTGCATGTGAAGTCAGAAACAACGGCAGCCAAGTTGCTGAATAGGCGCTGATGAATGTAAACAAATGTTAATGTGACTATTTTAGACTATTATTGTATTTATTTATTTTTTGAAGCTTTTTGTATAAATGGTCTGGCCAGAATGGGATTGGAGTTTGTGACAAGGAGGAGGGTGGGCCCGGGCCGTGACTACGCACGCCCGGCCCCCAACTGGGCTAATCAACCGAGGAGAGGGATAAATGCAACAGAACGTGGCAGTTCGGGAGAGAGAGAGCCACATGCAGCTGCCATGTGTGTGTTTATGTTGTGTCTTTGTTTAATTAAAATATTACTTTGTTCAGCCGGTTCCCACCTGCTCCTTTCCCAACCTAAACCTTGTTACATTGGTGCTGAAATCCGGGAAGGAGGAGGGATGTGCTGTTGTGGAGTCCTCCTCACAGAGTTTTGTGTCGTGAATGTTAGACTACATTCAGCTCTTCAAAAGAGCAAGAAAAATCATGTTATTTCATGAAATGTCCACTATAAGTTATAGTATATAAAAGTTATTTTATCTCATTCTGAGATGCTTTTCTTCTCACCACAATTGTACGAGCGGTTATCTGAGTTACCGTAGACTTTGTCAGTTCGAACCAGTCTGGCCATTCTCTGTTGACCTCTCTCATCAACAAGACATTTCGATCCGCAGAACTGCCACTCACTGGATGTTTTTTGTTTTCAGCACCATTCGGCATAAATTCTAGAGACTGTTTTGTGTGAAAATCCCAGGAGATCAGCAGTTACAGAAATACTCAAACCAGCCCGTCTGGCACCAACAATCATCCATTCAGTTATGTAATCAGCCAATCGGCCAATCGTGTGGCAGCAGTGCAGTGCATAAAATCATCCAGATACGGGTCAGGAGCTTCAGTTAATGTTCACATCAACCATCAGAATGGGGAAAAAATGTGATCTCAGTGATTTGGACTGTGGCATGATTGTTGGTGTCATGCGGGCTGGTTTGAGTATGTGTATATGAATGTGTGTGTGTGTGTGTGTGTGTGTGTGTGTGTGTGTGTGTGTATATATATATATATATATATATATATGCATACATATTATTGAATTAATGTAAGAAAAGAGTAGAAGACAGAAATGCAAGATGTGCTACTAGGCTTTAGTATTGCAGAGGTGGAAAAACACAAGTTCTCGACTTTGAGGTCATGTTTTGCTAAGCATGATGTAATTGTAATATGTTAACAGTATTTGACAGCTCTGACTCTCAGTGGCATGAAACTTCCTGGGCCTTTTGTTCCAGTATGAGAATGATGTAAGAAATGGCCCCTGAGGGCCAATTTCTATCCCAGAAGTTGTTCAGCCCCTGGAAAAAACTGGTACAAATTTAAAGAGTAACCAAATATAACATGGATGGATGAATGGGTAGGTAGGTGGATGGAGAGCAGGATGAGTGCGCACATAGATAGGTAGATGCAGGGTTGGGAGGGATACTTTTAAAATGTATTCCACTACAGATTACAGAAAACATGCTGTAAAATGTAATTTGTAATGTATTCTGTTTGATTACTCATCAACATTCAACGATTACTTTAGATTACTTCTTCAGCCATGGAAGACAACAAGTGATAAACGTGATAAAAATCTTACAGTACAGTAAAACAAAATACACTTATATAAAGAATATATGCTCTAAAAAAAAAAGCATAAATATCTGAATCAGTGTAGCTTCTCAAGTTTATTTATTTTAAGGATTTATCCGATTTTTTTTATTTTATTTTATACAGGAAAAATAAATTTTCATTAAGAGTAATATTTTTGCAGTACATCTTTGCACTAATATCAAAGGTCTTAAGAAAATAAAAAGTTCTAACGTGGATTTCTTGATGGAATTCATTATAAAATATAATTGGGACTGGTAACAGTTGCATCTAATGGCTAGAAATACCATTTTACCTTGACATAATGCTAAATGTTCACTTGGCAGTTTACACAAGGAACTATTTCTGATGCTCCAAACTTACTTCAAAACCCCACTGTGTGTCTAACATCATCTTTCGATTGTTTGTGGATTCTGAGGCAGAAAATCTATTATTTGTAGCTTTCTATATGATGATACAGTCTACATTGGTTAGTATTTCTCATATAAGCATCCTTTATTTTTGTAAAAATACCCAAACCTCATAAAAAAAAAAAAAAATGGACAAACCATATAGCCTTGTAATCATGTATTTATTGGATTTGTTTTATCTTTTATCAAATTTTTTTTTTTTTTTTTTTTTTGGGCTATAGATTCTCAATGGCGTCAGATCCACATTTTCACTCATAACAGTATGAGAGCATTCTCTGTCTGCTCGTATGATTTTAACACATCATAATGAAAGTGTTTCTGCGCTGTACAAACGCTTCTCAGATCGCTTCATTTAAAAGCATAAATGTTCTCCAACTGAATAGACTAAATATAAAATGGAACAAATTACAATAAAATGATTGTAACTGTAGTGGAATACAGTTACTTATATTTGGTATTTTAAATTACATGTATTCTGTTACTCCCCAACCCTGGGTGGGTGTATGTGTGGATGGATGGTTGGCTGGTTGGCAAGTTAAAGGGATAGTTCACCCAAAAATAAAAATTATCTCATCATTTACTCACCCTCATGCAATCTCAGATGTGTGACTTTCTTTCTTCTGCTGAACACAAGTGAAGATTTTTAGAAGAATATTTCAGCTCAGTAGAGCCATATAATGCAAGTGGATGGTGATTAGACAATCATAGTGAAAGCAATCCATACGACTCCATTTAGGTTAATATTTAGATGGGTAAATGATGATTAATAGTTAGATGGTTGCTTGAATAGTTGGATGGGTGGTTAGTTTGTTTGTTACTTTGTAAGTAGTTTGTTTTAAATTAAAAAAAAATATGAAACTATTTTCTCATGAATAATTTGATAATTGGATTGGTAGAAAGCTAGGTATGTAGTTAGGTAATATAGGTAGGAATGGATGATGATTGGTGGTTAGATGTTTGTTTACTTAATTGGATAGTTTTATGGGTGGTTAGTTAGTCAATTAAATTGTTAAAAAATTGTGTCTTTATTTTCTCATTGATTGGTAAGTTGGTAGGTGGTTCAGTAGTTCGGTATTTAGGATGGATGCATGGATCAATTTCAAGTTTTTTCTAAAATTAAATATACTGACTGTTTATTTTCTCATGTTATCCACTGTCAAATGGAGACATATAGAGGACAAGACTGTAAAGAACATGATATGTAACATTGCACCATGTACTGTCTAACACTGCCTCAGTCTGCCATATGGCCTCTGTGTGTGATCCTGCTGTGGTGTGGATCTCTCGAATACCACCTGAGCCATAAACACTGCGCTCCCATAGTGAATCTGTGATAGGACGTGTCTGGAGGGGCTGCTGCCCTGTTAGACGTGCTCTGTTAGAGAAAAGACGAGTATGAGAGAGAGCCGGAGGTCCCGCGCTTCAGGTTACAGCTCTGGCTGTGTTACAGCAAGAGGCTGAGTGACATAGTAACCGAGTGAGACACACTCAGGGAGAGAGAGAGAGAGAGAGGAGAGCTGTCGGGGGAAATTGGCTGCCAGGCTTCTTGATTTGTGTCTCTGCTCGACTCCTGCCTACACAATAACCTCCCAGCATTCCTCTCATTCCTGTCCTCTTCCAATGTCCTCTCTCGCTCTCACAAACACACACACACACACACACACACACTCATACCTACAGCTGTCACAGAGTTTCACATTGAAACCCATCGGCAGAACATATTAATTGTGCTGCTGGTTTACTGGCGAGTGACTTGCTGAATTGTGAAGCTCATAAAAAGGACTTTGAGCTAGATGTATAAAGTTTATAAAATAAAAATTGACTTTGTGTTATCTATAGAATCTATTATAATATCTCCTTAAATTCTGGTGCATTTTTGGACTGCCGCCTGCAATTTGTCACGTTCAAATTTAAAAACTCACCATTCACACATACTGTGGAATACTTGCAAAACAATTGGTCTAATGGTCTTAGAAAACCCCCCAAATTAAAAAAAGTTGCTATTATTCATAAATTATATTGTATATGTTAACAATCTTATGATAAACAAAGTTTAAAAGTTGTTTTATGTCCTAACTTTGTAAGCATGAAATTCTGGTTCAGTTTACTCTATCTCCCAGCAAAAAGTCTTATTTCATTCCACTAGATGGCAGCAAGTACTAGGAAAAATAATTTTTCCTCTATCACCTTCCATCAAAAAATGCCGATCTGAAATGTAGGTAAACTCTAACGCTTTTCAGCCCTCACAGATGTGCTCGTCCATAGACATTCAGTTTGATTTTCAGTTCATGCACCACCCCCATTGTTTCATAGAATATCCTGGCCTCTGAGTGGACTAGAAGCGCAATCTACTGTAGTTGTCATTAGCCTGAGATCGTCCCCTTTGCGATGATTTACGTATATAACATTGATCGAGCTCTATAAAAAGTTCAAATTCTACGCTTTCAAACAATACCCCATATGCCTGACTTATGTATCTGGGGACTTTAACATTTTAAGCGTTAACTTAGTTTGCGATATTGTGATAAGGACCCACCAGTGGGTACATAGTGTTTACGATGAATAGTGTCATTTCTGCACTACTAGTGGCACTAAACAGAATTGCATAATAAACTCTTGATCAGAGGTGCCCAAACTTTTTCCTACGAAGGGCCAGAAATCAAACTTGAGGGTCGTGGGCCAAAAGAGAACATTGCATTATAACAAACTCCATTTAAAATATTCAATTTTAAAATGGCATGTTTCAGTAATTACAAAATTGCATGATCTCTGTATTGCATAATGTGCATTGTTACGGAAACTAATTTTTATTTTAATCATTCACATATTTCCAAATATTTTGGCTATTAAATTAACAGCCTGCAAAACAAATGCACCAACACAGAGGAGTAGATGACAGCATTTCTCCAGATTTGGAATAAGGAGCTTATAAAAAAACACTTAGCAACTCCTTCAAGCCAATTTAATAAAACAATGAACATGAGTCAGAGATATGATTCATACACCAAAAGTGGTTAATGTTCTATAAAATTATTATTGTATCATTAATAATGTTTTTATTTAACATCAAGGCTATTTAACACATCCAGATTTTATTTTTGTTAATATTATTATAAACTACATTTTATCATTAGGTATTTTTAGCGCAGGAGCACGACACCGAACTGATGCGGAGCGAGAGAAGCGCAGTGCCTGTCTGTGTTCGTTTATGGCTCGGGCATCCGCCACTGACTCGGCAACATCTGCACAATGGACATCACAAAACAAACAATGTTCAGCAAAAATTCAAATGAAGAACATGATGTATATATTAATTTGGAACTATATCAGATTGCAGGTTTTTTTGTTTTTTTTTGCCCAGAGCCTCCTTTAATTTCTGACCCTGGATGAAACTAGACATGGAGATGAGGTGTAACAGGTGTTTATGCATCTCTCTTCACCATGCAGCTAGTACATTACACAAAGAATTTTTGCTATTTCTGCCTTTCTTGCAAATGTGCTTCATTATGAGGGAGCGCCAAGATATGAAAAGTGCACGCGCTTGCAGTGTTAACAGCTTTGTTGATTATAAACGGGAACGATATTGTTTTATCACATCGCTTGCTTATGGAGATGTGGTATAACACCATTTGCATGTAGAATTAACAGGTTTAGAAAGGTTTATACATCTGTAACCAGTGTTGGGGGTATCGTGTTACAAGTAACCCGCGTTATGTAATCAGATTAACAAGTAACAAGTAAAGTAACGCAATGTTTTTTTTTTTATTTTAGACCATAATTTTGGAGTTACTTTTTAAATAAAGTAACGCGTTGCTTTTGTACACCTCTACTTTCCCTGTATTGCGAGAAATCAGGAGTAAAAGTGTGCAAACTTCAGGGAGAAGACGTAGTGCATGACAGGCATTGTAGTTCTATAGAGTGTGAGGCCAGAGACTATTTAGCAGAGACGAGTCACTTCTATTTAAATGTATGGGAGAAATTGGAACGTTCAACCAAGAAGCTCTAGCACCCAACAGTCAATGGAAGGAAGGAAATCCCGCCTTGCAGGTAAAATAGTCAATCACCTTTTTGATACAGACATCGCCTGTCAATCAACTCGCTCATGCGCATTTCGTGTTTTAGAGTAATATGAGGTCAACATTCAGTTGAGTGAAATGCCGTTGATATATGTGTTAATACACACTGCATTAAAATATCAATAAACGCGTTTAGGACTAATAAGACTAGTCTTCCACTGGACACAACATGATACACAGGGTGAAATACTTGCTCAATTTACTGACTTATGCAGCCAAACTGCTCTGTGTTACAGCTCCCCGTAACTGGGAGAATGGGATGAGAAAAGCTGACACTGGATCAGTGGCTCCGAGCAACGTTCTACATCATTTGTGTACGCAGAGAAAATGTCTTAGTTTCTAAAAATATTCTACACTTTTGTTTTATAATAAACAAGTATTTTGATTCAAGACACAAACCATTTTTATGACATTTTGGAAAAAAATTAACTTGATTTTGAGAGATGCACTTACCTGTGCAAAACTCACTGCCACTAGCACACTGATGCTACGGTGTTGTGGGCGGTTGCTAGGGTGTTGCTAGGTAGTTGTTAGGGTGTTTTGGTTGGTTGCTTACTGAACCAAGTCAAAAGAGCCCACCTCCAAATCCCGAATTATGGCTTGGGTCCCTCTTTCTATGCAAGTCTATGGGACTTTTTTACCCATTTTATTGTCTGCCAGGCAAAAATCACAAGTTTGATCACTTAGAAAAGTAATAGCACACCTTTCCTCAACAAGCTACATGATTTGAGGTGTTATTCGTGTCTGCAGCATTGTGTGGAACAAGTTGAAACTTTATTAATGACCTTGAACCATCATTTCCAGGGAATGCGATGAACCCATGGCTCACTCTGCAAGCTCCGCCTCCAGTCTGGACAGCCACGCCCCCTCTGAGAGCAGCCAATCTCTGGGTGTTCGGTGGGAGGAGCAGCAGAAAGTGATGGCTTTGGAGCATCTATGTGGGGTTTTCAGAGTTGACCTGGGTCACATGAGGTCACTACGTCTGTTCTTCAGGTCAGTCAACATCCATCCATCCATCCAAAAACAAATGTTTTTCCTCAATGTTTATTTTTGCTTTTAAGAAACTTATTTCATTAAAAGTAATCTCTTGCTTTCTTTATATATTTTTACTCTGTTCTCTTACATCCAAAAAGCTTTTTCATAAGACAATGTAGTATTACATTTGTTTTTATATATGTAATACACCTATTTATATTACATTTACAATTGTAATTTCTGTTTCTCATTTTAGGGTGTTTTCTTTGGTATAGCCGCAAGTTATGGAACTAAATCATTATTCCTTAACCCAAGGCTGATTTTGTTCAACATATTAAAATATCGCTGTTGCGTGAATACAAATATAATGTTCCTGTCAGGATAAGGAAAATATGATTAGACATAGTCATAATGCTTTTATGAGGAGGAAATACAATGTAACAAATTTTATTACCAGCTTAAAGTCAATAATGGGTTATTTCTCTGTTGTAGCATGAGGAGAATTTATGCTCATAAATACCAAAGCACATGTTGTTCCTTGAGTTAACTTGTATCATCTGTGTGTCGAGCTCCAGACCAGTGTTGTGAAAGTCTGTTTTTTTTTTTGTCATTGGTGTGTGTGTTGTAGTGATGAGGCATGCACCTGTGGACAGCTGGTCATCGCCAGCAGAGAAAGTCAGTACAAGATACTTCACTTCCACCACGCGGGTCTTGATAAACTGTCCGAGGTGTTTCAACAGTGGAAATGCTGCAGGGAGACCCAGCTCAAAGACCAGGTTTGGAGTGGCTATTGTTTCACTATATTCGTGAGGACTAATATAGGAAATCATTGATTTAATATTCTAACCACAATCCCAGGCATACCCAATAGCAACTAGTATTATTAAATAAAACAAAGCTTAATAGATCACTAGTCCTCTTCCACTGTCTTCTGGCTCCAGGTGTCAGATGAGAAGTCATGTATGCAGTTCTCCATCCGCAGACCCACATTGCCTTCTGCTGAGATGCACCCAGAGGAGCGGCTGTATCGACGATTGGACGTCAGCTCATGGCTGCGTCACCTGAACAACAGCGGTCAGGTGGTGGAGGAGTACAAGCTCAGAAAGGTCAGACGAGTGACTCTAAAAAGCCTTGTTGAAGACCAACATTGCTGGTCACCAGCATGTATTGTATTTTGGATGCAATATGAAAACTCACGCTTGTTTAAACTAGTCTTTTCAGCAGCGAGCATTTGCTTATTGCATTCGTTGTGGTGCTTAACATTGTCACAATATTTGCGCTTTCAGTTCTGAATCTCTAAAATAGAGATTTGAGAGTAGAAATGTGCAGATCATGTTCAGAAGTTGAACTTGTATTAATTTGAGTCACTCAGTCTCTCTTTTTTTTCTTTTTTTTCTCAGGCAATTTTCTTCGGGGGTATTGACCCGTCTCTCCGTGGTGAGGTGTGGCCCTTCCTGCTGCATTACTACAGCTATGACTCCACTTCTGAAGAGCGTGAGAACTGGAGACTGCAGAAGCGGGTGGAGTACCAGGAGATCCAGCAGAGAAGGTTTGAGACTTGTATCTTAGCTGGACTAGTGCTGATCTAGATACACGAAACCCTTTAAGCTTGAATATTGTGGGGGAAAAAACTTTGTTGATTTTTGTTTCATTTATCATTTTAGGCTTTTGACAAAATCAGAATTTTAGTCCATTTTACACTGACAAATTTTATATAATTTTAGTGTATAAAAATTACACTTAAGTTGACAGTCGGTACATGTGCGCAAATGTAGCTTATTTTGTTTTAAAGGAAACACTTAGCTTAGTAAATCTTTGTATTTTATTGCATATATTATTATAATATATTTACTTGTCTTATTAAATCATTGTCAGGCTGTTAAAACACTTATAAAGTCTAATGCCTGAGTTTGATTTGGTTAATTATCATATTAAAGAAAATATTTGCATATAATAATGTAACTTTGTAAGGGTGTTGTGTACACCGATCAGCCACAACATTAAAACCACCTGCCTAATATTGTGTAGGTCCCCCTCGTGCCACCAAAACAGCACCAAACTGCATCTCGGAATAGCATTCTGAGATGTTATTCTTCTCACCACAATTGTACAGAATGGTTATCTGAGTTACTGTAGACTTTGTCAGTTCGAACCAGCCTGGCCATTCTCTGTTGAGCTCTCCCATCAACAAGACATTTCGATCTGCAGAACTGCCACTCACTGGATGTTTTTTGGTTTTGGTACCATTCGGAGTAAATTCTAGAGACTGTTGTGCATGAAAATCCCAGGAGATCAGTGGCACGCCAGCAATGGCGAGAGAGGAGTAGACTATATTTTATTTATATAAATTCCGCACCAGCATTCCAATCTGCATCTTGATGTAATCTTTCCTCATGATTACACAGCGGTGGGAGGATAAACACTATTAAAGTATGACGCGGCTTGCTGCACGCGCAGCGCAAGCCGCGTCACATTCACACATCACGAGCCGGCAGCACTTCACGTTCGGTTAATCGTGCGAGTAAACGTGCCTGCTTTGCTTCGGTCATGACTGCCTACATTCTGTGTTTCATTTGTTTCTTTTTGCTTTCAGAACAACACGTGATGTTACAAGGAAGTCATTTGATCAGGAAAATAAAAAATGGCACTCCATGTCAAAAAGTTTGTCGACCTCTGCTCTAGAATTTATTCCGAATGGTGCCAGAAATAATAAACATCCAGTGAGCGGCAGTTCTGTGGACGGAAATGTCTTGTTGATGAGAGAGGTCAACAGAGAATGGCCAGACTGGTTCGAACTGACAAAGCCTACGGTAACTCAGATAACCGCTCTGTACAATTGTGGTGAGAAGAATATAATCTCAGAATGCTGTTCTGAGATGTGGGTTGGTGCTGTTTTGGCAGCACGAGGGGGACCTACATAATATTAGGCAGGTGGTTTTAATGTTGTGGCTGATCGGTGTATATACAAGGGTTTTGTGTATTATTTTTGTTGTGTACAGAATAATAATAATTATAGTATATAATAATACAGTACTGTGCAAAAGTTTTAGGCACATAAGATGTTTCACAAAAGCATTTGTCTTCAGATGGTTGTTTATATCTTCAGCTTTAGTGTGTCAATAGGAAAAATACATTTTAGACTCCCAAACATTTCTTTTGCAAATAGAAAAGATTAGAACAGAAGAACAGGGAGCCCTGCAACAGATGTCATGGCCCTCACAAAACCCCCCACTGAACATCGTGTCAGTCTGAGATTACATAAAGAGACAGAAGCAATTGAGACAGCTGAAATAGATAGAAGAACTGTGGCGAATTCTCCAAGAAACTTGGAACATCCTATCTGCCAAAAAAACAGGTGTAAATAGGAGAATTGGTGCTTTTTTAAAGGCAAAGGTGGTCGCACCGATTTTTTTTTTTTTTTTTTTTTTTTTACTGGACTTTGTATGACATTCTAAGTGATACATGAAAACTATTTATGTCATTATTTTTGAAGACATCCTCACTATGCAACATTTTTCACAAGTGCCTAAAACATTTGCACAGTACTGTGTATTATATTTTTAGTTTTTGCCTTTGGTCAATACACAAAACCCTTATAAAGTTACATTTATTAAATGCAAAATCTGTTTATAGAAATTATTAGCACATTTATTAAAAGTGACAGACTGAAATTTCTGGTAATGAAACCAGATTCTGCTCAAAATCATCTTATTTCTTTTTGCTGGTTCAAAATTGATGCTCTAAATGCTGAAAACAGATGGTTTGAGTAACATAAAGTATCATGTATTAACACCATAGTATTCTTTGAAGTGCTTTGCAGTACTGTGTAAATACCTTGGTACATGAATATGGTAATCATTCAGTGCCATGGTATATATATCACATTATGTTGTTACTGTTAATCCAATTGAAAGAATTTCAATAACAAAGGTGTGGGAAAAGGCATTGTAAAAAA
The DNA here is from genome assembly GCF_019703515.2 of Myxocyprinus asiaticus. Lineage (NCBI taxonomy): Eukaryota > Metazoa > Chordata > Actinopteri > Cypriniformes > Catostomidae > Myxocyprinus > Myxocyprinus asiaticus. The sequence continues at coordinate 6,721,043 of NC_059357.1, read as the reverse complement.
TGTCTGTGTGCTGTTACTGAGGCACTGAATGACATGTTTCATTACAGTAATGACAATGCTTTTAGTCTCTCGCAGTGAACATTTTTGTTGGTGTTTTAAAAATTAATAGGTTGTTGGTATGTGTGTAAAGGGTGTTGCTGTGCAGTCATCGGTCTAAACCTTGAGGGCCCGAGAGGTAGTAATAGAGAGATGTGGGAATAGTTCACACAAACAGAGGTCTCGAAACACTTACATGAAGTTGCATCAGGTCTGGCATTGTTTCGAGAAAAACAAACAGTGTTAATGAAATCCCACCTGCTTGTTATGAGAATGTCTATAGCCGGAGGGGCCACCATGGGTTAAGGACGGGAATGTTAAGATGTTAAACATGGTGTTTCAACACAACGCAGTCTGTTCTGTTTCCTTCTGTTTTGATTTGTTCTGTTCTGGTTTTGTTTCTGTTTTTTCTTTTGGTTTTGTGTTCTGTTTTTTTTCCTGATATTGTATAATTTTTTTGTAGTTTTGTTTTTTAAATGTATTTATTTATTTATTTATTTATTTATTTTTTCATTTCTCATCTTATCCTGTATATTTACAGATCAGGATACCCTTCATTTTTCGGTTGTGTTTCATCTCTTACAGGTTGTCCATGAGTCCAGAGGAGCACAGTGAGTTCTGGAGGAAGGTTCAGTTCACTGTGGATAAAGATGTTGTGAGAACAGATAGAAGCAACATGTTCTTCAGGGGAGAGAACAACCCCAATGTAGAACTCATGAGGTTAGAAGTTCAGATCTGCCCTCTTTTAACATCCGTTCATTCATCTTCCTACAGCAAATATATTTTTTATTTCAAACATTTTACAACATACAACAAAGTCATCAAGACATAAACTTCTCGATTATAGTTGAGCAGAGACTTGAATAATAATAACCAAGTTTAAATGTAGCTGCAAGCAGCAGCAGAATCCAGCGAGTTACTGTAAAGAAGGTAAAATGGACGTATTGAATTGGTTCTAATTGGAAAAATTGACTCTTATACCCTATAGTGCCTGATTATGTGGATGACTTCGTCTAGTATTACATCTCAACATTGACACCTGTCATTTCATATTCCTTGCACATTGCTCGCTAAGAAAATTTCTAAATTTAGCATGTACAGTAGCAAGAAAAAGTATGTGAACCCTTTGGAATTACCTTTATGTATAAATTTGTCTTAACATCTGGTTTAGAAAAGTTACAACTTTTAGTTACAACAATGAACAAACACAATCTGTTTTAACTAATAACGCAAATTTTTGTATTGTTCTTGTACATATTAAATACATCATTCAAACATTCACAGTGTGGGTTGGAAAATGTATGTGAACCCCTAGGCTAATGACGTCAACAAAAGCTAATTAGAGTCAGGAGCTGGCAAACCTGGCATCCAATTAATGAAACAAGATTGGAGGTGTGGGTTAGAACTACTCTGACTTATAAAAAGCACTCAAACATTTTGAGTTTGCTATTCACAAAAAGCATCTGCTGATGTGGACCATGACTCTTCAAAAAATAGATCTCCAATCAAGAATTAAGACCTACGATCAAGAATTGTTGCTTTGCATAAAGCTGGAAAGGGTTACAAAGTTATCTTGAACAGCTCAGATATTCATCCATCCACAGTTAGACAAATTGTCTGTAAATGGAGACAATTTATACTGTAGCTACTCTCCCTAGAAGTGGCCGTCCAGCCAATATGACTCAAAGGGCACACCGCAGAATGCTCAATGAGGTAAAAAAAGAACCCTATAGTGACGGCTAAAGACTTGAAGGAATCGTTGGAACTGGTTAACATCCCTGTTCCTGAGTCCACTATACTGAAACATTAAACAGGCATTGTGTCCATGGCAGGACACCACGAAGGAAGCCGCTGCTTTCCAACAAAAATTGGCGTAACCACATTGACACTCCATAACGCTACTGGGAAATTCTTTGTGGACTGAAGAACACGCAGCACCACGTATGGCGTGAAAAGGACACCGCATACCAGCATGAAAACATCATCAGTGAAGTACGGTGGAGGGAGCATCATGATTTGGGGCTGCTTTGCTACTTTGGGGCCTGGACCGCTTGCCATAATCGAGGGGAAAAATGATTTCCCAAGTTTTTGTGTGCCAGCTGAAGCTCAGTAGAAGTTGAGTGATGCAGCAGGACAATGACACTAAACATTGAAGTAAATCCACTACAGAATGGCTTAAAAAGAAAAAAAAGAAAATCCCCCTTTTGGAGTGGCCCAGTCAGAGCCCAGACCTTAACCCAATAGAGATGCTGTGGAATGACCTCAAGAGAGCCGTTCACACCAGACATCCTAAGAATATGGCTGAGCTGAAGCAGTTCTGTAAGGAAGAATGGTCCAAAATTCCTTCTGAACATTGTGCAGGTTTATCCGCAGCTACCGGAAACGCTTGGTTGAGGTTATTGCTGCCAAAGGAGGATCAACCAGTTATTAAATCCAAGGGTTCACTTACTTTTTCCACAGCACTGTGAATGTTTAATGGGATGTGTTCAATAAGATGTGAAAGATTATGATTGTTTGTGTGATGTTAGCTTAAGCACGTTGTGTTTGTCTATACTTGTGACCTTGATGAAGATGAGATCACATTTTATGACATTATCACATTAATACAGAAAACCAGCTAATTCCAAAGGGTTCATATACTTTTCTTGCCACTGTATGTTTGCTAAACATGTATAAGCTGTTATTTTTAAAGGAACAACCATTTGTAAAAATGAGAACTGGAGCTGCATTAATTGTCTTACATTTTAATATAAGACTTAACTTTGCAAACTTATAAAAGCCATGCAACTGCTGTATGCAACTACCATATTTCCACTACATGATGAATTATCCACAGCCAAAAAAGGAAATAGCAGTCATTGGAAGTAATGAGTCTTCCTCATTCTATGAATAATATACAATATTAATTAATTCAGTTATTCTAAAAAGCCCATTTTAATTCATCTTACATGATTAAACTTTCAAACTATTTTTATTGAGGTTTTCTTTTTCCACATCCCTCTCAGACGAATCCTGTTGAACTACGCCGTGTTTAATCCAGAGATGGGCTACTGTCAGGGCATGTCAGACCTGGTGGCTCCTCTTCTGACGGAGATCCAGGATGAGAGCGACACGTTCTGGTGCTTTGTGGGTCTCATGGAGAACACCATCTTCATCAGTTCTCCTAGAGATGAGGATATGGAGAGGCAACTGGTAAGGAAGGTCTCAAAAAACCAACAGACACTGGAATAGAGTAGATATTTGAGTTCTGTTTGTGCTCAAGGACATTTTTTATATACAGTATTTTTAACCATTAATTAAAAAAAATATATATATATATATATATATATTTTCCCTTACAAAAATATAGTGTTACGGCAAACATTTGCTACAAATTAATATCAATTAATACAAAAATATTAAGTTTTTGCAATGGTTCATTTTCGCATCCATTTGTGGGCTATTTTAACGCAATATCTTGATGTAAAGTTGATGGTGAGACTTGGTTTTGATTGTTTTTACTGCTGATGCGTGGCAGCAAAGTTAGAAACATCAGCTGTGACAAGTTAACAGAAAAACACATGCTCTTCACCACAAATTTGACAAGCTGATTAATGGATCAATAAAGGCAGTCGTCATAGTAATTGACTACTCGTTACCTATGACTTACTAGCTAAACATTGCATTAAGAACAGATCGTGCTTCCAGATTAGGCACTGAGTTAAAAGGTAACTAGGTAGTTACTAAGCCATAAGTGTGAACTTAATGGCCCAACTAGCAGCCTTTTCGGAAGTCTTATCGAGTTTATCTTAAGGCTAATTGTGTACTGAACTTGCAGTCGGTTGATGCAACCCTACCCAGGAGACAGAGCCAGTTGAATTTTGTCAAGACAAATTATAATGCGACTGAATCACTTTAGCTTATAAATGTAGTTCAACGAAATTAATGTATTTTTTTTATTTTTATTTAATTCCAAATGGTGAAATTTGGCAGATTTGTGATTTGCATTTCACATTATAAATGGAACTTTAATACTTTGTATTAGTGGTTCAGAACCAGCCCTAACCAGAATATTGATCAGAAAATCAATACAGTGCAATAATTGGATTTTTTCATGCCTTTCCCTACATGTGAGTCCAGATGTACCTGCGAGAGCTCTTGCGGTTGATGTTGCCTCGGTTCCACCAGCATCTGACGCGGTTGGGTGAGGATGGACTTCAGCTGCTCTTTTGCCACCGCTGGGTTCTTCTGTGTTTCAAACGTGAGTTCCCTGACGCTGAAGCTCTGCGCATGTGGGAGGCCTGCTGGGCTCACTATCAGGTAAAACACACGATGCACACTATACTGCTCATCTCAAAACTGGAATGAAGTTAACAGTTGTGGTCGCAACTTCTTGTACAACACTTAAAAGTTGTGGTTTATTTTGTTATAATCATGTGCTGAAAATTTTGTGAAATATAAGGTTAAATTTGGAGGTTCTATATGGGATTGGTTAAGAAGCATTGGAGAAGTTTCATATACTGATATTGTCGTCTTAGTTTTTTAAGATGTATGTGAGGGATTCTATTGATTCTTGTCAAGAAAATTTGAACCCAAATCAATAAGAAAAAATATCAAATTATAATTTGTATAAAGAAAACGAAGCCTTCATTTATGACCATTAAGATGTTTTACTTTAAGACATTGTTTTCAGGACACTTAAGCACATTTTACCCCCAAATTCTCATTAGCTTGATGCGTCCAGATGTCTTTAGGGATCAAGCACCGAAGGTGTGTTGGCACCTGTTGTATCTGTTTGTTTTACATTTATGCATTTGGCAGACGCTTTTATCCAAAGCGACTTACAGTGCACTTATTACAGGGACAATCGCCCTGGAGCAACCTGGAGTTAAGTGCTTTTCTCAAGGACACAATAGTGATGGCTGTGGGGATTGAACCATCAACCCTCTGATTACCAGTTATGTGCTTTAGCCCACTACGCCACCACCACTCCACCACCACATTTTCTTCTTCTTATTATTTTTTATGTCTTGGAAGTCTATGGCAGCCCATAGATACCTTTGGAGGAAAGTTTTGAAATTTGGTACACTGATAGAGGAAACGCTGACCTTTAACTGACCTAAATTTTGGGTCCCTAACTCAAACCCTCTAGCACCACCAACTGTTCAAATTTGCACCCAGTTTCCATCCGATAATGATTTTCCGCCATTTTGAATGTTTCAAAAAACCTACTTTTTCTAACTCATTGGCCGTATGTCCGATTTGCCTGAAATTTTGCACTGAAGAATAAATGATATCAGAAGCTTTTTAATAAACCAAACCATTCTCGTATAATGCTTTAATGAATTTGATGCCGAGCATGCAAAAATGGACGTGAGGTTGTATCTACACAACGCTTTGGCGTATTGAAACGAAACTTGGTATATGTCATAGCCATCGTGACTTGAGGATACCTGCACAGTTTCGGCACAGCACCACCTATTGGTCAGGTGAAATGAAAAAATTGCTATTTTTGCTTATAACTTATAAATAATTTGGCCTAAAATCATACGACTGGTCTCTTTAGATTCCTTGGGGCATACGGAGTTGAATGATACCCAATTTTCATATTTCATCCGTATTGGGTGTTGGCCATTCTGAATTTTGTCATAAAATGCTATTTTATATGCATAGGCATATCATAACTAAACTTGGTATGCATCATCGGCACCATGCCCCGAGGGTACTTGCAAATGTTTGACTATTGACCTATTGTCCTGTGATTGCTGTCTTTAGATTCTTTGGGTCATGCCGAGTACGACGATACCCAATTTGCTATGGTTGGCCATAATTCCTCTCCGCCATTTTGAATGTAATTGAAAACCTACTTTTTTCGAAATTCCTTATTTTCGAACATCTGATTCGCACAAAATTTTACAAAAGCTTTTCGATAGTTCTTGAATAGCACATCAACTAAATAGACAGCAAGACGCCAAAAAGCATCTGAGGCTGTATCTTAGCAACACACCCTGACCGCACCATATACATTTGTTCAAATCCCCATTGCTCAAAAGTTCTAATGAATTGTATTGTAAAATAAGCAATTCTACTTATGTTTTTTTTTTTTTATACTGCTTCCCTCAAAATCCTAATCAGTGATGTCCAATCATACTTCCTTATATGCTGATGGTGTGCTTGGCCCTGTCATTGCTGCTTGCAGTTTTCATTACTTTTCTTATTGTTTTCCACTAGAATTCTTATTACCATAACACAGTCATGTTTTACTGTATTAGAATAAAAATACTTTTATACAATGATTTTTCTTAATTAAAATTAGCGAAAATGAAAGGCAATACCAAGGGAGAACTACTGTGATGTTGTAAAAGAATCGGGTTCTTGGGGTGAGAAGGGAGGAATCGAGAACAGTGAACTTCAACTCAGATGGTATGTTTATTTACTAATCAGAACAAAAACTCTCTCTCGCAACACTCTCATGCCACACAGGCTCAGCGGGTGTGTGTGCGGGTCTCTCTCCTCCTCTACTGGCGTCTGGCTCGCTTGTAACTCCGTCTCCACTCTCACTGCAATGACAAACAGCTGTTAGAGACGGTCATTGACAGGTGATGATCCTTATCGTTCTCATCTCCCGATCTCCCTCCCATTCGCAAGCCGGCGCTCGACCACGCCCCCACTACCACAGATATATAAATACTTTAAAATAATATACCACCTTTTTCATATGTTATGTTAGTGAGAATATCATAATGATCATCTTTATTTGCATTGCAATAATTATAATTGGGGTTAAAATGAATGGGACCGTAGCATAATGTCACAATGTATAAAATCTTAATGACTCAAAGAAAAAAAAGAGGTTTCAATTTCTGTAGGAAAAATATACATTTTTAATTTGTTTCTTTTAATTAAGGCTGGGAAATTTTTTCACGAGAATCACCCATTTCACTTGTGTATATTATATTGAACAAATGCTGATATTTATCCAGATCTATAACTGCCTGTGTCGAGGAGGAGGGCATTCATCCGGTTCCCGCCTCCTCCTTGCCTGTACGTTTATCTGTTACAGTGGTGCCGAAACCCGGGAGGGAGGAGGGACGTGCTGTCGCGGAGTCCTCGCTGCTGCCATTCGCCAAGGGTGCAGCCGCGGCCGTCTGCCTGGGGACGGAGGAGTCGCTGCCGGCCGCCGAGAGCCGGAGGAACCACGGCCGTCTGCTGAGAAGGGGAGGAGCGGTTCCATCCGCCAGGGGCCGGAGGACTCGCTGCCGTCTGTGTCTCCACTCGCCCTTTCCCTCTCCCTACGCCTCCCCTCGTCTTTCCCCCCAGGTTCACAGGAGCCGGGGTGGACCACCAACAGACAGAACGGCCGGAAGTGCAGTGTCTCCCCTCCAGAGATGGGGGGGGGGGGGAGTTAGTCAGACCGGTGGTGCCCTGGCCAGAATCGGGCGGGGGAGGATTGTGACGAGGAGGAGGGCGTGGCCAGGCCGTGATGGAGCACGGCCGGCGCTGAATCAGCTGATCAGCGGGAGAGCAAGATAAAGGGGAGCTGGAGACGCCAGTTCGGGAGAGAGAGAGAGACGCACGCGGCCGCGCTGCATGTGTGTCTGTTCTTTTATGTTTTATGTTGTTTTAAGTTAATTTATGTCATTAAACCTTTACGTTGACTGTTCAGCCAGTTCCCGCCGCCTCCTTGCCCGTCCGTTTATCTGTTACACTGCCAAAAAGTAATAGATAATGAACAATCATTCAAATCATATGCATACAAAAGAAGTGATGTTTTATTTTGTCTGAAATGTCTCGTGGTTATGTGGTAATGAAAGTTTTCTCCTTTAAATGAGATGAAATCTTCCCCTCATAGATTTAGTTGAAATCTGAGTGTCCCTACTTAAACGTAAGAAGTTTATTTCCCTTTTTGACTTCCTCCTTTCTTTCTTTTTAATGATATTTACTGTAAAATTCAGAGAAATGTGGGAAAAGTTCAAAAATAGGTCAAAACATCCAGCATTTTGAAGGACTGTTCTGCATAGAAATGTACCCTTACACAAGAAATTTGTAGTTCTTGTAAGATCGTAGAAATAATTGTAGGCATATAATAGTCCACATAATATTCAAATGAGCTTCAGTTTTCATTTTTAGGTGAACAATACCTTTTAACATTTGTTATAATGTTGTTGTAATTGTACTTTATACATTGCATACAATGCTTCCTCCTGAAACCTTGGAAACCATTAGTAAATGAACCAAATAGTCAATGTTCCTTAAATGTACAATGGTTGGATGAAACAGACGAACATGCTAATTCCTACCCATTAGATAAGCGAATGGGTGTCTGTATCAGTTTAAGGATCTGCAGCGTCTAATGAAGATGAGATGCTAATTATCAGGCTTCCACAGAATGCCATTTGCATTCATTGGCATGGTAATACCGAGGTGATTTTTGGGAACAGTGCTTCCCTCATTTGCATGTTGACATTTACTGCTTCGTAATTGGCTCTATTTGCATTTAGCCTCTCCGTGATTGGTCGAGGTTCTGCAATCTGTCATTTTATTGGTTGTTTTCATAAATAACGCTTAATATATGGTGTTGGTTGTACGATTATGGCTTTTCTATAATGTATGTGAATGTTCTTTGGCAGACAGACTACTTCCATCTGTTCCTGTGTGTAGCCATCATTGTGCTTTACGGCGATGATGTCACCGAACAGCAGCTCGCCACTGATCAAATGCTGCTGCACTTTAGTAACCTCTCCATGCACATGAATGGAGAACTGGTGCTGAGGAAGGTATGAACACACGCACACACAGACCTCCTCATGGATATGCATGCTGCACTCTTGTCTTGTGTCAAACAATAGCGATTTATCTCCGTACAGCTGCATACAGACAATATTTTTCTCACAATAACTGTTTGTATGCCGAACCATTTTTGTGCATGGTGTATTATATAAAGAATTATGTCTTAAAATCAACATTTATGATATGTATCATGCAAATAGCAGCAATTATACCCTATTTGGATAAAACTATCACTACATATAGTCATATTACAGTTAGATAAATTAGTTTAAAGTTGTGATAAGTAGTGACATTGGCCAGGCCAGTGACAATTTGCATTTTTTAATTAGTCACCTTTTTTGCTAAATTGCATGTATTTGCTAAATTAAATTGTATTTTAATTGAATTTGCTATAATTAAATTGTATTAAAGCTAGGGTTGAGAACAGAGTACCGGTTCTGAAAAAGGTTCAGAATCCATATTTTTTAAAATACTGGAATCGTTTGATTTGTCACTTTTGGTTCCGTTAACAGATCCTGAACAAGCTATATTCCACCAAAGTGGACGGGACATTGTACTAAAATAATGACAATTCAGCTGCTCCACTACTGAACCTACAATGCAAAAATGCATAGTGCGACCAGTGTAGTCCGATTGCCGAACAAATGACTCTTTTGCACTTTTTAGTGAATCTTAAACACTTAAACATTAGTCAGAGTTGTTACTGAATCAGTGTTACTGATGCCCAAGTTATGACTTTTGTCATTTCCAACTCAAAATGACTACTCAAAGATTGTCACAAAGCAGTTGTAGTGCACATTTCCAAGCCATTTTTATCAAACGCGTCCAAATGGGACTTTTGAAAGGTTAGAGCGCTCGACAGTGTGTGAGATGGAACAAAGTTTATCCTGGCTTTAAAGAAGTTCACCCAAATATTACAATCCTTTAATAATTTACTCACCCTCATGCAGTCTTCTGCTGAACACAAAGATTTTTAGAAGAATATCTTCGCTCTGTAGGTCAATTAAATGCGAGTTAATGGTGACCAATACTTTGAAGCTCCAAAAGCACATAAAGGCAGCATAAAATAAATCCATAAGACTCCAGTGGTTAAATCCATGTCTTCAGAAGCGATATACTGTATGTATGGGTGATAAACAGATCAATATTTAAGTCTCTCTTTTTTTTTTTTACTAAAGTTTCTGCATTCTTCAAACATATCGCCAGGGAGGAGAATTTATAGTAAAAAAGGACTTAAATATTTTGTCTGTTTCTCACCCACACCTATCATATCACTTCTGAAGATATGGATTTAACCAATGGAGTCTTATGGATTACTTTAATTCTGCCTTTATATGCTTTTTGGAGCTTCAACGTTCTGGCCACCATTCACTTACATTGTATGGACCTTCAGAGCTTTAATATTCTGCTAAAAATCTCCTCTTGTGTTCAGCAGAAGAAATGAAGTCATACACATCTGGGATGGCATGAGGGTGAGTAAATGATGGGAAAATTTATATTTTTGGGTGAACTATCCTTTTAATTTACAGTTTCACCCTAGCTTTAATAGCGGTTTTGGATTTATGAGTAAGGTCTGTAGTTAAGATTACTTTCACACCTTTTTTCTACAACCTATATAACACACAAGCTACATTGATACAGTATGTGTTTGCTAAGTGTGGGTGACTGAAGAGATTGTTGCTTTATTCTGTTATTTAACCAAATGTGCATTACATTTGCTTGAAGATTTCCATTTCTTTCTTTGATTTTGTCTCTCTCATTGTCTGTAATTCTAGGCACGTAGCCTGCTTTATCAGTTCCGCCTTCTTCCCAGAATTCCCTGCAGCTTACACGACTTGTGTAAACTGTGCGGGCCCGGAATGTGGGATAGCCGCTACATCCCTGCTGTAGAATGTTCCGGAGAGCATCCCGACTCTCAGAGCTGCCCCTATGGAGGCACCGCCACCCCCGAAAGCCCACCCTTACCTAGCCCAAACCAGCCCAGCGAGGGCAAGAAAGGCTCCAAGACACGAGACATTTTCACCTTCCACAAGCACTCCTGACTCAATCTGGACTCGGGATCTTCGCCAGTCACCATTTAAAGTGCTGGGATTTCAGGTCTCCATAGCTGTAATCGACATCTGGTATCAAACACTGCCTCGTCTATAAATACGCATCAGGAAACCAACGCTGACGGCCTCTTTTGGAGGTTAAAGTTAAAGTTCACCCAAAAATGTAAATTTTGTCATCATTGTTCATCTCACCCTCATGTTGTTTCAAACCTGTGTGATGTTCTTTCTTCTGCGGAATGCAAAAAGAGATGTTAGGCAGAATGTTAACCTCAGTCACCATTCACTTTCATTGCAACGTTTTTTCAGTATAATGAAAGTGAATGGTGACTGAGGTTAACATTATGCCTAACATCTCCTTTTGTGTTCCACAGAAGAAAGAACATCATTTGGGGTTTGGAACAACATGAGGGTGAGTAAATGTTGACATAATTGTTTTTTTTTTTGAGTGAACTATCCCTTTATGGAACTTTGTTTTTTTTTTTGTTTTTTTTTTGTTTTTTTTGGTGGAATAGATTGGAATACAAGATTTCATCAATAATTTACAAGTACAATTATCACAAACAATCAAGAATAACAATCTTTTCATCTTGCGGATTGACATTTCAGAATATTTTCTCTTTGATTTCTTTCTTATATCACTTTGTAGGCATGTGTTAACATTTGTGTGGTACGTTACCACAGTCGAAGGAAGTTTGTGTTTTCCAGCTTAGTTTGCATCAATCACATTGCTGGATATTTTTGTTCCTATTCTGTGCAAACTTCAAACACGAACTAAACTTGTTCATTATTGTCCGGATGCTTTTATATGCAACAGTTCATTTATTTGTTCATCATATCACAGACTTAGTATGTCATATATTTCTGGATGTTCCATTGTAATTAATTTTGGCCATTTATGCTTTTCATATCCTCACAATAAATATAATTGCATGGACGGTGGAAGGTCAAGCTCTTAAGTATAGCTGGCTCGTTAGTGTAATTAAAAAGGTATTATATGTCTAATTACTATTTGGAACAGTTAAGTGCAACCCAAAAGTTGATTTTGAACTTTGAACAAATGTTATTACCATTATTTACTGGAATTAGTCTTTAGTACTCCATAATAAGCTACAGTTGAAGTCAGAAGCTTAGATACACTTAGGTTGAAGTCATTAAAACTCATTTTTAACCACTCCACAGATTTCATATTAGCAAACTAAAGTTTTGGCAAGTCGTTTAGGACATCTACTTTGTGCATGACATGAGTAATTTTTCCAATAATTGCTTACAGACAGATTGTTTCACTTTTAATTGACTATATCACAATTCCAGTTTTTCAGAAATTGACATACACTAAGTTAACTGTGACTTTAAACAGCTTGAATTCCAGAAAATGATGTCAAGCCTTTAGGCAATTAGCCAGTTAGCTTCTGATAGGCTAATTGGAATCAATTGGAGGTGTACCTGTGGATGTATTTTAAGGCCTACCTTCAAACTCAATGTCTCTTTGCTTGACATCATGGGAAAATCTAAAGAAATTAGCCAAGACCTCCACAAGTCTGGTTCATCCTTGGGAGCCATTTCCAAACTCCTGAAGGTACCACGTTCACCTGTACAAACAATAGTATGCAAGTATAAACACCATGGGACCACGCAGCCATCATACTGCTCAGGATGGAGATTCATTCTGTCTCCTAGAGATGAACGTAGATTGGTGCGAAAAGTGCAAATTGATCCCAGAACACCTTGTGTAAATGCTGGGGGAAACCGGTTGACAAGTATCTATATCCACAGTAAAACGAGTCCTATATCAACATAACCTGAAAGGCTGCTCAGAAAGGAAGAAGCCACTGCTCCAAAACCACCATAAAAAAGCCAGACTACAGTTTGCAAGTGCACATGGGGACAAAGATCTTACTTCTTGGAGAAATGTCCTCTGGTGTAATGAAACAAAAATTCAACTGTTTGGCCATAATGACCATCGTTATGTTTGGAGGAAAAAGGGTGAGGCTTGCAAACCGAAGAACACCATCCCAACCGGGAAGCATCGGGTGGTATATACAGGTGTGTGTGTATATATTATATATAATATATATATACACACACACACACACAGTTGAAGTCAGAAGTTTACATACACTTAAGTTGAAGTCATTAACTCATTTTTTTTTAACCACTCCACAGATTTCATATTAGCAAACTATAGTTTTTGGCAAGTCGTTTAGGACACCTACTTTGTGCATGACACAAGTAATTTTTCTAACAATTGTTTACAGACAGATTGTTTCCCTTTTAATTGACTCTATCACAATTCCAGTGGGTCAGACATTTACATACACTAAGTTAACTGTGCCTTTAAGCAGCTTGGAAAATTCCAGAAAACTGCCTTTAGGCAGTTAGCCAATTAGCTTTTGATAGGCTAATTTGCTAATTGGAATCAATTGGAGGTTTACTTGTGGATGTATTTTAAGGCCTACCTTCAAACTCAGTGCCTATTTGCATGATATCAGGATGAAGCCACTGTTCCAAAACCACCATAAAAGAGCCAGACTACAGTTTGCAAGTGCACATGGGGACAGAGATCTTACTTTTTGGAGAAATGTCCTCTGGTCTGATGAAACAAAATTTGAACTGTTTGGCCATAATAACCATCGTTATGTTTGGTGGAAAAAGAGTGAGGCTTGCAAGCCGAATAACACCATCCCAACCGTGAAGCATGCGGGTGGCAGCATCATGTTGTGGGGGTGCTTTGCTGCAGGAGGGACTGGTGCACTTCACAAAATAGATGGCATCATGAGGAAGGAAAATTATGTGGATATATTAAAGCAACATCTCAAGACATCAGCCAGGAAGTTAAAGCTCAGTCGGAAATGGGTCTTCCAAATGGACAATGACCCCAAGCAAACCTCAAAAGTTGTGGCAAAATGGCTAAAGGACAACAAAGTCAAGGTATTGGAGTGGCCATCACAAAGCCCTGACCTCAATCAGATAGAAAATTTGTGGGCAGAACTGAAAAGGCGTGTGTGAGCAAGGAGGCCTACAAACCTGACTCCGTTACAACAGTTTTGTCTGGAGGAATGGGCCAAAATTCCAGCAACTTATTATGAGAAGCTTGTGGAAGGCTACCCAAAACGTTTCACCCAAGTTAAACAATTTCAAGGCAATGCTACCAAATACTAACAAAGTGTATGTAAACTTCTGACCCACTGGGAATGTGATGAAAGAAATAAAAGCTGAAATAAATAATTCTCTCTACTATTATTCTGACATTTCACATTCTTAAAATAAAGTATTGATCCTAACTGACCTAAGACAGGGAATTCTTTATGATTAAATGTCAGGAATTGTGAAAAACTGAGTTTAAATGTATTTGGCTAAGGTGTATGTAAACTTCTGACTTCAACTTTTTATGACACACACACACATATCTATCTATCTATCTATCTATCTATCTATATATATATATATATATAGCATTTTCATATCTAATAAAGGTGGATTGTAAATGTTTCTGATTTTATAATAAACTGTATCAAAAACTAAAACTAAAATTAATGCTTAAGCTGTTAATGCGCCTAAAAGCAGAAATAAAGCAAGAATTCAAAATCGCATATCGGTTATCTGACACTTCATCACAAAACTTATCAGTATCAGTACGGTCATAAAAACCAGTATCGGTCTATCTCCAGTTAGATTTTGAACAAACCCATAACCCAAGATATTAAAGAGAAAATTCACCCAAAAATTTAAATTCTCACTCTCATCACTTTTTAACCCTTTTTTAATAAAAATAAAAAGGGGGAATTGTTATGTTAATGCTATCCAGTCCATTTGAATGTGTATGGGTGTGTGTGTTTTTGTTTTGCAATTTTGCGGTTGTACTCTGTGTTTGCCTGTTAATATCACAGCTGTAGCAGAAGGTCTTGATCTTTCTCTTCAGAACAGAACAATCCTAAATCCAAACCCAAGAGGGAGACTGACTTTAATTACATGGCAGTTGAATGGGAACATGGCGCTCTCAAAGATTACACTCAGCAGTTGAGTGCTGTGTTTCAGCGAGAGTGAACTTGAAGGTGGCTAGCGTCTTCAAGTTTTCCCCGTAGCCTGTTTTAAAGGTAGATATCAGCAAATTGCTGTCAGAAGGTGACATTAGTCTCTTAAAGACGGGTTTTGCCTCTCAACATGCAGTCTCCATCAGTGTCGTACAATAGGGGCTTTTTTAAGCTATTAGGCGATTGGGCTGCTCTTTCAAATACCCCAAGAGTATTGAGGCATGAGCAAGACCTCTGAAAAGGGTTAAGGGATGATGACATGTTTGTGAAATAATTAGAGGATGAGCATAAGGGTGCTGAGCTTGGCTGAAAGCCACTTTCCATTTAATTTAGCATCCTGCTGCTCTACAGTTTGTCTTTACGGATCAGCACAGTTTCTGATTATGTATCAGTTTCATATTTACTATTTAACTGTTGATGGTTTCACGTTGAACAGTGCAAATATTTTTCTGTCAATTTATTTTTCATTACCCATTATATAAGTAACACATGTCAAATAATTACTGTGACTTTGGGAATTAATTTGGGAATTATTTGATTCCTGATCTATCAGGATTAATTTCACAAAGCCTGCCACAAACATGTTTTACAAAAAAAAAAAAAAACTATTAGTATATATATATAATATATATTAGTATATACAGTATATATGTATATACACTCACTTAGCACTTTATTAGGAACACTTTGGTCCTAATAAAGTGCCCGACGTGGTCTTCTGCTGTTGTAGCACATCAACCTCAAGGTTTGACGTGTTCTTAGATGCAATTCTGCTCACTACAATTGTACAGAGTGGTTATCTGAGTTTCTGTAGCCTTTCTGTCAGCTCGAACCAGTCTTGCCATTCTACATTGACCTCTTTCATCAACAAGGCGTTTCCGTCTGCAAAACTGCTGCTCACTGGATGTTTTTTGTTTTTGGCACCATTCTGAGTAAACTCTAGAGTCTGTTGTGCATGAAAATCCCAGGAGATCAGCAGTTACAGAAATACTCAAACCAGCCCGTCTGGCACCAACAATCATGCCACAGTCGAAATCAATGAGATCAAATTTTTTCCCCTGACCGGTATTTGCTTGATTTTATGCACTGCACTGCTGCCACACGATTGGCTGATTAGATAATCGCATGGTCGGTGAGTGTATATATACAGGATATATGTTTTGCACAAAACAATGAAGCCTTTTTTTTGTTTTTTGCATATTTTATATATTTAAATGACAATTAACCATGTTCTCATTACCACAATGCAAAACATTACTGCAATTCGGGAAAAAATTAGATATGCTTATAATTAAGATACATTCTATTATGTTAATAAACGAATATTTTAGTAATATTAATTATGCAAAAATAATAACATTTATAATTACTAATATGAATTTTATTAATAATAATAGTTGTAATAAAATAATAAAAATACAAATATTGAAATTATAAGCATATTATTATATCATTACATTTATTAAATTGTAAAGTATTTATGCATCATGCTAATATTTGTTGTACTGAATTTTTTTAAATACCATATTACAGTAATGAGAATCTATTGTGCATCATCATTAAGAAGGAGAATAATGAAAAACTCCAAAACGGATACATTACGGTAATAAGAATTTGGTCCTAAAAATAGGCTTCTCTGATTTCTTAGTTTTGCCCTTTTGATTTTGGGTAGAAATATAACCCAGACATATTCTCAAGAGATTTACCCAACAATCTAAAATAATAGATTAGCTTAAATGTCATATGTGGAAAATTATTATTCCTGAAGCTGTGCGTTTTGTTGTTTGTTTGCCTTTGCAGAGACAAGATGTGCTTTTCATATCCTGCAAGATTATGAAAGTTGATATTCAACAGACAAACACGCACACAGAGCTTTTCCACAAGAAGTATTGCTTATTGAACCATATGGTTAATTGTTTTTTCTGTATAGTAGGCAGTCTGTTTGCAAAACCAACAAATTAGCTTGCATTATCTGTTTTGTTCATTGACATACATAGACTTCATAAACATGATTGCACTGAAACAAGTCTATCACTCCATTCTGTTTGTTGAAAACTAGAACAAACAGTGTGCTTTAAAGTAATGTTCTGGGTTCAATACGAGTTAAGATCAGTCGAAAGCATTTATAGCATAATGTTGATTACCACAAACATTTTTTTATTTAAAAAAAGGCAAAAATTGTGGTTCCATTGTAAGTGCCTCACTGTAACTGCAATTTGTTTTCCTTTTTTATAAAAAGAGACGAGTCAACCTTTTTGTGGTAATCAATATTCTGCTACAAATGCTGTTGATTGAGCTTAACTTGTATTGAACCCCGAGCATTTCTTTAATTTCCTTGGTTTTTATAATGGAAGTTTTCCGACATCCTTCATTGCATCCCTAGTATCAGGTTGCTTTTTCTTTTACAAATCATTTTAAACCTGTGTACTTGCTTTACAACTGCAACTTAGCTTCACTATTGCAATTATCATGGATTTCAGATTATGCATTTTTCTATATCACAGAAAGCTGTTTGAAAGTGGATATCTTCCCAACATTAATATGTGTGTGTGCCTTTTCCACTCTGACCTACATTTTAAGTTTTTCATTTTCACACCATGGTTACCCCCGTCGGACATGTCTTTGTGTGCATCTCCTCCTCTGTTTTTGAATGGCAGTGCCTGTTACAGCCGAACCCCCTATAGTGAAACTGCATTGACTGCTGTGTTATTGCCCCTAATTATCAATTATCAGGGCCAGACAGTCTCACCTGGAGCAGGCTGCTGTGCTAATAAACCCGGGCCTTGTGTGGCTGTCAGCAAGGGTCTATCAGTTGGGTTTCGACACGAACACATCCTCTAATCATCAACACTAGGACAGGCCATGCATTCCTTATTTCAAGAATATCGCTTGACCACCTATCTACATGTTGTGGTGTTATTCCCAGTCTCTAACAGTCTGATTGAGGGATTCAGATACATTATTTGTAAATGTGTTTCAGGTAGATTTGAGTTTAAAAACGTATTGTGTTTTATGTTTGAGTGCTATTCTTGAATGCAATTTCAGATGTGTCATACCTACCTTAATGGTTTTTTTTAATGTACTTTTTTTTTATTTTATTTTTATTTATTTTTTTTTATAATTTGAGCAATGCAGTTTAAGCTCCAAAACATTCACAGTGCTATGGAAAAAGTAAATGAACCCTTGCATTTAATAACTTCTCAATCCTCCTTTGGCAGCAATAACCTCAACCAAGAATTTCCAGTAGGTGCGGATTAGACCTGCACAACGTTCAGAAGGAATTTTGGACCATTCTTCCTTACAGAAATGCTTCAGCTCAGCCATATTCTTGGGATGTCTGGAGTGAACGGCTCTCTTCACAGCATCTCTATTGGGTTAAGGTCTGGGCTCTGACTGGGCCACACTAAAAGGGGGATTTTTCTTTTTTTTTTTTTGTAGTGGATTTACTTGAATGTTTAGGGTCATTGTCCTGCTGCATCACCCAACTTCTACTGAGCTTCAACTGGCACACAGCCACCCTGACATTATCCTGTAGGATATCTTGATAAACTTTGTGATACATTTTTCCCTCGATGATGACAAGCAGTCCAGGCAAAGCCCCCAAATCATGATGCTCCCTCCACCGTACTCACTGGTGCCCTTTTAACAGCATACATAGTACTGCATGTTCTTCCCAAACAATTCAACCTTAATTTCAGTTGGCAAACTGCAGGTGCGCAGTAATGTTTTTGTCGGAAAGCAGCGGCTTTCTTCGTGGTGTCCTGCCATGGACACGATGCCTGTTTAATGTTTTCCGTATAGTAGATTCACGAACAGAGATGTTAACCAGTTCCAATGACTCCTTCAAGTAATTAGCTTTAGTTGATGTCATTAGCTTACGGGTTCACATACATTTTCCAACCTGCACTGTGAATGCTTGAATGATGTATTTATATTTACAAGAAAAATACAATCATTTGTGTTAAAATAGATTGTGTTCTTTCATTATTGTAACTTGTGAAGATCAAACCAGATTTAATGACAAGTTTACAGTATAAAAAAATGTCAGTAATTCCAAAGGGTTTACATACTTTTTCTTGACACTGTATTTCATTATATGTTCATATAAGCCCTAATAAATGTACTAGAATTGTATAAATACATTCAAATATGGCCATATATCAAATTTCTGCATGGGGCTGCTCTTGCATACTATTTTTATGTTGTGCTATATTGTAGTGTTTGGAATAGAGATATTTCATAAACACGGAACTGGAAATACACTGAAACCAAAGTAAGAGATTGATGGTCCATATTTTGAAACATAGAATTTTGATGGCTCTGTTGGTTTGAGTAATACACAATAATACTTCTACATTAATTATATAAGCCACTTAAAGCAGGCACTATTATATATTTGTGCAATATCTGACACAATACATTTTTTCATGTGCGTTTGTGAGAGCACAATGGAAATTCCACAGCTGGGTGTAGGACTGCATGACACGAGATGATACATTTATTTTTCTAAGCTTTATCATAACAGCATATCAATGCAGCATTTAGAGAGTTGAAGTAGATATGACAAAAGCTTTGTTATTCTCAGTAGTATGATTTTGGAGGCATGTTTCTTTCAGTTCCACTGCCTTATCAGATATAGTGACAATAACCCTTATGTGTGTTATCTGCTGTGTGAATATTGATTACTGATGCATGCCTGATAGCTGTAGTTTGTGTGTACTATTACGTTGTATGTATCACCCTGAAGGCCTATATGACACTGTGTTTGCGATGTGTTTAAATGAAACACAAATGATTGTTGACTGCTTTTTATTTGTATGTTTGAATCAATTAAGGAATACTACGTTGAATTTGATGATTTTGATCTGAAAAATAAAACATTATGGATATAGTCCAGCGATTTGCTTCAGTTGTCATTAGAAAAATATCTTTTGAAGGACTTTGTGGCTTCCTAAATGATCAGAATGGGTATTAGTCCAAAGTATATTTGCCATCTATCAAATTATATGAATATTTCAACTAACAGATAGACAGCGAGTTTGTAAGGATTACTTGATTGTTTAATTGATTGGCCTATAATTCAGCTGACACATACTAACAAACAAAAGCTATGGCTAGAAGAAACTGCAATGTACCATGCAAACACAGATAAGTAAATGAATAAATACAAACTTGCATAGATTTTAGAACTGCAAGGTAGGGCAACCTATTTAAAACACACAAATCAATATTGCACAGGTCAAAGTTGTATTTTCTGTTCATAAATTCTCATAGCAAAGGACAAAAGGTGTTCATACCACAAACTGGGTACTGCTATTGTGCATTTAAGGGGATTAGGGGAAAAATACATTTAATTATTCAAAAGAATAGACCTTGAAATAAATCCTGAGCTTTCATGAATTTCAATAAAGAGAGAATTAACCTCAACAGCAGACAGAGGTAACAAATCTTTATGAGATTTATAAGCTGTAGAATTTCCCTGTGGTCTTGCTATTCCTCTGCCAGCAGGGTATTTCCTTGGTGACGGTTTCCAAGAAGCTGCTTTGTAACTCCCAAACCAACTCTTACATCAGGTCAGGCAAACAAGAGCACTTGAGCAGGTAAAATGCCTTGCAAATACTGAGACCCACCCATACTGTATATCCATATGATTTAAAGTGTTATGGTTATGTAGCACTATTTCTTTTCTGCAGTCAATTGCAGAAGATAAATACCTGACCTCCACATGTTCTAAGAACCACTTAATTAAACGACAATTTAAACATTTCTTAAATGTTTCTGCAAAATGTTATTTAATGGTATTTTGTCATCTGTGAAGCACAAAATATTTCCTAACACTTTTTCCTCACCCAATCTGTTCTTGCTCAAGGTCTGCTTCTCTGTTAACCAATTAGCATTGATTGTTTCAGTCTTGATCAGCTGACAGACAACAATATTCACAAGGAAGGTCACCTTGTTTATTCAATATTTTGTAATTATGGCTGTGAGTTTTCTTGGGTAAGCATTGGACCAGCTTTCCAAAATTGGATTTGTGCCATTTATTTCATTCTTTTTGGCAGTGAACATCTGTGAGTGGTGATCTGTGGAACATACAAGCTTTTCAAGGCAGGATTCAATGATTTTTTGGTAGAGAAGCACGGATCCTGGATGTAGGGGTGCTTTGCCCACCCCAAATTATCCCTATGCCACCCCAAACGCAAGTGAAGCCAAGGGTTGAATTGTATTGTTATGGCACAAACTCTAACACTAACCTAGCCCCAACCAACTAACCCCTAAAAGTGGATTTGTGCAATTTATTTCATTCTTTTTGGCAGAATTATCGTCAGATTTGATGGTGAACATAAGTGAGTGGTGGTCTTCAGGTTTGTCACGGATTTAAGAGTCTATTCAAGAGTCTGTGGAACATACAAGCTATCTTTTCAAGGCAGGAATCCATTTTTTGGGGGGGGAGAGAAGCAGGGATCCTAGATTTAGGGGTGCTGCAGTGGACTTTTGCCCACCCCAAATTACCCCTATGCCACCCCAGGAGCAATTGAAGCCAAGTGTTGAATTGTATCTTCATGGTGCAAACCCTAACACTAACCTAACCCCAACCAACTAACCCTTAAAAGTGGATTTGTGCAATTAATGTCACTATTTTTGGCAGAATTATCTACAGATTTGATGGTGAACATAAGTGAGTGGTGTTCTTCAGGTTTTTCACAGATTTAAGGATCTATTCAAGAGTCTATGCGACCCCAAGTGCAAGTGAAACCAAGGATTGAATTGTATGTTCATGGTGGGGTTTTTTCTTTTAATTTTTTGTAATTCGCTTTGGATAAAAGCATCTGACAAATGAATAAATGTAATATAATGTAATGACGCAAACCCTAACACTAAACTAATCCCAACCCCAACTAACCCCTAAAAGTGGATTTGTGCAATTTATTTAATTCTTTTGGCAGAATTATCATCAGATTTGATGGTGAACATTAGTGAGTGGTGGTCTTCAGGTTTATTGAGTCTATTCAAGAGACTGTGGAACATACAAGCAATATTTTCAAGGCAGGAATCAATATTTATTGGGGGAGAGAAGCAGGGATCCCAGATCTAGGGGTGCTGCAATGGGCTTTGCCAGCCCCAAATTATCCCTATGCCACCCCAAACACAAGTGAAGCCAAGGGTCGAATTGTACCATCATGGTGCAAACACTAACACTAACCCCAACCCCAACTAACCCTAACCCTAGCAAAATGTGCTGGAACTGAAGATACATTTTGTCGATGGAATACACTCACTGTTGTGAAAAGCAGAAAAACAGAAAGTTTGTCACATGTTTTTTAAATGTCATAAATGTATACAATTTATCAGTTACAATGTTTGTTGGTAAAAATCATGTGTTGATATTTGTCTTCAGTACCCTTACCATTTCTATTGTTTCATTAATCATTTGTGCCTCATAATTGTTTTACTTTTTACAATTTGTTGAAAAGCCTATAATATACTGTTAAATGCAGATGTTAATTTAAAACTGAAGAATGGAGTTTCTGCAACACTAGCGCCACTGAACAGAATTGCAAATAAAACTTTGTTTTCCAAACAGCTTTCTGAATACACCCCTCTGCTGTTGTTCAGATAGTCCTGCCCACATCTCACGCCACTGGTTGAGAAATGTTGTTGGGTGGGGTCTAAGTGGGTCACTCAGAACAAACACAAGAATTTTTATAGTGCCACAGAGACACTGTGGTTACACTTTTTGAGAAAATTAACCAATTCATGGCTTACTTATACAGTAGTTGTCTCTTATATTAAGCTGGGATAGTAGAAAGTATTATAACACTGAAAAAGTTACATGCTTCAGCTTTAAAGAGAGGTTGCTATTGGGGAAAGTTGTCACAAAAGGTCAACGTGTGTTCAACGAACTGTATCTTTGTCCTGGGCAATATTGGCGGAAATGTTAAATAGCTTTTTTGTAGCCACGACTTTTCGGTTTGTGGCTATGCAGAAACTGACTTTCAAAATAAACCTACCCTGAGAAATATTCACTGGAGTAAAGTGTGACAACTAGCCCTAGTCTACCCTATAGTTTTTTTTGTGGTGATATGTGTGGTAATAGGATTGGACCTTTGGCTCCTGCATTTATGTGTGTGTAGAAAGCATTGAAGTGCTTCTGTGACTCACAGTACTCTGTACTCATGACAGGGGGTTTCCACTGTAATTAGAGCCTCTCACAGGGAATCCTTTCTGTCTGAGAAAAATACCTCCACTCTTATAGTCACTCTGTTCTTGGGAACAGGCTCTGAAATCACTCTATGACACAGGTAGTAGTCAAACCACTCATGGTGATGATGCCTCTGCATAGCAGACGTGTTACGCATAAATCAAGATCATGGAAAAAATCTTAAGAAGTTACTAAATATGTTTATGGGAAATTAATGGTACCGCAAAATCTTTGTAACATGGCTGATCTGGCACACAGTGCCTGGCCCACCTAGTATTATTAAAGCTGAAGTATGTAACTTTTTCGAAGTTAAAATACTTTCTCCTATCCCAGCTTAATATGCAGAGAAAACTATAAGTAAGCCATTCAGAGGCTAATTTTCTCGAAAATTGATTGTTATGAGCAATCCGTTTAGACCCACCCCAACATCATTACTCAACCAATGGCATGATCTGGGGGCAGGATTATCTCTTTCTTTGACCAGTGGCAGGCAGAGGCCATATTCAGAAAGCTGTTTTGAAAACAATGTTTATTTTTGCAATTCGTTTGGTGGCAACTCACACAGAATTTCACCGAAGTGACATATTTCAGCTATAAGGGTGTGTGTATGTACTTGCATTTTTTTTTACACATATTTCTTAAAGCAATATTACTACAAATTTCCTCACAAATAGGGCAAAACTCATAAAGTATAAAAAATGTATAAATGAAACTAAAAAAATAATTAAGGGTTAGGGTGTAGTTGTTATAATTATCTTAATTTAAAAGTGGTGAGCATTTTTTTTTTCAATGTACTTTACATTTACATTTAGTCATTTAGCAGATGCTTTTATCCAAAGCGACTTACACATGAGACACATAGCAAGCAATTTGTCATACATAGTTTAACAACATCTGCAGTATAGGACTGCCAAGTTCTCACAGTGGCTGGAGTAGTAAAGATGCTAGAACAGAAGAAAGAGGCAAACAAGAATTTATTTATTTTTTTTTTTTTATTTTTTTACACATTAAGTAAATGTTGAGTGCAGTGGTAAGTATAATTAGTGTGGGTTGGTTAAGTGCTCAAGGAACAGATGTGTTTTCAGCTGGTTCTTGAATGTTGAGAGGGTAACAGCAGATCGTGTGGAGGTTGGAAGTTCATTCCACCAAAGAGGAGCAGAGAAAGTGAATGATTGTGAAATAGATTTTGAGCCTCTTTGTGATGGGACCACCAGGCGTCGCTCATTCATAGATTGCAGAAAGCGAGTTGGAGCATAGACCTGAAGAAGTGAATTGAAGTAAGAGGGTGTGGTTCCACTGGCTGTCCTGAAAGCCAGAGTCAAAGCCTTGAATTTGATGTGGGCAGCTACAGGTTGCCAATGGAGTGAAATCAAGAGTGGGGTGACATGAGCCCTTTTTGGCTGATTGAAGACCAGACATGCTGCTGCATTCTGGACCATCTGCAGTGGCTTAATTGTGTTAGCTGGGAGGCCAGCCAACAAAGCATTACAGTTGTCCAGTCTTGAAATGACCAGAGCTTGGAACAGGAGCTGTGCAGCATATTCAGACAGAAAAGGTCTGATTTTCCTGATGATGTAGATTGCGAATCTGCAAGACTGGGCAGTCGATGAGATGTGGGCGGTAAAATTAAGCTGGTCATCTTCCACCACTCCCAGGTTCCGGGCTGTTCTCGTTTGTGTTAGTGTAGTTGAACTAAGATGAATAGTGAGGTTGTGGTCAACAGATGGGTTGGTTGGGATCACAAGGAGTTCTGTCTTGGCAAGGTTGAGCTCAAGGTGTTGTTCCTTTATCCAGGCTGAAATGTCAGAGAGGCAGGCAGAGATGCGAGCTGAGACAGTAGAGTCATCAGGCTGGAATGACAGGTAGAGCTGCGTATCATCTGCGTAGCAGTGGTAGGAAAAGCCGTGTGCCTCAATGACTGGTCCCAGTGATGTTGTTTACATCCAGAAGAGGAGGGGTCCAAGCAATGATCCTTGAGGAACCCCAGTGGTCAGCTGGTGTGTCTTGGATACCTCTCCTCTCCAGGAGACATTGAACGATCTGCCAGTGAGATATGACTCAAACCATCCAAGCACAGTTCCTGTGATGCCCAGGTCAGAAAGGGTGGTCAGGATGATCTTGTGGTTCACTATGTCAAAGGCAGCAGACAAATCAAGGAGGATGAGGATGGATGATTTGGAGTTAGCTCTTGCCAGTCCCAGGGTTTCAGCTACTGACAAGAGGGCAGTCTCTGTTGAGTGTCCTTTTTTGAAGCCAGACTGATGTTTGTCGAGTAGGTTGTTCTGTGAGAGAAAAGCAGACAACTGGTTGAATACGACTCTCTCGAGAGTTTTAGACAAGAAGGGTAGGAGAGACACCAGTCTGTAGTTGTCAGCTACTATGGAGTTATATGCTGGTTTTTTAAGCAGTGGGGTTACTCGAGCCTTCTTGAATGTATTGAGAAAGTTTCCAGTTGTGAGAGATGCGTTGATAGTGCGAGTAAGATCGATGGAGAGGCAGCTTGCATAATGGGAGGGGATAGGGTCAAGTGGACAGGTGTTAGGACCATTAGAAAGAAGCACTTTGGAGACCTCAGTCTCGGAGAGAGGAGAGAAAGAGGAAAACAGAGGATGAGATGATGGAAGAGAGTAGCTGTGGGTGTTAGGTATATAGAACTGGCTGCTGATGCTCACTACCTTGACATTTAAAAAACATGGCAAAGTAATCAGCAGTCAGAGAAGTAGGAGGATGTGGTGGAGGAGGATAGAGAAGAGATGAGAAAGTTGAAGATAGTTTATGGAAATCTGAAGTGTTATTGATCTTGTTCTGGTAATAATCCATTTTAGCAGCAGAAACTCTAGCGGAAAAAGAGGAGAGAAGTGATTGATACTTACACAGGTCAACAGGGTCTTTTGACATGTGCCACTTTCTCTCCACAGCCCTCAGCTCAGTTCGGTGATCACAAAGTGTCTCCGACAGCCAAGGGCTGGAGGGTGTGGCACGTGCTGGCCTGGAGGTAAGAGGACAGACACTGTCAAGGCAAGAAGTTAATGTTGAGCAAAGAGTATTTGTAGCTTCATTTAAATCAAGTGAAGAGAAATGGTTAGTGGAGGGAAGGGATGCAGAAAGTATGGAAGAGAAGTGAGTGGGTGAGAGTGTGAAGGTTGCAGCAGAAGGAGACCATAGGTAGAGTAAGAGGTAAAGAAGAAGGGAAAGTAACAGAAAACTGGATGAAGAAATGGTCAGAGGTATGTAGAGGGGCAAAAAGGGGATTATTGGAGATACAGTTACGTGTAAGGATTGAGATCTAGCTGGATCCCTGCTCTGTGAGTTGCAGGGGTGTGCAGTCTTATAAGGTTAAATGAGGTCAGAAGAGCTACAAAGTCAGCCATTTGAGCTTTTCCAGATGGATGTTAAAGTCCCCAAGGACCACCAGCGGATTCCCCTCAGGGAATGAGGACAGCAATACATCTAGCTCTTCAACAAAGTTGCCTAGATGACCTTGGGGGCAATAGATGACCAAAAAGTGGATTTTAGCAGGATTAGTGGCAGTAATGGCATGATATTTATAAGTTGTATTACTGCAGAAAGAAGAGAGCGGAGTGAATTTCCATGAGTTAGAAATGAGCAAACCGGTTCCCCCACCTTGCCCAGCCAGACGAGGGGTGTGGGTGAAAGTGAAGTCAGTTGAGGGAGCTGAGGGAGTTGCAGTGTTGTCTTTGCAGATCCATGTCTCAGTCAGAGCCAGAACATTGACTTTTGACTGACTGGCAAAGGCCAGAATGAAGTCAGCTTTGTTGACAGCTGACTGGCAGTTCTACAGTCCATCAGAGGGGCTGTGGAGAGGCAGTGCTAAGTGACCTAAGGTGCTCTGGAGTGCGTAGTCTACAGCGTGTGTGTGCAGGTTTTCGCTTACATGAGATAGCAGGAACTTACTGAAAATACATATTACGAGTAGAATAAAGAAAAACTATGAGAAAAAGAGAGAAGGGGCAAAACTTAGCATAGTGGCTGGCTCCTTCTCAGTGTCTTTTCTCGGTAGATTAGTGCAGGTAGTCTCGCAGGTCTTTACATGAGATAGGTCTTCACATGAAGAGGGCTGCACACAAGGGCTGCCGCTTCCGCTGCCACTACGGTTCTCTCCCTACTTAAGTACTAATTGCTGTACAGCTGAGTCCAGCCCAGAAATTAGCAGCACGAAGTCAAAAAGTGTCAAAAGCCTGAAACTGAATCAGGATTGCCCTAAAAAGCTCACTAATAGACAAAGATTTACCTTAATTGTCAGTGAAGTGCAGTCACTTTCTCATATCCTCATTCTGGCTCAATGAATTGCGTGAGTTAGGTGCCAGACCACAATGGAAGATTGAGAAAGAGTTTGGGAAACCTTCCATTTAGTACTTCTCATTTCTCTGCAATAACAACATTTTTGAATATCATGCCATTACTGCCACTAATCCTGCAAAAATTCACTCTTTTGTCATCTATCATCCCCCAGCTCAACTAGGCAACTTTACTAAAGAGTTAGATGTATTGCTGTCTTCATTTCCTGAGGATGGTACTCTGCTGGTGGTTCTTGGGGACTTCAACATCCACCTGGACAAACCTCAAACAGCTGACTTTCTAGCTCTTCTGACCTCATTTGACCTTACAAGATTGGACACCCCTACAGCTCACAGAGCAGGGAAACAGCTAGATCTAATCCTTACATGTAATTGTATTACCACTAATCCCCTTGTTACTCTTCTACATGTCTCTGACCATTTCTTCATCCAGTTTTCTCTCACTCTCCTTTCCTCAGTACCTCTCACTCCACCTAAGGTATCCTTCCACCGCAACCTTCGCTCTCTCTCACCCACTCGCTTCTCTTCCATAGTCTCTGCATCCCATCCCTTCCCTCCACTAACCATTAATGTTCACTTGATTAAGATGAAGCTACGAATGCTCTTTGGTTAACATTAACTTCTTTACTTGATAGTGTCTGCCCTCTTACATCCAGGCCAGCACATGCCACACCCTCCAGCCACTGGCTGTCAGAGACACTTCGTGAACACCGCACCAAGCTGAGGGCTGTGGAGAGAAAATGGCGCAAGTCAAAAAACCCTGCGGACCTGAGCAAGGATCAGTCATTCTCTCCTCTTTTTCCGCCAGCGTTTCTAGTGCTAAAATTGATTATTACCATAATAAGATCAGTAAAACTTCAGATTCACGTAAACTATTTTCAACTTTCTCATCTCTTCTCTATCCTCCTCCACCACATCCTACTACTTCTCTGACTGTTGATGACTTTGCCACGTTTTTTACTGACAAAGTAGCGTGCATCAGAAGCCAGTTCTCTACACCTAACACCCACAGCCACTCTCTTCCAAAATCCCACCCTGTGTTCTGCTCTTTCTCCCCTCTCTCTGAGACTGAGGTCTCCAAAATGCTTCTTTCCAACTGTCCTACCTCCTGTACACTTGACCCTATCCCCACACATTTTATGCAAGCTGCCTCTTCATCAATCTTACCCGCACTCACATTATCAACACATCTCTCACAACAGGAAACTTTCCCAATACATAAAGCAGGCTCGAGTAATCCCACTGCTCAAAAATCTAACACATAACCTGACAGTAGTCGACAATTACACACCAATCTCTCTCCTACCTTTCCTGTCTAAAAAAATTGAGAGGGTCGTATTCAGCCAGTTGTCTGCTTTTCTCTCACAACCTACTCAACAGACATCAGTCTGGCTACAAAAAAGGACACTCAACAATGATTTCCCTCCTGTCAGTAGCTGAAACCCTGCTACTGGTAAGAGCTAACTCCAAATCATCCCTCCTCATCCTCCTTTACTTGTCTGCTGCTTTTGACACAGTGAACCACAATATTCTCCGTCCACCCTCTCTGACCTGGGAATCACAGGAACTACGCTTGGATGGGTTGAATCATACCTCATTGGCAGATCTTTCAAGGTCTCCTGGAGAGGTGTCCAAGTCACACAAGCTGACCACTGGGGTTCCTCAAGGATCAGTGCTTGGACCCCTCCTCTTCTCGATATACACAACATCACTGGGACCGATCATTGAGGCACATGTCTTTTCCTACCACTGCTACGCAGATAACATGCAGCTCTACCTGTTGTTCCAGCTGGATGACTCTACTGTCTCAGCTCGTATCTTTGCCTGCCTTTCAGACATTTCAGCCTGGAAGAAGAAACGCCACCTTGAGCTCAACCTTGCCAAGACAGAACTCCTCGTGATCCCAGCCAACCCATCTGTTGACCACAACCTCACTATTCATCATGGTTCAACTACACTAACACCAACCAGAAGAGCCCAGAACCTGGGAGTGGTGATAGATGACCAGCTTAATTTTACCGCCCACATCTCATCAACCACCAGGTCTTGCAGATTCGTGATCTACATCATAAGGAAAATCAGACCTTTTCTGTCTGAATATGCTGCACAGCTCCTGGTCCAAGCTCTGGTCATTTCAAGACTGGACAACTGTAATGCTTTGTTGGCTGGCCTCCCAGCTAACACAGTTAAGCCAATGCAGATGGTCCATAATGCAGCAGCGCGTCTGGTCTTCAATCAGCCAAAAAGGGCTCATGTCATCCCACTCTTTATTTCACTTCACTGGCTACCTGTAGCAGCCTGCATCAAATTCAAGGCTTTGACTGTGGCCTTCAGGACAGCCAATGGAACCGCACCCTCTTACTTCAATTCACTTCTTCAGGTCTATGATCCAAATTGCTCTCCGCAATCTATGAACGAGTGGCTCCTGGTGGACCCATCACAAAATGGCTCAAAGTCTATTTCACAATCTTTCACTGATACCATCTCAACATTCAATAACCAGCTGAAAATACATCTGTTCTGCAAGCACTTAACCAATCCACATGTTTTGATCCATGTGATTCTTTTGAATCGAGCAAAGCGGTTCAAAAAGCGAATCAGAATAAAAGTCTGTTCATGTAAGTTTTAATTTGCATTTCTGGGTATACATTAATTTCGTACGTTTATGAATGTTTTGAAACGCTGTGGAAAAACTGATATGTGCGATAAGATTTGTTCAATCTTTCGTGGAGAACTGTTCATATGTGTAATATTTAGCAGATAAGTTAAGAAAATGCCATTTGGCTAGAAAAATACCTCTAAAATCTGTCAGTGTTCATCAAACACACTTGTACATCTACTTTGATCAATTCAGGGTCATACAGTGATTCTACATCTTGTGCTGTTTCATTCCTGGACAGTAAAGCATTTGAATTTGGATGGAGAATGGAGTTCTTGCACCACCTCTAATTGAAATAATAATAAGTCTGTTGTGTGACTGTTTCATTTTGGAGTTCACGCAGTGGTTCTGCTCTATTCTTGGATGAGTTCTTTGGAGGTGAATGTGATGATCTTGGCAGACAGGACATGTTTTGATTGTTCCACTTCGTGATTCAGCTTACTCAAAACTAATTGTAAAATCTCTCCAAAAAGCACAGATTTGTCTTTAAGCCTTCCAATAATGATCAAAATTATTGCGCATGTGGTCTGCACTGAGTGCCTTGTATGGAATAATGAAAACCTGGCTTTCTTTCCATGATGCAGGAAAGTGAATAATGCATGTTAGAGAATAAGCTTGTTGCTTATTCTACTCTGAGCTGTTCACATACACATGCTCAGAGTCAGAAATTTGTACATTTACATTTATTCATTTGGCAGATGCTTTTATCTAAAGTGACAAAAGAGGAATAATACATCATAAGCGATTCATCTTTAGGAGACAGCCGTATGAAAAGTGCTGCATTAAAAAGTTTCACTAGCATCAGAATAGTAGTATCCAAAACAGATTATAGTGCAACAAGTATATACATGTATATATATATATATATCAATTCTACTTCAAAGTCTGCTGCAATACGATTTCAATTTGATTCGATCCAGGGCCCTGCGATGGATATTCCGATATTATGTGCCTATTTTACACAATCAATTATTTCAGATGAAAAAAATATAATTTTTACAGCATTTTATTGTAAAAACTACTGTACTGTCTTTTCTAATATATTAAGTATTTTTACTGTATATTTTAGTTCATATTCATTAATCAATTAACGATTTATTTCTGTAGCATTATTACAGTCTTTTACTGTTAAAATTACAGACATTTTTCACAGTGTGTTGTTGCTGAACTATGGATTTCAGACAGCAAAAAAAAAAACAAAAAAAAAAACTTGATTCGATGTGAGAAACTGCAGTCAATCAATTTATGTTGTGAAAAAAGGCTTAGAAGAACAGACTATACAAAGTCCCAGAGAATGATCTGTGGTTTGTGAAATGAGGTTGTGGGAAGCAATTCTTGCCAGATAACAAACAGCAGAGCACACATGGCTGCCCTCCCCATCTCATGTTCCGTTGTTTTCCAGTTCTGTCATCTCCAGAGACCATCCTCAGTTGGATTAGTCAGCTTCACTTTTCGATATTTTAATCAGCTAATAGACACTGTTATGCAGATATTTTCCAGGAAGTATTTGGAATAAAATGTATGTATGTTTTTGCCAACAAAATGTGCTATAACCATAGATTATTTTCAGTATTACTGTTTTTATCACATTGTCAAGCATCACAGTTTTCAATTCAAAATAACTGGTTCTTTACAATGGAAAGAGTACTGACCTTTAGAAATTCTGTCTGATCTAACCTTTAAAATTTATGCTGGTGTAACCTTATGTTGTCAGGTTGATTCAGTGATGTTAAATCATTTTATTTACTTGAATAAAATCAGTTAACTTAGTTTACCACATGAAGCACATTTTTTAGGTTAACGTTTTTTTTATTTTTTTTCAGCACACAGTATAACTGTGTGGAAAAATTTACTCGTAACTTTATTTTCATGATTATACACTGATGAGCAAAAACATTATGACCTCTCACAGGTGAAGCAAATAACATTGATCATCTACTAATAAGAATCCACATGTCAAGGTTTGGGTAGATGGTAAGCAAACAATCAGTTCTCGTGGTCAACGTGTTGAATGCAGGAGAAATGGGCAGGAGTAAAGACCTGAGCGACTTTGACAAGGGCCAAATTGTTATGGCCAGATGACTGGGTCAGAGCATCTCTGAAACTGCAAGGCTTGTGGTGTGCTCCCGGTCAGCTGTGGTGAGTACCTACTGACAATGGTCCGAGGAGGGACAAACCACAAACTGATGACAGGGTTTTAGGCACCCAAGGCTCATCGATGCACGAGGACAACAAAGGCTATCCTGTCTGCGGAACCGACAGAAGGTCTACTGTTGCACAAGTCAAAGAAAATTTTAATAATGGTTACGGGAGGAATGTGTCACAACACACAGTGGATCGCACCCTGCTGCATATGGGGCCGTGTGGCCGCAGACCAGTTAGAGTGCCCATGATGACCCCTGTCGACCGTCGAAAACACCTACAATGAGCACGCGAGTGTCAGAACTGAACCTTGGAGCAGTGGAAGAAGGTTGCCTGGTCCGATGAGTCCCGTTTTCTTTTACATCATGTGGATGGCCGTGTACACGTGTGCCCTTTACCTGGAGAAGTGATGGCACCAGGATGCACTGTGAGAAGAAGAAAAGGTGGTGGATGGAGTGTGATGCTCTGGGCAATGTTCTGCTGGGAAACCCTGGGTCCGGTCCTTCATGTGGACGTCAATTTGACACATGCCACCTACCTAAACATTGTTGCAGACCAGGTACACCCTTTCATGGCAATGGTATTCCCTGATGGCAGTATCCTCTTTCAGCAGGATAATGCGCCCTGCCACACTGCACACATTGTTCGGGAGTAGTTTGAGGAACATGATGAAGAGTTCAAGGTGTTACTCTGGCCTCCAAATTCTCCATATCTCAATCCGATTGAGCATCTGTGGGATATACTGGATCAACAAGTCCGATCCATGGCTGCTCCACCTCGCAACTTACAGGACTTGAAGGATCTGCTGCTAATGTCTCGGTTCCAGATACCACAGGACACATTCAGGGGTCTTGTAGAGTCCACGCCTCGGCTCTGTTTTGGCGGCACGGGGAGGACCAACAGCATATTAGGCAGGTGGTCATAATGTTTTGTCAGTGTATATTGTATGAGAGGGATATAGAACATGGTATACAGGATTGCCTGAGCTTGGACTCAAGAGTAAATGTAATGCAGTAATGATGTTGGAAGGTGTGCAGATATTATATACCGTTATAGCTGTGATTGGCAGTATTTCATGAACTTGGATCACACACCTGGATTTACTAAATATTTTAATAAACAGAATACTTTTTGGAACATTACTGGAAGATACAGGATATATTTATTTATTTAAAAAAAAAAACATATAATGACATTTGAAATTATTTAAAATGTATAATTCTGAAACAACCTTCTTTTCGATTCAGCAAAAAATTTAATTTTGATCTATCTTGAAAACTCCATGACAAGAACACAGGCAGTAGTTCTGTTGACATTGTTCTCATGAAATCATTCTTACATTAATTGTTGCATAATTTACAGAATGAAAATGTGGTTTAACAAACGATTTACATGATTATTTCTGCTTGTTTCTTTTCAGAAGGTCGTTATCTGAGAGATATAAATACTTTCCCCACTCAATGACCTTGGTAGTTTAAATTATTTTTCAACAATAAGGGTGGTTGTTTGTTTAATGCTAGTTTGTTATTAATTTTTTAAACAATATCATTTTAGGTGCCATTCATTAAAAAATCCAGACAATTCAAAATGGGTCTCAAATATTTTTCATTATCTAAGTATGCAATAAGGCGTTTGCTTTCTGTTCATCCATTTATTCTTGGTTTTCCTGTCCCTCTTTCTGCTCTTTCATCTCTACTATATGTGATGTCTAGACATCTTAGCATGTGTCAGCCTTAACTAAACAGATGCAGCAAGTGGGGTGGCAACACCTGGAACTCATTTCCCATCATCAAAAGTGGATGCGAAGGGATGTTGGCATCCCAGTATGCATGGTGAGCCATGACTTCTGCAACACTATCATTACAGGAAGTGACTGGACTGGGCTAACCAGCTTCCGATAAATGCCCAATGGTAGATGAAAGAAGCAGAGCCTAGACAAATACCAAGGCACCCTTGATCACTCCATGCTTCAAAATGTACATCAACATTACCACTTATGATATTCTACCTTTTTGTATAACAGAATACCAAACATATATTGATAGGCACTTTCCATTAATAGATAAAAAAGATTTTTTATTGTTTTACTCATTTTATATGTGTATTTTTCATTTTATTCATTTTATATGCAATTTTTTTCAGCCTTGTTAACGAAATTCAGGACATGACTAAATATTTCAGATAAAATGTGATTATGTTGTTTATTAGAAATAAATCAACCGGGGTCTGGGTAGCTCAGCGAGTCGTGAGTTCGAATCCAGGGTGTGCTGAGTGACTCCAGCCCGGTCTCCTAAGCAACCCGGTTGCTAGGGAGGGTAGAGCCACATGGGGTAACCTCCTCGTGGTCGTTATAATGTGGTTCTCGCTCTCGGTAAGGCGCGTGGTGATTTGTGAGTGGATGCCGCTGAGAATAGCGTGGGCCTCCACACGCGCTACGTCTCCTTGGTAACGCGCTCAACAAGCCACGTGATAAGATGCATGGATTGATGGTCTCAGACATGGAGGCAACTGAGATTCGTCCTCCGCCACCTGGATTGAGGCGAGTCACTATGCCACCACGAGGAACTAGAGCGCATTGGGAGTTGGGCATTCCAAATTAGGGAGAAAAGGGGAGAAAATCCAAAAAAAGAAAATCAATCAATCAATCAAATAAATAAATCGTCAAAAATTAATTCAACATAATTAACAGGGTTGCTAATTTAGCCTAAAATGAGCTATAACTTAACAGGGGGCAGATTTCCCTTGAGACCCCCATCAGAAACTTCTGATGCCCCCGCCCTGACTTACAGCAAAAAAATCAAGGGGCACTCTGCCCCCCGGACTGACGCTGAAACAATCAACATTGCCCGCCCTAATCTTATAAGTGCACCACCAAAGATCACATCCTAGTTCCCGGCTCAGGTTGCACTCTTAATGTTAAGTTTCTGATTATTAAAATTCGTTAATTAATAAAAATATTTATTCACTACAAATAGCCTATAAAATTCAACAGATTAGGTCAAATTTATGACATTTTAATTGTTGAATACACTCAAAAGGTCAAGACCTCTTATGTGGGACAGGCCAAAATCACCACAAACTGACATTTGATGTGTTTAAAACTAGCTACTTGTCATGCTATGTTTATTTTATGTAAGATAATAGTTTATATAACATATCTAATATTTCTCATAACAAAAAAAAAATTCTAGTATGAGAAATCTGTGCTTCTAATGCTTTATAAAAGTAATGGGACACCCTTTGTTTGTTTTCAGAACAGCTTCAGTTTTCCTGCAATGCTGTCACATGATTTCTGAATGCTGCAGGATG
Source organism: Myxocyprinus asiaticus (assembly GCF_019703515.2). Taxonomy (NCBI): domain Eukaryota; kingdom Metazoa; phylum Chordata; class Actinopteri; order Cypriniformes; family Catostomidae; genus Myxocyprinus; species Myxocyprinus asiaticus. Next base: position 6,685,527 of record NC_059357.1, on the reverse strand, counting down.
TTTTATGAGAACAGTTTTGTAACACAGGGAACACCTGGTTCTGGGAGACGTCTCAAGATTCTTTGGCCATTATTTGACCTTCAAAACGAATCACTGGGAGTAATGATTCCCACGAGGTGGCTACCCATTACAGAATGAAGGCATGTGGAGGCTTCTTCTTTTTCCACCAAACATTAACACAGCTGAATGGTTGGAAATTAGATCATAATATTGTTTTCTGGGGAAGTACAGTACATCTTTGCCAGGTATTGGTCTTGAAATTAGCTTCCCTACCACAAATTCCACCTGTGTAAAGCTCATGATGTACAAATTTCTCAAAGGAAAGACACATCACAAATTAGATCTCTTCAATGTTTCAATTGTTTCTCCTAGACAGCAATGAGAATAAATGTAGAGCAAATGGAGACTTTTGATATTTCTCCTAAGAGAAAACCTCAGTTCAGTCATGAAATTTCTCAGAAAGATTTAGCATGTTAATGTGGGTATGATGTATTGATTGGATTTTGGTCTTGGTGGAATGGATCTGCTATGCTGCTGCTGCTTCAGAGCTAGTACGAAGGCTTATTATTGCTAGAACATACACAGACATGCTGAGTTAAGCATGTGGACATGTTGCAGCTGCTGCCCAACTAGTCAAAACACAAAACAGGCTATATCGAGCATGTGGGAAATGCTGCTGCACAATTAGACATACATACAATCCCCCCAAAAAGCAGTGAAGCTGCATAAATGCTTAACATAAAACACAATCCCCCAACCAAGCAGATCTACCACCAAAACTTGTGTACTGCTGCTGCTCCAAAGAGCCACGTGCACTGAGTGGTCAAACAGTGTAACGCAAATTAACTAAATATTTTGTGTGCCTGAGCCTGCTTGGCCAAATGGCTTAATAGGCTAGTGAGCTAACTCATAATTATCCCTTTTCCACCAAAATTGCAATGGTTCTCGTGGTTCAAGACCGGAGCAATGTAGAGCCTATAGCAAACCAGCTGTGCTTTTCCACTGACTTGAAACCCGAACGGTGATATAATGGGTTGAGTGGCTACATGGTTGTCTTACATGACTATCTCACCTGTCCATAAACAAACATGGCACGTCACTGTGTTTGTGTACAGCTTTAACTTCTGTTTTTGAGGACATATTTAAACATACAGCGTATTGCAATCCAACATAATTACATTGCTCAACAAGGTTGTGAGAGACGAAATCAACGCTCAAGATGACTTTTTAATGTGGGTTATCTTGCTAAGTTTTATAAACTGTAACAGTGGAATCGTTATTAACATTGGTGTAGCAGTTGGTTATATTTTGATTTTTGCCATAGCATATAATATTATGTTTACGTCTTGATTGAGAATTCCACCGGTTTACTTAACAAATAGTCACAATCTTCCTAACTTAGTGAGTAGCTGGTCAAAAATCCCCATACTAAATAAAACAATGCTTAAAATAAGATGAGAAGAGTGTAAGGAAAGCTAACAAAGCTGGAAAATCTAATAAGTTACTGAGATCAGCTGCAGAGGATACCAAACACCGGTGTGCATCATTTCTTGCTGTATCTCCTTGTAGTCTGCTTTTTTCCCCCCTTTGCAATCTCTCTATTTATTTCAGATCTCCGTAGAAGACCATTTCGCAAGTAGAGTGCTAATTTCGTCTGCGTTTCCTAAACGCTTTTGATGTCTGACATTTTTGTGGGTTTTTATTGTTGTTGTCATGTAGTGAAGAAGTACTGCAGATGGTAGCTTATGTTGTTGTTTTGAAACAAAACGTCACCTGGTGACAAAAATTACCCCGCCCCCTGATGTTATCAGTTCCTGTGTAGAGACCAGCAAGCTTTTGGGGCTGGTGAGGAGCCAGTTTTTCCACCATGGAACGCCCTTTTCTACTGTGGAAATGCGCGGAACAGTTTGAGAATTCACACCGGCCCTATGGCTAAATGTATACCTGAACCAGGAAAGCCCATTTTTAACTACTGACTTAGACTAGCTATGTGTGGATTTTTTTAAACTAATGACCTAAGATATTGATGTGTGCCTGGCCAGATCTGGCTTAGGCTTGATTTGTAAAAGATGTGCTTCTATGTGTCATGGCCAAAAGTAGACCTTATCGTGCAAGTTGATAGAAGAAAACTCCAGCAACCACCTGAGCAAATAGCATTTTTAGAGAAAGACTCTGCAGTGAAACTGGCTTATCTGCAAAACTTAGCAATTTAAATGTTGGAGAAAGAGAGTACACTAGTTGATTGGCTACCCGGTTACACGTCAAAGGACTTATCATCTCGCACCATGTAGAGTTTCATGCCTGAACTTGGGTGATTAATCACACATTTGTCTTTAGAGTTTCTAGATATTTCAACAGTCCCTCACACTGAGCTCAGATTTGCCAAGTATGCAATCAAAAGTTAGAGATTTCAATAAGAACTTAAACATAACTCATTAAAACCAAATTATCTTGGCTATGCTGTCCACATTTATTTTATAGTTCTATACTTTTACTGTATTTCTAACTATTTCTAACTGTCTCATTTGTTTCTATTTTTATTTCTCCTAGGGAATTTGAGGAGAAACTCAAAGAAGAAGAGAAACCTCTCTTTCTGAGAAAATATATTCACATGAATGCTTGGCTTTTAAGATTTTGTGGCGTCTGTCCATCCCTGATTGTGATTCTGTACATTCTATATTAATGTGCCATGTTGCTATATGTTGCTTTGCAACCATAAATGACCTACAGTTGGGCTTATGAACTATATTAGTTGGCGGAAGGAATGTTTATTCTGTTTGTTATAAATTATTAATGTTCAATAAATAGTTAATATTATGTGTCTAAGAACATCTATATGCATATGACTCCCTTAAGAAGCTGCTTTTATAATTGGGATTCAGTTATTTCAAAGTTAATCTCCATTCTCAAATGGTGTCATTTGTGTTATTTGTTCACACCATGTACATGAACTGAAGAGCAGGTGTTGTATGGACAGGGTAGAGAGCGGGAAAACATACCTCAATTTACATTCTTTTCTCATGGACTTGCTGATAACGGCTCTGAGCAATGTTTGCGTGCGTGTGTGTGGGTAGATTGCCTTTTCATGAGCTCCACCCTACAGAAGAGCATTTACCAACTAACAGAGTCTAGAAATAAGTCTTACTAAATCAAATATTAGCCTAATGGTTTTAGTATGCTTTAAAACGAGTGCCAGGCCAGCTGTAGTGTCAAACACAGCGACTGGGGGTGTGACAGTGAGATTAACAGGTTTATTATCACTTCATGTATCGCTTAACAGCATCTGCTCTTAACGCAAAATCTTTTTATAAAAATTCAGAAGTCAATCTGTGCATTGATAAAGCACACATTGCTTTTATTCTAACAAATACAACAAGTTTTATTTTGGTGTTATGTTACGGTCTATTAGAATTAAAATTGGCTTTATATAGAAAACATAGAAGTCTGTGGTATGAGAGAGAGAGCAAGAGAGAGAACCGTTCAAGCGCTGGGCCTGTTATTAACCTGTAACTCTTTACTCATTAGTGCTGTATCTCTGTTGCCATGGTGGTCTGTTAGAGTGTTCAGATTTAAGTATTATTTTAATATGTATGTGTGTGTGTGCGAGCGTGTGCGTGATTAGGAGATGGGTGGTTTTCTAGGATAGAAGTAGAAGTAGGGCAAAAGTAGCATATAGTCTTGATGTTGTATTAAAAGAAAACAAATGACTGTGACTCCATACAGTTTTGATATCAAGAACTCTCAACATAACCACAATAATTATGATACTGTAATGTATCAGATGAGCTGGAACAGTATACAGTGGCCCCAAAACATATTTGGACACAGAAGCCATTCTTAAATTGTATGAATGGCATAACAAAATATCAAACCAAGTGGTATCTGCAAGCAAACGATGCTAGAGCTTTTCTCAGATTTAACTTCACTTTTCTGAGCCATTTTTGCAATGACTTTTAATCAACTGGTGTCAAGGGGATTTTTAGTGGATTTAAGTCATATCCACTCAAGTTCAAAAACAGAAGTAGTTCATCACATTAAAATGTTCTACAAATGTTTAACAACCTAAAAGAGTGTTCAAAAAAAAATTAGAACACTACAAACTTCTTATGGTGAAAAGTTTTGTGCTCCAATGCAATGACAATTATACTTTTTTTTAAGTGTGTCTGAAGTGTCCAAATTCTTTTTGGGGCCACTATTGTAAGTGTTATCACTTTTTTACATTCTGTTTTGTCCTTTCCAGAAAGTGATGCACCTGTGAGTTTGCCTCTCTGTGGATTGAGAAACAGTTTTTCTTGGGACAGCTGGCCCCACATATGCAGCTGTTTGGCAGCTGTTTCCTTCTTCCATTTGTTGCATTTGTTGTTAATGTATGTTAGTGTAAGTGAGTGAGTGTGTTGGTCAAAAGTGTTGAGAATAATATACATTATGAACCAATTTTGTTTGAGGTTTAGGAGAATTGTGTTTACGATATGTAGATAATATGCCATGGGACCATTCAGACAGAAAAGCGTTCAAGCAGCGAATAGAACACAATGATGTTTCAGCGCCTGATCTCACAGTCGTCCGCCTGTGCATCAGTGTGTGATGAAACGATGGCAAAGTGTGATAAACGGTAAAACTATATGCTCTTTGACCAATGTGTTTATGAAAATAATAATTAATAATAATAATATGATGGCATATATTGCCAGCCTGAAATATTAAGCAGTATAATTTAGCATTTTTGTATCGCTGAAATAGCTGGATATGGCTTATACCGGAAGCGGTCCACATTCCAGGTTGATAACGGCCGCGCTCTAGTTACAGTACGTTGAAAAATAAGGTGGATAAGAGCACTTCTTGACCTCTTAGGTGAGTCATGACTCATGACTTAGGCTACAGGAGTGTTTGTGAGTAATCTCTCTAAGGATAGTGAGCATCTCTCCACACCTGGAACCACAACAGTTCACCTCTCAAATTCTGCAGTCCACCCTCGCAGTTTCTGACGGTTGCTCGTTGGGTGAACCCGCGCATCGAGAATCTTCTTAATCACAATATCCGCCACTCGCAGCAGGAGAAACACAATCAATGAATATTAATGACTCAAGAGCTGGCAGTCAGAAACCTTTCCGGTATGAAATGGAGAAAAGTGGATTATAGGCAGCATCTTTCAGCAGCTTCCCAAATCTCATTTGCTCTAGTGCATTTTAATAAGACTAGAGCACATCGGTACCCAGAGAATTTGCAAGTACCACTGGATCCCATCTTCATGTGCAAGCCTATTTTTCAATTGGATGGCTGTGATTTCAGACATCTAGTCAGTATCAAGACCTTTCTTTCTAAATGCAGTCATAATTGTAGCTAAAATCAAACAAGTAAAGCAAATGTTAATTGTAAAACTGCAACAATGCATTTGATTTAAAAAAACACCATAATTTTCTGTTGACTAATCATAGGTGCAGTGTCAGTGGATCAAAAACACTTTTTTCCTGTCTTAATCAGTGGTAATATTTCTTTGTCTAATGTACAAGACATTAATTCATTTTATGTTTATTTACTGTGCTGCATACTAATCCTGACATCTCCTTTTAACTTTAGTTTGATGCTATAAATGCTGATGGTATAAATAATAGCATGTATACATGTCTGCATGCAATCTACGATTTTTTTTTTCCCCTATTTTGTTAATCAACAATATATTATTATCTGTAATAGTGAAGCTTTTTATGAAACATAACATTTAATATATTCATAATATATTATAAGTGAATCCTAAATAGTTACTATTAGATAGATAAATGAAACAGACAGATGGATGGACGATCAGACAGACAGACAGATAGATAGAGTGCATCCGGAAAGTATTCACAGCATTTCACTTTTTCCACATTTTGTTATGTTACAGCCTTATTCCAAAATGGATTAATTTCATTATTTTCCTCAAAATTCTACAAGCAATACCTCATAATGACAACGTGAAAGAGGTTTGTTTGAAATCTTTGCAAATTTATTACAAATAAAAAACCAAAAAAAAAAAAAGCATATGTACATAAGTATTCACAGCCTTTGCTCAATACTTTGTTGAAGCACCTTTGGCACCAATTACAGCCTCAAGTCTTTTTGAGTATGATGCTACAAGCTTGGCACACCTATTTTTGGGCAGTTTCTCCCATTCTTCTTTGCAGGACCTCTCAAGCTCCATTAGGTTGGATGGGGAGCGTCAGTGCACAGCCATTTTCAGATCTCTCCAGAGATGTTCAATCGGGTTCAAGTCTGGGCTCTGGCTGGGCCACTCAAGAACATTCACAGAGTTGTCCCGTAGCCACTCCTTTGTTATCTTGGCTGTGTGCTTAGGGTCGTTGTCCTGTTGGAAGATGAACCTTCGCCCCAGTCTGAGGTCCAGAGCGCTCTGGAGCAGGTTTTCATCAAGGATGTCTCTGTACATTGCTGCATTCATCTTTCCCTCGATCCTGACTAGTCTCCCAGTTCCTGCTGCTGAAAAACATCCCCACAGCATGATGCTGCCACCACCATGCTTCACTGTAGGGATGGTATTGGCCAGGTGATGAGCGGTGCTCGGTTTCCTCCAGACATGACGCTTGCCATTCAGGCCAAAGAGTTCAATCTTTGTTTCTCATGGTCTGAGAGTCCTTCAGGTGCCTATTGGCAAACTCCAGGCTGGCTGTCATGTGCCTTTTACTGAGGAGTGGCTTCCGTCTGGCCACTCTACCATACAGGCCTGATTAGTGGAGTGCTGCAGAGATGGTTGTTCTTCTGGAGGGTTCTCCTCTCTCCACAGAGAAATGCTGGAGCTCTGTCAGAGTGACCATCGGGTTCTTGGTCACCTCCCTGACTAAGGCCCTTCTCCCCCAATCGCTCAGTTTGGCCGGGCGGCCAGCTCTAGGAAGAGTCCTGGTGGTTCCAAACTTCTTCCATTTAAGGATGATGGAGGCCACTGTGCTCATTGGCACCTTCAATGCCGCAGAAATTTTTCTGTACCCTTCCCCAGATCTGTGCCTCGATACAACCCTGTCTCGGAGGTCTACAGACAATTCCTTGGACTTCATGGCTTGGTTTGTGCTCTGACATGCACTGTTAACTGTGGGACCTTATATAGACAGGTGTGTGCCTTTCCAAATCATGTCCAATCAACTGAATTTACCACAGGTGGACTCCAATCAAGTTATAGAAACATCTCAAGGATGATCAGTGGAAACAGGATGCACCTGAGCTCAGTTCTGAGTGTCATGGCAAAGGCTGTGAATACTTATGTACATGTGATTTTTTTTTTTCATTTTTTATTTTTAATAAATTTGCAAAGATTTCAAACAAACTTCTTTCACGTTGTCATTATGGGGTATTGTTTGTAGAATTTTGAGGAAAATAATGAATTTAATCCATTTTGGAATAAGGCTGTAACATAACAAAATGTGGAAAAAGTGAAGCGCTGTGAATACTTTCCGGATGCACTGTAGATAGATAGATAGATGAAACAGACAGATGGATGGACAGACAGACAGACAGACAGATAGATAGATAGATAGATAGATAGATAGATAGATAGATAGATAGATAGATAGATGGGACGGACCGACAGACCGACTGACAGATAGATAGATAGATGGTACGGATGGACAGACAGATAGACAGACAGATAGATAGATAGACAGATAGATGAAACAGACAGATGGATGGATGGACAGACAGATAGATAGATAGATGAAACAAACAGACAGACAGACAGACAGATAGATAGATAGATAGATAGATAGATAGATAGATAGATGGGACGGACCGACAGACCGACCAACAGATAGATAGATAGATGGTACGGATGGACAGACAGATAGACAGACAGATAGATAGATAGATAGATAGATAGATAGATAGATAGATAGATAGATAGATAGATGAAACGGACAGACAGACCGACCGACAGATAGATAGATAGATGAGACGGATGGACGGACAGACAGTTAGATAGATAGATAGATAGATAGATGGGAATGACGGACGGACAGATGAAACAGACAGACAGATGGATGGACGGACAGACAGACAGACAGACAGACAGACAGACAGATAGATAGATAGATAGATAGATAGATAGATAGATAGATAGATAGATGAACGGATGGACAGACAGACAGACAGACAGACAGATAGATAGATAGATAGATAGATAGATAGATAGATAGATAGATAGATAGACAGACAGACAGATGGGAATGACGACGGACGGACAGACAGACAGACAGACAGATGGGAATGACGGACGGATGGACGGAGACAGACAGACAGGTAGATAGATGAAACAGACAGACAGACAGACAGACAGACAGGACAGATAGACAGACAGACAGATAGATGGATGGATGGATGAAACGGATGGACGGATAGATAGATAGATAGATAGATAGATAGATAGATAGATAGATAGACTGACATGAAAGACAGACGAACGGATGGATATATATAGATATATATTTATTTTTGCTGAATTATGCCAATATTGGGATGGACGGACGGACGGACGGACGGATGGACAGACAGACAGACAGACAGATGGGAATGACGGACGACGGACAGACGGACAGACGGACGGACGGACAGACAGACAGATAGATAGATAGATAGATAGACAGACGAAACAGACAGACAGATAGACAGACAGACAGATAGACAGATAGATAGATAGATAGATAGATAGATAGACAGACAGACAGACAGAAAGATGGATGGATGGAAATGGACAGATAGATAGATAGATAGATAGATAGATAGATAGATAGACTGACATGACAGACAGACGAACAGATGAATATATATAGATATATATTTATTTTTGCTGAATTATGCCAATATTTCTCACTGCAATTATTTTGTTTATTACATCACATATTTCCATTATCCCAGGGCATTTAAGCCTCAGCAGAGCAGCCTTGACTGTTTATGTAAGGCAGATATTTCTGAAACCCCAGGAGCCAGAGAGCACAGAAGAAGAGAGAGAGTAATCGAACAACACAGAGGGCTGAAAATCTCCAGTGGCTGGATGCTGTGACAGACTGAGGGATAGAGGTCAGAACAATGCCTTTGTTTCAGTGTTCTGCGTCGTACCTGCGTCAGTGCTGCTGCTGTTTGTGAGCATGTGCCCTCCTCCCAGGCTCCAGGAAGAGTAAGAAAAGCTCAAGAGTGAGGGTTTTGTAAACATTGGCTTATTGTGCTTTATGTGTATTCTATACAATAGCAGGGAATTCACGTGGCTCGGAGGCAATGGGGTGCACATTGTGTTGACATTGAAAAATGTGTCATTGGAAAATGAAACAACGCCAAAGGGGGAGAACTTGAAAATAGATTGAAAAAAGAAAATTGATTTTTTTTTTAAAATATCATATGGTTGCTAGGGTGTTCTTGGTGGTTGCTGGTTGTACTGTATACTGGCCCAAGTCAAAAGCACCTACCCACAGGTCTCATGATATTTTGGTCCCTAGAAATATCTTGAGACTTTTCTTCAATTTAAGTCTATGGAATTTTTGCTCTGTTTTGTAAAATCCACCAGAATCCATATGTTTAGTTTGATTCACAGCTCTGTCAGAGAAACGTAAGTCTCATGCTCGGGACCTGTGGGCATTCATTGTGTAATTCTTCAGTCCTGTATTGATTTATGGCCAACAGCTACTGTGACCCCACTACTACAGTTTAGCAATAAACTCACATAGCAAAAATTCATTCTGGAAAATAAATAAATTAAACATCACAACGCATACATTTTAAATAGAATATCTTCTTTTATAATTCTGTTTGTGTTTATAATCTTCAGAGGTTCTAAGTAAGTTACAAGATTTGAAGACAAGCTTATTGATTTACCATTAACTTCAATGGGATGAAAAAAATCGATGGCTTCTCTTTAAATAACCATCAAATGTGCTCAGGCCAGTGTGCGAGATGTGCTGAGGGAATTACAGCCAACAGAACATGTGATACTGTTATCAAATGTGGTTTGTTTGAAACAAAAACAAGACTACATAATGACTATCATGTGAAGTGCAAATATATCTGACTAACTTCCGTTTATATTCTCTGTAAGGTCATTTTCCATTTCTCTAATGTAAAAGGCACTGACTGATGTCCACAGCATAGGCTTTAACCAACGAACAATTTCAGAACATTCTGGGAATGTTAGTTTATGGTAATAAAAAAATAAAAATAATAAAAAAAGAACATTCATAGAACGTTATAAATTGGTTCTGAAAGAAATAACAAAATGTGAACATACACTAATGTTAGGGGAACATTATTCTGTGTTTGTTGGGTAAGATGTAGATGTTTAATGTTAATATTTCATGGTTTATGCACAGAAATGCATAATATAAAAAATAAAGCATAAAAAGAAAGTTCCTAGAATGTTATGAATTGGTTCCCAGAAATATAACAAAATGCGAACCATACACTATAGTTAGGGGATCAAGCCAGTTAATTTAGATGTTACCACATTAAACGCGTTTTTTAGGTTAATTTTTATTTTATTTTTTTTTATGTAAAATTTAACAGTAAATCAACATTTTGGGGCAAATTGTTCCTTTAAGTTTGCTCTGTGTGTGAGCAAAAATGCCTTTTGATCTATAAATAAAGCCATTTTTTCATTTGTTTTTAAAAATAAAACATTCTGCTACTACACCTGGAGTCACAAGTTCGAATCCAGGGCATGCTAAGTGATTCCAGTCAGGCTCCCTAAGCAACCAATTTGCCCGGTTGCTAGGGTGGGTAGAGTCACATTGGGTTAACCTCCTTGTGGTCGCCATAATGTGGTTCTCGCTCCAGGTGGGGCGCGTGGTGAGTTGTGCGTGGATGCAACGGAGAATAGCGTTGGCTTCCACACGCGCTACGTCTCCGCGGTAACACGCTCAACAAGCCACGTGATAAGATGCGCGGATTGACGGTCTCAGGCGCGAAGGCAACTGAGATTCGTCCTCCACCACCTGGATTGAGGGGAGTCACTACGCCACCACGAGGACTTAGAGTGCATTGGAAATTCGGCATTCCAAATTAGGGAGAAAATGGGAGAAAAAATACAAAAATAAAACATTCTATTACCACTTGACATTTCCAAATTCCACAGTTATTCATTGTAATGCTGCACAATTCTATCTTTTCAATCACAGTTTGAAACACAACCCCCAACACCCCACCCCAGCCAATCACCACACAAACATTCCCTGGCAGACAGTGAGAAGGATTCCAACACTCCTGCATTTCCATATAGATAGAGCATCACATTACAGTGCATTGCATTGTCCATTTATCCTATCAACATTCAAGATATTCTTTTTTAATATGTTTCATCTTCCCTACCCATGCAGGCCCCTTCCCTTTTTTATTATGTGTGTGATTGGTTTCATCTGCCCAAATGAATACGCTATTCTGTAACATCAGCTTGTGATATGGTTATAGGGCACCAGGAACTAAAGTTTGCAATAGCTTTACTGACCATGAGACCATATAATCCACTGTCAAGGCAGTGGTGGAACAAGGGTGCCTTAAGCTTTGCTGCCAAAGAAATGAGAATTAAAATACAAGGTAAACAGTCAAATATATTTTCCCGAGAGATGCTACAGATGAAGGCAGATCCAACTCATTAAAAAAAGCATTTGCCAAACTTGATTTTTATGACATTGCCCAGAGGAACAAATTATTGCTCAAAGCTTGCTCTTTCGAAGCTTAGGAGACTTGATGTTTCTCCAAAAATTCCAGGACAATTAAAAATAAAAGCAAATAAGACAATCTTTGACATACAGTAAGAGGATAAAGGTACAAAATAAATTAAGATAGCATAGCACAAATAATTTAGTCTTGGATGAATTTGAGATCATACTGAAATCTCTGACTTTTGATTGCAGAGTTTGGTATCTTGAGCACAGTTTGAGACAATGTTCAGATCTCTTCTGAAACTCTAGAGGAGACACGTGAAATTACTGAGGTTTTTTTGAAGTGTGAGATTTAAGGGGTCTTAATTGCTGACTTGGAGAAATAACTAAGATATTAAAGAGATCTTAGATATGATCTTTCTTTTTTACACTATAATAAAACTTTTGTAATTTTAACGTAAACAGAATGTAAAAATGCTACAGTTAATTTTTTTTATTTTATTTAAGAATAATAGATTGAAAAACAAGAAAAAAGAATATTAGAATAAAATATTGTAATATGTAATGTGTGTGTGTTTGTGTGTGTGTGTGTGTGTGTGTGTGTGTGTGTATATATATTGTAGGTCCCCCTCATGCCGCCAAAACAGAGCCAACCGGCATTCTTGTCAGCACAATTGTACAGAGCGGTTATCTGAGTTACTGAAGACTTTGTCAGTTCTAACCAGTCTAGCCATTCTCTGTTGACCTCTCTCATCAACACGGCGTTTCCATCCACAGAATTGCCGCTCACTGTTTGTTTTTTGTATTTGGCACCATTCTGAGTAAATTCTAGAGACTGTTGTGTGTGAAACTCCCAAAGATCAGCAGTTACAGAAATACTCAAACCAGCCCATCTGGCACCAACAATCATCCATGTGATCATCTAATCAGCCAATCGTGTGGCAGCAGTACAGTGTATAAAATCAAGCAGATACGGGTCAGGAGCTTCAGTTAATGTTCACATCAACCATCATAATGGGGGAAAAAAATTGATATCAATGATTTGGAGCATGGCATGATTGTTGGTGCCAGATGGGCTGGTTTGAGTATTTCTGTAACTGCTGATCTCCTGGGATTTTCACACACAACAGTTTCTAAAATTTACTTCGAATGGTGCCATAAACAAAAAACATCCAGTGAGCGGCAGTTCTGTGGATGGAAATGCCTTGTTGATGAGTGAGGTCAACAGAGAATGACCAGACTGGTTCGAACTGACAAAGTCTACAGTAACTCAGATAACCGCTCTGTACAAGTTGTGGTGAGAAGAATATCATCTCAGAATGCTATTCTGAGATGCAGGTTGGCATTGTTTTGGCGGCATGAGGGGGACCTACACAATATATATATATATATATATGTTAGAAATAAAAATAAAGATTTACCTTATAGTTAATGGTGAAAATGTACAGTATATTATGTTTAACAAGACAATACATGTTTGTTTTACAGTAAATTATTGTTAAAATTACTGTGAAAAATTGGCTGCTCCCACACTTTAAAACATAAAGAGTGTATTTTAAAATTATATTTTATTGAACAGGACAATACATGTAATTTACTAACAAAATATTGTTAAAAAATAAAGAAAACTAAAAATTATGATAAACCTTATAGTTAATGTTGAAAATATATATTATGTTTAACATGACCATTTGTGTACTTTTACAGTAAACTATTGTTAAATTTACAGTGAAAAATTGAGTGCTCCCACATTGTAAAACAAAAAAGACTGTAAAAATACTTCAGTAAAACACTTTTTACTGGTTAACTGATAGTTTACCTTAACATGTATGATAAAAATGTATATTTTATTGAACAAGACAAGTAATTTTACGGTAAAATGTTGTAAAAACAATTGAGAAGTAAAAATGATGATAAACCTTATAGTTAATGTTGAAAATATATATTATGTTTAACCTAACCATTAGTGTACTTCTACAGTAAACTATTGTTAAAATTAGGGTGAAATATTGAGTGCTCCCACACTGTAAAACAGAAAAAGAATGTAAAAATACTACAGTAAAAACTGTTTACAGGTTAATTGATAGTTTACCTTGACATGTATGGTGAAAAATTATATTTTATTGAGCAAGACAATTCATGTAATTTTATGGTAAAATACGGTAAAAAAAAAAAGAAGAAGAAAAAAAGAGAGAAATCAAAATTATGATAAACCTTATAGTTTATGTTGAAAATACTGCATACATTATGCTTAACATGACCGTTTGTGTACTTTTACTAAACTAAAGTTAAAATTATGGTGAAAAATTGGGCATTTCCACACTGTAAAACAGAAAAAGAATGTAAAAATATTACAGTAAAAAACTGTTTACTGGTTACTTGATAGTTTACCTTGACATGTATGGTGAAAAATTATATTTTATTAAACAAGATGATACAAGTAATTTTACGGTAAAATATTGTAACGTAATTTTATGGTTAAATATTGTAAGAAATAATCGAGAATAACAATAATGATAAAGCCTATAGTTAATGTTGAAAATATATATTATGTTTAACATGACCATTTGTGTACTTTTACAGTAAACTATTGTTAAAATTACAGTGAAATATTGAGTGCTCCCACACTGTAAAACAGAAAAAGAATGTAAAAATACTACAGCAAAAAACTGTTTACAGGTTAATTGATAGTTTACCTTGACATGTATGGTGAAAAATTATATTTTATTGAACAAGAAAATTCATGTAATTTTACGGTAAAATACTGTAAAAAAAAAATAAAAAAATTAAATTAAAAAAAGAGAGAGAAATCTAAATTATGATAAACCTTATAGTTTATGTTGAAAATACTGTATACATTATGTTTAACATGACCGTTTGTGTACATTTACTAAACTAATGTTAAAATTACAATGAAAAATTGGGCATTTCCACACTGTAAAACAGAAAAAGAATGTAGAAATACTACAGTAAAAAACTGTTTACATGATAGTTTACCTTGACATGTATGGTGAAAAATTATATTTTATTGAACAAGACAATTCATGTAATTTTACGGTAAAATACTGTAAAAAAAAAAAAGAGAGAGAAATCAAAATTATGATAAACCTTATAGTTTATGTTGAAAATACTGCATACATTATGCTTAACATGACCGTTTGTGTACTTCTACTAAACTAATGTTAAAATTACAATGAAAAATTGGGCATTTCCAAACTGTAAAACAGAAAAAGAATGTAGAAATACTACAGTAAAAAACTGTTTACTGGTTACTTAATAGTTTACCTTGACATGTATGATGTAAACTATATTTTGTTGAACAAGACAATGCTGTTAATTTTACTGTAAAACACTGTAAAAAAAATTGAGAAGTAAAAATTATGATAAACATTATAGTTCATGCTAAAATTATTTATTATGTTTAACATGACCGTTCACATATTTTTACTAAACTAATGTTAAAATTACATTGAAAAGTCCCTGCGTGACCCATCATATTTTTTTTAAATATTTATGTTTCTTCTTATTTTTGATATCAGTTATGTACATTTTATTTGTTACATTTTATGTTGATGAGTTAATGTTTATTGCATTATTTTAGTGTCACGTATGTTACCCTGATGATGTTTTGAGTTTGTATGAGAGTCTGTGCTCTTTCTATACATTTTTATTGTCATCATGTAGCCTTTTGTTTTTCCACCTGTGTTATATGGTGATTTAAAAGCGCAAAGCTGATTTTTGTAGTTCCAGTATGTTGGTATATTCACATTATATAATTTAATGATATATACAGTAATGAATTGTAAAATATACAGGCACCAAAATGACATCCCGTAATGCCAAAAACACAGTCAATGTATTTTTTTATGCTGAATTTCTCTCACCACAGCTGCCAGTTTTTCACTGTAAATTAGATTCGTTTTTTATTTTTTATAGAGTGTATGGGTGGAATCACCAGCAGATCATATAGGAAAATAATTTTCCATGCAGAACTTTATGCAGAATCAATAGTCATCTATAGTGAACATTATGATCTCAGGCTTATTCACACAACACACCAGCACATATGCTGCTTTTTGTATGTGTTTAATACAGAATACAGCATTTCAGAGCAAAATCTGTCAGCCTAGATGGATGGTGGAGCAGCATGGAGAGAGCATGCTTCAGTGCTTGATATAGTATTGACAGGTCAGCCACTTCAGTACTGGATCCCTTTTTGCACCCTGGGGAACTTTGCTGTCTGTTTTCGGACCCCCTCCCCCTCAACTGACAATCCCAACCCCCTTCATCTGCTCTGGGGGTAGAGACAGCGTGCACACAGAGAGTCTATATATATATATTTGATTAAAGATAGATTAAAATGCAACCAGAAAATTAACTGAGGCGGTATGGTTTATCGCAACAATCATATAATAATTGAAGAAACTTGCAATGCTGCAAAAAAGTGAGATGGGACTCATTGTGGACGTATGCAAAATGCTTTGCGCAGTTATAAAGAATAAATTGGAAAAACATTATGATATCTGATGTAATCACATATCTTTTGACTGACAAAATGTTAAAAAGGATAGTTCACCCAAAAATGAAAATTCTTTCATATTTAACTCACCCTTTTGTTTTTCCAAACTTATATGACTTTCTTTCATAGTGGAGATGTTAGACAGAATATTAGGGACTGACAGCGTCTGATACCATTCACTTTTACTGCATCTTTTGTCCGTATACCATGAAAGTGAATGGTGACTGACGCTGTCATTCTACCTAATACCCTAAATTCATATGGATTAAAAATGGCATAAGGGCGAATAAATGATTAAATGACAGAATTTTCATTTTTGCGTAAAAAGGCGTGATGAGCTATGCACATAATTTACCCTATATGCTTTTAAATATAGCAACATTTTAAAAAGCACTTGTGAAGTAAGCTTATAATAACTTATTCAAAATATATCTTTCTGTCATGTTGCATGCAGTTTTGATATCAGCTCATTAGGATACTGGGACTTAATGAGCTCCCACTGAGTTGAATTAGAATGCCTGTAGGCCCCTCTTAACATTTTCTAATACCCTTGCAGCCAATCCAGTCCTCTTCCAGGACCCCTTTATAGTGGGATAAATGCAACGCTTGGTTGGGCAACAGAGGCTACTCTTATAGTCTGGCACACATAGCTCTCTCCCTCTTTCAAACCCTTTCTTTCTTTAGCGCCTGGCACTGAATAAGTGGAACCCCTATTTTGGATTTTTCTGTAAATGGGTTTCCATACATGGAAATTCTCTGTAACAATCACAGTTGTCTTTGAAAGGTTGCCATCCAGTCGACTGTCTTTTGCTGCCAACCAGAGCCCATGACTACCAGTGCTCTCAATGGTTAAGGTCATTGTCATTATCATGCATTCTCTAAACCATAACTTATCTTACGAGTATGAAGAATTCGGGTCTGTATGAACATCTTGGATGGTTTCGAGCTGTTTTAACTGAAAGAAAACTTGCAAACTGAGTCAGACCCAAAACTGTAAGCTTGTACAGTTGAACTGCATTGTTGTAGGTCTAGATAAAGATTGTTTTGCATGATGAAGGTGAGCAGCAGCTCCTTAATAACTGTTTTGAATTCCACTACAGTGCTTTCCAAATCTAGGCACAGTCAATTACTGTTATTGCTCAGTGCTGTTGAATATTGCAGTGGAGTTATTTTTTGTTGCATTGAGCTATTTAAAGACTTGTTAAATGTAGCTATAATTGCACGGTGTGCAAGTTGTTTTTATAGTATTTTTATGAATTAAACCTAAAATAGAAGTCATTGAGAGTCATATAACAGCAGGTGTAGAGATACCAATCTCAGTCGTTAATATATTTCAACCATTTTCCTGTCTCTCTGTTTCTACTGCAGCAGGGCGTATTCCTCTCAACATTAATGCAGCACAAAACGACGATCATTTTCGCTTCATCACAAAACACTTTCCGTACATATATTGCGTAAAGCATTGCCTTATTGGGTAAATATTTCGGTGTGTATGTAAGAAATATCAACAAAACACAGGAACCCGATATATTTTGCAATTTCTCTTTCATTGCCATATATGGAGATTAGCCGGCTGTTGATGTCCCAACCTCAATTTAACCCTTTAGTTGCTATATTTTATTCACTGGCTAAATGAATATGAAGAAAAGCATCTGAAAATTGAGGGACTGCACTTATTGCGTTTTAGGGACGCGATTTAAAAATCAAGCGCTTTGACAAAGCATTGGTTATTTTTCGCTCTTGTAGTTTAACGTCGCGAATTCGACAGAATTCTGCTTGATTTGCAGCTTGAACGGCTATAAAATGACACAGAAACAACATTAGTCTATAATGGTGTTAAAATGATCGATTGATTTACCTACTGCCGCTAAACTGAACCGAGCGCGAAGCCGCGAACAATCCAAATGAGCGATTCATTTACCGCTAATTCAAACATGCAACTAATAAACTAATAGAAAGCTGAATTGATGAACAGATTTACAGCTGTACAGGTGTGTGTTTTGTTGCTTTGTGGTACATTTATGGGGAAATAAGGTGAGGTCAAATACACCAGTAATTTTTGGAGTTTCAGTTTATAACCATAATTCTTGCAAGTGCAGTGCACTGGATGCATATAATCATAACGTGTTGCTAACACATTATAGATTGTAAATATGCAACTATTTGATCATAAAATGCACAATTTAAGGCTATTTTACAGTTTAATCATGTAAGGCATCAAAATAAACTGCAATATAGATAGATAGACAGACAGACAGACAGACGATATATATATAGACAGATAGATAGATAGACAGATAGATAGATAGATAGATAGATAGCCTGTGAGACAAAAAGACATAACAGACAGACAGACAGACAGACAGATAGATAGACAGACAGATAGATAGCCTGTGAGACAAAAAGACATAACAGACAGACAAACAGACAGATAGATAGATACATAAATAGCCTGTGAGACAAAAAGACAGACAGACAGATAGATAGACAGATAGATAGACAGATAGATAGATAGATAGATAGATAGATAGATAGATAGATAGATAGACAGAGGATATATAGACAGATGGACAGAGGGACAGACAGATAGATAGATAGCTATTGTTAAAGTCAGAAGTTTACATACACCTTAGCCAAATACATTATAACTCAGTTTTTCACAATTCCTTACATTTAATCGTAGAAAACATTCCCTGTCTCAGTTAGGATCACTACTTTATTTTAAGAATGTGAAATGTCAGAATGATAGTAGAGAGAATTATTTATTTCATTCATCACAAGAAGTTTACATACAATTTGTTAGTATTTGGTAGCATTGCCTTTAAATTGTTTAACTTGGGTCAAATGTTTTGGGTATCCTTCCACAAGCTTCTCACAATAAGTTGCTGGAATTTTGGCCCATTCCTCCAGACAGAACTGGTTTAACTGAGTCAGGTTTGTAGGCCTCCTTGCTCGCACATGCTTTTTCAGTTCTGCTCACAAATCTTCTATGAGATTGAGATCAGGGCTTTGTGATGGCCACTCTAATACCTTGACTTTGTTGTCCTTAAGCCATTTTGCCACAACTTTGGAGGTATGCTTGGGGTCATTGTCCATTTGGAAGACCCATTTGCGACTGAGCTTTAACTTCCTGGCTGATGTCTTGAGATGTTGCTTCAATATATCCACATAATTTTCCTTCCTCATTATGCCATCTATTTTGTGAAGTGCACCAGTCCCTCCTGCAGCAAACACCCCCACAACATGATGCTGCCACCCCCATGCTTCACGGTTGGGATGGTGTTATTCGGCTTGCAAGCCTCACCCTTTCATCCTCCAAACATAACGATGGTCATTATGGCCAAACAGTTCAATTTCTGTTTCAGCAGACCAGAGGACATTTCTCCAAAAAGTAAGATCTTTGTCCCCATGTGCACTTGCAAACTGTAGTCTGGCTTTTTTTTATGGTGGTTTTGGAGCAGTGGCTTCTTACTTGCTGAGCAGCCTTTCAGGTTTTGTCAATATAGGACTCGTTTTACTGTGGATATAGATTCTTTTCTACCTGTTTCCTACAACATCTTCACAAGGACCTTTGCTGTTGTTCTGGGATTGATTTGCACTTTTCGCACAATCTACGTTCATCTCTAGGAGACAGAATGCGTCTCCTTCCTGAGCAGTATGATGGCTGCGTGGTCCCATGGTGTTTATACTTGCATACTGTTGTTTGAACAGATGAACATGGTACCTTCAGGCATTTGGAAATTGCTCTCAATGATGAACCAGACTTGTGGAGGTCCACAATTGTTTTTCTGAGGTCTTGGGTGATTTCTTTTGATTTTCCCATGATGTCAATCAAAGAGGCACTGAGTTTGAAGGTAGACTTTAAAATACATCCACAGATACACCTCCAGTTCAGTACACCTCCTATCAGAAGCTAATTGGCTTATTGTCTAAATGCTTGACATCATTTTCAGGAATTTTCCAAGCTGCTTAAAGGCACAGTTAACTTAATGTAAACTTCTGACCCAATAGAATTGTGATATAGTTCATTAAAAGTGAAACAATCTGTCTGTAAACAATTGTTGGAAAAATTACTCATGTTACGCACAAAGTAGATGTCCTAGACGACTTGCCAAAACTATAGTTTGCTAATATGAAATCTGTGAAGTGGTTAAAAATGAGTTTTAATGACTTCAACCTAAGTGTATGTAAACTTCTGACTTCAACTGTAGATAGATAGATAGATAGATTGATAGATAGATAATCTGTTCAATCACTCAAAAAACAACTCTTTGGCTTAACTTGATTCAATCATGGACAGTGGTCCCACAGTTTGTCATTTCAATTTAAATAATTCAAGTAGAGGGATCATAACTAAATCAATTAAACCCAACAAAATTAAACATGTCAAAATAACTCTCCTAACTGCTAGCTAGGACAGGAAATGTTAGCATGCTAAACACATGCTGCTGGGAAGCACTACTGAGTGCAACTTGGTCACTATGTTATTTTTAGCACAGAAAGCGCTCAATGGATAAAGCAATATGTAGAAAACTATATGTATTGGTCTTTAACCTAGGCTAAAATCTTCTAAATCTAACATAACAAAACACTAAAGCCTAACAAGTATCCCCCTTTATTTCAATATTTACTCTTCCCGTCGAGTCTCATGCAAAGCATGCTTGGAGCTAGAAATCCTCTGCAGTTTCAGTTAACAAAACAAAAAATATTGATGTTGTCCCAATGCAAATGGATTAAGTTAAGCATACAAGACACTTACAATCAACTCAGTTAATTTAAGTTCCCTTAGTTACATAATTTTTTTGAGTAATATGAACATGGGAGGACTGAGTAAAACTGACAATAGTGAAAGTTTTTTTTTTTTTTTTGCATGCATATTTCCACCCTGATAGCACAGGTACATCACCCAGACATCTTTTTGATGTGTGTGTTTACATATGAAAGATGCATTTAGTTTGGTCATCTGCAATCATTAGTTATGTCTCGGATGTTGAGATGTTTATGATTTAGAATGTTTGTAAATCTGATGTTTTTAAGGTGTTTAGCAGATGTTAATTAGAATGCGATGCTTTCCAGATGAATAGATCTAAAACAGACATCTCGGAGATGTACGTGTGCTATCTGGGCAAGTTCTTAATCACTGTTTACGCACACTACAGCTTTACATTCTGCTTTTGCCATAGTGTACCACCTCCCCCTCCTCGCGCGCTGACGTCACGTGCCTGACTTGGCTTATTATTGCATTAACTATTTTCTGTAGTAGCAGCAGCACCACCAGTGAGTTTTTCTCGTGCCCACCAGAGGAGGAGGGGTGAGGGACAATTAAATCTTGGGCGATAGCGGTGGCAGAACGCGAAGAGATCAAAAGACAGTAAACCATTGCACCAAAGACGCGTAAAATCACTCCAAACGCCTTGCAGAGAGAGAATGGATCTACCTGCCGTCGGGGAGCATGTCTTCGCGGTGGAGGGCATCGAGAAGAAGCGCCTACGCAAGGTAAAACTGGCGCAAACTAGAACTACCGTAAATGGTGCGAGGATATTTTTGTTGTTCTCATACCCGTTTTCATTGTTTTTCAGGGCAGAATCGAGTATCTGGTGAAGTGGCGAGGATGGGCAGCCAAGTAAGTCTTTATATGCTCTGTTTGTAGATACATTAACGGTAACTGCCGAGCAATGTTGATTTCGAAAACCTGGTAGCTACCCTACATGGCATTGGGCGCGCGCGTTTCTACGGATTCCATTACGAATTTACGCGCGTGAAGATCGTTTTTTGCCGTGCCGTGACATTTTATTTACGCATTGCTTTATTTATATATGGGTTTTGGAATACGGTGTACGGTGATGGTACTATGATGCCACCGTGCAGTCAGTTTAAGTGCAAAAAATAACGTTTTGAATATTGGTTTTCCGATTTTCGACGATAAAGTTTTACTTATATAGGCCCATATATTTATTCGTATTTATAAAAAGAACGCTGCCAATGCTGTGTGTTTAACATGTTTACGCTGTAGCTACTATTTGTACAATATTACAACAAGAGTTGTTAACTATTCCCTCCCTAATATTACAGATTTAACACATGGGAACCCGAGGAGAACATTCTGGACCCGCGGCTTCTCGTCGCTTTCCAAAACAGGTGAGATGGAGGACGAATAGCTGAACTTGTAGTGATGACCATATATGGTCACGGGAGGCGGGGCTAATTCCCTGCACAGTCACCGCTTGTCCTCTAGCTGAAGACTAATTGTAGCCCCATGGGTCATGTCTGACTCCTACAAAGACTTTCTTGATGCTTGCATGGAAACACCCCATTGCTATTACTACTGCAAGCCATACGGAATGGATGTAGCATAGTAAACTGACTAATGAATGTTTACATCAACTCTGATTACAGTTCTAGGGAACTAGGCATCCTCAGAGGAACATGCATAGAAATTAGAGCATTGTTGACCCACATGCATAAAGCATTGTTTTTGTAGATATAAACTCTTATATATAATATACAGCAGTAGCAGTGTGCTCACAAGTGGAAATGGCTCCTAAACTCATGTTTATGATCAAATCTACTCTAAAAGTGGCTTTTTGATATCCACACACTCCTCTGAGCTCTCTGTTCTGTTCAGAAGATAGAAGTCGAATAAATATCAAAGCATTACAGAACCTCTTGGAAAAGAATTCAGTTGCAGATTTCGCAAGATGTTTGTTGAGTTGTACTCAAAGGGTTCTGGAAGTTGCAGGCTATACAGTGTCATGTTACCCATTGCACTCTGTGTTGTAACCAGGTGATCAAAGAGATTAGCTGTGCCTTGTTGTAGGTCAGTTGTGTAATGTTGAAGATGTGAGTGATGGTTCTTCAGAATTGTTCTAATAAGTTGATTAAAGGAATATTCTGGGTTCAATACAAGTTCAGCTCAATCGACAGCATTTGAGGCATAATGTTGATTACCACAAAAATAATTTAGACTTGTCTGTCCTTTTCTTTAAAAAACAAAAAGAGCAAAAATTGTGGTAAGTGAGGCACTTACAATGGAAGTGAATGGGGACAATTGTTTTGAGGGTTTAAAGTCAGAAATGCGAAGCTTGTAATTTTATATATATATATATATTTTTTTTTTACATTAATTCTTCTGTTAAAGCTTGTGTACACTGAAAAAAATATTTTAAGATTTAAGCATTTGAATTTCATAACAAAATTCCATCAAATGTAATCAAGTAATCTTTTAACATAATAAAATAAAACAAATTATTAATTTAATGTTGTTAAAAATTCAATTTGATGGAATTTTGTAATGAAGTCCCAATGCGTAAATCCTAAAAATATGCAAATATATGTGTTTGAGTGTATTATTTGAGCTTTTTTTCTGGTCATATTAGAGTTTTAGGGTTTACAGCCTTACGACGGTTTACGTCGTCATGGCAACAAAGTTGTAAAATTGGTCATCAATCATGCTAAAATCATGTTAACACGCATGTTGTTTGCGTCTTGTGGCTATACTTTTGAAACAGTGATTATTTTAATGTTTACAGATTGGCCCCATTCACTTCCATTGTAAGTGCCTCACTGTTTTGTGTCAACATTATGCCACAAATGATGTCAATTGAGCTTAACTTGTATTGAACCCAGAATATTCCTTTAATGAAAGTTTCCTCACAGCATTTGAACTCGTCATCTGTGACTTTGATCAACTGTTATTATAATCTATAGCTTTGAAAATGTCCAATATCTATAGCAATTTGAATTGTATATTATCATGCATTGTGTCAAATTTAAGGTCTAACCATGAGTACTGAAAACTGTAGATTTATATATTTTTGTGCATTGTTTTCAGAGAGAGACAAGAGCAGTTGGTGGGATATCGCAAAAGAGGGCCGAAACCCAAGCACACCCTGGTCCAGGTACGTCATACATTTATAGATTTTATATTATTGTGTTTTTAGCCTAGCAGTCAGTGCCTAAGTTGGTAGTATTTTGCCTTATTTATGACAGAGGTTATTCTTGTGCACTATTTGTGCACGGGAGTACTTCTACTTTATTATGAATCAATAATTATGTGTGCTGAAGGCTCCTTTCTGTCTGCATATTGCTTAATGTACTGAGGTTTTATATGACTAATGCTTGTGCCATAGACAAATCATTCATGATGACTGTAATGGACTTCTATTGTTGATTTCACAATTTTTCCTTTAAAAAAATTATGATAAACCCTATCTGTAGATTGACAACACATTTTCATCTCTAGAGTAAAGCTAAACGTGTCGTAAAATAATTAACACATGATAGACTTTCAGTTAATTTAAGTTGTGCATAGATAAACTCCTTTTTTTGTTGTTCCAGCTTCCTGCCTTTGCTCGCAGATCTAGCATCCTGGGTGGTCTTCATGACACATTATTGGATGAGGAGAACCAGCCCAAAGTGGACTCACTTCAGATCCACAGGCAACGGCCGCAGCACTACCAGCTGAACAGTAAAAAACACCATCAGTACCTGCCCAGCTGTAAGGAGATAACAGCAGAAGCACACATCCGTGGGAAAAAGAAACACTTCTACCAGCTTAACAGCAAAAAGCATCATCATTTCCAGCCAGACCCTAAGATGTATGACACACCGCTCACAGGACCCAAAGAGGCCAAGGGTCAAGACCCTGCCAACAAAGGTTGGAACCTCCCTCCAGCCCTGCAACAGAAGTGGATACGGAACAAAGACACTGACTGCCTGAGCAAAGTGAAGGATCTGTCTGTTGAGCTTAAAGGACTGCCGGATAATGCTAACAAAGCAGAGCGGGCACTTAAGACAAGTTCTAAAGAGTCTGCGCTTCCGAATGGCATCGGCAGTAAGATGAAAATAATCGAGAATAAAAACAAAAACGGCAGAATTGTCATTGTGATGAGCAAATACATGGACAATGGTGTGCATTCATCGAGAGTCAAAAACAGGGACACTTCTGGAGTGGAAAAAGCACAACACAAAGAGGAATCTTTGAAGAATAATACACACAATCTGTCTGATGTTGCCACAGTGGGCCATAAGAATGGTTCTATTAAGGACAACAGCAAAGTTTCTCCTACTAGTGAGCATTTTCATATAGAGGCCCAGGAAATGTGTGAACTTCCAAAAGCTAAGCCTATGCAGACTGAACAAAAAGTGAACATGGTAACCGATCAGATGGAAATAACTAAAGGTCAACTGAACTCCATGACAGCGGAGAAGGCTGCGCCAACCCACATGGACACCAAACTCGGTTACCGTAAGAGGAACCTTTCGGAACCCAGTGAGGACGTTAGAGATTGTAAGCAGTTCTTCAGTCAGAGGAGCACCAGCGCAACAAGTATAGTTATCTCTTCGCCTCAGACAGAACCCATAAACTTGCATTACAGAGACTGGCAAACCAGCAGAACCAACAGTTATGACTTTACCGACACAATTCTCGAAGAGCCCATTGACTTAAGCTGTGGTCCAACAAGAACTCCAATACAGTTTCCTACAGATGTTCCTTCTGCAATTGAGAAGGTTGCAGAAAGCTCTAAGGAGGTGGAGAACAAAGACAACCATTTTAAACCATTTGTAGGTAACGTTATCATCACGGACATCACTACAAATTGCTTAACCGTGACCTTTAAGGAATACGTTCCAGGACAATAACATATTTAAATATACTGGATTGCCATTTGATCATTGGATGAGCCAGCTCAAAAGCACTGTACATTGCCATTCCTGAAGACATATTTACATGTTTATTAAAGCAAATAAACCATTTATATAAATAACTGGCATATAAGCAAACTCTATATGTTGGGTTTATTTGTTTATATGTCAATAAATATGGTAAATAATGTGTTTTGTAATGCATAAAATTGAGACAGTCGGTAGTTTCAGGGTAATTTACTGGAAAGTGAATTCGAAGGCACATATTTGTACAGTGTAAAATACAGTGTATAAAGCTTTGAATTTGTACCTACCCGAGGAAATATCAGCCTAACGGAGAGAGCACACTGGTGAAACTGAAGAATTCACTAAAGCTTAATGGAATAATTCAGGTTCAATACAAGTTAAGCTCAATCGACAGCATTTGTAGCATAATGTTGACTACCACACAAAAAAAAAAAACTATTTCGAATCGTCCCTCCTTTAAAAAAAGCAAAAATCGTGGTTACAGTGAGGCACTTACAATGAAAGTGAATGGGGCCAATTTTTGGAGGATTTCAGGCATAAATGTGCATAAATTATTTTGTGTAATATTTGAGCTGTAAAGTTGTTTAAATTGTCGGATGTTTTATGGATTTAAGGATTTACGGCATTACTGCGTCATGGTAATGAAGTTGTAAAATTGGCTATAACTTTACACAGAAAAGGTTAGTAAGAGATTTTATCACACTTAAATGTCATGTTAACACGCATGTTGTTAACGTCTTGTGGCTATACTTTTAAAACCGTAAGTATAACCGTTTACGGATTGGCCCCATTCACTTCCATTGTAAGTGCCTCACTGTAACCAGATTTTTTTTCTTATTTTTAAAGAAAAGTAGGGACCAGTCGAATTTTTTGTGGTTATCAACATTATGCCACAAATGTGTCGATTGAGCTTAAATTGTTTTGAACCCAGAAAACTCCATTAATGTTAAATGCACTTACCCACAACTTTCAATGTCCATGTACATGACAATAAGGTAGATTGATTAAAATGCACATTTTAAGTCAACATACCTTTAGTCACATTTTACAAATGTATGGACAGAATTATTCCTCCATTGTTTGGGATTTCAGTACATATATCGGAGATCTTTTAATCTTGAGTTGCTACGAAAGGTGTCATCAGAAATGTATATGAATGTACCTACAACAAGTATTTTTGGATATTAGCATAACAGATTTTGTTTTGGCTGTTTTTGAATAATGAAAAATTTTACTTGACTGGATAAAGCTGTTGACCTGTGAGGTCAACCTTGTCTTCCTTGTGCAATGCTAGATAAACAACTGGATTGTTTGATGTTTCCTACCCGTAAGACGTTTAAGTTGCACTTTATCATCTCCTGGATATGTTTTGATATTGAACTCAATAAAAAGCCAACAAAGGTTACGTCTTATGCAGAATGGTTCGATAATAGCAGTATGACTATGATTGGATATCATAAATGAAAACCGTTTAAAACGTGTAAGGATTAACACTTACATTGGACAGTGTCATTCAATAGCTTTAGTATGTACTGGAGTCTGACTTTGCTGTCAATGCAAGATACCCGCTGAGATCTGTGTAATATACAAACTACACAATAATGCCATCAAGGTTAAAGCTGTTTTATATGCGTAATGTGTGCATTTTATCCGTAAAAAACTGTAATTGAAAATGTTTCTCAAATCCATATTAAACTCTGTTCAATAATAATAAAAAAAGAGAAATATTTGTTTTAGAATGTGTGATGAGTGCTTTAATATTTGAGATGTTTGTTTTTTTGTTTGTTTGTTTTTTTGAGGGGTGTGGAGTGCATTCAGAGAAAGAAAACTGCAAGCATCCTAAACATTTGGCCAATTAAAATGTTTGTTAAAGGAATATTCCGGGCTCAATGCAAGTTAAGCTCAATCAACAGCATTTGTGGCATCATATTGATTACCACAAAAATTAATTTTGACTCGTCCCTCCTTTTCTTAAAAAAACCATCTGGGTTCCAGTGAGGCACTTTCAATGGAAGTCAATGAGGCCAATCCGTAAACGTTAAAATACTCACTGTTTCAAAAGTATAGCTACATGACATAAAACTATGCGTGTTATCATGATTTTATTGTGATAAAATCTCTTACTAACCTTTTCTGTATAAAGTTATAGCCAATTTTACAACTTTGTAGCCATGAAGATGTAGTCAACAAACCCTAATACCCCAAAACGACTGTAAAAATGTCGATTTAAACAACTTTACAGCTCAAATAACACATGATTTTTAACAGAAGAATTAATGTAAGTGCTTTTGTAAAATTATAAGCTTCACATTTCTGCTTTTAAACCCTCCAAAAAATTGGCCCCATTCAATTCCATTGTAAGTGCCTCACTGTAACCTCGATTTTTGCTTTTTTTTAAAGAAAAGGAAGAATGAGTTGAACTTATTTTTGGTAATGGTAATCAGCATTATGCCACAAATGCTGTCGATTGAGCTTAACTTGTATTGAACCCAGAATATTCCTTTAATGTGTTAGAGAGTTTATTTTGACATTCTTTTGGACCTTTCTACAGAAGCATGGCACAAAATGAATGCACACATGTTTAAAATGATCAGAGTTGGGTTAGTTGCAGTACCATGTTCAGTGAAATCAATAAACTGATTAAGCTCTTTTTATAAATGGAAATACATTCCTACAGTATATCTATAGTGTTGAAAATTAGCAATCTAATATATAGGTCTATATGTGGGTCATCTGTATGAGTCCAGCAGCCAAATCTTATTACAAAGCCATGAAGATCTTTAAAAGAGCACATGTTCATGATTTCAACAGGATGGTAATCAATCAGTCACAACAATGAGCTGTCTTGTTGTGAACTGTCACAATTCTGCCCTAACAAGAAATAATAATTCACTATTTTTACAGAAAGAAAAACCTTTCAACCCTGTTTCCCCTTCCCAGAAATATTACTTGTGCTGCTTTATCATTGCTATTTATGTAGCCTATCTGTAACTTATCTTTCCGACCAGTTTCAGAGAAACGGCTTGAAAAATAGCTAAATGGAGTAAGGAATAGAGTCAAGGTTAACTTGAAGAAAATAACACGACATTATCGACGCGTTGGACAACATGTAACCTGAGACCATGTCCAAACTGCAACATTGTGTACTTCATTCCAGCGATTAAAAGTATTTAATTGGACCAATAAACGCCAGAGAACCAAATAAGATCACTAATTTTCATCTAGTCGAAGTAAAAAAAACTTTCAAGAAACTGTTTCCTTTCTGTTCGTAAAGGCGTATCTTCCTCTCTTTGTTGCTTCTCTTTATTTGAGCTTTCATTAAAAAAGGCCATAATAATAATAATAGTAATAATAATAATAATAATAATAATAATAGTAATAATAATAATAAAAATAAAAATAAAAAAAATAATAATGATAATAATAATAATAAATAGAATGATAATAATAATAATAATAATAAAAATAATGATAATAATAGTAATAATAATAAAAATAATAATAATAATGATAATAATAACAATAATAATAAATATAATGATAATGATAATAATAATAATGATAATAATAATAATAAATATAATGATAATAATAATAATGATAATAATAATAATAATAATAAATATAATGATAATAATAATAATAATAATAATAATAATAAATATAATGATAATAATAATAATAATAATGATAATAATAATAAATATAATGATAATAATAACAATAATGATAATAATAATAATAATAATAAATATAATGATAATTATAATAATAATAATGATAATAATAATAATGATAATAATAATAATAATAATAAATATAATGATAATAATAATAATAATAATAATAATAATAATGATAATTCGTGACTAATTGAGTCTTTAGAGGCTCTGTGGAATTAACTACTTACAACACAAGCACTTGGCGTAGCTTTATCCAATTTCGTTGTTTATTTGTTGTGTTATTTATATGCGATTAAATCTTTATTGTCTCGACTCCATTGCGGCTGTTTTATTATCGATTCAATGAACCCAAATGTTTGGATCACTCAAATAAAATGGGCCAGTTTGGATTGAACAAACTGTAAATAAATAAATAAATAATTTGCCTTTAATTCTATTCCATCGCTTTTTCTATTCTAAATCTTGAGGATTTCTTGTCGCCCTATTATAATTGATCAAATCAACCAGCCAATTATTTAACCACTATTTGTGTTTTATTTGTCATTAAATATATTTGTTTATTTTTTTCGATAACAATTTGGTCTTGATTAGACATAAAAATAAAAAATAAATAAATACGATTTCTCCTTAAAAATACTGGGTTAAAAACGGAAGTTACGACTGCTTATTTATATTCGTCAAAACAACAACAATAATAATTTGAAACCAAGAAAATTCTGAATTAATCGAATCGAAACAAATAACGCAACAATCGAATGAATCACTCAAATTAAATCAGATTAGTGGTATCAAATCATGTCCAATCCAATCATCACATGGGTGGGAAAATATTTTATATTTTATTATATAATTTATATATATAGATATAGATATTTCAGAAAGAAAAACACTTTTTTGGAAAAACATGGTTTGATAGCCAAACGAAAAATAAATGTTTAATTAAAAACAATCAAGATTATAACAAACGTTTATCCGACGTAAGGACAGGTTATTTTATAATATAATAATAATTATGATTATTGTTGATAATTATTATATTTCTTATATTTTTGTTGTTGTTGAAGTATAAAGAATGAGACCTATCTAGATTTCACTTGGTTGGTACTAGGGAGATTAGGAGAGGTACAGAGAAAAATATCAATACTCTGCGCTAAATACGGATTTATTGATATTATTTTTTATTATTATTGTTATTTTTGGTTTATTGTTTATTTGTGTTTATTCAAGCCTATTTTTGTTAAAGATTAGCATTTTAAAAATCTGACATTGTTAGGTGCGTTGAATAAAATGAAGGCTATTGCTTCCAAACGTTTCTTTCGACACGTTATTTGTGCGGGAAGGCATCACATGGTGGGAAATACAGAATCGAGATGTCCCGTAGCTTTCCACCGCGTGCAACACCTGCTGTATCGTATCACTCACGGGATCTCTGGACATTTTCACATCGAGTGATCAAAGAACTTTTCCCAGATATTTTCACGACTGCGTGCTTACGCGACTAAAAGGGGACTTATCGATATATAAGTTCTTTGAGACAAGTATACGAGGTAAAACACTAAACATTTCATTTTCGAACAGTTTCTAATTCGCGTTCGTTTTTCCTCTACGTGTCCATGATGATTTGACTCCTCCCTCCCCGAGCGGCTGCAGTGCCATGGTAACAGTTTAGAACGTGATGACGTCTCTTCGGAGAGAGTATTATGGGCTACCGAGGATCATTCAGGCAGAGAGGGCTGTGGAAAAAAAAAAATAGCTGCGAGGGTAGAAGTAAACATGGAGCTCTCAGCCGTCGGGGAGAGGGTCTTCGCCGCCGAATCCATCATTAAACGGCGCATTAGGAGGGTAAGTGGTCCTTCCGACCTTCTCGTTCCGTTAAAGGCAGCTGGTTGTATGTTTATGACTGCTGAAGTGATATTTTATACGCTATAGGTTAGCTTAGCAGCGTTAGCTTGTCAATTTGAGCCTGTCTGCGGTTTCATTTACAGGGACGGATGGAGTATCTGGTCAAATGGAAAGGCTGGTCTCAAAAGTGAGTGGAAATGGCACCAAAACGGTAGAGATTCTAACGGAAGATGCTGTTACAGGCCCGTTGAATGTTAGCACGGCTGCAGACAGGCACTGTGTAACGGGGCTCCGGTGAACGTAGGCCAGTGATGGTTCAAGAAGCTTTTTTTTTTTTTTTTTTGTCCTTCTTTTTTTTTTTGGCATGATTAAAAAAAGGCTTTTCATTGCTTAAACAATTTATATTAGAATTAATGCGTGTTATGCATGCATATTTACTCTATTAAAATGCATTAAAATATCTGATACTTCAAATGGAAACGCAAAAAATAATAGTAATAATATTTTTTTTCCACTGTTTTTGTTCATTGTCCGTTATGAGTTGCTAATAATTGAGCTTGCAATTATTGGTGCAGATACAGCACTTGGGAACCGGAGGAAAATATTCTAGATGAGCGCCTTTTCGCGGCTTTTGAAGAGAGGTTTGTGTGTCTCCGTTATTT
This sequence comes from Myxocyprinus asiaticus, assembly GCF_019703515.2. Classification (NCBI taxonomy): domain Eukaryota; kingdom Metazoa; phylum Chordata; class Actinopteri; order Cypriniformes; family Catostomidae; genus Myxocyprinus; species Myxocyprinus asiaticus. The sequence goes on along the minus strand of NC_059357.1, from coordinate 6,653,525 downwards.
CTGTAAAATGCTGTAATTAACGAACTAATACGCTCTTTTGGTTGTTTTATTAAAACATCCGTGTGGCCTGTTTATTCTCCGAATGCTTTGTGATATTTATACATCCTTTTCTATTTTAGAGAGCGTGAGAGGGAACTATTCGGGCCAAAAAAGAGGGGACCCAAACCTGAAACGTTCTTGTTAAAGGTGAGCGAATATGTTGTGTACATATGTATAGTAAAAATGAATAGTAATATAAGATAAATTAATAAAGTCAGCTAAAACGGACCAGTTTTTGGTTAATCCTCTAAAAACATTTCAAGTGGGCATAAAATCAAATCATGTTTATTTTTGTTATTTCAGGTCTCCTTTATAATTCTGTATACATTATGTGTGATCAAAAAATTAACAGCAATTAACTTGTCAAAGGTCTCCCAAAAAGACAACCATTATCATATAAAATGGGCTGCTTTATCAGGTTAAATGGACTAGAAAATTTCAATCTTAACATGCCAATGAATCAATAAACAATTCAATTCATTTTAAAACAAATTGACATGACAAAGGTATAGCAGGACAATGTGTGTGCATGTCTGTATGTTTCTTAAATTGTGTAGCATTACAAAACTTAAAGGTTGCTCTCTTAAAAACATTAGATCAACACTTTATAAATGGGATATTTGTTACAATCTTTATAACATTACAATCATAAAATTAAATTAAAAGTTAATCATTTCATTCTTTCCTCAATACACTGATTAAATATTTTCCTCTCTTTGGCATTCCTTCTCTTTATACTTTCTGTCCCTTTCAGCTCTCTCCCTTTCTTTTCTCACTTGTCATTATGTCTGGTAAAAAAAAAAAGGGGGGGGGGGGGTGTTAGATGGAATATGGTGTTGTATACATGTATGATTTTGTTGATGAGAAATATAAAATATTGTTAAGATGAGCTGTATCAAAACACATTTAAAGTCTATTTGGAAAGTGGCCCATTTTATCTAGCACCTTCAGGTAAAATGGGCCACCACATGAAATTGCATTTTCCTTATAAATGAATTTTATTTGATGTAAATCAAACATTGTATTTCATTAACACTTAAAATGAAACACTTAATATGTCCTGTAACTTTAGTATTTTCCACTTATGAGCTTATTACTTGAGAATAAAGTTTGATTTGTCACAGTCTGCCTTTGAAGTCTTGCCCCGCCCACCTTAGCAGCCTTAAACCAATCAATTCACTTTTAACAGATCAAGCACCACTGTGGCAGCACCATTTGAATTTTTGTAGGAGGGAATTATGAAAAAGCAGACTTGCTCTAACCTTAAATGGCCCATTTTACCTGATGGCCCACTTTAGCTGATATCACCCTATTATTTCACCGTATTAGTGTATTTATTTATCTTTTTGTGAGTTTATATGTTGAAAAATATTGTGCTTAATGAAATAATATTTTCTTTATGTTTTTAGGCAAAAGCTAAAGCTAAAGGCAAAAACTACGAGTTGAGAGAGATTTCTCAAGGTATTCAGGTGTCGTTTCCGGTCGCAGAGCCGGTTGTGACGCCTAGAGCACGCGAGGGACTACGGACAGTCGTGCCAACCATTTTTCCACCGAGCACCGTCAATAGAGGCGAAAGTGTTCGCGTCCGACCTCCAGACCCCGAGAGAAACCCGCTGACGCCTTCGTCGGCAGCACAACGCCCTTTGGATTTTGCCAATTCGCCGAAAAAGCGAGGACCAAAACCAAAATTGCGTCCCACCTTGGGTCTAACTGGAGGTTCATCTACTGAAAGCGTTAAAAGAAAAGCAGATGAATCGTTGTCTTACAGGCCTTCCAAAATGGTGAAATCGGGAGAGGCATCTAACAGTGACATTATGCATTTATCGCAGAAGTTCCAAGCGGAATCGAGCAATGTTAAAAAGCAAATGGGAAGTAGGTCGGGTGAGAAAAATTTCAAACTTGGTGGCAACATCATGAAACCAGGGGTTGATATTTTGGGACATCGATCGAAGGACAGCTTTAGTGGTGCCATACATCATAAACCCAAGATAAAACAACCTAAAAGTAATTTATTTCGACCCGATCAAACCAGGGAGCAACTGCCATTGAGTTTTGTAGACGAAACAGACGAGTCCTGGTTGCCCTGTTTGAAGAACATGGAGAAAATCATCGTTACTGATATAACAAATAAGTCTTTGACTGTGACCATTAAAGAGAGCTCAACTGACAAAGGTTTCTTTAAAGAAAACAGATGATGTCATTTTACTTTTTGTATAAGTGAATTATTGTACTCCAAATAGAAACAGCCTACATTTATAAATAATTTCTAGTCTGTAACTGTACAGTAAAGACTTGCAATCATGTACATAATGCATATATATATATATATATATATATATATATAGTCTATGTTTAGCTTTCATTTTCATTCAAATTTTCTATGAAAATGTAGTTTATTTTTCTATTTCCCAGATTTAAGTTGATACGATCTTTCCTTTTTGTTGCCGTTTTCAGCTTTATAATGAATGTATACATAGATGCTAACACATATTAACATTTCTACTAAATGCACCTTTTTAGAGGACATATGGTCCCACTTTTTATGAATATATTTTGTGTTGTTTTTTTGTTTTTTTTGGTCAGATTTTGTATATGTTTGGTCTATAAAAAAAGGAAGTCTGTATTAAAGCACAACCTTTAAAAAAAAAAAAATAAATAAATAAATAAAAAAAAAGGGAAATAAGTTACATAGTTAGGCCTTAGTATTTAAGGCACCAGCATTTAAGATTTAAGAACTTATTTCCTTTTTTTTAATGAACATAAATTGGATGAATTTCCCTAAAGAAAAATCAATTAAAGAAAATAATTCTGTAAGAAATGGTCGATAAAGGTACAAAAAATGTGTTCTTTAAAATTATTATAAAGTAAATTATATTTACCTACATATTAAACTGTTTAGAGTAAACAAGAGTTCAGAGTTTGACATCTGGAGTATTCTATAGACAAATAATCTCCATTGTGATTGGATCAGTCAGTGTGAGCCCACTTTGAACATTTTTCAGAACACATCTATTCCCCCCCATTTCAGAAAAACAATGTGTTTTATATGGGCCTTTAGTTTGACAGAGATGTGTATCGAAGTCTACAATCTACTTAAAAATAAATATTTATTTTAGCTTTATCTAGGAGCCTTTTTTCATTATTGAGGATAAACCTATTTACACAATGATTGAAAATATGAAATTGCCCAAAAGCAAATAAATAGACTGATTTTCACCCATGAACAACGTGTCCCGGGATTTTTATTAACCTTCTAAACTCTTTCAGTCAGAATCCGCAGGACACACAGCTGCGATCTAATCATAGATTAAAACATCTCCAGTGTCTCTAACAGCATTTACCTGTTTCTATAAGTTTGTCTTACATTGATAGAGCCTACAGGTTTGAAGGACGGAAACAAGCTGGCAACTGATCAAATCATGCTCAATGACACAAATGTGGCGGAGTTGGAGCTCAAGTTTTCACTTTTTGAATAGGCTACATTTTAAACTGACGTCCCACCAATGCAGATTGAACCATATGGTCTAAAGAGTCATTTTATTATGCGCGTGACCAAATATGCCTAATATTGTATTAATATTGTATGATGTTTAAAATATTTAACAGAAGGGTACAACGGGGCAAAAGGCACACCACAAAGGAAAATGTCCTTTTTATTACTGGTCACAAAATATATCAAGATCGAAAAAGTTATTTCTTTTCATTGAACATTGATGGAGCAAAATCATTTGTGTAAAACAATAATAGCGGAAGGTTGTTTTGATTAAAATTCAGTTTTTAAAAAAAGGTGGTGAGGGAGCGTTTTACCCCACACTTGGAGTTACAGTGATATCGTGTAGATGGGCAACAGTTATAGGGCAAAGTTCATCAACTAATGCAAATAATTTTGAGACAGCATCATGCTTTTTCGAGTAACAAGACGATGCTTACTCAACTTCAGAAAAGGGTGCACAATTTCCTGTTAATTTCAATCACATTTGATATTTTATAACATCTCGAGTATTCTATAAACAAATAATCTCCAATGTGATTGGATCAGTCAATGTGAGCCCACTTTGAACATTTTTCAGAACAAATCTATTCTCCCCATTTCAGAAAAACAATGTGTTTTATATGGGCCTTTAGTCTCTGCAACAGAGGGGATTTTTACCCCAAATACCATCCTTTCACTTATTGGACAGCTATTAAAAACTTTTGATTTAATGGCCTTTAACAAAACTAAAAATGATGAAGTATTTTGTCTTGAAATAAATGTGCATGTCTGGGCTTAAAAGATACAACTATGCAGAATGTTTTCTCTTTTCTCTTCCATGTTCTACTTAATGTCTGATGTGGCCCCTGTACCAAAATAATCGCACACACCTGCTCAGTTGAATATGTAAGACTAATACTGTAAATACTGCAGATTTCCTTGAATCCCAGCAAACACACAAAAATCCCTGCAGTTTGTGAACACACAATTGCTGCATCAAAATGTATAAACGTGTATGATTGTGCAAATCAGTCTTCTAATCTGCACGCGCAGCATTTTGCTGTATTTTCAGCGACAGATCATGTGAAAAAAAAACAAAAACAAAACGAAGCAATAAATGTTTTGTACATAAAAAACAAACAAACTGTTATTTACGTTGTTTTACTAGCATTTAAATATGATTTAATATATTTTAAAAATGCGTAATTACAATACATCTCCACTTTATACAGAGCACCCCCACTATATTTAGAAGCACCCTCAGTGATTCTGATCTGGAACCGGGACTTTAAGACAGTGCACGTGAAGATCTCATGCTCAGGAAACATCTTGCAGTGTATAGACGAGCAGGTGTTTAGGAAAGCACTGTGGTAGTGGTGTTTTGGGAGAAAATAACATCAAAGGAGCCTTTAGCTCCGTTCTGCCCTACTTTATAACATTAATAAATTGTTAACATGTTAACATAAATCGAAACGTGTCGTTTCTGGATTGTTTAAATAAACAGACATTCATTCTTGAAATATTCAAGAACTGCTGTAATTCGTAATGAGCTCAAGATTGTTTGGCCGTCTTTATAGAAACCTGACCACATCAGACTATCAACATTATTAGCGGAAAATGTGTGTGTGTGTGTGTGTATATATATATATATATACACTACCGTTCAAAAGTTTAGGGTCACTCATTCTTTATTATTATTATTTTTCACGTTTTAGAATAATAGTAAAGTCATCAAAATGGAATAACATAAATGGAACTATGGGAATTATGTTGTGACTAAAAAAATAAATCAAAACTGTGTTATATTTTAGCATCTTCAAAGTAGTCACCCTTTGCCTAGAATTTGCAGACAGATTTTCTCAACCAACTTCTTGAGATATCACCCTGGGATGCTTTTAAACAGTATTGAAGGAGTTCCCATCTATGTTGGGCACTTATTGGCTGCTTATATATATATATATATATATAAAATTTTAGTTTTATAATGAAACATATTAATATGTTGGCACAATTATATTTTTGTCTACAAAACTAATTTCAAACATTTGAGCATACACCTTCAGATCAAAAGATTTTTAAGATCATGAGAAACATTTCAGTCAAGTGTTTCAAAACTTCTGACCGGCTGTGTGTGTGTGTGTGTGTGTGTGTGTGTGTGTGTGTATATATATATATATATATATATATATATATATTGAAAAAATAAATAAATAACGGGGTCATTTCAAATCACCAGGATTGAAATGTGAAATTCTGATGATTTGAAAGACATTTCTACTAAAGTTAAAGGTTCACTAAAAACCACAAGATGTCTCAGTGCACTTGAGATACAGCAGATTATTCCTAATAATCCTAGTGTCATCGACATCTTTTAATTTGTGCTTTAAAATTAATTAAAAATATACATACAATAAATACATACATTCATATTTTGAATGGTCACAGAGTGCTCAATATATAAATTATATATTGCATGTTTTACTGAATACACTCTGAATATATAAATGAAAAAATCATATAAAATCTTCTTAATTTTAAATCAACCAACCAGAAATTGTAACATTAATTTTTTCCCCGTTGGAATCTGAGAAACTGTTTTTTTAATTGTCGTTGCTCTTTTATGCAGACGAATTATGCTAAATGTACTTATGTAAAACAATATATTATGCCTGATTTTATGTTTTAACACAAGCATAAATCCACCTTTCACTTGTTTCACATTTTGCGTTGAACTCCAGTCTGATTAGGGACTGAAAACCAAAAAAATGCGACCTTGTTCTATAGAGCTGTATTAAATATTAGCGAATTCAGTTACCCATCCTAATTAACTTAGAGTGTATATATATTTTTATATTATAGAATAGTCAACACTTCATATAACAACTAAAACAAACTTTAGCCAAAAAAAATAAATAAAATAAAATAAAAAAAATATATAATAATAATAATAATAATAATAATAATAATATATATATATATATATATATATATATATATATATATATATATATATATATATATATATATATATATTAAGCTACTAGCAAACTTTAAATAATGCTTAACATTATTATGTCTTGAATATTCAAATAGTTGGAACCTTCGATTCAGATATTTTCAGTATATTTTTATAATTGAATGCTCATGAACTACTGATCTCTTAAGAATTATTTTATGTTTGTTGATAGATTAATGAAAGTGATCATAAAGTGTTACCAACAGTCTCCTGTGCTCATCTAGAAGTGCTCCACTGAAGGTGAATTACATGGAGTGACAGATTTGACAGGGTCATCACTTCTGACATGTTGATTTTAAAGGTTCCCAAAATGTGTTAGGCCTCTGTGCTTCTATCAATCATTCAAATCATTCTGTTGATGTTGTGCAAAGAAGCGTAACACATTTCATAGTTATTAACAGGTTCAAACACAACACATTTGGTGCTGTTATATATAAAATTAAGCAAGTGTTTCTACATATTTATGCACTTTTAGGGCTTGACAAACATGTAAAAAACACTCATAAACGAGTTTGTATTGTAGACTTTAATTATAGCTACTGATTGGTCAACATAAGAAATATATTATTGTGCATGTATAAACATAAAACAATAGAATACAAATGAAAGAAAATTTGAATATGTTTTTTTTTATTTTTATTATTTGATGTGAAATAGCCATACATGTTTTCATACATGAAAAGTTTCATATTTTTTACATTTTAAATTGATTACTACCTGAGCACTTTCTTTCATGCTTCTGACTTTAATGAGTGGGATTTACAAAACATTGCCTTCAACACCTATACAGGATTAAACATAGCTGCCAAAGTAAACTGAACTGACCTTGAGCTAAACCATTATTATCACACAACCAGGGGCGCAGATTCCAGAGGGGATGGGTGGAGGTGGAGGAGGACCTTTGGCATCATCATGCAGACGCTGACGGCTTATGCACAAGCGTCAAAATTGGACGCTTAGGGAATGAGAACGGGTTGCGATTATACTTCCTATTGCTTGACGCATGTGCAGAGCGCTATGGTGCTAGGAGGTGTAATCGAGCTTGAAATCATGATCGCCAAGGAGACTAGGGATGCATAGCAAAAAAGGAGTTATATTTTGGTCTGTTCTCACCCAAAATCGATTGGATCACTTCAGAAGACATGGATTAAACCACTGGAGTTTTATGGATTACTTTTATGATGCCTTTGTGTTTTTTTGGAGTGAATGGTTTTGGTCAACATTCACATGCATTTTATGGACCTACAGAGATGAGATATTCTTCAAAAAAAATCTTAATTTGTGTTCCTCAGAAGAAAGAAAGTCACACACATCTGGGATGGCCTGAGGGTGAGTAAATTAGAGAATTTTCATTTTTGGGTGAACTATCCCTTAAAGAACGACACAGTTCTATACAAGTGACTACTGAATTTAGAATATATATAATCACATATGATACAAAATTACTGGTTGGGAGTTAATGAGACACTATGTTCAGTTAAGTTCTTGTAAGTGCAGCTAAAAGAGACTAAAACTGGAATTTACTAAATAAAATGAGAAAGTCTGTTTGAAAGGTTGAAAGTCAGTACTGGATATGAAGTCAGTAAGTGCATATTATTGTCTCCAAGAAAAAGTCTGGAAGAGAAAATAGCTAAAAAGCTCAATTATTTGAAATATACCTTAATCCTGTCAAAATTAAACAAGAAAAAACTGTTGATGTTAACAGGAGCACATAGTCGCTTCACAAAAGTTTCCTCACACAATGTATTATTGCCTGATTACAGTAACTGTAGTTTTACAATCCACTACATTAAGAGCCTTACCTGACTAATGCAGCAGCAATAAGCCCACCACAATTGGGTCCAACCTAGTAGACCCAGTGTTGAGTCCAGTAGTTGGTCAGCACTGCAGGTCCCAAAGCTCTTGACACCACCCCTAACCCATTGCGAATCACTTAGTTTCCAAACCGCACACAAGCAGATGTGTTTATGTGCCAATTATTTATAACATAATAAATTATCTCACCCCGTTAGCACATTAATAATGACCGAGCAGCCCACCATGAACGGAACCAAAGGACTTTTGCTCCTGGCATTAACTGCATCCAGTAACACCACCATGGTAATTAGACAAGTCACAGCAATTTCTCAAAATAACGCCTTCAGAATGTGGTCATCCTCCTGGAGAATGGTAAATGCGGCACCTTGACCTTGGCATAGTTCTCATTTGAGGTCATTCCCTGAAAGTCAACCAAGAGAAACGTGTCAAATGCATCAATGTGAGATAAATGAAGTTAATGTTGCATATTTAATAATGGTCTAAAACCTCTTGCATTCACTATTTTGCAACTCTATATTTTGTACTTTGCTCTGTAACTATAACTTTTCCTACTCCCTGAAAGATGTTAATGAAATAAGTGTCCTGAGATATCTCACCGCTCTTTGTGATAGCTCTAGACTCTGTAAACAGCAAACAAAAATGTGTCCACGGGCCACGGTCTCTGAAGATTTATGCATGTCAATAATTTTGCGTGTTCTCATAATGTTGTAGTTGCAGCAAATTATTGAGACTTAATGCCATGTTAATGCCATGTTGCTCATAACAGTTGTCAGTTGAGGGCGCTATTTTGCTGCTGCTGTTTTTCACAACCATTTCTGCTCGATGTCGGTCTCAATAAAGCTCATTTGGTATCTTTGCAGTGCGGGATTTTGGAAAAAGGGGGCGTGGCTAATCCAGCGGCTCAGTTTGACAGCTTGTGGAAATTCTAGAATGGCTAAAATCGCTTACAGCACCTTTAATATTTATTTATATAATTATATTATTCATTAATATTTCAATATTCCATCCAAACCTTATACACTGTAAAAACAAATATGTGGCCTTTTAGTTATCATAATTTAAAGGGGCTGAAAGCGATTTTTATCATGGAAAGGTATGCAAAAAATGTTCCTACTCCCTGAAAGATGTCACTGAAATAAGTGTTCTGAGATATCTCACCGGTCTCTGTGACAGCTCTAAACTTTGTAAACAGCAAACAAAAAGGTGTCCGCGAACCTTGGACAGTGACACTTTCTGCCTGTCAATCATTTTGCTCGTTCACATAGTGTTGTAGTTGAGGCTTAATGCCATATTCTGATTTATAATTTGTCAGTTGAGGGCGCTATTTTGCTACTGTTGTGTTTTACAACCATGAGAACATGTCTTGTGTCATTCTCAATGGAATCGGTGCAGTGTTTGGAAAGAGGATGCGTGGCTAAATCAACGGCTCAGTCTTGTGGAAGTTAGAATGGCTAAAATCGCTTACAGCACCTTTAAAATGTAGATTTAGAATAACTGCCCTGTTTTGATCTTGTTGATATAACACAATTATCCAAGTTTTTGTTAGCTGAACATGTGATGTTATTAAACTTAAAAAAAAAAAAAAAAATCAGCTGAAATAAAAAATATAAGAGAACTACGCACATCATGCTCACGTATTCAGAATCCCAGCATGCACTGCAACATGTATAAATTATGCAAATTGCAGTGTTTCTGTCATACTTTTCATTTTGTTAATGTTTGCTGCTTTTATTTATGTTGTTGGTTGTTGTGTTTGTTGTCACTTTCAGATATTTGTCATGCAGCAATAATTCAAAGCTCATCTTTTTACTCATTGATGTGTTTGATGATTGTCACCATCATTGTGATTTGCGTGCAAAGAGTTGAGAGTCATTTGTGTCTCCTTGTCAAGCTTAGGTCTAAGTTTGATCGCAGGCTCAAATCGGTGGTAAGAAGCCGAAAATTCGGCCTACTCAAATCTGCTTCTATTTTCTGAATTTCAACAGCTGCCCCCAGTGGCGGAAGTTGGAACTATTGTTGCACGCATGCTTGGACAAGGCAGCTCAATGCCATTTTAACAGATTATTTTATGGGAGCAGAGTGAAAGCTGAGCTAAAGCTCAAGTAATTTTGTTGAATATAGTTTCTGTGAGATTTTTTGTTGATTAAATTGTGAGTGATTAGAATGCAAACTTGATTGGTAAAGGGATCAGATGCTGATCTCTGATCATCAATTGCAATTTACCATCAAATGGCTGGATTGATTTAATCTCTGACAATGGGATAGATCTTATTTCATATGTGTATATCAGTAATATCAAATGCAATATGAATTTCTTTATTCAGTTTGAAATTAATCAGAATTAAGTTGACTGAACTTAGAAAGTCAAGTTTACTTAAAAAGACATTAAGCTAATTTAACAAGTTATATTGATTAAGGTCAACTTGATTTTCTGTGTTATCAACTTTCCCTTTTAAGTTTACACAACTTAAATTTTTAAGGTAGCATGAACACTATTTTTAGTATTTATTTTTTAAATTGAAATGACAAGATTTTTTATACATTGTAGTTTGATTACAGTCTTTTTGTATTGTGGTGTATTTATAGTTTATTCTTTGATATTGTCTAATTGATGTCTACTGCTGTAAGGCCTCAGTTCCCTTCAAAGGGATAAATAAAGTACTATTCTATCATCCTATTCAATCTTATTTCACACAGTTTATTATAGTTTAGTGACAAAATAATCTGATGATAACCAGTATTACTCACCTTGGCCATGGTTGCTTAAAGGAAACCCCCAGAAATTTGAGAGACCAGGTATGGTGCCACCATCTTCAGCTCCATTCCACCACAGAGGTAGATGACTATGGTGAATGGTGGATTGAAATATGATCTGCTGTAAAGAGAAAGATGCATTCAGAGTTTATATTTTTAAACAAAAAGATACACCAATGTGGATTAGGGTAATCTGGGACATTGGGTTATGTGGAACATACAGTTCTTCTCAGCTGATCTCTGCCATACATGCAACCAGTACTGCCACTGCAAGACCATGTACCAATGCAGGTTGGAGCCTTAACACATCCTCCACGTTACACAAAGAAGGTGGTCCCAACCAGCTCAGCTATACACAGCTGAAAGGTTTGCTCATATAGGTTTGGCTCTCTCACTGCATGCTGCTTCATCTTATCCATCAAAGCTTTCACTATGCTGAGAAGCTCCACTTTGTCTTTAGACATTTCTGAAAAGGCACCCGAATATACTGAATAAAGCCAAAGAACTGTAGTTCCAATGGTTGTGTCCTAATATCTCGGAGGGCGTCTACTAATTGTTGAAAGTAAGTGACAGATAGCAAGCATCAAAATGGTCAATGAGTTGTATATTGTTTCTTGCAGACCACGTCTAATGAAGTTTTTATTGATGTTCTTTGTAGGTTTTCTTCTCAGAAGGTTAGTATTCTACATATCTTATCAAACATTGATCATCTTTGATGAGTGCTAAAACTAATAATGAATGTAAAATGTTGGTCAGTGCTTCAAATAGATGCTGAAGGAAATAAAAATGTAACATGCTTACACACTCAGCAACACCAGAAAGTTTAACCCATGCTGCAACATGTCCTGTTTATGTAGATTACAAGAAAAACTAGTAAAAACTAGTTAAAGTTAAACTACCTGAAACATTAACTTAATAATGGGGAATTTACTTTCCCACCAAGAGCAAAAATATTAACCTCTGTCAAGGGGAGAGAATTTGAAAGTCCTAGCCCATTGTGATCTATTTAACGCTTTTAATTGTTACGAGATGTGCTACAAAAGATATTTTTTGGCAAATAAATTCATTGCTCATTCTGTGTTAAAGAGTGAAAGGAACATATTTATAGATCACTTTGCATTGTGGAAAGAACAAAAAAGACATTTTATTAAAACCTTGACATATTTCTGAGCAGGTCAAGGCCCACTCTTGGCACCTGGACCAACAAAGAATACATTTTCCCAAAAGTGCCTCTGAAGGCTTGATTTTAAACCGGTCAGACTACATAAGATAAATTCACATAGAATTTTCCCACTCAAAGCTCTAGTATGCTACTCTCAAAACAATAGCTTGTTGGCTGATTCAGTCGTGGACAGTGGTTCCACATGTTTGAAATTAGTTTTCTTAACTTAAAAGTACTATGTAATCTAAACACAAACATTTTGTGTAGAAAGAACCTAGTTGAATTGGGTAAACCCAACAAAATTAGACGTGTCAAGGTAACTCAAATAAATCAAAGCAGGGTGGGAAATGGAAATCCCCTGCCCAGTTTCATCAATGCTACATTAACACCACAAAAATATTCATGTTGACCCAACTTCCATTTTAAAAATGTGTGTTATTTCATATTTGACCAGTTGGGGGCACTTCTGCTATAGATATCTGGTGCCTTTGCATGGAAGTTTTCTTTTACTGTTGATCCTGAGAGAGAGAGAGAACACTGTGGTGGAGAATGAGTTAAAATTTTCCCTTAAAATCGAAGTAAAAGTGCCATCCATGTAACTTATGCTAAGATATACTTTGGTTAATGTATTGTTTAGAGGTTTCATGTACCATTTCCAGCGGAGAAGCATATTTAAATGAGTTTTGTTGGGAGCTCGGTGAGTTTTATGAGTGCATGCTCAATATGTGCATTTGATTAATTCAATGTGATTGAGATGTTTATACATAATAAATGATTTATACTCGCTCCTTAAAATGAGTAGGAAAATAAAAATAAGAATAAAAAAAAACAAAAAAAAAACAGTCAGAATATTTAAGTGAGTTAAAGTGTCTAAAACCATAAGTTTGGTTTATTTTGATGTCATTAAAATGGTAAATGTGGAAAGAGGTTTCTCTGTATACTGTTGTAGTACAGACAGGGCCCTACATAAAGACAAACTAGGCGGTTGCCTAGGGCGCCACCAGCTGGGGGACGCCAATGAGGAGGCCGCTGTCACATTAAAAAAACCTAGTGGGATCTCGCCTAGGGCGAAAAAATGGTCAGAAACTGCCCTGAGTACAGATATATTGATATTGAGCACCAAAAGCATCCACAAATGTGTGTACATCTCTTATGTTTTACCATTTTTGGATTTTTGATGTATTTAAAAACATAATTGCACACATGTAACATTAATCATAATCCATGCCATATCACAGCGACACCTGGGCCTGCTCCATGCCATGTCACAGTGATGCCTAGTGGGGGGGATATGTCATGGTTTTATGTGTTTTTGTTCATGTTTTGTGTTAATGTCTTTTATTTTGGAAGTTTAGTTCCTGTTTTATAGTCATGTGTTCCATGTCATGTTATTTCCTGTTTCCCTGTATTCCCTGTTTCATGTCATGTGGTCCGCTGGTCATGTGATTTCATGTTTCCCTCCATGTTCATGTGTCTTGCTTTCATTGGTTTATTGCCTTGTTACCTTGTTATCAGTTCTGTCTTGTCATTAGTTGTCATTGTCATGTTTCTCCCTTGTCCATGTATTTAAGCCTCATGTTTGCCACTGTCCATTGTCAGGTATTGTGTTTATGTAACATTGTTTCATAGTCAAGTCAAGTCAAGTCAAGTCAAGTCCAATCCAGTCCAATCCAGTCCAAGTCCAAGTTTAGTCAAGTTCATGTTTTTGTTTTGTTCATGTTTGGAGTTATGGTTTTTTTGGATATCACGTTTGTAAATAAAACTGCACTTGGGTTCATCACACATCATTGTCTCTTCGACTACGTTACAGCAATCGTCAGATTGGTTTTAATTTGAGTGTGAAACAGTTTGGGGTATGAGATGGCGATTCTGTCCACCACCAAATCCACACCCAAGATGGCATCTTGAAGAAGTGTTACAACATCATTGGAAGCAGTGGAATACAGATACACCTGTTTGGACCTCACTTTTATTCTCCTTTATTTTTGTAATGGGATAAAAAGGGAAAAGATAAAAAATAAAAAAAATTAAAAAAAGGGAAAAGATACTAAAGACACAGGTCTGGGCTTTGTGCAGGCCAGTCAAGATCTTCCACACTCAGACTCCGTAAACCATGTCTTTATGGACATTGCAATGTGCGCATTTGTCATCCTGGAACAGAAAAGGACCCATCTGCACACAATTTGCAATAATGCCATTGTATGGAGTAGCATACTTTTTCTCACATTAACTACTGGGATAGCAATGCAAAGCCATTAATTAGAAGGGAGTGTCCAAATACTTTTGGCCGTAGTGGATATTTTTCTGTTGTTTAACTGGTAGAGCATGGCACTAGCAATGATAAGGTCATCTGTTTGATTTCAAGAGGTTACAATGCATATGTTCCAAGGCTCCAAGGAATTCAGTCCTATTTATGACATAACATATCACTATTACAAAGTTAGTCTCTGGCTTTTACTTAACTTTTTTGTGGTTCCCTTCAAATATAAAATAACATTTATTTGACAGCAACAGAAATGTGTGTTAAAGGGATAGTTACCCAAAAATGAAAATTCTGTCATCTGGTGCTTTTTTAGTCCTTTAGGAGTTTGACAGTCACTGTATGCTTTCATTACATTTCAACATGCTCGTGGATTTTCATTTTTGGGTGAACTAGTCCTTTAAACGTTTGGGGAAAATGAGAAAAAGATATGAAAGCCAGAGAAATGAGAGACCCAGCTGAAATAGACAAGCCATTATGACATCACCAGGCATCTAAAGACCATTATGACATAATGAATGGGAGTTCGATATTGAATGTCGAACATAAAATCAGTGGTCAATGTGGAATCACAACGATGGCAGAATCACAACGATAACCACCAGGTGGAAGCAGACTACATTAAATTTAGAACCGCAGTTTAAGTTCAAGCATATATATATATATATATATATATATATATATATATATATATATAAAGGCATGTGGCATCTAAACAACCTCTGAACATAACTTTTAGCCTAAAACCTCCCACCCTCCAACATCATCTTCACGTACAAAATAAATGAATTAAGATTTAAGCATTTAAATTTCATAACAAAATGCCGTTAGATTGAATTGAGTAATATATATTTTTTTAATTATAATTGAAGTTTTATTAATTAATAAATTATTATAAATTATTTTTTTTAATTTAACAATACATCATCAACATATCATCTAAACAATTTGGATTCACGCATTTCAATTTCATAACAAAATTCCATCAGATTGAATTGAGTATTATTTAATAACATTTAATAAAATAAAAAAATCATAATTTGTTTTTTTTTTCATTTAAATTATTTTTAATTTTTAAAACACATCATCTACATATCATCTACACGTAATTTCTTTTACGATTTACGCATTTCAATTTCATAAGAAATTGAGTAATATTCAATAAAATTAAATAAAATTAAAAAATAATAATTTTACGTTTTATTCATCTAAATTATTTTTTATTTAAAAATACATAATCTACCTGTCATCTACAGTCACTTACAAAAATGTCAGTTTCATAACAAAATTCAATCAGATTGAATTTAGTAATATTTAAAATAAGTGTTATTAATTTAAATTAATTTTTAATTTGAAAATGTAACAATTCGATGGATTTTTTTAATGCACTTTAAATGCGTAAATCTTAAGAAAAGAAAAGAAAAAAGAAAAAAAGAGTGTAAACAAACACTGCACAAATCCTATTCTAAATCAATATCTTTGTCTTCTTTTACAGTAAAATGTCTAAACATCCTTAAAACAAGATACATTTACCCAAGAAGCAAAATAAGTCATGAAGACTTGATTTTAGACAATACCCTATAGGCTATAAGTGCAATTTAAATATTTTTGAACCTCACTAAATTTATTTATTCTTCTTATTTTCTAACAGCCATTATTTGCTTTAAATGAACGCATAAGTCATTCTAAATCTAAGTTTATATAACATACCTCCACAATAAGTAAACCACCCACTAGCCTGTAGAATCAGACAGCTGCAGTAAAGGTGTCATATGTCACTCTGCGCTACAATAGGGAAGTGAACAGCACTTCCTATTTCCACAGCGTTACTGCTATTCTCTGACCGAGAACAGATCGAGAAGAGTAAAAACGAAAGGAGAATGTTTGACGCGTGGTTTATATATGAATATAAGCTGTAAATGACTCGGATTCAGATCTAGTTCTCCGCGCACAATGGGAGCGACGCGCTTGCGGCCGTCAGCTTGATTCAAACGGAGGGACTTTTCCGCTTCTGAAAGTTTTGTATGTTGGTGAATTAAGAAGAATCAAGATGAAGAAACAGTTCAACCGCATGAAACAGCTCGCCAACCAGACTGTTGGAAGGTTAGTGTGTTATATGATTATAAATCATGAATGCTTGATCGGTGTGTGGGGAAAAAAAAGCACAAACTAATGCGGGAGTGTCAGTGTTTGCGCGCGCGCGTGTGTGTGGTGGTAATAAACTAAAGTGCATGCTACTTTAAAGGGCCGAAATGTGATTTATAAACGTTTAAACTACTGGTTGGTCATTACAATCATTTTATTACGTTATCTATATATGAAACCACTATATAATGCGAACGTATAGGTTTGACATTTGGCAGCAGTGCAATGCATAAACTCAAGCAAATAGGGGTTAGGAGCTTCAGTTAATGTTCACATCAACCATTAGAATGGAGAAAAAAATGTGATCTCAGTGATTTCGACCATGGCTTGATTGTTGGTGCCAGATGGGCTGGTTTGAGTATTTCTGTAACTGCTGATCTCCTGGGATTTTCACGCACAACAGTCTAGAGTTTACTCAGAATGGTGCCAAAAACATCCAATGAGCGGCAGTTCTGCGGACGAAAACGCTTTGTTGATGAGAGACGTCAATGGAGAATGGCCAGACTGGTTCGAGCTGACAGAAAGGCTTCGGTAACTCAGATAACTACTCTGTACAATCGTGTAGTGCAGAATAGCATCTCAGAATGCACAACACATCGAACCTTGAAGTGGATGCACTACAACAGCAGAAGACCACATTGGGCACTTTATTAGGACCATAGTGTTCCTAATTAAGTGCTAAGTGAGTGTATACACCGATCAGCCACAACATTAAAACCACCTGCCTAATATTGTGTAGGTCCCCCACTTGCCGCCAAAAACAGCACCAACCCGCATCTCAGAATAGCATTCTGCCATAGATGTGGCTGTTTTGTCGGGCACTTCTCACGCACCTTACAGTCTAGCTGATCCCACAAAAGCTCAATGGGGTTAAGATCCATAACACACTCTTCCAATTATCTGTTGTCCAATGTCTGTGTTTCTTTGCCCACTCTAACCTTTTCTTTTTGTTTTTCTGGTTCAAAAGTGGCTTTTTCTTTGCAATTCTTCCCATAAGGCCTGCACCCCTGAGTCTTCTCTTTACTGTTGTACATGAAACTGGTGTTGAGCGGGTAGAATTCAATGAAGCTGTCAGCTGAGGACATGTGAGGCGTCTATTTCTCAAACTAGAGACTCTGATGTACTTATCCTCTTGTTTAGTTGTACATCTGGTCTTCCACATCTCTTTCTATCCTTGTTAGAGATAGTTGTCCTTTGTCTTTGAAGACTGTAGTGTACACCTTTGTATGAAATCTTCAGTTTTTTGGCAATTTCAAGCATTGTATAGCCTTCATTCCTCAAAACAATGATTGACTGAAGAGTTTCTAGAGAAAGCTGTTTCTTTTTTGCCATTTTTGACCAAATATTAACCTTACTGCATACTGTGGCAACTCAAAAACAAACACAAAGACAATGTTAAGCTTCATTTAACGAACCAAATAGCTTTCAACTGTGTTTGATATAATGGCAAGTGATTTTATAGTACCAAATTAGCAATTTAGCAATTTTTGGCCGCCAGTGTATATATGGGTAGTTGACAAATATGCAGTAAAAAAACTATTTTTTTGTAAAGCACAATTTTTGAAAAAAAATAAATAAATACAAAAAAAAATACATCCATTTATGTAGTGTAAAGTCTGATATTTAAGAAAATATAAGGGGTCACTAACTTTGAAAATTCTTTCACTGTTTTTTGAAAATTTTCACTGAACTGCACTGTAAATGTGTCCTATGGTGTGACATCACAAAAATGAAGAAACATGAGAGAGATATATTTTCATTGTTAGATGCTTATTTTCATATGGTGTTTTTTATTTATTATGAAATTATGAATAACACCTTTTCCCCCCATTACCTGTTGAACTTGTTGGACATTTTCATTAAATGCAAGTCAAAGTTTGATGTCATCCTTTCAAAAATTTTGAAAATTATACCAGTTTAAGATGTGATGATTATATCTACCCTAATGCAATATTCAACATTTTTTTAAAACATATTTTGAGTTAAAAAATACATTTTTGGTTCTTTTATGTGTGTATGTGTAAAGGACAGAAATGGTAGTTGCTGGATTAAAGAGAAATAAGATGCATTACATTCAAGCATTTTTATTTAACTGAATGAAAGTTGATTTAAATTTTTAAATATAATTGTTGCATTTTTCAAAGCAACATTTAAACTATTTACTTCATCGTTCTCTTAGGATCTCCTCCCTTCTGTGTGGATCCCTGTTCATTTTCTCTCTATACTTTCGTGTTCTCTCTCTCCCAATCATTTTTCTCCCTCAATTCTTTCTGTCCAAAAATGAAAGAAAATGAAGGACCACATTTTATACTTCAATAGTTTGCATGTAAATGTAATTTTGAATAGAGTAAAGCATATTTGGCCTGCTATCCGATATTGGAGGGCTCGGAGCTTGCGACTCGACTTGAGTCCTGATTACACCAATCCCCCCCTGGACTTTACTTACTTGGGGGACGTTTACACAACAATGTTTTCAACTAAAAACGGAAAACTTTTTATGTTTAACGGCATTTTGGGGCCTGAAAACGCAAACTTTTGAAAATGGGTTTCAAAGTGCACGTTTTTGAAAATGATGCCGTTATCATCTCCGTGTAAACATACAAAAACGCCAATTTGTTCAGTCTATAGGCATGTACGCGAGTACTTCAAAACAACGCGCGAGACATTCAAAACTACAGTGGCAGACTACAGGACTGTGTTTGTGCTGCTCAAGATTGAGTTTATTGACGCTTCTCCAGCAAATTGTATATTTACTGCATCACTACTACGACCAGCGATCGCCATCTTCATTGTTTGTTTTCACTGCTCTGTGGAAAAATGCTTATGTGCGCAGGCGCGTAATGTTTCTCTACAAAGTGACATCGCCAACTACTGGCCTGGCATGCATAATACAACATTTTCAGTCGTTTTCGCGGATCCGTGTGAACGGTGATCGTTTTGACAACATTGTCGTCTGTACGTGAAACTTTTCAAAAACGCAAAGGAAAAACTTTTCCATTTTTAATATATCGTTGTCGTGTAAACATACCCTTAGATGAATAGTGAATTAATCGGCCGATAGTTTTTAAAATCGATGTAAAAAAAATTAATTTTTAAAAAAAATATTTTATTCTTTCTTTACTGTGGCAGGCAAGACTTAGAGTCCAAAATGAATAAAATCCCAGATGCAGTTTTTGTTCAACCAAAATCCCGATAAGAACAAGATTTGGTGCATAACGTTGGACTTTTAAGTATATACAAGCCAGAAACACAACGGGGACTCTTATTTTGAAATGACTAAATTAAGTAAAAACTATTGTCAACTATCGACATCGATTTTTGCCAATATCCGATAGTTCCAAAAAGCAACTATCGGCACTGATTAATCTGTAAAACTGATATATCGGTCTACCTTTAGTTGCTTCAAAAACCATAAAACTGCACATGTGACATCAAGAAATGAGTGCATGTGTACTTAAACTAGTGACAACTAGTGTCCATAGCTTGTCCCTGAGTACTTGAATAACCCAACTGTAAGTTGCTTCTGATAAAAGCATCTGCTAAATGACTAACTAGTCAATTTCCTAGTGTCGCTGTAATAAATAAGACCTAACCTTTGCATAATGTAGTACAGTTAAGCTGTTGCTATGGTAAAGGCTTTTGGTGATGGGAGACCCTTGCACCAGGCCTTTATGCTGACCCATAATGGTTACTCCTCTAGTGCTTTTCATCCAGTAAGGAATACACATCCCTTTTCATATCAGCTAATAGATAAATCTGTGCTCCACTGACATTGCTTTGAAAAAACTCTTGTTTTGTTTAGTTGAAGTGACTTTGCAGGTTATTGGAAGGTTTGTTTATGCAAATCTATCATTCAGTACTGTCTACACTTAACACAGTAATACAGAAACCCAGTATTGCATGGCTCGGGTCCCTCTTCAATGTTAGGGACTTTTCCGCCTATTTTAATGTCCAGCATGTGAAGATCATAAGTCTGATCGCTTCTCTTTAACAGGCTGCACAATTTGAGGCATCATTTATGTCTGCGACTGAACAAGTTAATACTTAGGCCAACAATTAATACTTAGGGTTAGGGGTTTGTTCAAAGCCCTAACCTAGAGTATGAGCAATAATAATAGTGATGCTTGCCTTAGAAAATACCACTAATAATGTTAATTGTTAGGTTTGGTTGATCTCTGCAGATGCATGACGTCTTTTTTTTTGCTTGACGTAAGGAAAGGACAAAACTTGCTCTTTCAGAAATTGCAAGAGGAAGCTTCGCTGTGTCAGGGAAAGATCATAAGTTGCCTTTCCTTGCACATTTACTGTTTTTGTATAGGGGTGAAATGTTTTTCACAGTTTTTAAAGGGATAGTTCACCCCCAAAAAATTACAATTGTCATAATTTACTCACTCTGAGGTTGTTCCAAACCTGTATGATTGACTTTCCTTAGTGGAACACAAAAGGAGATGTTAGGCAGAATGTTAGTCACCATTAACTTTCATGTTAAATCTGTTTTTCCATGCAGTGAAAGTGAATGACTAACATTTTGCTTTCAGACTATTTTTTCATATTATTTTAGACCGAGAAATTGTATTCTACAACATGCACTATAATTTATATTCAGTTTTCTAGAAAGTGGCGTGTACAGCTGGTAGATTCATCACTGGCTTGTCACAGTCTATGAGAGCGTCTGATATAGAATGCAGATCCAGGCTAATCCAGCTTAAGAGGTAGAATAGTCAGGCCCGGCTCTCATGGCTGCTTTCCAGGCCAGAGACGCCACGTTTTGATACAGTTCGTTAAGTTATTGCCTCAGTTAGTTTTGCCTCTGCTGCAAAGGAATCTCTGTTAGAGATAACATCCTGATTGAAATAGACATGGAATTTCTTTGTTTTCTCATTTGTATTCATTGATATATAAAGATATTGATATTCTAAACTTTAAGATAACTAAATCATTTAACAGATACATGTCTGTGTGTAATTCGTAGAGGACCCTAACAACCCCATAGCAATGCACTAAAACACTCAACACCATAACAGCCATATAGCAATGCTCTAAAAACAATCAGATCACACTATCAACCATATAGCAATGCTCTTAAAATATACCACAATATATCATCCTTGCAACCACATAGCAGTGCACTAAAAACACTCACACCCTAGCAACCACACAGCAATGCACCAAAAACACTCAGAACACCCTAGCAACAACATAGCAATGCACTAAAAACACTCAGATCACTCTAGCAACCACATAGCAATGCACTAAAACACTCAGAACACCCTAGCAACCACATAGCAGTGCACTAAAAACACTCACACCCTAGCAACCATACAGCAATGCACCAAAAACACTCAGATCACTCTAGCAACCACATAGCAATGCACTAAAACACTCAGAACACCCTAGCAACCACATAGCAGTGCACTAAAAACACTCACACCCTAGCAACCATACAGCAATGCACCAAAAACACTCAGAACACCCTAGCAACAACATAGCAATGCACTAAAAACACTCAGAACACCATGGCAACCACATAGCAGTGCACTAAAAACACACCCTAGCAACCACATAGCAATACACTCAAAACACTCAGATCACTCTAGCAACTACATTGCAATGCACTAAAAACATTCATATCACCATAGCAACCACATAGCAATGCTCTAAAAACACTGTTCACTCTAGCAGCCACATAGCAGTGCACTAAAACACTCAGAACACCCTAGCAATTACATAGCAGTGCACTCAAAACACTCACACCCTAGCAACCACATAGCAATGCACCAAAAACACTCAGATCACCCTAGCAACAACATAGCAATGCACTAAAAACACTCAGATCGCTCTAGCAACCACATAGCAATGCACTAAAACACTCAGAACACCCTAGCAAGTACATAGCAGTGCACTCAAAACACTCACACACTAGCAACCACATAGCAATGCACCAATAACACTCAGATCACTCTAGCAACCACATAGCAGTGCACTAAAAACACTCACATCCTAGCAACCACATAACGATGCACCAAAACACTCATATCACCATAGCAAACACATGGCAAAGCACTAAAAACTCTCAGAACACCAATTTTTTTGAAAATATGTCATCATTTCGACTCCATACCTTATACCCCAGCAACCACATAGCAATGCACCAAAACACTCATATAACCATAGTAACCACATAGCAGCACTCTGAAACATCCAGATAACTATAGAAACCACATGGCAAAGCACTAAAAACTCTCAGAACACCCATATTTCTGAAAATATATGTCATAATTTTGACTCCATACCTCATACCCCAGCAACCACATAGCAATGCACTAAAAACACTCATATCACCATGGCAACCATATAGCAACTCTCTAAAACACTCAGATCACCCTAGCAACCACATACCAGTCCACTAAAAACACTCACTCCTAGCAACCACATAGCAACACACTAAAAACACTCAGAACACCCTAGCAACCACATAGCAGTGCACTAAAAACACTCAGATCACCCTAGAAACCACATAGCAATGTACCAAATCACTCAGAACAACATAGCAACCACAGTAACGCATTAAAACACTCAGCACCAACCCTTACCTTGACCCACTCAGAAAGAACAATTCCTAGCCGATTAAATATTTTAGAGCTGAAAACAACTAGATAAATGTATATTCAATGCCTTTGAACACACAATGACTTTTCCAGCCTTGAAATCACCATTTTAAAAAACCCCTGATACCTTCAGGTTTTCCATGACCATGGGAACCCTGTCTTTAGCATAAAATCATGTTTCATATTGGCCTTTTGAAACAAGTCCAGAAACCAGTGGTGAAGACAACAGGGCTCTACTCATCAAAACTGTCTGTTTGAGCACAACATTATTAATGATGAATATAGAATATCCTTCAGTAGTTTACAAAAAAGAGGCTTTTCCAGAAATCAAAAACAGATGTTCAATGAACCATTCAACCAAAATCATGGCAGATGAAAGAGTCGCCCTGTCTGTGAGGTTTATTTAATGTAATAGATTTTAATAGTTGATCTTTGGTCACAGTTTTTTTTCTATGAGAGCTGCAGTTAAAATTAAGGGGGTCGCACACTGCACGCGTCTGGTGGATGACATGACATGTTTTAAAATTCGAGGAGTCAAAAATGAATAAAATCCCAGAAGCAGTTTTTGTTCAACCAAAATCCTAATAATAAGAAAAAAAATTACGATTTTTTGCATAACATGGGACTTTTAGTATAAACAAGCCAGAGACACTTATTTTGAAATGACAAAATGATGAAAAAACTATCGTCAATTATCGACATACATTTATGCCAATAACCGATAGTTCCAAAAAGCAACTATAGACACCGATTAATCGGTAAAACTGATATATCGGTCTTCCTCTAGTATTATTTGTATCTTTAAATAAGAGATGACCAATCAGATTTGACTCATCTATACTATAGATTGTGATTCAGGCATCATTTCAAAGCCCATGGCATGGAATACAAATGTCCTGGAGCATACAGTACTGTATACAGACCACATAGCAATACATTACTCATTTATGTTGATGTAGTTTTTCTTATAGTTTGTACCGAGAATCAGATCACTCATGGACTTAAAGGGCATCATGCCATTTCCTGTTACTTTAAGGACTTATGTTCTTTGATGAACTATAGCCAAAATCTTCATAGATCTTCATGATTGTGCTTAAACATGTTATCTTGGTGCAGGTATGCTATGCAATCCACCACAGGATCGCTGCTGATTCATCATTGATGGAAATCTAAAAATTCCTTCACTGATGTTGTGTTATGCTCAGCCTATGTAACAGGATCTTGTGGATAATTTCTCTTGTTACTTGACCAGTGGCTATTAGATTTGGCTTTTGTGGATTTTATCCATATTGTCTGCACTGAATGTTAATATATTCTGTTGTGTCATTGCTGCTGTTTCTGTATTTCAGAAAACTTGCCAATTAGGAAAAGTAACAACCTGAATCTATCTAACCAGGGGGGTCTTAGTTAGACTACATGAGTGGATTGTGTTTTAGGTATTTCTCCCCAGAAATGAGCAAAATCTAACAAAACGTCCTTTTTCATTTCAAACGATGCAAAAAGTTTTTTTTAGTGGGGTGGTTAGGGTTTCGTTTAGGGTTAGTCTGAAGTATACTATAATTTGCTTATACGCTCACTGAGCACTTTATTAGGAACACTATGGTTCTAATAAAGTGCCTGATGTGGTCTTCTGCTGTTGTAGCACATCCACCTCAAGGTTCAACGTGTTGTGCATTCTGAGATGTTATTCTGCTCACTATAATTGTACAGAGTGGTTACCGGTGTTACCATAGCCTTTCTGTCAGCTCGAACTAGTCTGGCCATTCTCCATTGACGTCTCTCATCAACAAGGCATTTCCATCTGCAGAACTGCTGCTCATTGGATGTTTTTTGTTTTTGGCACCATTCTGAGTAAACTCTAGAGACTGTTGTGTGTGAAAATCCCAGGAGATCAACAGTTACAGAAATACTCAAACCAGCCCGTCTGGCACCAACAATCATGCCATGGTCGAAATCACTGAGATCACATATTTTTCCCATTCTGATGGTTGATGTGAATGATTTTATGTATTGCATATGTTATCTAATTCAGGACTCATGCACACTTTATCTTTCGCCATGTTCAAAATAACATACTTTCATGCTGTTTTTGACCTAATACACAACTGTATATAGTAAATAAATGAACATATTGATACCTGTCGGCTCTGTCAAAGTTCTAAAAATCCTGACTGTACAATGTCCACATGGCCCAACAGTGTATTTGTTTATTTTATGATCTCTGGTCAAAGGGAGTCTCCACACATTATTTATGGAGCTCCGCCCACTTTCTATGACAAGAATGTGTGTAAAGCATCAACAACCCTGCCCTTTTTTGCTGTTGCCATAACAAACAGCATATAATGCAGAGAGAAAGAAGTAGATATTTGTGCCAAATTGGCAGAAAATTAATTATTTTTTAATTATTATTTAGTATAAATTCTCATCAATGGTTAAGGGCTATTTTTAAATTAATGCATGGATGTTTTAAATGGATGATCGTAATAATGATGAAATTTAGAAATGTAATTAATTGTACCTGCAAATGAAACCTGCACACACTGAAAACTTTGTGTTTGCATCATCATGTTTTTATTTGCTATGCGTTTTACAGTGATACTGGCCAAACCTGTTTGTACTGCTCGTCGCCTTTACTGTCATGACATCATAAATCACAGTAAACACTGTTCTTTCTGTCTGTCCATCTAACCACTTTTTCTTTTCATTTGTCCACAGAGCAGAGAAGACAGAAGTACTGAGTGATGACCTTCTTCAGGTGAATGTTTCTTCCTTTATCAGAACTATGAATGATTGCAAAAATCAACCAGCGGTCAAGGATATGAATTGACACGTCAATAACATCAAACCTCACTGCTTCTTGCGCATCTTGTGACCAAACGTCATGACACAAGAACCGTTAAGGTTTGATGTTATTGTCATGTCACCATATTTAAATTACAGAGTTTATTAATTACTTGATTTGAGACTGAATAACGACTTAAATTTAGATTGGTTCACCGTTCAAAGTGATCGTATGCTTTCAGTATAATTTAATATCTGTTATGAATATAAATAAATAAAGGTTGGGTGGGTGGGGCTTCCCTGCCTCTGTCTCTTGTCTCTCTTCCGTTTATGAGTCTCTCAGTTGAACTTTAGTCTTGAACATTCTTCTTTCCCATAATCTCATCTCTTTCACTTCCCACTAATTTTTTTCTGGCATGCAGCAGATGGCATTACTGGAGAGTAACTCACAGTCTGAGGCTAATTGATTCTATTTAGGTATTTCTACCCTCACCAGGTTCATGTGTGCAAAAATGTGCATATGAATATGGCTTTTATGAACAAAATAATGCCTAAAATAGCTGGAAAATGACCAAGCCCAAAAGATTTAGAAGAGATATCAGAGTGTTTTAAGGTAACTTAACTAAATGCTGGTAAATTGAATGTGAATACACATATACAGTGGCCCCAAAAAGCATTTTGGACTTGGATACTTAAAACTTATATCTCATGTAATTCATGAGCCAAAGAGGTCGTTTGGTAGATGTATGCAGTCAGTTCCCCTCAGATTCACACAGGTGTCCTAGCAGATTAATGGCAGGTGTATTTCAGCACATTAACTATGGACGTATTCTACTAATGTGTGACAACCAGAAAGTATCCAAACACAATAAATCTATTGTTTTACCATTTTAAACCTAACAAACTTCTTTTTGTGAAATATTTTGCTTGCAAAGTGTGCTTCTGCTGACTTTCTTAACCTCTACAACTCTGCGGACCTGCCGGCGGGTCCAAAAAGCGCTATGTCAGGCATATTTGGTATCATTTGAAAGCTTAGAATCTGAATTTTCACTTATCACTTCATTTATGTTACATAAAATGACAAAATATGGCCTAAAAACATTTGTGTCTTAAATCAGCGCCACCTAGAGGTCATGAGGTAGAAATATTAAAATTAATATAAAAGTCTTTCAAAATGGCACGTAAATAGACAAATCATACACTGATGAGCCAAAACATTATTACCACTTACATATAAAGTGAATAACACTGATCATCTCCTAACAAGGCCACATGTCAAGGTCTGGGTAGATCAGATGTTAAGGGAACAATCAGTTCTCGTAGTCAACGTGTTGAATGCAGGAGTAAAGACCTGAACGACTTTCACAAGAGCCAAATTGTTATGGCCAGACGACTGGGTCAGAGCAGCTCTGAAACGGCAAGGCTTGTGGGGTGCTCCCGGCCAGTAGTGGTGAGTACCTAATGACAGTGGCCGAGGAGGGACAAACCACAAACCGGCGATAGGGTGTTGGGCGCCCAGGGCTCATCAATGTGCTAGGGCAACGAAGGCTATCCCGTCTGGTCTGAACCGACAGAAGGTGTACTGTGGCACAAGCCACAGAAAATGTTAATGATGGGGATGGGAGGAATGTGCCACAATACATAGTGCAATGTACCCTACTGCGTATGGGGCTGTGTAGTTGCAGACTGATCAGAATGCCCATGATGTCCCTTGTCCACCATTAAAAGCGCATACAATGGGCGCGCAAGCTTTGGAACTGAACCTTGGAGCAGCGGAAGAAGGTCGCCTGGTCCGATGAGTCCCCTTTTCTTTTACATCACATGGACTGCCGTGTATGTGTGCGACATTTACCTGGGGAAGTGATTGCACAAGGATGCACTGTGGGAAGACGAAAAGCTGGTGGATGGAGTGCGATGCTCTGGGCAATGTTCTGCTGGGAAACCCTGGGTCCGGCCATTATGTGGATGTCAGTTTGACATGTGCCATCTATCTAAACATCGTTGCAGACCAGGTACACCCCTTTATGGCAATGGTATTCCCTGATGGCAGTGGCCTCTTTCAGCAGGATAATGTGCCCTGCCATACTGCACACATCGTTCGGGAAGGGTTTGTGGAACATGATGAAGAGTTCAAGGTATTGCCCTGGCCTCCAAATTCCCCATATCTCAATCCAATTGAGCATCTGTGTACTGGACCAACTTGCTTGTGTGAATAATTCAATGTTATATCTTAGATGTCCAGAATAAAAAAATGTGCGGTCCAGCAAGGAAAGTATGCTAAACAAAGCATTGGAAATATGTTATTGACTTTTGATGTTAAAATGTTATATCATCGCAAAGGGGAGCATCCCAGCTTTCTAATGACACTGACAATTGAGCTGCTAGTCCACTCAGAGGCTGAGATATTCTATGAAACAATGGGGGTGGTGCATGAACTGAAAAATTAGAATAAATGTCTTTGGACGAGCACATCTGTAAGGGATAAAATGCGTTAGAGCGCCACCTACATTTCAGATCGGTATTTTGTGATGGAAGGTGATATACTTGCTGCCATCTGGTGGAATAAAAGAAGAATTTTTGGGGGGGGGATTGAGTGAAGAGAACCAAAATTACATACTTACCAAGTTAAAAAAGATTGAAAAAAAGATAAAAAAGCCATTTGGTTTGACATTTTGTTTACAAATACAGTGACATTCATAAATTTTTAGGTCTAGCTTAAGTGTCCAAATACTTTTCTAGGACATTGTATGCTTCACATGGGTGTCAAGATGAAAATCTACACATTGACAAACATCACTCTAAAAACAAAACAGTTCCCCCCAATCTGTCACTTCATCATTATTAAAAAAGTGTCTCATGTTCAAACATGTCTACAGTTGTTACTTTCAAACATTGCTCAAGTATGTCTTCCTACAAAAGGGAAATCATTGAAGCCTGACAGACTTTATATACTGCTCATTCACCTTCACTCATGCATTCCATGTCCAAGGGTCAAAGTTTAACTGCCTGAATGCTTTGCATCTTACAAAGGCCAATGGTTTGCTAGTAGAGAAGAGAAACATGATAGTGGCCCATAAACTCCCTCTTTAAATGATTCCAAATGAAAAGTGGTTTGGATATCCACTGGGTTTTTTGAAGGACTGGCAGCGGTGCTGGCAGATAGTCCCTGTACTGTTTGCACTTTCTCTGGTAGTGGTTGGAGTTCTTGAGATTTTCAGGCACACTGAGTCATTTCTCAACGTGCACCACAGAGAGATTTGACCCCTGCAGGGTGAACACTGCCACAGGCTGGTGGGGCCCTGTCATCATTTCCTGTTTGTCTTGAAATGTTGCTTTGCTTGGAACAGTGAAATGTTGATCAGAACATCTCTAATGTGTCTCTCTTCCTCTTTGTTTTTCCTTTTTCCTCATTCCCCATAAAAACCTGGATCTGAAATCTGATGGATGGGTTGATGGCATAGAAAAAGAGCAATGAGAAAGATATTATATATATATATATATATATATATATATATATATATATATATATATATATATATATATATAAAATATACACACACACACACACACACATATACATACACACACACACACACACACACACAATGATCAGCCAAAACATTAAAACCACCTGCCTAATATTGTGTAGGTCCCCTTTGTGCCACCAAAACAGCACCAACACGCATCTCAGCATAGCCTTCTGAGATGATATTCTTCTTACCACAATTGTACCCTCACTGGATGTTTTTTTGTTTTTGGCACCATTCTGAGTAAACCCTAGAGACTGTTGTGCATGAAAATCCCAGGAAGTCAGCAGTTACAGAAATACTCAGACCAGCCCATCTAGCACCAACAATCATGCACCAACAATCATGAAATCACTGAAAAAAATTTCTTTCCCCATTATGATGGTTGATGTGAACATTAACTGAAGCTCCTGACCCGTATCTGCATGATTTTATGCACTGCACTGCTGCCACACAATTGGCTGATTAGATAATCGCATGAATATGTAGGTGTACAGGTGTACCTAATAAAGTGGTCGGTGAGTGTAAATGTGGTTCTCTTCTGTGTATAGATATTTTTGAATCAGTCTTTGTTGTGAGTTTTCACTGAAATGTCTGTTTGAGTTAAAAACAGAAGCGCCGTGTCTTGGCAATGCTGAAAAGACCAGGTATCTCACGCGGCAAGTTTCAGTTCCACTATAACTGTCTGAAACTATTTAAGGGATTGTCAAGCACACTTTAAGGATTTGTCCCCTGTGCATATGACCAAGAATAAGAGAAACAACAGAGTCTGTGCCAACTGTGTGCATGCAGAAAACAGCCCAGTAGCTGCTGAAGTGGTTTTTGCAGAAACCGTAGACAAACTCTGACCCCAGTTATTGCAAGGATGGCTGCATTACAGAAAGATCTGCATCTCACTTTGTCCAACATGAAATAAATAGACAAGTAAGCTGTCTTTCTAAGCCACTAGCGTCATTAATTGGAATTGCAAAAATAAGGACTCTTTTCAAACTGGTTTCCAAAACACTCGGCCTGACCACCATTGGTCAGAGTGATAGCCCCTCCCTAAACGCACATCATTGTTTGAACTCCACCTTGATCATTTCACCTTTTGACCGAGTATTCCAAATGAACAATTTTTGTCCACTTCAACAGATATCACATGCTCAGTGAGTAGGGTGCAGTGAACACTGTGTAGGGACCCTGAAAATCAAAGCACAGCTTAAGAATCTTGCAGGAAATACAGAATAGGTGTGCATGTAACCATGGCAACAGATCATTAGTGTGGAGACTGGGGGTGTGTCTCAATCAGCTCCCTAGCTCCCTATGTCATGAATCAGTATATAATGAACACGATTTCGGGTACTAGCAAGGGTGTTCTTCCACTGAACATTGGGACACTAATGACTCAATTACTTGCAACACAAAAACGACCTCGCAAATTTAAACTCAGCTGTTATTGATCAGCAGCATCGCTGGATTAATGACATCGTTGTTCATTTTCATTGAAGATATTCAAATGTACATTGTTATTATGAAAGATAAATTACATTAAATAAAGAAATAAAAATATAAAGGAGTGTATTTTAAACCAGCTTTTAACAACTTTCAACAAGATTGTTTCCCTTTCGTTATAATTATGGATAAATAAACAATACTCTTTTAAAGAGAAAATAAGGCTTTCACATGATATATTTACACTGCTGCTCATCTTCTAATGACTTGAGTGAGAAGACATCACAACGTTTCCAGTAAGTGAACATAGTGAGCAATGATGATCTCTGGTTTTTATGATGCATTGTGGGACTTTTTAGGGAGCGAACGTTTCAGTGCACTGGAACGATTTTGCAATTGAGACAGCACTTAAAATGGCTGACTCCCTGATTAGTGCCCGGACTACTGAACTAAGGAGCTGATTGAGACACACCCTGTAATTGGGATGGTGGAACTGGGAATTATTGGGTGTGAATATAAGCATTTACCTTATATGCGAGAACTGCAGTAAATTCTAAATATGAATGAAATGCATGCATATTTACAGATTGATCGTCGCCTGGAATTGGTGCGATTGGTCTCTCATAATGCACACAAGAGGATGGTCGCCTGTCTACAGGGCAATCTGGGCACAGATGTGGAAAAGAGACATGTAAGTAATGGCTGCCTTTATGTTTTCACTTGACTTTTACCTTATTTACCTCTGTATTAAAGGTGCACTCAGTAATTTGTTTTCCTCATTTAAAAAGTTTTACTTCTAAAGAAATGAATAGTAATTTTGGAACATAGGCCGATGTATAAGATCATGACTACTCATGTGAGACTAAGAGTTCAGTCATATCATTAACCTCATAAAACCATTTTTATTCTACATGGAGAGGGTCCACTTGTGTGGGCAGCCATGTTAGCATCACACGACCAGCTGAATACTACTCGCTTAATCTCAGTAACTGCCCTGCTATTGGACACTTGCACTCATGGATTAAATTAATCCTGGTTTACTGTGCATAGTGAATTTCTACAATGGCATTGGTAACTGAAAACTAATGTGTTTGAATTATACAGCATCCAGGCCACTAGGTGTCAGTGTAAAATAATGTAAACCACTTTGACATACTTAAAAAAAAAAATACTGAGTTCACCTTTAAGGCTGGGCGAAATATCAAGTATATTTAAAATACATTTGCCATTATTTTGCTGCCGATAAAAAAATAAAATAAAATGGGCAACATTGCAATGATTTTAATGCAATTTTTATTTGATCATTACATTTCCTTACTTCCACTACAACTGTGTCATTAGACTAGTTTTAACAGTGTCCCAAATTTAAAACTTCAGCATCAAAAATGGGGTTAATGATTTAAAAGGTTGCAAAATTATTGTGATTTGTTTTAGCTACATCACCTAGCCCTAATCTATATTACATTTGGTTAAATGCACTTCTGAATTAGTCTTTTTCTCCTCTTAGAAAAAGCTTCCCCTCACAGCCCTTTCACAATCCATGCTGGAAGGAGGAAGTCAGCTAGGAGACGAGTCTCTCATAGGGTGAGTTTACAAGCTCTTTGATAGCCAGATGTGGTGTCTAAGACCATCACTAATTTGGCGTGCCTAACCAGTGATTAATTTTGGTGTCAGTTTGGTGATCAAACAACACTTTCAGGAAGTGTTTTTTTGGTCTCTGTAGTCATGTGACCGAACGTCCCTGAATCATCTGTTTTTTTCAGGCAGACAGTGTACAGTATCTACAGGGGATGGAGCTGTGAACATATGGATTTGCCATCAACATTAGTGAACTCCATATACAATGTCAGGATGGAAACAAGATAAAATGTTATTGTAACCTCATGCTGCTTGATGAGGATTGGTCTATTGTGTTAGATTAGTGAGAGAAGACAGTACATTATGCTTACAGGGACTTCTTTGTCGAGTTCTATTTGGTAGAAATGTAAGTGTGGGTGAGCTCAACATGATTTAAAGGGATAGTTCATCCAAAAATGGAAATTCTCTCATCATTTACTCACTCTCATGCCATCCCAGATGTGTATGACTTTCTTTCTTCTGCAGAACACAAACGAAGATTTTAAGAAGAATATTTCAGCTCTGTTGGTCCTTTTAATGCAAGTGAATGGTGGCCAGAATTTGAAGCTCCAAAAAGAATATAAAGGCAGTATTAAAGTAATCCATTAGACTCCAGTGGTTAAATCCATATCTTCAGATGCGATATGATAGGTGTGGGTGAGAAACAGATAAATATTTAAGTCTTTTTTTACTTTAAACCTCCACATTCATTTTCATATTCTTTTTGTTTTGTTTTTGGCGATTCACATTCGTCTTGCCACCTACTGGGCAGCAGGAGAATTTATAGTAAAGAAGGACTTAAGTATTGATCTGTTTCTCACCCAAACCTATCATATCGCTTCTGAAACCTATCTGGATTTAATTGATGAGAATTTTTTTTTTAATTTTTAGGTGAACTATTGCCGTTAGATCATCAACCCTCCTGGTCTTGGAGCGACATTGTTGTCAACCAATAAGATTTAGGGTGTGGTTTGGATGTAGAGTTAGGGCTAATGGCTTGAACAACATTCTTATCAACCTATAAATTCCCTTTGATTTTAGGGATAGGTTATTGTTGGGTTCGGGTTAGGGCTACAATTATTTTATACAAATGATGTTCCAGGACTATCAAAGGATGTTGAACATGACCAGAAACATGCTCTACTTGGCTAAATCAATTACAGTAATGGAGCATGTGTCTTTTTACATGTTTGTATCTACAGAAAAATGATGGAAGTTTGTGGAGAGGCTGAAAGCAAACTGGCATACGAGCAGAGCCAACATGAGGTCCAGCTAGAGAGAGATGTTCTAGACCCTCTCAATCAGCTAGCAGAGGTATGGAATGCCAGAGACCTGCACAAAACCTGCTACTTAAATATGCCATGTAATGTACATAATTGTCTTTGTGCTTAAAGGTGGACGTTCCTAATATCCTGAAGCAGAGAAAGCATTTAGCCAAGCTTGTGTTGGATTATGATTCTGCAAAAGCCAGGTGTGTATATAAATTATTTACACACATGCAATAATTAAGCAGTACATCCACTGCATCTAAATGACATCAGAATCTTCAGCCATAGAAGATTTCAGCAGGTTTAATATACATAATCTTTAGCCATTGTTGACATCAATGGGTTTTAATGACATCCTCTTCATCCATACTATAACATCACCAGAGTCTGCTGTGCTACTGGGTTTAGACTCCTCTCTTTCTGTATTTGAATGAGTCTGTCTAAATAGTGACATTAGCTAATGGCTAATAGATTAAATCTATTATAATACAGGTATCAACAGGCCGCAAAGGTGTTCCCTTCTGCCACAAACGCTCAAGCAATGGCTGCCAAAATTGACACACTTAAGGAAGAGATGGATGACGCACAGATCAAAATGGAAATATGCAAGGTAGCTTACTGTACACATATAGGTGAAGTTATTTCAAGTCTTATTGGGATATTCAGATGAACGTGGGGTAGATTGTGTGAGAGACAGGTGGTTAAATTGGGATAATCTAAGATGGAATAGAAAATTAGACTAA
This sequence comes from Myxocyprinus asiaticus, assembly GCF_019703515.2. Lineage (NCBI taxonomy): Eukaryota > Metazoa > Chordata > Actinopteri > Cypriniformes > Catostomidae > Myxocyprinus > Myxocyprinus asiaticus. The sequence continues at coordinate 6,618,881 of NC_059357.1, read as the reverse complement.
TTATTAGACATTACTTTAGAACTATATTACATTATTTTGGGCATTGCGAGCATTGTGAACATAGTCTAATCTCTTTCTCATGTCTCTAGGATCAATTGGCTGCAGACATGTACAACTTTTCCTCCAAGGAAGGAGAATATGCTTGCTATTATGTCTTGGTAAGCCATCTCATTAAGCTTTACAGGAGTTTGAATTACACAGGCCAGCAACCAGTCAAGTCTATGAAAAATATTCTCTTCTAGAGTTCAATTTACAGTGGCAAGAAAAAGTATGTGAACCCTTTGGAATAAGCTGGTTTTCTGCATTAATTGGTCCTAAAATGTGATCTCATCTTCATCAAAGTCACAAGTATAGACAATGTGTTTAAGCTAACAACACACAAACAATTATAATCTTTCATGTCTTTAATGAACACATCCCATTAAACATTAAAAGTGCTGTGGAAAAAGTAAGTGAACCCGTAGGCTAAAGATGACCAAAAAAGCTAATTAGAGTCAGGAGATGGCAAACCTGGCATACAATTAATGAAACGAGATTGGAGGTGGGGGTTAGAGCTAAATTGACTTAGAAAAAGCACTCAAACATTTTGAGTTTGCTATTCACAAAAAGCATCTGCTGATGTGGACCATGCCTTGCAAAAAAGAGATTTCAGAAGACCTACTATCAAGAATTGTTGCTTTGCATAAAGCTGGAAAGGGTTACAAAGTTATCTTGAAGAGCTCAGATATTCATCTGTCCACAGTTAGACAAATTGTCTATAAATGGAGACGATTTATACTGTAGCTACTCTCCCTAGAAGTGGCTGTCCAGCCAAGATGACTCAAAAGGCACACTGCAGAATGCTCAGTGAGCTAAAGGCTTAAAGGAATCACTGGAACTGGTTAACATCTCTGTTCATGAGTCTACTATACAGAAAACATTAAACAGGCATGGTGTCCATGGCAGGACAACACGAAAGAAGCCGCTGCTTTCCAACAAAAACATGGTTGCGTGCCTGAAGTTTGCCAAAGACCATCTTGGCACTCCACAACGCTACTGGTAAAATGTTTTGTGGACTGATGAAACTAAGGTTGAATTGTTTGAGAAGAACATGCAGCACTACGTATGGCGTAAAAGGGGCACCGCATACCATAATGAAAACATCATCCCAACAGTGAAGTACGGTGGAGGGAGCATCATGATTTGGGGCTGCTTTGCTGCTTCAGGGCCTGGACCGCTTGCCATCATCAAGGGAAAAATAAATTCCCAAGTTTACAGGATAATGTAGGGGTTGCTGTGCGCCAGCTGAAGCTCAGTAGAAGTGGAGTGATGCAGCAGGACAATGACCCTAAACATCGAAGTAAATCCTCTACAGAATGGCTTAAAAAAAGAAAATCCACCTTTTGGAGTGGCCGAGTCACAGCCCAGACCTTAACCCAATAGAGATGCTGTGGAATGACCTCAAGAGACCCATTTACACCAGACATCCTAAAAATATGGCTAAGCTAAGCAGTTCTGTATGGAAGAATGGTCCAAAATTCCTTCTGAACGTTGTGCAGATCTAATCCGCACCTACCGGAAATTCTTGGTTGAGGTTATTGCTGCCAAAGGAGGATCCACTAGTTATTAAATCCTAGGGTTCACTTACTTTTCCAAAGCACTGTGAATGTTTAATGGGATGTGTTCAATAAAGACAAGAAACATTACAATTGTTTGTGTTGTAAGCTTAAGCACATTGTGTTTGTCAATACTTGTGACTTTGATGAAGATGAGATCTCATTTTACGACCAACTCATGCAGAAAACCAGCTAATTCCAAAGGGTGATTAATTTTAACTTGAAAATTAGATTAGCATTTCCTGATGGAAATACCAGTGATTGCAAGGCCGCAAAAGAATAGTGTTAAAGTTTAAAGTTATCTGTGGTAATGAAATGCTGCATCAGAGCCGCTTTGCCATTGTCATGACACTCTGTAAGAATCTTGTTTTTTAGTCGGCTACACGGAAGAATCAACACATACTGTCACTCTGCAGTGGAAACATGACTATAATCGATAAGATATGTGCAAGGAAGACAAGACCAATAACAACTCACTATGCAAATAGATGTAAGAAAGATGACCAATCACAATGTTATATGCAAATATCCAGTGTGGAACTGGATCAACAATAGTCATAGAACTTCCTACTATAATTGGAAATGCTAATTATTTCAACACACTAGGTTAGTTATATCTGACATGTGGATTGTATCTAAATCATTGAAGTTGTTACATATTTTAAACAAATTTAATTGGATAACGGTACATAGCCCAGAAAATTTTAATGTTTCTATCACTCAGTCATTGAATGAAGGTACTTTGAGTCACAAACCTTGTTTCTTTCTCTTTTTGAAAATAAATGTTATTTGTCTTGACAGTTATTAGAAGCACAAGCTGAATACCATAAAAGAGCTTTGGCTCTCATTGAAAGCATCCTGCCAACCATACAGTCACAGCAAGGTAAGATATTTACAGTACCCTTAACTTCCTTTACAATGCATGTTTTTTGTATGAAATACTCACATAAAAAACTTGCTTAAAACACTCAATACAGAGAAATCCGACCCGTGGTAAGTAGAAAGAGACATTGCCATTGGGAGTCAAACCATTTTTGGAACATGTGTTTTATGTTCTGAAACAAAGACAATGTTTATCCTCTACCTGATCTTTAATAATGTTCAAACTGACTCAAATCAACAGTGAGTTTACTTTATTTCTGTGAGGTTAAATGGACAAGAAACCAATGTAGATCTTCCTAGTCATCAATAAACCATAAATTAGTCTTTTTCTTTCATAAAACTGCCTGGTGGCCAGCACTGTAACCTATCCCATTTCACATGCTATAAATCTTCCATACACATTCTGTACTTAGTTATGTTTTCTGCCTAACTCAAATTACACGGTCCATTCCTCAATTCTCATTCACCTTCTCTTTATCTGAAATAGACAAATGGACGGAGAAGCCAGCGTTTGGCACCTCTCTAGAGGAACATCTGAAATGCACCAGCAGAGAGATCGCTTTGCCCATAGAGGCCTGCATCATGATGCTTCTGGAGACTGGCATGCACGAAGAGGTTTTTCATCCTGTTAAACAACTCGTGGACAGATAAATATACTGTGTGTTAAAAGACGTCAGGTGTTGTCCCTTTGTTATTAGATACGCAAGAGCAGATGGTTGTCATTTTGAAGGACATGTTCAGTCTTTCGTCAGACTTTGGACTATTTTGCAAATGGCACTTTAATACAGAGTCTGATTTTAAAGGGATGAATGAAGTAATGAAATGTTATTTATATTTCTGAGCAATCAAACTTACGATGTTCTGGTGGGTGAAAAAATCCTGTAGACTATGGGAGTCATATCTAAGGTCCAAAATATCATAAGGAATTATTTTGACTTGGGCCTACTACCTAGCAACAAACCAGAACATCCTAGCAACCACATAGCAATGCCCTGACAACCACCAGAACTTTCAAACCTTAGCAAACATATAGCAACGTCCTGGCAACCAACAGAACTCCCTAGCAATCGCATGGCAATGCATTAACAACCACTCAAAACAATTCAGTGAACACATAGCAATGTCCTAGCAACCACCCAGAACATCTTAGCAACCCCATAGCAATGCCCTGGCAACAACCAGATCACCCTAGCAACCACATAGCAATGAACTAACAACCACTCATAACATCTTAGCAAACATTTAGCAAAGTCCTGGCAACCACCAGAACACCCTAGCAACTGCATGACAATTGCACCTTTATTCCAGAGTCTGTTAAACTTCTCAATGAGAAAGGTTTGCCTGTTTAATGTAACATATATTGTCTTCCCCTGCTATTACACCCTAGCAACTGCATGGCAATGCATTTACAACCACTCAGAACACGTCAGCGAACACATAGCAATGTCCTAGCAACCATAAGAACATTCTAACAACCATGTAGCAACACACTAACAACCATTCAGAACACCTTTGCAAACACGGAGCAACATCTTGGCACTAGAAACCACATTGCAACATTCTGACAGCCACCAGAACACCCTAGCAACTGCATGGCAATGCATTAACAACTGCTCAGAATGCCTCAGTGAACACATAGCAATTTCCAGGCAACAACCCAGAACATCTTACCATAATGCCCTGGCAACAACCAGAAAATTCTAACAACCACATAGCAATGCACTAACAACCATTCAGAACACCTTTGCAAACACAGAACATTGTCTTAGCAACCACCAGACCCTAGCAACCACATAACAACATTCTGGCAACCACCAGAACCCCCTAGCAACCACATGGCATTGCATTAACAACCGCTCAGAACACCTCAGTGAACACATAGCAATGCCATGGCAATCACCAGAACATTCTAACAACCACATAGCAACACACTTACAACCATTCAGAACAATTTAGCAAACACAGAAATACATCTTGGCAATCACCAAACCCTAGCAACCACATAGCAACATTTTGGCAAAAACCAGAACACCCTAGCAACTAGATTGCAAAGCATTAACAGCCACTTGGAACACTTCAGTGAACACATAGCAATTTCCTATCAACCACCCACAACATCTTAGCAACCCCATAGCAATGCCCTGGCAGCAACCAGAACACCCTAGTAACCACATAGCAATGAACTAACAACCACTCAGAACACCTTAGCAAACATTTAGCAAAGTCTAGACAACCACCAGAACTCCCTAGCAATCGCATAGCAACATTCTTGCAACCACCAAAACACCCTAGAAACTGCATGGCAATGCATTTATAACTGCTCAGAGCACGTCAGCGAACACATAGCAATGTCCTAGCAACCACAAGGACATTCTAACAACCACATAGCAGTGCACTAGCAACCATTCAGAACACCTTTGCAAACACAGAACAATGTCTTGGCATCTTGACTTATTATTATTCTAGAATGTGTAGTAGTAATAATAATAAAAAAAAACATTCTGAGAGGGTAATTGAGCTAAATTAGTTAATCTAAAAACTGTTAGCTTACCTAGCTTTTAGCAAAATTTAAAATTGTAGCTTTTTTCACTGTTATTTCAAGGCAGAGCTACAGATAAGGGCTGCATGATCGTAAACAATCTATATGTGAGAGCTGTGGCTATATATCAGCGTTATTGACATCTACTGTATCACATTTCCTTTCTTAGCTAAACACAGACAACTGATTCTAATATTAGCACTGAAACGAGACGATCATTTCCCTTTGCAACCGCACTGACAGATATGAAAACAGCCTATGGCAGCATTTTCGGTCACACATCAGCATCTCTTGGATTCCAGTTTATATTTTTAATGTACGTTGTCTTGCATGTTTATAACATTTCCATTCTTGACAGGGTTTGTTCCGTATCGCTGCTGGGGCCTCAAAACTTAAGAAGCTAAAGGCGGCTCTGGACTGTTCCACCTCACAGTTGGAGGAGTTTTATTCTGACCCTCACGCTGTAGCTGGTATGTTCCATTTTCCATATTCGAAATTGTAAGAAGGTTTACGTGGTGTAACAGTATAAAGGATGGGCAAGGAGGAGGCGGGAACCAGACGAACCATCAAAATAATGTTTAATGAAAACTTAAAAAGACACAAACAAATACACACAGCAGCTGCGTGTGTCTCTCTCTCTCATGAACTGCTGCATCCAGCTCGGCTTTATCCCTCTCCTCGGCTGATGAGCCCGATTGGGGGCTGGCCGTGCTCACTCACGGCTCCGCCCCGCCTTCTTCCTCGTCACACGTGGGTCAGTTGTTTGTACCTACACTTTGGCTGACATTTCTTTTTTTTTAGCGATTGTGTGAAATGCCATATCTGCTTTTAGAATTACTTCCCAAAATTTGTGACAGTGCTTGGTTATCTGGTTGATCATCCATTCATTACAAAACTAGAAAAAATACTTTTGGCACAGAGTTATTTTGAAAGCTGAAACATTTCAGTTCTGTCTGAACCACTGATGAACCACAAAAATAGCCAGATCTTTGAACAACAAGAGTGGTCTTTCAGTTTTTAAATTAAAAACTGAAATTTAGGATGCTAACAGCCACAGCAATTTTTGTGTCTGTCATCTGATAATTAATCAAAGCATTTGAATGAGTGGCAAAAATATTTTTAAGGAGTAGAGAACTTTGAAGAGCTTTACAAATGTACAGTATTTGATGTTGATTCTTGCAATTGTTTTCTCATGATTATGTAGGAGCCCTGAAATCTTACCTGCGAGAGCTGCCTGAACCTCTGATGAGCTACCAGCTGTATGAAGAGTGGATCCAGGCCTCAAAGTAAAACACATTTACACAAATCACTGATTTTGCTTAATAAGCCGACAGCATGTGTGGTCATGTAAGGATGTGTAAGCATGTGTGGCTTTCCTTTATCGGTGTACGGTCATAAACAGCTTAAGAATAAACCAATCGACACGTGTAGATTTTTGCCTATTACCCCGATTTCGCATCGCATGTAAACACCTTTACCAGCATTTTTACTGGCTTAACCAATGTATGCAAGTGTTGTGCGCATGACTCCTCGTGGTTTGACATCAAAAGCATAGAATAACTCTATTATTTTAAATCTCATGTAAACGCGGTTCCCTTTCGATTCAGTTCACTCAACAATGCTGTAAGCACTATGGGGAGTGTCCTTCACACGACCTTTTTGAAACCCCACAATCACGCCAATCTTCTGATTGGCAGTGGTGTCTGAACCCTGCCCTTTTAGGCTCGCAGTAGGCCTATATAAGCAGGTGCTTAGTCACCATTTCTTCAGAATTTTCTTCCTTCAAGATTGCGAATTTTGTCTTCGTCTTGGAATCTTCTTCTTTGCTGTCGATATACAATTACAGCGGATGGAACTTCTCAGCAAGACACAAACAGGACGACTCATCGCCTGTGCTCAGCGCCTGCACCGAGAGGCTTTTCACTCCACTGTGTGTTCCACTGAAGAGTTCTCCACATTGCCTTCGAAGATGCTCTTGGTGAAAGGGTTCTTCGCTTCAGACGCTCATCGTTGATCAACGTGGTGCTTCAGCGAAACTCCTACCTGCTTCCCACAGCGCTCCAGCTGAAGTTACTCTATCCTATATATATATATATATATATATATATATATATATATATATATATATATATAATATATATATAGCAAATATCCTTTTTAGGGGTTCGTCCCGACCCCTTGAGCATGTGCACGCACCTCATGAACGAGTGCGTACAGACCATTCTTTGGTGTCTGTCAGTTCAGACTGGGAGAGGACATGGAAACAGTTCTGTTAATTGCACCGAAATGGTCCAATCAGTCTTGGTTTCTGGAGATGATAGAAATACTAGATGGCCCTCCATGGGAAATGCCACTGAGGAGAGACCTTCTATCTCAAGCACAAGGCACGATTTGGAATGTTGTCTTAGGTCAGTTAGGATCACTATTTTAAGAATGTGTAATGTCAGAATAATAGTAGAGAGAATTATTTATTTCAGCTTTTATTTCTTTCATCACATTCCCAGTGGGTCAGAAGTTTGCATACACTTTGTTAGTATTTGGCAGCATTGCCTTTAAATTGTTTAACTTGGGTCAGACTTTTTGGGTAGCCTTCCACAAGCTTCACACAATATGTTGCTGGGATTTTGGCCCATTCCTTTAGACAGAAATGGTGTAACTGTGTCAGGTTTGTAAGTCTCCTTGCTCGCAAGTGCTTTTTCAGTTCTGCCCACAAATTTTCTTTTGGATTGAGATCAGGGCTTTGTGATGGCCACTCCAATACCTTGACTTTGCTGTCCTTAAGGCATTTTGCTACAACTTTGGAGGTATGCTTGAGGTCATTTGGAAGACCCATTTGCGACCGAGCTTTAACTTCCTGGCTGATGGCCTGAGATGTTGCTTCAATATATCCACATAATTTTCCTTCCTCATGATGCCATCTATTTTGTGAAGTGCACCAGTCCCTCCTGCAGCAAAGCACCCCCACAACATGATGCTGCCACCCCCATGCTTCATGGTTGGGATGGATTTCTTTCTTTGCAAGCCTCACCCTTTTTTCTCCAAACATAACAATGGTCATTATGACCAAACAGTTCAATTTTTGTTTCATTACACCAGAGGACATTTCTCCAAAAAGTAAGATCTTTGTCCCCATGTGCACTTGTAAACTCTATTCTGGCTTTTTTATGCAGTTTTGGAGCATTGGCTTCTTCCTTGCTGAGCAGCCTATCAGGTTATGTCGATATAGGACATGTTTTACTGTGGATATAGATACTTGTCTACCTGTTTCCTCCAGCATCTTCACAAGGTTCTTTGCAGTTGTTCTGGGATTTGCACTTTTCGCACCAAACTACGTTCACCTCTAGCAGACAGAATGTGTCTCCTTCCTGAGCAGTATGATGGCTGCGTGGTCCCATGGTGTTTATACCCACGTACTATTGTTTGTACAGATGAACGTGGTACCTTCAGGTGTTTGAAAATTGCTCCCAAGGATGAACCAGATTTGTGGAGGTCCACAATTTTTTTTCTGAGGTCTTATCTGATTTCTTTTGATTTTCCCATGATGTCAAGCAAAGAGGCACTGAGTTTGAAGGTAGGCCTTAAAATACATCCACCTCCAATTCAGCACACCTCCTATCTAATTGAAGCTAATTGTCTAATTGTCTAAAGGCTTGACATCATTTTCTGGAATTTTCCAAGCTGCTTAAAGGCATAGTTAACTTAGTGTATGTAAACTTCTGACCCACTGGAATTGTGATAGTCACTTAAAAGTGAAACTGTCTGTCTGTAAATATTTGTTAGAAAAATTACTTGTGTCATGCACAAACTAGATGTCCTAAAGGACTTGCCAGAACTATAGTTTGATTATATTAAATCTGTGTGTGATTAAGTGGTTAAAATAATGAGTTTTAATGACTTCAACCTAAGTGTATGTAAACTTCTGATTTCAACTGTATATGGTTCATATAGATCCCAGACCACATTAGTTTCCATCTGGCATCTGCCACGTGGGACTATTCATATACAGTTTAATATGACTTATAAGTCATCGGCCTGTGGCCTGTGACTCCTTATGAATATATCTATTTAGTGTTATAGCTCTGGGAGTGTAATGTTACGTAGTGTGGCGTGATGGGATAATGTGCTTACAGCAATGTCGAGTGAACTGAATTGAAATGGAACATCTCCGGTTACACATGTAACCTCGGTTCCCTGAGAGTAAGGGAATGAGACATTGCGCGAGCTGGCCGCATTACTACTTCAGAGTTTTATAATATGAGTGACTCACTTTTGTCCCTCAGTCAGAAAATTCTGAAAAAATGGTGACTGAGTGCCTGCTTATTTAGGCCTAATTCGTGCCTAAAGGGAAGGGCTCAGACACCATTGCCAATCAGAAGATTGGCGTGATTGTATAAGGGTTTTAACAAGGTCGCATGAAGGACATTCCCCAAAGTGCTTACAACAATGTCTCGTTCCCTTCATCTCAGAGAACCGAGGTTACATGTGTAACTAGAGCTGTTTTCTTGCTTTGTCGAATTTTTTAAATAAGCTGATTTTTGGGAGTTATCTACAGAGACCCTAAAGGGATGGGGGAAAAAATAGTTGTGTGGGAAAAAAATAATTATTTTGCATTCTTTCGCAAAACTTTGCGTTCCCCTGAGAAACTTTGCATGAACTCACAAAACTGTTGCGTTCCCCCAAGAAACTGCGTTCTCTCACAAATTATTTTGCATTATATCGCAAAACTTTGCGTTCTCTCACAAAACTTGTGCTCTCGTATATGCATGAATGCTCTGCAGGCTATTGCATTTATGAGAGATAAGTTCAGATGACAGGTGCCTGTCCATACATTTTGTGGAAAACTGTATCTTGTAAACAAAGAGTGAGAAGATACAGTGACTCCTTTCTGTATCGCATCATTACATGATACATAAATCTGATATGTGGCTTATGCAAACAAATAAACAAAAAACTGAAAATATATGATTTTAATGCAATTCAAAATGCAAAATATTTTAAAATGGTACAAAAATGACGGTTTTTATATATGTAGCATGTTTTCCCAAACTACAGGCCTAATGGAATTTGAATATCATATGCTCAAATATTTACTATTATTTTATATGTATGTATGTTTATGTGGCCATTTATTATGCACCAGCAGATGGTGACAATTGTGTTATGAGTGAGTCAATCATTAAACACTGACATGTACCAAACTGCATAAATGATGCCTCCAGAGGGCACTCCGAAGGGAGAGCAATCGTGATGGCCAAACTAAAGGGTTGTTCCAAACAAAAATACGAATGATTTAAAAGTGAGTTCTGAATTGCGGTTATGTTAAAACCCAAAAACTTCAGCCACCACACATAATTAAGCAATTGTTTTTTTTTTTGCTTTATTTATGGAGAGGGAAACACCATCACAACAGCAACAACAAAAACAATAATAATATGCGATTCAAATGTGCGCACAGCATTACACTTCATTCAGACCACTCGCATTTAATGTAATTTTAACTGTGTTGTCTTTATTTTCACACATTCATAAACTGAGATTTATGATTTGTGTATTGCTAAGTATTCTTTTGGGTTTCACTCTTTCATTGCACTGGCTTTCTCGTTTAACTCAAAAGCTGGAATAATGCTGGAATACACATAGGAGAGCTTGCAGAAGACTGTAATTATGACGCACATTTTGCGAGGGAACACACAACAATTTGCGAGATAATGCAAAAGTTTTCCGAGAGCACGCAAAAATTCTCGGGGGAACGGAAAGTTTTGCGAGAGAACGCAAAAGCGTTTGCTTATTTTTTTTTTTTTTTTTTTCCCCACCCAACAATTTTTTTTCCTTACCACCTTGACCCTGTAGGGGCTCAGTAGTTATCAGCATATTGGTGTGTGTAAACAGACTCACTGTCTGTGTCTGTTCAAGTATTAGCATAAAAACAATTGACCCATTTTTAAAACTACAAAAATAATCACAACTGCATTGAAAAAATTGAAAAGAAATACAAACTTTACAATTAGTCCACACTGGTTTTACTGCATGCCAATTGGGACCAGTGTATTCCAGTTGTGCAAAATGTTTTCAATTTAAATATTCACAGCTTAAATATACAACCATAAGAAATTGCATTCCCAAAAGTGCAATTCAGTGTGCTTAGTTGTTTCAAAGACATTTTTCATTAATATACTTCCATACGATCAGGAACATCACACTGATCTGTAATTTCAATGGCATGTTGCCTGAGGAAAAGTCACAAAATTAAACTTAAAATTAAACTACCTCTGCAGGTATCATAAACGGGTAACTGATAACATAATTTAATATGTTAAGAAATTTTGTTGTCATTGAGCACGTTTACATGCATGTTCTTACACCGATTATGCTTAATAAGCCGACAACGTGTGCGGTCATGTAAAAGCAATAAACCGCGTTCTTTTATTGGCATAAAAGCCATAAATGGCTTATGAATAACCCATTCGACACGGGTAGATTTTTGCCCATTATGCTGATTTTGCATGCCATGTAAACACCTTACCCAGTGTTACTCATCCAACGTGCGCACGTGTTGAGCGCATGCCTCTTCACGGTTTGACGTCAAAAGCAGAGAATAACACAATCATTTCAAATGTCACGTAAATGCGGATTTCTTGCCTTGTCAGATTTTAAATAAGCTGATTTTAGAGAGTAATCAGCATATTGGTGTGCATGTAAATGCGCTCAGTGTTGAGTCATGACTTTCAGATTATGTTCTGGGCCTTTATGTGCCCTTATGTAATAATTTAAGGTGTGGCCATTGAGAGAGCTGACCTCAGCCATTGTTAGCTCATATCTTGAATCATCCCTTCTTGTGGCTGTTAATGACTTTATAACTCAAATGGTTTCTCTCGCCTTTTCTCTTCTGCAGTATTTCTGACCCAGATAAAAGACTTCAGGCTCTGTGGGTGGTATGTGACATGATGCCAAAGGCCAACAAGACCAATTTTAGGTTTGTGAAGTCAAAACTGTTTGTTACTACTTCAGACTAAACTTTGAAAAGTCAACATGAAATCAGAATTGACCCCATTTACTTCCTAAATAGATGTTTCTAGTCTTATTGTGCTTGATTTATCAGTGCACATTATTCCAAAGAAAAATTGTTTTCATAATGTTCCATCAAAATGTTAAACTTTCTCAGCCTCTGAAACATCAGCCAGTGGTTAGGGTAGTAAGTTAATACTGATCAATAGCACTTATATTAATTCTTCTATTAAATTTTGCCTATTATTTGAGCTGTGAAGTTGTTTAAATCGTCGCTTTTACGGTCATTTTAGGGTTTTAGGGTGTACAGCGTTACATTGTCATGTTAAATTGAATATAACTTTACACAACAAAGCTTAGATATCGATTTTATCACACTAAAATCATATTAATACATGTATTGTTAACATCTTGTGGCTATACTTTTGAAATAGTGAGTATTTTAGCGTTTATGGATTGGCCCCATTCACTTCCATGAAGTCACTGTGTGCCAGATTTTTGCTTTTTTAAAGATAGCGAGGGACAAATCAAAATACATTTTTGTGGTAATCAACATTATGCCACAAATGCTGACAACTGAGCTTAACTTGTACCGAACCTGGAATATTCTTTTAATGCAATAAATAACAAATAACAATAGATTTGAAATACAAGTGTTACCATTAGGATATGTTGAGATGCTCTCAAAGGTGAACTTGACCTTCATTATCCAAGTCCCAGACAGAGGCCCCCTCAAAAGTGGGTGCTGGTTGTGTTTCTGGACCGTAGTACTCCTTCACAATCCGTTTGATAAAAGTCATCCTACATTTTGTCGTTGATGAATATCTGATTCCACTTGTAAATACGTCACATTATGGAAGTAAAATGGGTTGTGAATGCTGTTTCATGCTGACTTTAACATTAAACTGTAACAATTTTTATGACTGTAACAAGCTAATCCGTGTCTATAAAGGTACCTAGTGAAGTTTCTTGCCAAGCTTGCTCAGGAAAGTGACATCAATAAGATGACAGCGAGTAACATTGCCATCGTTCTGGGACCCAATTTACTGTGGGCCAAGGCAGAAGGGTGAGAAACGCATCCAATTGCCATTCACGTACATTACCAACATGACAGCACTATTAAGATACCCATATTGTCTTCGCAAGCTTTACAGTAGATGGTTTACCTGTCATTTACTTAATCAATGGAATTGAAAAGTGTTTTGTTTTTTAAGCAAAATCATCAGCTTATCAGCTTTCAGCTTAATATCCAAGTCTGTTCATTTATAATGTAGATCTGTCATGTTGACATGTTACATGTGGTTCTTATCCTTTCTTAGGTCCCTTGCTGAAATGGCAGCTACTACCTCTGTCCATGTAGTGTCTATTATAGAACTGATAATCCAACATGCAAGCTGGTTTTTCCCTGAAGGTGAGACTACCATCCACTGTAGCCCTATTCCTAAACCTAGCGAGCTGCTTCGCGGTTTGCTGTCTACATTAGCAGCTACCTTTTAAGGCAGAATACTTGCCAAAAATGCAACCTCATAAGTGACTGATTTAAAACATACTTCATGGGCAGCAACTTTGTTAACGGTCACTCAAGCACACATCACATAAAGCATATGAGAGACTTGACTTGAGGAACTCGCAGTTAATTCTGAGGGACCTTTAACAGGGTAGATGCCATATTTAATTTGATACGACTGAAAACAAGGGTCTGTCCAATAGTTTGTACTGTCTTACTGTCTGTCAACCCATGTCTTAGACTTTTTTGAAAAGGCACATTTTCACAATAGTTAAAAATAGCATCTACCTTGACTAAGGTCCATAGAGTCTGACAGTTAGCATGCTGCTAAGCTAACAACTCAATACTCTAATAAGCACAGAAATACATAGAACACACAGATTTTTTATTTTTTTTTGGCTAGATAGAACTTTTTGTAATGATGCTTTCCAGTACTAAATAAAGTGTCGCAGTGAATTCTGCGATTACCTTTTAGGGGAAAGATACATAAACGGTAATGCTGCCTTTTTTTGGCCAAGACAAGGTGTCCTTTTATTTTTGTCTTGTTTTCCAGTAAAAAAAATATCTAAACATTCATAAAACAAGATAAATTTGAGAAGCAGAATGTCACAAGTTATTTTTTATTTTTTTCAGAGAACTTAACAAAGATTAGTAAAGTTTATGCATATAAAAAGAATTTTTTTTTCTTACCCCATTGGCAAATAGCTTTTGCTTTTTCTTGTTTTAAGCATAATCCCACCAATGTTTGTTTGATTTCTCTGAAAACGAGACCTAATATCTTAGACCATTCTGCTTCTTAAAAGGATAGTTCACCCAAAAATTAGTATGTGTATGACTTTCTTCTGCTGAACACAAACAAAGATTTTTAGAAGAGTATTTCAGCACTGTAGGTCCTCACAATACAAGTGAATAGGTACCAAACATTTGAAGCTCCAATAAGCACATAAATGCAGCATAAAAGTAATCCATAGAACTCCTATGATAAAACTATGATAGGTTTGGGTGAGAAACAGATCAATATTTAAGTCCTTTTTAACCATAAATCTCAACTTTCACATTCCTCTTCTTTTATTTTTGGCAATTCACATTTTTTTGTGCATATCGCCACCTACTGGGCAGGGAGGAGAAATTATAGTAGAAAACTAATTTAATATTGATCTGTTTCTCACCCACAACTATCATATCACTTCAGAAGATATAGATTTAACCACTGGAGTCATATGGATTACATTTATGCTGCCTTTATGTGCTTTTTGGAGCTTCAAATTTGGAGCTTCAAATCATTCACTTGCATTATGAGGACCTACAGAGCTCAAATATTCTTCTAACAATCTTTGTGTTCAGCAGAAGAAAGAAAATCATACACATCTGGGATGGCTTGAGGGAGTAAATGATGAGAGGATTTGCATTTTGGGGTGAACTAAGTCATTTTTTCCTGGATGTTTGGATATTTTTAACGGAGGATAAGGATAAAAAAAACTCAGTAAAAAAAATATTTTTTGCATTGTTTGCATTGGGAGTGTGCCTGTAATGCCTAAAAATATAGAAAGGCAGCTCATTAGGTTTTGAAACTGAGCTTGTATGTCATTTTGTATAAAAGGTCAACAGACCTCTACTTAGTCATGCCCATATCTATGATGTTCTCTACTCTTTTCCTCTCCAGATATGGACTTCAATGTTTCAGGCATGTTTGCCTTGCCTGGGTGTCCGGGTACCCCTGACTCTGAAGCAGGATCCATAGACAGGAGGCGCCCAGGCAGCCAGGCATTACAAGATTCTGAGACCACCCGCAAAGACAGGTACAGGTCTAATCCACGCGTTCACAGAAGCAACTCCAGTTCCACAGTTGTTTCTGCGTCCTTTGTAGTGGCTAGTGAGTCTGTCACAGTCAAAGCAGATAGTTTGAGATCAGAAGTAGGGGCTGTTTAGTATTTAGTCTGTGGACATGCATCTTTATTAGCTGTTTTGTTCTGTTTTTGTTTTGTTTTGTTTTGTCTTTCAACCATTGCTTATTGTATGCTTAATTAAACCAATAAACTGTATCTTATACCTTTGTATAAAAACATCATTGATATATGTTGTAATTATGAATTGGATGCCAAAGTTAGAGAACATTTTTGACATTTGAGTTTCTAAAACTACTAATACAACATCTATCGGAACAATAAATGGTTTGTAACAAAATTATTTGAATTCCATTCATTCCAGTTTTTGGATATGAATTGAGTGTTAAAGCAGGAAGTGTACAGTCATTTCACCAGTGCTCTCAGAAGCTTGGTATGTTCAGATTGATACCTTTTCTCCCACAGGCTTGGGGACAAATGTTCAGAATTTGAGAAAGTAAAAGCACTTTTGTCTTCAGGTGTAGGGCAGTCCTTTAGAAGAATACTCATATATCAGTGTGCTGCCATTTACTGGAGGAAATGTATAAAAATATGTATTAGGGCTGTCGATTTAATGCATTATTTTTCACATAATTAATCACACTGAATGAACATGTTCAATCGGCAGTGGTTAAAAAATAACGCAATTAATCATGCCCACCATCTGTATTCTGTATAAGTTCCATAATAAGGAATGTTCCTACCATCAGACAAATTCATGATTGATGTACTGCCTTGAGGTGGTACATCAGGGCATTCAGTGCTTCAGCTGTACAGGCAACATGCCAAAGCAGGCACAGGAAACAGAGCCTTCCACAGATGCGCTTTTGCACTCAAAGGCAGCTGGACCGAGCACATCTGAAAAAGAATGTAGGGCTCTCGAGACGCTTTTTTCAAACTTTGAAACTTTGACACTGCATGCTAAAACACAGCTCATGTGACTAGAGATACAGAAAACTAGTGAGAAACGATGCATTCAAAAAACACAAATTGGATGGAACTTGTGACAGAAATCACGTATTTTTCATACTGAGTAAGGCACATTTTAATGACCACAGAAACACGTCAAGTCTTAACTATCACCAACACGCAGAATGAGACATTTTTGTCTGCAAGTGCTTTTCATGTGGAGTTCAAAGAGGCACTTGACGCTGGCACTCTGACGCGAATCATGAACGTGGCATTATGAATGCTGTAACAATGTGGATCAAAGTCTGCCGGCTGATTAATATTGTGGCGGATGAAAGTTTAAGAGATTTGATGCCCATTGCAATGAATATGTAACCTATGGGGAGACTAGTTTTATTAGTCAAACTCCCAATTAAACTTTGAGAAACATTTATTGTTACTTGAATTGGTGCTATTTTAGTGCATTTTTATCTTTATACTGTAGAAGGCTCTGTTTGGAAAATGTTAATAAAGAATTCTATTGGTACAAATTGTTTTATTTCCTGAGATGGAAATAAATGCATTTTGACAGGAAAAGAAATATATATAGGGTCAAATTTCAGCACTTTCAAAATCTGCGATTAATCGTGATTAACTGCAAAAAATAAATAAATATGCGATTAATCGCGATTAAACATTTTAATCATCTGACAGCACTAATTTATTGTATAGTACATTGTATTTATAGTTATTATAATTATTATATACTAAATTATCTTTATTTGGGGTCCTTTCTCAGTAAATATTAATATGCTATTAATTGCGATTAATTTGATTAAGCAATCGATTGACAGCCCTAATATTTATATAGTTTGAGATGCAACACATAAAGTCATCCTTTTATTATATAGTGTAAAATGTGCTATGTATGAATACTGTACACTGTACATACATGTATATACCATTAATACATAAACATATGTAGTATATATTTATACATTAGTTTGGAAGTACAGTCCACTAATTTGACCGGACAAGTAGAGTTTTGCTCTGTTTGCTGTTTTAATTACTAATTTTATTAGTGGAGCAAAATAAACTTAGTTAATACACCTTCCAGCGGTCTTACATTTCTGACCAATAATCGCAAATCTGCATGTAAGCTAATAAAATAATTGCATGCAACAAATCAGTATTTCATGTTCATTTATGTATTTATTTGGCAAGTAGGATAATGGGCAGTCAGACAGGTCATTTTCGCTATATATACACCTTACAGAATACAGAAGCTGTATTTTCCTAACATAATAACATAATTTCACCTCAAATCAATATTTCATGTCCAATCATGCATTTATTTGGTAATCAGTCATAGACCCCTTCACGCCATCCAGTGGTCTGATATTTTTTAATAATGATCATGAATCTAGGGATAAAGTGAAATTACACTTTATACTATGCATTAATAACATAATTTGAACTC
Organism: Myxocyprinus asiaticus; assembly: GCF_019703515.2. Lineage (NCBI taxonomy): Eukaryota > Metazoa > Chordata > Actinopteri > Cypriniformes > Catostomidae > Myxocyprinus > Myxocyprinus asiaticus. Next base: position 6,601,102 of record NC_059357.1, on the reverse strand, counting down.
ATCTTTATTCCACTACGTATGGGTCCTGATCACCATGTCAGGGTTTATTTTGCGATTAATGACTGGCTGACTGTAGATTATCCATTACATAATAACTTGTTGTTTATAGAACTGTTAATATCAAGTAACTGACATTTCAAACACATCATGGCCAGCTATTTTGCTTATTTTTGCTCCAGTAATGAAAACAGCACTCTTGCTTATGTGATATTGCTTAGTACTACAATATACATGTGGTGTATACATGTATTATACAATAGAATGATGAGTTTGCATGTTGCATTCCAACTTCCCAAAAATTATTTAAATAGGAAATTCCAAATATGTCTCCTTTGTTGCTGTCCCAGTGGTCAGATGGCATTCCTGTCCCTCTCCTCTTTCCTCTCTGTGGAGACTAATCGCCCACTGTCACGTCTGGTGTGAGTGTTTCACCCTGTCTCCCCTCTTCCCTGTAGCCCTGCTAACAAACACCCGGAACACGCCTCTCGTAGAGCTGGCACAATAAATAAAAAGCAGCACTCCATGCCTAACTTCCAGCCCCCTCTCCCTCCCATCGATGCTGGGGCGGCTCCCGTGTTTGAGCCCTCCCCTCAGTCTCCCACTGGTGGGGGTTTGGAGGCTGGGCAGGGGGGAGTTGTGGTGAATCAGACCCAGCAGCCTTTAGTTCAGCAGAACCCTGCTACAGACAACAGGTAAGGATTGGTGCACCTTCAAAATTCATCTGCCTCTCGATGCCAACCGTCACCAGATGTCAGGAGCCGGCAAATCTCTGTCAAACTCAAAAATCTTCTTTTTGTGCAGTTCTCTTGATTATTGCCTCAAAATGGACAGCTTTAAATCAGAAAATTATCACTTTAATCAATCAGCAAATTATTTGGTACAATCGCAGAGAAAGGTAATTTACCTGTGAAGATTCAAACGTCTATGATGGCGATAATCAAATGCGGTTATGTTGTTTGTCTTGTGGTGTGCCCATCATCTTTTTTGCTGTTTTCTTGATTAATGCTTCAAAACACTGCTTAAAGTCAGAAAATGCAAACATGATTTGGGGAGTGTGGCGCAGGGCGAAAGGTCAGATCTGGTAACCTTAACGTTGTGGGTTCAAACTCTTGAACAAAACACTTTACCCCAGATTTCTCCTGGCAAGCTCATCGCTAAAATTCATGGAGCCTCTGACACAATTATGTACAGTGCACGAAAATGCACAAACAATCAGAGCAATGTTTTGATAAAGCCACAAAACTACAGTGATTACACTTCAGGGAAATCATCCTACGATTAGCTTACTTTGTGCGGCCTATACTTTGCTTTCATTCAGTGCTTGCTCTTTCTTTTGTGGAAAAGATGCTCTGCATGCCAGAAAATGCTCTGCTAACTATGCTAACTGTGATTAAGGGATTATGTGTATTTTTCAGACTATTAAGGGACCGTTCACACCAAATGCGCTGCGGCATCCATTTTCAATTGTTTTTCTATGTAAACCTACGCTAGACGGACATACCACTTCTTTTCGATCCGATACCAAGTACTTTTAGGCCAATATCGCCGATACCGCTAATAAATTGCGTTTTTATGAATTTTTGGGATAAAATTAGTAACTTAAATTATTACTTTTTTTAATATATATATATTTATAGGCCTAAGCATAAAATTATTAGGCTGCTTTGTTTACCCTTTAAAAATAAGTATAAGTCACATATAAAACCTAAAAATTAACCATAGTTATTATAATATGGTTACTATTAATAAAACCAAGTTACCATATGGATACAACAGTAATGCTGTAGTAAAACCATGGTTAATTGTATCAAATCCTTGATTACTGCCAAAAAGAAAAAAACATGGCTACTATACAGTCGTGGTTACTAGTCATGGTTAATACAATATTACTACAGTAAATCCATGGGTAGTTTTCATAAGGGTATCATTAACGAGGATTACAGATCATTATCAATGTTTTAACAGCTCTAAATTTAAAAAAGCCTGTAAAAAGTGTCACACAAGGCCATTATAATAAATGTCACGTCTAGGATTGTGATTACTTAGTGTGAATAACTCCAGATGCTGTTTTTCTGTCATTACTTCAAGAAAGCACTGCTCTCTCTTTGAATGAGCGCTATGACTGAAAGGGTGAGCACTGTCTGACTGCTACTGTATTTTAGTATTTCTGCACGTCAAGATGAGCAGAAGAAAAAATAGTTCTGGTGCCATGCAACTATTTGCTAATATAATTCTTTTTTTCCACTTCAGAGCTTATGAGATGCATTAATATTCATGTTATCTAAAAGATAAAATCACTAGATTAAAAAAAAAAAACTTCAGAATCGATATTTTTATGTGAGGATCGATATTCTTGATACCAAATCAGTATCGGAAGTATTGATGCTTTAGCATCCCTATCACACTGTTTTTTCAGTGTCTCGCGCAGGAGCACCAAGTTTTTTAGACTGCGTGTCAGGTTAAAAAGAACGTCGACATTCAAAAAAGCATATCGAGACACCTGCTCACTGTTCTATTCATTGCGCTATGTCTAGCTTTTTTTTTTTTTTAAGCGCAAGAACGCATTTGGTTTTAACGGCCCCTAACTTTGCAAGTCATTAACACAACTAAGACCACTACATTTAAACTTTTTTGCATGTTAACTAAACTGTGTAAACATAGTATAATAAAATGGCTTGATATAAGTTTCCTGCATTTTTTTCCCCCACCCCAGTAACACTGTCCGAGAACCCGTGTCCACACCACCTTCCCTGAGGAACGGACCAGGAAGCTCCAGTGGAACACCAGGTCAGTTGAATGTGGGGACCCCTACGTCAGGTTCTAAAGGCCCCAGCCCCTTCATGGTTCGAAGAGGTGAGTCCTAATTGTCTTTCTCCTCATGTCTTCATGTTAAAGGGATAGTTCAGCTAAAAATTCTCTCATAACTTATTTACCGTCTCTTTGTTTTAAATCCATTTGACTTTCTTTCTTCTGTGGAACACAAAAGGAGTTGTTAGGCAGAATGTTAGTCTCAGTCACCATTTAATTTTGTATTCCATGAAAGAAATTACATCATACAGGTTTGGAACAATTAGAAGGTTGAGTAAATGTTTTTTTTTTTTATGTTTTTTATTTTATCCCCTTCCTCCCAGTTTGGAATGCCCAATTCCCACTACTTAGTAGGTCCTCATGGTGGCACGGTTACCTCAATCCGGGTGGCGGAGGACAAGTCTCAGTTGCCTCCGCTTCTGAGACAGTCAATCCGCGCATCTTATCACGTGGCTCGCTGTGCATGACACCGCGGAGACTCACAGCATGTGGAGGCTCATGCTACTCTCTGTGATCCACACACAACACGCCCCATTGAGAGCGAGAACCACTAATCGTGACCACGAGGAGGTTACCCCATGTGACTCTACCCTCCCTAGCAAATTTGGTTGCTTAGGAGACCTGGCTGGAGTCACTCAGCACGCCCTGGATTCAAACTCGTGACTCCAGGGGTGGTAGTAAGCATCAATACTCGCTGAGCTACCCAGGCCCCAGGTTGAGTAAATGTTGACAGAATTTTCATTTTTGGGTGAACTACCTCTTTAAGTCTATTAGACTAATAGGCCATTTTTACGCATCGATAATCAGAACATTTCCCCGATGATTATCGATATATACTGTATTTGCATTTTTTTTCAGATATAAAAAGGGTGGATTGTTGACAATCTTTTTCTCTTCAAACTTATTTCTCAACACATATTTGGTAAAGTGTGAGCGGCAGGGTAAATTAAAGGGGGGTCACACACAGGACACATCTGGCGGACGACATGGCACGTTCTAAAATTCAAAACAATTATTTTCTATGAAGGTACGCACACACCACCGCCGCTGCTCACCAGCTCCGGAGGCTGCTCAATGTTTGCAGCACCACAGAGCGCAACTTGCATAGTTTTCCATTAAATTCGACCTAAATCATTATCAAAGAAAATAGATTATTTACTCTAGCCATCACTGGATGATATACAGTATTGTGTGTATGTATCTTTCATATAGCCTACACAATGTATTTTCAGTTACAAGTATGTCTTTTTGTGGTTTGACAGCTTGAATGAAACCTCTTCAAGGCTACATACAGAGAAATTGCATAATAAACATCACCATTTCTGATGGTTCAGTTTGCGCAGTTACACCAGTTTTATACACTAACCTGCAAATTCATCAACGTCACTTTGTTCATTCTTGAAAAACAAAAACCTTCATAACGTTTGTGTGTATGGTGACTAGATTTGCAACTGCCAGCTGCCACATCGACGCGTCCTGTGACAGTGATCCCTGTGTCTTGTGTTACCCATGACCCGCTTCAGTAAATGTTATATCGCCCCCGTCTCCCAACGCTATTACACCAGACAACACAAACGGAAGACCAACTGACAGTGAATTGAAAAGCACACAAATTAGGCTTCTAGTTTAAATGTCGGCTAATGTTAATATATCGATGCCTCAAAAAAGTATTGATAAAATAACGTGCCGATCAATAATTGATATATTGATATTTTATGTCATGCCATTAATCAACATTTTATGACGTCTGTCCATATAGTATTATTTTATAGTCAGTCAATAAAATCATGCCTGAACTTTGTGATTTCAGGAACAAAGAAACAAGCACCTGCACCTCCTAAACAGGCTGCACCTGGTACACCTCAGAACGTTAAAGCAGTTGCTAACCAGTCCACACCAAACCAGTCTGCAACCGTGAGCACGAGTACCCCTCTTCCTGTCATCGCGCCTCGTCGCTGCAACCAGACACCAATCCATGCCCCAAGCCACCCTCCACCACAACCTCCCTCCCAGAGCACAGAAGAACCAGACCAGTCCCCTCCCAGAACCCCAACCCCACCAGATACACCTCCCCACGATGGTTCCTACCCCACCGGCTCCCTGCTGCGCCCCAGGCCAACCCCTAGACCGCGGCCCAAACCCACCATACCACCACCACCCCAGCCAACTAGTGAAGGTGCCAACGGCATCTGTATTTCTGGATCCAAGATTATCTCGGGTAAGAATTTGGTTGTACTGCTCATAATGAAAACAGGTCTTGAGACTCACAGCTCTAATATTTTTGTACAAATCAGTAGTTTTAGATGAGTTTTGAACTCAGTTATTCAGTGATGTAGAAGACCCCAATCAGTCAATCAGTTTTGTTTGTCCCTCAACCAAAATATCTGCATTGGTAACAAATATGTTTTTGGATCTATATTGTTATTAGTGGTTTTTGCCAAGTTGTATCTAGGCACTAGAATATCACTGAGACATGGGAAATCGTAGAAAAATGGTCAGGCCAGCTTCAAAATCGTGGTGACATATTTACTGTAATGGCAAGCACATATTCTTTCTTTAAAAATCAAGATATTATTAGATTGTAAATTCTATAAGTAACCATTTCTACTGGACCCATAATTTGTTCTAATAGATAACATACCAGAGATGACTTAACCCTTTTCCTGAGGACAAATACACACATGCCTGCAAAACATCAACTTGCCCGCACAAGCCTGTTGATCTAAAATGAGAATTTCAAGCTGTCAATTAATGTTATTTGCATTCACTTTCACTGTTTAGTTTACAAGCTTACTTAAACAATTGCAATGATACATCATTGTTAAATTGAGAAATATCAGTGATGCACTTATTTGCACAAGTAGCCAAGAGAACTGCAAACAAACTCAACTAGAGCCTGAATAAAATGAGAGCGTGTCCAATGACAGTGTATTCAAGATTACATACCTCGTTAATAGCTCATTATTGAAAAAAAAAAAAAGCCCAACTGTGACTCTTGCCAAACTGCTGCTCTGAGGATTTCCCTCCATTAGGATTGGTTTACATGAGGATAGAAACTTGCAGATGTTGGCATCCAAAATAGGTCATTAAAACCAAGAGCTTAATTTTCTAAACAAATCTGAGCTTTATTTACATAAGTAGGTCTCTACTTTGAAATTTCAGTGTCTTTCAGGATGGATATGGCACACAGTGTGGAATTGTTAACAGTACAGAATATATAGTATAATGGGTGTGTAATAGATGCCAGAACAAGTCAACCATTTAGGGGTTATGAACAAAATAGGTATATCTAGTTCATGGTGCTTACAAAGAGGTTCTTAGGTTTTAAGGATATTACTTTTGGAGAAAAAAAATTTATAGATTAATTTTAAAGGATGGACCCAAACAGTATCTAGTGGGGAACCATATCATTGAGACTTGGGGGTTGGCTTATTTGACTTGGCAACTACTTGGCAATGCTCAAGCAACCACCCAGAAGACTCTAGCAACTGCATGGCAACACATTAATAACCATCTACAACACCCTAGTGGTGACAGGTTTTGCTCAGGAAATCACGATTTACATTAATTTTTTTAAGAAGTCTTATCAGCCGTGATTGTTTATTTTTCACTTTCAATGTTTCAGTTGTCATTAGAACTTCATTCTTAAAGTCAATATGAACTCAAATTAATCCTATTTACGTTCTTAATACATGTTTGTAGTTGTATTGTGCATGATTCATAGGTGCATATTATTCCAGTGAAAATGCCCTGGTTACTTTCGTAAACTCCGTTCCCTGATGGAGGGAACGAGAAGTTGTGTCGATGTAGTGACACTAGGGGTCGCCCTTGGGAGCCCCAAACACCTCTGATATTTGATAAAATGCCAATGGGAATTGGCGAGTGGAATTTGCATGCCACTCCCCCGGACATACAGTACGGGTATAAAAGGAGCTGACTTGCAACCACTCATTCAGGTTTTGTGCTGAGGAGCCAAGACAGGGTCCCGGCCATTTCAGCATGTAGTTCAGTGTTGTGGCTGGAGGGACACAACGTCTCATTCCCTCCATCAGGGAAAGGAGGTTACAAAAGTAACCAGGACATTCCCTATCTGTCACTCACTCGATGTTGTTTCGATGTAGTTACACTAGGGGTCCCTATACAAAATGCCACAACTAGCTGAACTGTGTTACGTGAACTGGCGGTGTGAGACCGGCAGACCATTGTGTGCCTCGTAGCCAGCGCACCCGGCCATCACATAACCTCCCACAACGCTCTTACGAGTGTCGTACGGTCCCCTGCACCTCGGGGACAAGTCGACTGCCCAAAAAATGGGGACCGGCTGCCCCTTTTCTCCCCAAAAGGAAAAATTGTTCAGCTGGGGGCCATATAGCATCCGCATCAGGGGGTGTCACTCCCAAGGGGAAGATACCGCGGAGACCATACCCTGCCCGAGGGGGAGGAAATGGTGTAGAAATACGTCACATGGTCTTACCGAGTCTTGTTGGCAGTGTCTCATGTGGAGAAGTCCCCATGGTTGGTTCTACCCAGGGGGGAGTAGCGCTACAAACACAGCGACTGGGGGCAGAGGGGCCTCTGCCCAAGGAAGACATGGGGTCACCAACGGGGGAACCGTCTCACGGAAGATACATCACATGGGGTTACATATGGGTAACCAGCGCATGTGGAGCACCTACCCCAGTACAGGGCCAAGTTAGCACATGTACTGGCCCGGCATCGAGTTTCTCCACAAATTCGCCTGCCGCAGGGCTAAGGAGGAAGGACATCCAGGGTCCATGACTTTGTGAACATGACTGGGGGTAAAAAGCACACATCTTCGCCTCTGGGAAGGGAAAGGTGCTATACGCAAGCGGTACAACCCGGAGATTGTAGAACCTTGCGAAGGTATTGGGTGTTGCCCAGCCCGCTGCTCTGCAGATGTCTGCTAAAGAGGCGCCATTGGTCAGGGCCCAGGAGGCTGCTACGCTCCTAGTAGAGTGGGCTCGTAACCCCACGGGGGGCAGTACGTCCTGAGCGTGATATGCCACCATGATGGCGTCAATGACCCAGTGGGCAATCCTCTGTTTGGAGACAGCACTCCCTTTCTGCTGTCCTCCAAAGCAGACAAAGTGCTGCTCAGAGTGTCTAAAGCTCTGTGTGCGATCCAAATAGATGCGCAAAGCATGCACCGGATACAGCAACGACAAGGCTGGGTCTGCCTCCTCCTGGGGCAGCGCTTACAGGTTCACCAACTGATCCCAAAACGGGGTCGTGGGAACCTTGGGCACATAGCCTGGTCGGGGTCTCAGTACCACGTGAGTATCCCGGACCGAACTCCAGGCATTTGTCGCCGACAGAGAACACCTGCAGGTCCCCTACCCTCTTGATGGAAGTGAGCGCAGTCAGGAGGGCAGTCTTCAAGGAGAGTGCCTTTAGCTCAACTGACTCCAGGGGCTCAAATGGAGCTCCCCATAGGCCCCGAAGGGCCACGGAGAAGTCCCATGAGGGGACAAGACGCGGTCTGGGAGAATTCAGCCTCCTCGTGCCTCTAAGGAACATGATGACCAGGTCGTGCTTCCCAAGAGACTTACCGTCAACTGCATCATGGTGCGCCGCTATAGCGGCCACGTACACCTTCAAGGTGGAGGGGGACAGCTGCCCCTCCAGCCTCTCCTGCAGGAAGGAAAGCAGTGACCTGACTGCACATCTCTGGGGGTCTTCATGTCGGGAAGAACACCACTTAGCGAACAGACAGCACTTCAAGGCATACAGGTGCCTCATAGAGGGAGCCCTAGCCTGAGTGATCGTGTCTACCACCGCGAGCGGTAGGCCACTCAGGTCTTCCACGTCCCATCCAAGGGCCAGACGTGGAGATTCCAGAGGTCTGGTCGTGGGTGCCAGATGGTGCACCGTCCCTGAGAAAGAAGGTCCTTCCTCAGGGGAATTCACCGGGGGGCTGTCGCGAGAAGCATGAGGTCCGAGAACCAAGTCTGGGTGGGCCAATAAGGTGCTACTAGGACGACCTGCTCCTTGTCCTCCCTGACCTTGCACAGCATCTGTGCAAGTAGGCTCACTGGGGGGAACGCATACTTGCATAACCCCCAGGGCCAGCTGTGTGCCAGCGCATCTGTGCCAAGGGGAGCCTCGGTCCAGGTATACCGGAGCGGGCAGTGGGAGGATTCCCGGGAAGTGAACAGGTCTACCTGTGCTTGACCGAATCGACTCCAAATCAGCTGGACCACCTGTGGATGGAGTCTCCACTCTCCCCTTAGCATGACCTGCCACGACAGCATGTCCACCGCGCTGTTGAGGTCACCTGAGATGTGAGTGGCTCGCATTGACTTGAGCCGCTGCTGACTCCAGAGGAGGAGACGGCGGGCGAGTTGTGACATGCGACGAGAGCGCACGTCGCCTTGGCGGTTGATGTACGCTACCATCGCCGTGTTGTCTGACCAACATGTGCTTGTCCTGGATCAATGGCCGAAGCCTCCGCAGGGTGAGCAATACTGCCAGCAACTCGAGGCAGTTGATATGCCAAAGTATTCGTGGCCCTGTCCAAGAGGCCTGTTGCACACAGCACCCCAGCCATGCTTGGAGGCGCCTGTCGCAACCACAGCGCGCCTGGACAACTGCACTAAGGGGACCCCTGCCCACAGAAATGCAAGGTCTGTCCAAGGGCTGAACAGGTGGCGGCAGATCGGCGTGATGGCCACGCGATGTGCCCCGTGGTGCCATGCCCATCTCGGGACTCGAGTCTAAAGCCAGTGCTGAAGTGGTGTCATATGCATCAACCTGAGCGGCGTGACCGTCGCCGAGGATGCCATATGCCCTAGTAGCCTCTGAAATTGTTTCAGTGGGACCGCCGTTCTCCGCATGAACATCTTCAGACAGTTCAGCACCGACTGCGCGCGCTCGTTCGTGAGGCGCGCCATCATAGAGACCGAGTCTAACTCCATGCCGAGAAAAGAGATGCTCTGAACCGGGGGGAGCTTGCTCTTTTCCCAGTTGACCCGAAGCCCCAACCGGCTGAGGTGGCTGAGCACCAAGTCTTTGTACACACAATAAATCCCAAGAGTGAGCTAGAATCAGCCAGTCATCGAGATAGATGAGGATGCGGATGCCCACTTCCCTTTGTAGGGCAAAGGCTGCCTCTACGACTTTCGTGAAGGCGCGAGGTGACAGGGACAGACCAAAGGGGAGGACCTGGTACTGGTATGCCTGGCCCTCGAAAGCAAACCGCAGGAAGAACCAATCGTCGAGCCGCGAGGGTTCAGGGGGGAGTGGAGGGCCAGCTCTGCGTCAGCCTGTGACTGGGCAACCGCACCCGAGGGTGGGAGCCCAGTCCAGTCCTCGGTGTCTGACTGGACAAGCCCGCTCTCCGATGCTGCGATCGAGAGCTCATCCTCTTCGCGAGCCCCGAATGAGATCGCGAACTCGCCCTGAGACGAGCCGGCGGTTGCATCCCAGAACTTGACCGGGCACATGAGCGTACTGGGGAATGGGTGGTCCGTGGGGGTTTTCCTGGTGGAGAAGCTCCCATTGAGGTCCCCAAATCACCCCCAATCATGAATAATATTTTTGTGTTTGAATTTAAGTTCAAATGTATAATTTACTTAATCTTTTCAAGTTCATGCTTAAACTAACTTATTCAATGTAGAAAGTACTTCTTTTTTTCAGTAAGTAATGCAGCCTTTCTAAAATGTTACCGATAGTTTGTAGTCATTTTCACAAATAATGATAGATTTAAATTGTTAGGGGGGTTTATTGCCTGCGGTCGGCTAATGAGCGGCACCTTGTTGTAGCAACACAGATATGCACCAAATCACTTTCCCGGACTTTCGGCTTCACCATACCTGTTGGTGGAATGACCTTCCCAACTTCATCCGTGAAGCAGACTCACTCTATGTCTACAAAAAATGCCTAAAGACACTTTTTTTTTCCATGAGCACTTCACCATGCACTCATTAAAAAAAAAAAAAAAACTTTTTTTTGAAAAATTTGAAAAAAAGTCCAAGGCACTTCTTCTAGTTCAAAGTTAAAAAGCCTTTATTGTTGTTTGGCTGGTCACATTAGGACATTAAAAATGTAAAAAACTGTACACTGATGCATTTCGGCACACAGCCTTCCTCAAAGTGTGGAAAAAATATTTTTTTTATATTTATATACTGTCAATCCAACCAATTCCTGATGGATAAAATAATGTCCTACCCTAAGTATTTTTTATCTCTTTAAATATCCTGTCTCACTTATAAATATGTCACATTACACAAGTAAAATGGGTTGAAAATGATGATTCATGTTGACTTTAAAAGGATGTTGTAAGCATGTTGTGATTTCATTGGCTTCTCTGGAAATTCACTGCTATCAGACTTTTGATCTTTAGTGATTTGTCACCATCAGAATCTTTAAAGGAATAGTTCACCCAAAAATGAAAATCCTCTCATGATTTACTTACCTTTAAGCCATCCCAGATGTTTGACTTTCCTTCTTCAGCAGAACCGAAATGAAGAACTTTATAAGCACATTTCAGCTCTGTAGGTCCACACAATGAAAGTGAATGGGTGGCATCAGGCTGCTGGGTATTTGATGGTCCAAAAGGCACATTTAGGCAGCATAAAAGTAATCCACACGACTCCAGTCGATCAGTTAATGTCTTTTGAAGCAAATCAACAGGTTTGTGTAAAAAAAGAAATCGATAATTAAAACTATTAACTTCGCTTCCTGCCAGCAGTCGATGCATCACGTGACGTAAGCGCAATGCTGCGTTCACACGAGAAGTCGGAAGCATGTGCTTTGTAAACAAGAGAGGAAAGAACGTCACGTGAGAGTTAGGTCATTTCAAACAGCAATCCAGCGCTGGCCAGAAGCAACGATTTAAAATTAAAAACGTTTTAATTATCAATTTGTTTCTCACACCAACCTATCGATTTTGGATCAGAAGACATTAATTGATTGACTGGAGTCATGTGGATTACTTTAACGCTGCCTAAATGTGCCTTTTGGACCGTCAAATAGCCAGCAGTCTAATGCTACCTGTTTACATACACTGTATGGACAAAAAGAGCTGAAATGTGCTTATAAAAATCTTCACTTCAGTTCTGCTGAAGAAAGAAAGTCATACACATCTGGGATGGCTTAAAGGTAAGTCAATCATGAGAGAATTTTCACTTTCGGTGAACTAACCCTTTAAATCAACTGTTGAGATGTCGTAAGCATGTTGTGACATTTTTACACTGTTACAGATGTGTGATCTACTGCCTGTGAGGTGTAATTTGATTGACAGGTATGGTAAGAACATTGGGCCTATCGGTTGATGCATTTTAGCTCAATGTGTGTGAATGCTTTTTGCACAGTAATGCTTCTAGTGCCTGTTTAACATGACTAACAGCAAACTAAACTGCATGACAGCCTGCCTAACCAGTGTCTTTATGGCTTGATAATACCTTAGCACATGCTTTGTGCAAATAAACTTATAACTTCCAACCCACAAACCTCCACTGCTTCTGCTCACAGACATTTGATATGGGTTTGCTAAACCACAGATACTGACGTAATGTAACAAAATGTATTATTGTATTGTAAAGTGAACCCAACGAAACCTGTCGAGAACATGTAGAGGTCATATATCATCCAAAAATCAAAAGAAAAAATTGAGAAATTACATTATGCTGATAGAGAATGATAATTATGCACATATTCCCCTGACATCCCACATTTAATAATAACAAAATTTTGTATATAACATAAAATAATATTTATTATTTAAATTGTAGTTAAGATGAGAATTTGGGAGGAAAATGTGCCTAATTTATTATTATTTAATAACATTTTACTGAAATAATAAAATAATTACCACTGAGAATATTGAATGATATAAAAAATTGGAATTATATATAAAACAAAAACAAATTAAAACTAAAACATTTGTCACAATGCAGAATAAACATAATATTCTGAAACAGACTTAATTTTCATGATGGAAACTATGTTTTATTTCTTTCTGATTTTAGAGCGAAATATGACCCCTGAAAATGTTTTTGTGAGATTCACGCAGCACTTTTTCATACTGTCTATCTACTTATCTACTGTTATATTGATTTTATCAGAGTATAATATAAGCACTAAAATAAGCACAGTCAAAACTGAAAACACTCTTTCTGGATGCATGAAACTGATATCAAAGTGCATCTTGTAAAACGATCCATTCTTGGTGTCTCAAATATTGACATTCTTATTTTCCTGGAAGGGGAGGTTTTATATTTTAAGCTTTGGTGGGATAGATGATAAAGTATGTTTTTCTATCATGACTCTGCATTATAATTGCATAGATGGAGAAGTTTCTCTCATGGAACCAGGGCTGGACCTTGTCCCTGAGCTAGAAGAGGATCAAACAGAAGAAACATCCCCAGAATTTGAACACCAATCAGAAAGCACTGCTCTGTAAGGGGAGAGGAGCCTAATCTTCACACAGCCAATCAAGGTCGATGTTCGGAATGGAATACTAGCATACTGCATTATATACTGTATACTGCCAGCAGTTATTTTTAAATTTACTAATAGTATATGAAACAGCATGCAATATGCATTGATAAACGTTTCAAACAGTAGTATCCGGGGGCCTGGGTAGCTCAGTGGTAAAATACGCTGGCTACCACCCCTGGAGTTCGCTAGTTCGAATCCCAGGGTGTGCTGAGTGACTCCAGCCAGGTCTCCTAAGCAACCAAATTGGCCCGGTTGCTAGGGAGGGTAGAGTCACATGGGGTAACCTCCTCGTGGTCGCTATAATGTGGTTTGTTCTCGTGGGGCGCATGGTGAATTGAGCGTGGTTGCCGTGGTGGATGGCGTGAAGCCTCCACACGCGCTATGTCTCCGTGGCAACGCGCTCAACAAGCCACGTGATAAGATGTGCGGGTTGACTGTCTCAGACGTGGAGGCAACTGGGATTTGTCCTCCGCCACCCGGACTGAGGCGAATCACTATGCGACCACGAGGACTTAGAGCACATCGGGAATTGGGCATTCCAAATTGGGAGAAAAAGGGGAAAAATCCCCCCCAGAAAGAACAGTAGTATCCTACATTGTGACCTAAACACATGGCATACAGCATATAGCGTCTAGTTATAATCTTGGAAAGAAATATGAAAATATTTACACTCAGGTTTATGTAAAAAATTCTAATTTTTGGCAGTACGATCACATGATGAGTCAAGAAATGTTAACCCTTCTGTGGTATTTAAAAAGGACACCTCCCTTTGGTATTTACGGTCATTTTTGACCAGAAGGGTCAGATGTGTTACCCTATTTTTTGATGATGATGATACCATTTGTTCTTCCCTGAAGATCAATAAAATTATGCATTTCTTTTGGGATTTTATGCTATTCTGATCTTATTTACTTATATATGTGTATGTATGTGTGTATATATATGTGTATGTATGTGTGTATATATATGTGTATGTGTGTATATATATATATATATATATATATATATATTATCATTAATTTGTTTACACAAACACATTTTTGTCTGATGGCTTGTTGTAACCTAATTTTATATTTTATCACAAGATATGCTTTTGGATATATTTAGACATGATCAAACTATTATTTATCCAATTTAGCATTTTAAATAGATTTGAAGTGTCAGTTTGTGCAGTTATTGTCATTATGCTTGCAATCAAACCATGCCATGGTGTTACAAACAGGAGGCACAGAATAAGCATTTTTCTACGAATTATTTATTTCAAACAGACAAATTTACTCAAAGTAAATGCATAATAATGTCAAGAAAATTAACATCAAAAAACAGAAATGAACTGAAAAAAAAAAAAAAATTTGAAAACATTTTGCAATTTCAAACTTTCTATAGTAAACATTTATTTTGCAAACGTGTGTGTATGTGTGAGTGTGTCATGAACTGGTGAGAAATAACACGGAGCCTTTTTTTTTTTTTTTTTTTTTTTTTTACATTTGTCAGAAAAACATTTTGTGTGTAAGTGGGTGTGTATGTTTTGCACTGAGGATGTTTTAGAGTCTCACCCTGTAATTTGTGTCTGTTTTTTCTGCATTGTGGTTGATTTATTGATTGTATTTGACAGACCAAAAACAATTGCTTTGTTTTTTGGTCTTTCCTGTTCATTTTCAATGGTCAGTCAATTTTGACCGTGAATACCAAAGGTGTCGTTTTTTTTTATGGTCACTTAGACTTATCGAATCAAGCCCTTTTTAATAAATATATATATATTAATTTTTTTAAAAAAATTTTTTATGTTTAGATGGAAAATGGAGGAAAATTCACCAAGTCATGTACTGCTCAGATAAAGGAAACTATTTTTATTAAATGAGGAAAATGTATTTCGTTCAAAAATGACCGAATACCATAGGAGGGTTAAACATATACTGTGCATAATCTACATACTGTAGACAGCAGAAATAATAGTATGCTAGTATGCTACTCGAACATAGCCATTTCCTTTAATCTTAGCTTTTACCCTTTGATAAAACAAACTACACAAACAAAATACAACAAATAAACAAAAAAAATCACTCTTTTAAGCACTGAAGCTTACTAGTATCTCTTTTTCCTCACAATGCTGGCACATTGTAACCATGTATGAGGGGGGAAAAAATTAGTATGCACATATTAACATGCTATACAATATTATTTTCTTTCACATAAAGAGGTGCAAAAAGCTGTCATTGGTTTGGGTTTTAAATGCGAATATGAATGTCTGAGTTTTGCGATATTTCGCATAGTTTGCTACACAAGCAGACGTGTTATTTATGCCTTGAAAATGTACCAAATTGCCAAAATCAACACTTTTTGTTAAATTTTATGACTATTATGGTGAAGGTTGCTTTTTCAGATTTAATTGCAGTGATTCATGTTCTCTTTTAATACTTTTTGTTTCTATATAAAATGTTTGGCAGGATGTTTGTAGACCAAAAATTGGACAAAAGTATAAAAAAAGTGGTTATCACAATGAATTTTTTTTTTTTTTTTTTTTTTTTTTATATAAAAGGCACACATGCAAAAGTATATTAATAAGCATGATTTGTATTATGGAGTATTTCTTCCTGGGGTGCAATACTGACTGTATGTAGTGTTTTATTTCATTGCAGTCATTTTACTTATTAAATAGTTTATATAAACTGTAATGCTGTTTTACATGGATTATCTTAGTGGAGTTTATACTTCATTGATGCTCTACTAAAATAAACCCTGTACATTCCATGAAATGTATCATTCTCAAAATGACCAAAGATAATACTCTTTTTAAAGTGTTAGATTCTCAATACTGTATAAGGTCTATAGGGGTATGCTTTATGTTGTATGCTATGCAAAAACAGCACTGACAACATTAATGTGAATAAAAGGGTTTATGGATCAGTTTAACCTCAGGAAACAGTCAGCTAGAAAGCCAAAAGCCATTCATCCCATTCAGATGGGGGTATGTATCTTTATTTCTGTGGATATGTTGTCATTATGGATTTTAAAAGGCTTTCTTAATTGTACATACTGATTTTGTGTCTCCCCATTTTGTACTTAATTGTACAAATATCCTGCAGCTGAGTTTTGTTCTTCACATTGCTAGTGTCCGAGATGAACAAACGTGTTGTCAAATTCATGTTGTTTTTTTCCAACACAACAGCTTTTTCCCACTAATTATATACGCAATAAATAATTAGAGAAACAAAATGGAATTCAAAAGTAGTTTTTTAAGCACAGTCAATTCTGAAAGAAATTTTAATTTATAGAAACATCAAGGAAACTGTCTACACTTTGCACTTAACGAAACTGGTGAACAGTTTTGGTTACATATATGTTAAAATATTATGTTGCATACTACAAAAACTGATTGTTAATAAATAAATATGCATAGCTTTTTGCTTAAAAGTTATGGTAACACTTTACAAGGTTGCATTTGTTAACATTAGAAAATGCATTAACAGCATTTATTAATCTTGGTTAATGTTAACTTTTTATATATGTGTTGTTGGTTTATATGTGTTGAAATTAATAACTATGATTAATAAATGCTGTAAAAGTATTGTTAATGTTAACTAATGTAGCTAACTAATATTAACAAATACAATCTTACTGTAAAAGTGTTACCACAGATATAAACTCTATGAAGGTGACTCTCACTAAGCTTGTCAAGAACATATCAGATCATATTTCACACCAATCAAAATAAAATAAATTATATATTTATTTAGAGAAAATGAAACCTATTTTTAAGACCATTTATTAAAAAAATTTTTTTACATTTTGATATTATTTATAATGACAATTCAGAACATTAACACTCCAAATTCTTATTAACCTAATGTGGAAAAAATTATAATAATTGGTATTATTTAAATAAAAAGTATTGTATGACAATAATAAGTATCGCCATTGAGATGAATGAGAATAAAAAAAAAAAAACTAAAAAAAAGTGAAACATCCAGATGCATTACAGGAATGAGAATGTGTGGGTAAATGTTCTTCATTTTCATGAAAATGCCACAATGTATTTTCACCTAAAATTATCTTTTATTTTTTTATTTATATAAATGATTGTGGGGTGAAATGTGACCTGGACAAGTTTTCATGAGATTCACCCTTGAAGATATACTTTAAGTCAAAATAACGAATACATTATAGTAGTTATGCCCAGTAAGCAATGAGAAACACAGCCACTGATAGACAGACGATGAGGTTGCCATTTACCAGGTGACTCATACAGCGGTTCTCCTGAAGGGAACACACTGAGACATCTGGAGGGGGAGATGTGGGTTTCTGTCCTGTGGTTTTCTTCTCCATTCCACAGATCCATAACAGAGCCGATTTCAGTTTAGATAAACCCTTCTCGCTGAACTCAGAACTACAGGAGTCTGATGAGAAATACAGTGCTCAGAATTACATGATAAAAACTGAAACTAAAACTGTTATAAGAGGTTCTGTATGTTTGACCAACATGGATATTGAGTATGTCACACTGAGGGATAAATACAAACTGTGGCCCCCAAAATGTATTTTGACACTAATGCCACATTTAATTTCATTGCATGAGAAAACAAAATATTAAATCAAGTAGCATTTATTTCAAAGACAGAGAGCACTAACACACTTTTTAAGCTAATCATTTCACTAAAAATGTAGATGTTACATGTTAAATGATAAAACTATATATATATATATATATATATATATATATATATATATATATATATATATATATATATACTATTTATAAAAAAACATGTATCTTATAGCCAAATGTCAGTGGAACATGTCCATAGTTAATGTGATGAACTATACCTGTGGTTACTCTTCTAGGACACCTATGTGAACTTGACCTTTCTTCTGAGAAAAAGGTCTAGCATAATTTGTTTGCAAATTGGTTTGATATTTTGTTATTAATGTTATTAAAGGACATTCAGACATTTTAAAGTTTAGCTTACATGCCCAAATACTTTTTGGGGCCCACTATGCTTAAAGATACTCTATATTTCATGTTAGAGTCTCCTAATTTATTCAGACTTCATATCCAGATCTTTAAGGACTGTTTCCCCATTTAAATATTTTGAATGACTTTGTCTCTCTCTGCTGGATAAATGGACTATTACAGTCTAAGGGATAAATGAATGGAATAGATGTGAGGATATGCTCTGCCACCCCTTGGTAGAACTGTTTGTTTACCTAATGCATGCCAAGACCTGTACAAAATGCATGTGCATCTGGACAAGTTACCTTCTTTCATGTGATGTGCATCACTTTCTGTTTCTTTTGTGTTCTGTGTGGCGCTCTCGATTGTGAAGACATCTGCATTTACAACCTCTTCACTCTTTTCCAGAGGATCAAAACGTGTGTACCATGTCAAACGACTGATCTGAAAAATGACAAATTAAGATTCAAGCCAAGATTTTAAGAAATGTACTGTAACCATGTTTATACTACATTGTGGGGACCAAATGTTACCACAAGGATAGTAAAACCCAAAAAAACCTACCTTGTGGGGCCCAGCCAGCGGTCCCCATGAGGGAAATGGCTTATTGAACACACTAAACGATGTTTTTTTGAAAATGTGAAAATGCAAAAAGGTTTCTGTGAGGGTTAGGTTTAGGGGTAGGGTTAGGGTTAGGGTTAGGGGATAGAAATTATCGTTAGATCTGTATAAAATCCATAAAATGCATGGAAGTCTATGGAGAGTCCCCACAATGATATAAAAACATGGTATGTGTATTTTTTCAATGGTAGGTGTGTTATTGTGAAATTATAAAATTGCAATTTGAATTGTAAAATCAAATCCATTGCAGAGCATTTTCTAAATTGTGAAATTGTGTATTCATGTATGTGTGACTATATATTTATACAGTATATATATATATATATATATGTGTGTGTGTGTGTGTGTGTGTGTGTGTGTGTGTGTGTGTGTGGGCAGGTTTAAGTGGTTTACGAGGACTTTTTTTAGGTTACAAACTGGTAATTACAAGGGTATTATGCTGTAAATGTGGTTTATGAGGACATTTCTAGTGTCCCTATAATTCAAATTGCTTAAAAAACATACTAAACAATGTTTTATTGAAAATGTAAAAATGCAGGAAGTTTTTTTGTGAGGGTTAGGTTTAGGAGTAGGGTTAGGGGATAGAATAAAAATCATTATGTCTATGGAGAGTCCTCATAATGATAGCTGCACCAACGTGCGTGCGTGCGTGCGTGCGTGCGTGCGTGCGTGCGTGTGTGTGTGTGTGTGTGTACAGTATTTAAATACTGTGAGCTGTGTATGTGCGTTCTGACCTGCTCTGGTTTGGGCTTTTCTGTAGCCAGACTAACACACACCACCATGATGAGAGTGATGACAGAGAGGATGATGGAGAAGTATAAATAATGAACATATTTGATGATTTCAGGCCTGGTGTCGTTCTCGTTGCAGAGTGGAATGGGGTAAACAAAATCCAGAATCATCCGTGCACACCCCACCAGCATTCCTAGCATTAGACCCCAGAATGCACCCTACGCCAACAACGAAAGAAAAAAATTATATATTAAAAATATCATTTTATTTTAATCATTATACAATATTCACTAACAAAATATTCATGATGCATTATACACTCAAAAAATATATTTTTAGCCTATTTTTGAGATTTATGAATTTAAATTTCATAACAAAATTCCATCAAATTGAATTGTGTTATGTTGAAAAAAATTATTTAATTATTATTATGAATCCAGCCCCTGTTGTTCCTCCCACTCAGCACCAGAGGGCTCCATCACCTGGAGATTGACTTTAACTCTCTGGACTCCATTTCCCATAATCCCCATATCTGTCAATGATTATCTGTTCACCTGTTTCCAATTCACCCAACTATTTAAGTCTCACTCTCACTCACTGTCATTGCAAAGTCTTGTTTTGCCCTGGCTGACATCTCTGAGTGTTCTCTGCATTTACTGCCTGTTCTGTGTATGATTCTGGACTGTTTACCCTGTTTTGACCCATTGCTGCCTGCCTGCTGTTACTACCCTGTTTTCCAGGATATTATCTGTGATTGCCTGCCACTTGCCCTGACCTCTTGCCTGTTTATTAACCATCTCTCTGGTTTGCCTTGTATATTACTATTGCTGGTGATTGATCCCTGTCTGTCTACATTACTACGTTTATTGTAAATGAAGCTGCACTTGGATCTCTACTCCGATGACTCATCGTTACAGAAGACTTCGTCCCAAATCGATCCAGCGGCTTTCTTCAGCTAACTACCAGGCTCTCCGCTCCATCAAACCCAGCAGCAAATGGATCCAAAAAAATGGATCTAGTGACATACTTCACACAGCTGAGCCAGGCGGACTTATCTATAAGGGAGTGCTCTCATTTCTTCTCCACTGTTGCCGTCCACACAGGATTTGATGTAAACCTGGGAGTCCAATTCTGTAAATGGATTTCAACACGCCGGTGGAGGGAATTGCCAGAGACTACACGTGGGAGGAATATGTAATGTTAATCTTAGAGACACTCGCTTCAGAGGATCCTCCTCTCTCCATCCCGGTTCCGGATTCCGAGCCTTCCACGCCCGAGTCTGCTCCACTCCTTGTCACAACCACGCCTCAGCCTGTTCCTTACCCTGTCACAATCACGCCACAGTCGGCTCCACATCGCAGCCACGCCTGAGTCTGCTCCACGTCACTTCAGTCAATCCTGAATTTACTTCACGCCAGGTCACAGCCAAGCCTCCCACGTCCCCTGTCTCCAAGTTGAATGATCTGCCATTGATATCGGTGCATTGGGCTACAAGAACCCTTCCTCACAAATTATCAGCGCCAACGCCCATGCCTGCCATGGACGAGACTTCTGGCTTGTTGGCCATCTCAGAGCCTACATTGGCCGTCTGGAGGAGAAGGAAAGGCTTCCGTTTCCAAGTCCCTGCCCATGCTTCTGACCACAGAGGTCGTTTCCCAGTCTCTGCCAGTGTTCACGACCACAGAGGTCGCTCCCGAGACTCTGCTCATACCCATGACCACTGAGGTCATTTCCCAGTCATCCTGGATGCTTAGCCTCGAGCCTGCAATGACTCTGCCTTCCATGGCACTGCTCCTCGAACTTCCCACAGCTCTGCCTTCTACGGCTTCACCCTTCGAGTCTGCCACAGCTCTACCTTCTACAACTCTGCCCCTCGAGCCTGCCACGGCTCAGCCTTCCATGGCTTTACCTCTCGAGCCTCCTACAGCTCCGTCTATCATGGCTCCGCTCTCGGAGTCTTCCATGGCTCCAGTCTCCAATCTGGGGTGACCACCCAGGCCTCTTGACCCTGTTTCAGCTCTGTGGTCATCAACCAGGTCTTCTGATCCAGTCCCTACTCTGAGATGGTCTCCTGACCATCCGCCTGATCTGCTCTTGCTCCCTTGGTCTCCTGGTCATCCACCTGACCTGCTCTGATATCCCTGGTCTCATGGACATTCGCCTTGTCTGCTCTGGCTCCCTTGGTCTCCTGGCCGTCCACCTGACCTACTTTGGTTTCCCTGGTCTCATGGACATTTGCCTTGTCTGCTCTGGCTCTGTTATGAATCCAGCCTCTGTTCCTCCCACTCACCACCAGAGGGATCCATCACCTGGAGATTGATTTTTAACTGTCTGGACTCCATTTCCCATAATTCCCACACCTGTCAATGATTATCTGTTCACCTATTTTCAATTCACCCAACTATTTAAGTCTCACTCTCACTGCAAGTCTTGTTTTGCCCTGGCTGACATCTGAGCGTTGTATGATTCTGGACTGTTTACCCTGTTTTGACCCATTGCTGCCTGCCTGCTGTTACTACCCTGTTTTCCCAGATATTGCCTGCCCTGACCTCTTGTTTATTAACTATCTCTCTGGTTTGCCTTGTATATTACTATTGCTGGTGATTGATCCCTGTCTATATTACTACGTTTATTGTAAAGCTGCACTTGGATCTCCAGTCCGATGACTCATTACAATTATATAGGCTTTTTTTTTTTTTTTTTTTTTTTTTTTTTAAATCTAAGATTTATTCAATTTCATAAAATGCCATCAAATTGAACTGTGCAATATTCAACAAATAAAACTTAAAATATTTAGTTTTTAAATGTTATTTTAACAATTTGATGGAATTTTATTATGAATTGAAATGTGTAAATTAAAAAAAGATTTTAGTCTAATTCTAAGATTTACTCTTTCATAAAATGCCATCAAATTGACTTGTTATATTTAACTAAATTAATAAAACTCTTTAAAGATTAGTCAATTTAATTTGGAATTTTGTTTTGAAATTTACATTTTTTTCATTTTATACATTTAAATTTAAGCCTACTTCTAAGATTTACGCAATTTAATAAATTCCATCAAACTAAATTGTGTAATGTTTAGCTAAATTAATTTAATAAAACCTAAAATATTTTATTAAAGATTAGTCAATTTAATTTGGAATTTTTTTTTTTTTAACTACAAGCTCAGAGACCCAATAGGAATATTGTGAATTGAGTGCTTTCAATGCTTGCTTGAAACATTTAAATATTAAGTAAAATGGTGTTAAACCTCCAAATACAACAATTTTGGAGTATTCTGATAAGATCAGTTTACATATGGTATACACAGATTAGCCAAACCATTAAAACAACTGAGAGGTGAAGTGATAAACATTATCTCGTTACAATGGCACCTGTCAAAGGGTGGGATATATTAGGCAACAAGTGAACAGTCACTTCTTGAATTTCATGTGCTGGAAGCAGGAGAAATGGACAAGCGTATGGATCTGAGCGACTTTGACAAGGGCCAAATTGTGATGGCTAGATCAGAATCAGAATGAGCTTTATTGCCATGTATACTTGCACATACAAGCAATTTGTCTTGGTGACAGAAGCTTCCAGTGCACAAACAATACAACAAGACAGAGATGATAAAAATAAAAATAAAAAAAAAAAGAATAAAAATAAAAAGCGAATCGAAAATATAAGTGTATATATAGAAATACACAATAAGACAAAAAAAAAAAAATATATATATATATATATATATATACACTGTATATACGTATGTACAAATACAAATCTGTTATATACAGATAGTGCAAGGGAATGTAATGGCACAAGAGGTAGGACATGTTGGATAAATATAAATAGACTAAGCTGTGTATTGCTCAATGGGGCAGTTTTAACTGTTCATGAGATGGATAGCCTGAGGGAAAAAAGCTGTTCCTGTGCCTGACGGTTCTGGTGCTCAGTGCTCTGTAGTGCCGGCCACAAGGCAACAGTTCAAAAAGGTAGTGGGCTGGGTGAGTGGGGTCCAGAGTGATTTTTCCAGCCCTTTTCTTCATTCTGGAAGTGTACAGTTCTTGAAGGGGGGGCAGGGGGCAACCAATAATCCTCTCAGCAGTCCGAACTGTCCTTTGTAGTCTTCTGATGTCCAAATTTTGTAGCTGAACCAAACCAGACAGTTATTGAAGTGCAGAGGACAGACTCAATGACTGCTGAGTAGAACTGTATCAGCAGCGCCTGTGGCAGGTTGAACTTCCTCAACCAGTGAAGGATGTACAACCTCTGCTGGGCCTTTTTCACAGTGGAGTCGATGTGGGTCTCCCACTTCAGGTCCTGTGAGATGGTGGTGCCCAGGAACCTGAATGACTCTACTGCTGCCACAGTGTTGTTCAGAATGGTGAGCGGGGCCAATGTTGTGGTGTTCCTCCTAAAGTCCACTATCATCTCCACTGTTTTGAGCATGTCCAGTGGTTAGTACCCACCAAAAGTGGTCCAACGAAGGACAACCTTGTGAACCGGCAACGGGGTCATGGTTGCCCAAGGCTCATTGATGCACGTGGGAAGCGAAGGCTAGCCCGTCTGGTCCGATCCCACAGAAGAGCTACTGTAGCACAAATTGCTGAAAAACTTAATGCTGGCCATGATAGAAAGGTGTCAGAACACACAGTGCATGGCAGCTTGCTGCTTATGGTGCTGCGTAGCCGTAGAATGGTCAGAGTGCCCATGCTGACCCCTGTCCACCACCGAAAGCGGCTACAATGGGCACATGAGTGTCAGAACTAGACCATGGAGCAATAGAAGAAGTTGGCCTAGTCTGATGAATCATGTTTTCTTTTAGATCATGTGGATGGCCGGATGCGTGTGCGTCATTTACCTGGGGAAGAGATGGCAGCAGGATGCATTATGGGAAGAAGGCAGGCTGGCGGAGGCAGTGTGATGCTCTGGGCAATGTTCTGCAGCGAAACATTGGGTCCTGGCATTCATGTAGATGTTACTTTGACATGTACCAACGACCTAAATATTGTTGCAGACCACATACATGGCAACAGTATTCCCTGATGGCAGTGGCCTCTTTCAGCAGGATAATGCACCCTGCCGCACTTCAAAAATTGTTCAGGAATGGTTTGAGGAACATGACAAAGGGTTCAAGGTGTTGACCTGGCCTCCAAATTCCCCAGATCTCAATCCGATTGAGCATCTATGGGATGTGCTGGACCAACAAGTCCAATCCATGGAGGCCCCATCTCGCAACTTACAGGACTTAAAGGTCTCCTGCTAACGTCTTGGTGCCAGATATCACAGGACACCTTCAGAGATCTTGTGGAGTCCATGCCTTGAAGGGTCAGAGCTGTTCTGGCGGCACGAGGGGGACCTACACGATATTAGGCAGGTGGTTTTAATGTTGTGGCTGATCAGTGTATTTTCCTTGACGAAAATGTGTTTGTTTTTAAACCCTGTTTAAATGTTTAGGGCCATCTAGTGTTATTGCCACTGTGACATTTTTATATTTAATGCAGGTAGGTTGTAAAATGTTGGTAGGCTGTACTATTTATCAAGAACTTTATAAAGAAAAAATAAAATTTTGTTGTCATTTTAGCTAGTTCTGGAAGTATGAAAATTGTAGTACATTATGCAGTGTTATGAAGCTTTCCTCCATATTAGTAAGAGGAGAGAAACTCTGAGTGCTTGATCTATGCACTAAAGTTGTGTACCTTCTCATTGGTCCGTTTCCAGAAGCAGCCTGCGAGGAAGATGACAGTTATGGGGGGCTGCAGGTACATACTGATGGACTGGATGTAGATGAAGAGCTGCCCACCCTGACTGGACTGAACCAGAGGAATCCACAACACTGACACCACCACTAACACCAATACAAATACTCTGTGACACACACACATTTCAGTCACCATTCACTTTCATTGCATCTCCTTTTGTGTTCCACAGAAGAAAGACAGTCATATGGGTTTAGAACAACGTAAGAAAGTATGCATTCTTAGAAACTGAATGATTGGTGGATTCTTCTTTTAAATCTTCACCTTACAGCTTGTCAATGGCCTACCTGCCCACGATCATGAGCTCCCATTCTGAGGCGGTGCGTCGAATGTTCCTCCAGAGATCCATTGTGAAAATAGTGCTGGAACTGTTGAATATGGAAGTCAAGGAGGACATGAGAGCAGCCAGCATCACAGCCATCATCAAACCCCTCAAACCTGAACAAACACACAGGAAACAATCAGTTCTGCTTCTCACATGATGAGAGCTCAAGAATATGGTTTTGAGCAGAAAATAACATCAAGTACAACCTGGGGGAAAATGTCCTAAAATGCAAAGAAATTAAGATAAAAACAAGGAATCACACTGATACCTGTAGGAAGGAGTTCCATGACCAGTTTGGCATAAGCAATGTCCGAGCAGCCCACTGGATTCCCACATACCTGTTGACACACATCAGGGTCTCCACAACCCACCTCATCTAGAATTCACACATACAATCTGATGAATTCAAAAGGACATGCAAATCATGTATTTTTTGATAAAATAAATGATATAAAGCAAATGTAAAACTAAACACTTCCAGCTAACAAATGGTTTGTATTGGCTACTCAGTGTCAGTGAGCTCTGATATCACTGTATATCAAATTACTAGGCCCTTAGTTCAAGGATTTAATCATGTAATCTTCCATCTTACATTTACATAATTACGTGCAAATTACATGGACATTTGTATGTCCTGCATTAAAGGACTAGTTTACCCAAAAATGAAAATTCTCTCATCATTTACTTTCCCTCAAGTCATCCCAGATGTATATGACTTTTTTCTTCTGCTGAATACAAACAACATTTTTTAGAAGAATATTTCAGACCTGTTGGTCCATATAATGCAAGTGAATGATGGTCAGAACTTTGAAGGTCCAAAAAGCACATAAAGGTAGCATAAAAGTAATCCATAAGACTCTAGTGGTTTAATCAAAGTCTTCAGAAGCAATATGATAGGTGTGGGTGAGAAACAGATAAATATTTAAGTCCTTTTTTACTATAAATCTCCACTTTCACTTCTACATTCTTCTTCTTTTGTTTTGGCGATTCACATTATTCATGCATATCACCACCTACTGGGCAGGGAGGAGAATTTATAGTAAATATTTCTTAAATATTGATCTGTTTCTCACCCACACCTATCATATTGAATCTGAAGATATGGATTTAACCACTGGAGTCTTATGGATTACTTTTATGCTGCCTTTATGTACTTTTTTGAGCTTCAAAGTTTTTGGAACCTGTTGACTTGCATTGTATGGACCTACAGAGCTGAAATATTCATCTAAAAATCTTTGTTTGTGTTCTGCAGAAGAAAGAAAGTCATACACGTCTGGGATGGCTTGAGGGTGAGTAAATGATAAGAGAATTTTCATTTTTGGGTGAACTACCCTTTAAACATTGGTGTTCTCTGTCCTCAGATTGAGTGTTTATTTCTTTAAGTGCACCTGGGTAAAGTATCCTGCTTATCATGCCTGGCAGCACCATCATAAAGAAGGGCAGAACTTTCAGGTAAGCAGCGAGCAGAGAGCCTCCTTTAGCATGAAGTATGTTCTTGGCCGCCAGTGAACGCTGCACTATAACCTGAGATATGAGGTATATGACAACAAAGTATCTTTCACCAGGTTCTGTAGCAGCATAAATATGTTACTGTGAAATTTACACAGATATAAAACATTCCATAAGGAAAAAAACTTTAGAATTCGGGTGAATTCAGG
This sequence comes from Myxocyprinus asiaticus, assembly GCF_019703515.2. Taxonomy (NCBI): domain Eukaryota; kingdom Metazoa; phylum Chordata; class Actinopteri; order Cypriniformes; family Catostomidae; genus Myxocyprinus; species Myxocyprinus asiaticus. The sequence goes on along the minus strand of NC_059357.1, from coordinate 6,573,802 downwards.
AAAACATTGGGACACTTTTTAATCTCAGTTAAAGGATTAGTTCACCAAAAAATATAAACAAAGATTTTTAGAAGAATATTTCAGCTCTGTAGGTCCATACAATGCATGTGAATGGTGACCAGAACTTTGAAGCTCCAAAAAAACACATAAAGGCAGCATAAAAGTAATCCATAAGACTCCAGTGGCTTAATCTGTTTCTTCTGAAGCGATCCAGTCGGTTTTGGGTGAGAACAGACCAAAATATAACCTCCATTTCACTGTACATCTTGTCATTGCAGTCTCTAGGCACGATCATGATTTCAAGCTCGATTACTCTTCCTAGTGCTTGACACATGCACAGAGTGCTAGATGGTGCTAGGAAGTGTAATCAAGCTTGAAATTGTGATCGCAAAGGAGACTGCAAATGTCAAAATTTATTGTGAAAAGGGGGATATAATTTGGTCTGTTCTCACCCAAAACCATTTGGATCGCTGCAGAAGACATAGATTAAACCACTGGAGTCGTATGGATTACTTTTATGCTGCATTTATTTGCTCTTTGGAGCTTCAAAGTTTTGTTCACCATTCACTTACAGAGCTGAGATATTCTTCTAAAAAATCTTTGTGTTCAGCAGAAGGAAAGTCATACACATCTGGGATGGCATGAGGGTGAGTAAATGATGAGAATTATCATTTTTGAGTGAACTATCCCTTTAAATTTACCTGATTTCACCCCATTTTAATCTAGAAAGAGATGCAAAAAGGGCTGTTTGCACCTAAACTATTCACACTGAGTCCTATGCCAAATATAAAATAAATAAATAAATAAATAAATAAAGTTTAGATCCTTGAATGAACTCAGCATGTGAACATTAATCTGCACCAAACCTCCAAATACAAAAACAACAAATCGATGTAGTACGATATTTCGGACTTGGTGTGAAGGAGTTTATAAAAATGTATTATAACCCATTACAGTTAAAGGTACAGTAAAGTTCGCCAAAAAAATTCAAATTCTGTAATAATTTACTCACCCTCATGTTGTTATTCATGCTGTCATTGTGCCTAACATGTCCTTTTGTGTTCCAATAGTTTGTATGAGAATGAATGTCATATTTGTGAGTAAATTATGACAGAATCTTTTTTTGGATGTCCTATCTCTTTAATGCCTTTTGGATTATAAACTACAATCAACACTGGTTTCTTTCACCTGGTCAGAACACCAGTACCACATGGAAGGGATGGACATGCCCAGGATTACTCCTGGCCAGGGCAGGTCAGAGGTCACAGGGTGACGGAATATGTGAAAGGCATCATCACGAGGGATTCCACATGTGGTGTTGGGGACGCGGACGGAGGGAATGGCATGAGGATACTTGTCCAGGACAGCCTGAAATCCTCCCACCTCTGCAAAACCTTTACAGTGAAAACAAGAGGAAACATGGTACAAAACATGATGATGAATTATAATAACTATAATTATGAGGTGGTAACCACATGTCAACCGAGAGGCATTAAAACTTTAAAAATGAGCTATTTCTTAATGCTATAGTGCTCTATAAACTTGAATCAGTAATGCTGCATGTTTATAAACGCCCTGCTAAATAACAGCTTAACTAGCCTCATGTGGTTTAATGGTCTCAGTCAATTCAAGCTGGTTTAGCTAGTCTCCCAGTCTAGCCAAGCTGGTCTTTCACTGGTCTAGCTCATCTGCCAGCCTGTTCAAGCAATGTTAAGCTGGTCTCGCAGACTGACCAGCTGACAAATGCTCCAAAACCCCTCTAAACTAGCAAAACGGACCAGCCTACTCAGCTTGGCCAGACTAAGAGACCAGATAACCACCTTTTTAGCGAAGTGTTTATATATTTTGATTGATTACTTTAATTGACTCTTGGTGTAAATGATTAAAGGGGTCATGTCATGAGGAATCACATTTTTCTTGATATTTTGACATATAAGAGTTCATTCTATTATAAAAACATACTGTAAATTTCAGAACTCAAAACTTCATCCCCAATGTAATAAAGGCATTTATTGAAACCAAGCTGCAAAATTCTCTTCTTCCGCAACTTCCCTACATCACTAGGGGGCCCATTAACTCATGACCACCTCTACAGCAAAAAAAATGGATGCCAACTTTACATCATCGTCACTTGGCTCCGCCCACTGGTGCTTCAGTTTGCAAACTGAGAGAGAGAAGGACAGACAGGCCTAGTGTGTCCTCACTTTTCCTGAACTGTATCTCTGAATCTGGACTATTTTGAATTATTTTTTTATATAAACATGCACTAGACAGACATCTTTGATGATTGTCTTGTATCTGGCGCTGCTTTTAAAAGACGCGGTGTCAAGTTACAACTCTGAAGCGAATAATGCCATTCTCTTTTATTCAGCTGCTCTGCCTCTTGCTGTTTTGACACAAATGCATCATGGACGCATTCTTTCGCTCATCTGTGCTATTTTTTATTGTTGGTGTCTGTAAACATGCACTAGATGGACGTCTTTGACTGTGTTGATGCATTTCCAGTGATGTAATACTGTATGTGTGCCTTTATTCACCGTACTTTGGACTATGTACAGTATGTGAATTATTTTTCGGCTCATATCAGCATGGATTATATGTTTTTTTGACTCATATACAGTGTGGATTGCTTGTGAACCAGTCATAATATGATTCAAGCTTTGCAAAGGAACTGTTATTGAAGAATGGGGCAGTTAAAAACACTTGGACCCGATCGCAAAACCATAAGTGAACCGTTTCATTCATGAATATTTTAAATGTCATGACTGTTTGATAGTTTATGGTGCTGAGTGTTAACAGTTGTGCTTGAAATGAACAGTAAAATGTATTCGGATGCAATGTGTTGGATGCGTGTCATGTGTAAACCCTGAAATATTGTTTTATAATTTTGTGGAGCTTGTTCATTCTCTTCCGACTGAGTTTCAAGTATTGCTGTATTTGAGGGGCTGCACGATGTTAGCTAATCATAACAGTGGGTGTTTACATTGAAGTTTTAAGGAGGCGCTTAGGCCAAAACCGAGTGTTTCAGACAGAGGGCCAGAAAAAGGGTTGAAAATGGTCATATATTACTAAATGAGGACTGTTTTGGTACAAAAAATAAAATAAAATTATATTATCAGTGGACCTCAGGAAAGATAATAAAACAATATAAAAAAATAGCATTTCATGACCACTTTAATGCCAATTCAAAACATAACGATGAACATAAATATCATGGTAACTCACTAAAGCCCATGAGGATCAGAGCTCCTATGATCATGATGAGAGTCTGAACTGCATCGGTGTAGATCACTGCTGCAAGACCACCTGCAATCACATAAGATCAGTCAAGAAAATATCTACCTGAATTCTGAAACTCTTCAAACTCTTCATTTAAAAGATTAAGAGTGACAGAATATCCACACCTGCAATAGTGTACACAGCAGTGATGCCCAGAAGCAAAACCACAGCGAGATATATATTCCACTGCAGCGCCTGCTGAATGAACACAGCTCCTGCATACATGTCCACCTGCATAGCGAGAGAGAACATAATTTCAAAGCTGTGGTCACAAAAACAGCTCTTTAAATGCGATTTTTAAATGCAGCACACTTACTGATATTTTTGTGAAGATGTAGATAAACAGATATAAAACACAAAGGAATAACTGTATTCTTTTGCCGCCAAATCTTTTCTGTAAATACTCTGGCATTGTTGTGACCTGAAAAATAATGCAGAATAATCATTTATTTATTATTTATTTATTATTATATAATTAAATCTGTAAAATAATTGAAAGGAATCTTTCGGGTTCAATACAAGTTAAGCACAATCGACAGCATTTGTGGCATATTTTGATAAGCACAAAAAATATTTTGATACTCGTCCCTTCTTTTCTTTAAAAAAGAAAGCAAATTTTGAGGTTACAGTGAGGGACTTACAATGGAAGTGAATGGGGCAAATTTTGGAGGGTTTAAAGCCAGAAATGTGAATCTTATAATTTTATAATAACACTTAGTACATTCATTCTTCTGTTAAAACTCATGTGTTTTACAAAATACATAATACAAAATGTATACATTTAATACAAAAAAATTAATACAACATTAGTGTATGATACAGAACAAAATGTGTAGCTCTGTTTCACCCTTGATGCAATGTAGATGGGCAAAAATAACCATCCCAAAAGCAGCACCATCAGCATGCCCTGCGTGTGAACAAGAGAAAGTTAATCTCATAGACAACAGAGCGGTCTTAAAACTTCACTTATTTAACTTAAAATCTTTACTTGACTTTAACCATAATTTCCTGCATAAACAAGAAGTATTTAGCAAGTCACTGCCATTCTCACATTCCATTCATAAGCAGTGGCACCGATACCAGCTGCCGCCCCAGAGCCTGCGAGCCCAATGAAGTGACCACTGCCCACATTACTGGCAAAAAGAGAGGCGCCCACCTACACAAACACAACAGATGAAAAAGATGTGAGCTGGAAATTGCATTTGATCCATATTATTCATATTTGCTATGTGTCCACGGGGGTCTACAGTGGCCCCAAAAGTACTTGGACACATAAGACACAATTTCAAACCAAGTAACTTTTATTTTAAAGAAAGATAGCAGAAGCACAATTTTCTATCAAAACATTTCATTAATTGCAAAAAGGGCTCAAAAAGTAAGTTTTGAGAAAAGTCTAGTGTCATTTGTTCATAGATGACACGTTTAATATTTTGTTAAATTCAATGACGTTCATACATTTTTAAGTGTGACTGAAGTCTTTTTTGGGCCTCCTTACTTAAAGTTAAAAAGTTAAAAATTTTATAGGCTATTAAAAACATATTTTAGAACTTACCGGCCACCAAGTCATGTTTTTGCCTGCCAAGAAATATCCATCCACTGTACTCCTCTTCGTCTTCCACATTGACTATTGAGTGAGAAAAGGTTATATGTATGCCAAAAATGCGATTTTACAGTATAAATTTGATAGCTAATGTGTACAGCTACTGTAGTAAAATTCAGCTATAATTTCTGTATTATTATAATGAGAGAATTTGAAGTCTGAAAAATCAAAACACTTATTATAGAGAAGCTTTTCTTTGCATCTTTTGATGTCAAGAAACTTACCCACAAGCCAACAGCCAGGACCAAGAGGAAGTAGATGACAAGCACCACTATATCTGTGCTGGCCAGAGTTGTCGGTGGTGATGTTCCCTCGGTGGTGGAGGATGGAGAAACATTGGGATGCTCGGTGACAGCCATGAGGTCAAAGGTCAATGAGTCTCTCAAGTGTATGTCGCTTTAAAACATAACAGGCCATAGATAATCTTCCTCATACGCACCCACATGCATACTCACACTTTAACATGCACACTGAATGTAATGATATCAGAAAACGTGACTTTAAGCCTTTACTGATTGTATTTTATCTAGCTTGTATTTGCATGTTAATACTTTTCTAAATATCACAGTTGTTTAAACTCATACTGGGAGTAAATTACAACAGAGGAATGGCAAATGTTTTCCTACGGAGTGTATGGACTCTAATGGGATCACGTGTTTCCCAACAGATGTATATAATTTACTGGATTTAATCTCTAAACAGAACAGAGAGAAAAGGATGCAAACCTACATCAGACTCGACAAAAGATGTGGAGTTGTTTGTAAAGTCAACTAAGTTGTTTGTAACGCTGCCCAGGTGTTAGCATAAACAATAGCCTCATCTGAGAAATCACATCTTTAGTCACCCATTCTACCCATATAAGTACAACAGTTCATTTGTTTTATTCTTGTTTTTAAGTTAAGTTTGTAAAGTTTTTTTTTTTTGTTTTGTTTTTGTTTTGTTTTTTGTTTTTTGCAAAGTACTTCACTTTTCTCGATTTATGTTGTTTGTAATGTAGATGTAGTTTGTTTTTTCTCACCTTTAAGTTGTTGGAAATTTTTGCTAAATAGTTTTATCACTTTTAAGTTGTTTGTAAAGTTTTCAAAGCAGCTTATTATTTTCTTTCTCTTGTTTGTAAAGTTTGCAAAGTAATTTGTTTTTTCTCACTTTTAAGTTGTTTGTAAAGTAGCTTGTTTTTTTTACCACTTTTAAGTTGTTTGTAAAGTTTGCAAAGTAGTTATTTTTTTTCTTTCTCTTGTTTGTAAAGTTTGCAAAGTAGTTTGTTTTTTCTAGCTTTTCAATTGTTTGTAAAGTCTGGCATTTGTTTTTTTTTTCTGCTTTTAAGTTGTTTGTAAAGTTTGCAAGTACTTTGCTTTTTCTCGATTTCATGTTGTTTGTAATGTTGCTAAGTAGTTTTTCTTGCGTTGTTTGTAAAGTAGCCTATTTTTTATTGTTTTTTTTTTTTTTACTTTTAAGTTGTTTGTAATCTTTGCCAAGTAGTTTTTCTCACTTTTAAGATGAAGTATGAAGTATTTGAAAAGCAAGTCAAAGATCTCAAACACTTTTTCAGGTGCAGTAAAATTGCTAGCAAAAATACTAAATGGCCAACACTGTTTCGCCAACAGAGAAAGATGAGAGAAAATCTAAAAAGAAAGACTCACCTGTATAATGGGTCAGTCAGGTATATTAAAGACTTTATCCTATTGTACGATCCATTTAAATATTCAAAGTATTGCAGGATCTCTTTGCTAAAAGAGGCCTGGTGTTTTCAGAATGGTAGAGATGGACCGTCTCTGATAAAAAGGATCAAACTCCAATCTCACTTTATGTAAGATTACACACGCTGGTTAAAATGTAAGGGCATTTTATTGCTAAAACAGTAATGAAAACAGAACATTGTTGCAACACCGTTTATACATGGTTACTTAATAGAGGTGTCAACATTTATTAAACATAACACATTACAAAAGGAAAAACTTGTTAGTAGTTTCTCAAATTAATAAATGATAGTAAAAGTGCTGTATTGCTCTACAAGTGTGGTATTTGCTTTAAGTTATAGATGTTTTTTTGTTTTTTTTTGCATTCATCAGCACTAACCACTAATTTGGCAGACATCTGTGGCAGTTTCAAGTTCAGGTTAGATATTCAAGTTTTAATTCTCAGTTATTTTGGCCATCACATCCAATATACTGAAAGTGTACACATGCAGTAGTCATTCAAAGCCTTGATTACTTCCTTAAAAATAAAACAACAATATGCAGGATGATCAACAAATCAATAATAAAAACAACAATAATAAATGACAGTTATGAAGTGTGCTTTGATCATAAAAACATCTTCTGTTTTTATATATTTCAAGCCCCTGGGTCCTTAATATTGATTTTAAACTCAAAAATACACAGAAGACAAAATCAATGATGTACAAATTCTAATAATTATTGATTCAAATATTAAATACATGGATTCACATGATACATATTATTTTTATGTCTGGAAAACCAATCAGCACTTTAACTCTGAGGATAATATTTTCAGAATTTTTACATTCAGATAGTTTAATACAAATCATATGGAAAGTCCCATATAGTATTTAAACATACTTGTGCAATTAACAGCATGATACAAGAATATTATATGATTCACTATGGTACAAATGAATAGAAGCAGGCTAGCAGCATAAAGGTACTATTAAATAAAAATAGCAAATATGTATAGTAAAATCTTCTATTTTATGTTCACATTTATTACATTTGCCCACAACTAGCAAAGCAATATAAGATCTGACTGCATCTCTGGTAGCCTACTATAATACAGTTGTGCTCAAACGTTTGCATACCCTGGCAGAAATTGTGAAATTTTGGCATTGATTTTGAAAATAGGACTGATCATGCAAAAAAAAAATGTCTTTTATTTAAGGATAGTGATCATATGAAGCCAATTATTATCACATAGTTGTTTGGCTCCTTTTTAAATCATAATGAAAACAGAAATCACCCAAATGTCCCTGATCAAAAGTTTACATACCCTTGAATGTTTGGCCATGTTACAGACATTAAAGGTTAATTTCCCACACCTGTGGCTTTTTAAATTGCAATTAGTGTTTGTGTTTAAATAGTCAATGAGTTTGTTAGCTCTCACGTGGATGCACTGAGCAGGCTAGATACTGAGCCATGGGGAGCAGAAAAGAACTGTCAAAAGACCTGCGTAACAAGGTAATGGAACTTTATAAAGATGGAAAAAGATATAAAAAGTTATCCAAAGCCTTGAAAATGCCAGTCAGTACTGTTCAATCACTTATTAAGAAGTGGAAAATTCAGGGATCTCTTGATACCAAGCCAAGGTCAGGTAGACCAAGAAAGATTTCAGCCACAACTGTCAGAAGAATTGTTCGGGATACAAAGAAAAACCCACAGGTAACCTAAGGAGAAATACAGGCTGCTCTGGAAAAAGACGGTGTGGTTGAGCACAATATGACGATACTTGAACAAAAATGAGCTGCATGGTTGAGTTGCCAGAAAGAAGCCTTTACTGTGCCAATGCCACAAAAAAGCCCGGTTACAATATGCCCGACAAAACCTTGACATGTCTCACAGCTTCTGGCACACTGTAATTTGGATTGACGAGACCAAAATAGAGCTTTCTGGTCACAACCATAAGTGCTTTGTTTGGAGAGGGGGTCAACAAGTATTGTGCTCCTTGAAACAACCACACCGTCTTTTTCCAGAGCAGCCTGTATTTCCCCTGAGGTTACCTGTGGGTTTTTCTTTGTATCCCGAACGATTCTTCTGGCAGTTGTGACTGAAAGCTTTCTTGGTCTACCTGACCTCGGCTTGGTATCAAGAGATCCCCGAATGTTCCACTTCTTAATAAGTGATTGAACAGTACTGACTGGCATTTTCAAGGCTTTGGATATCTTTTTATATCATTTTCCATCTTTATAAAGTTCCATTACCTTGTTACGCAGGTCTTTTGACAGTTCTTTTCTGTTCCCCATGGCTCAGTATCTAGCCTGCTCAGTGCATCCATGTGAGAGCTAACAAACTCATTGACTATTTATACACAGACACTAATTGCAATTTAAAAAGCCACAGGTGTGGGAAATTAACCTTTAATTGCCATTTAAACCTGTGTGTGTCACCTTGTGTGTCTGTAATAAGGCCAAACATTCAAGGGTATGTAAACTTTTGATCAGGGACATTTGGGTGATTTCTGTTATCATTATGGAGCCAAACAACTATGTGATAATAAATGACTTCATATGATCACTATCCTTAAACAAAGGACAGTTTTTTTGCATGATCAGTCCTATTTTCAAAATCAATGCCAAAATTTCACAATTTCTGCCAGTGTATGCAAACTTTTGAGCACAATTGTATATATCTGTCTATGCAGTTATTTATTAGAATTCTTCATTTTGCAATATATTGCACAATACATTGAGAAATTACATTTTATCAGTTTGTTAACACATTGATTCAAATAGTTAGTTGCTTAATAAAACACTTTTTTTAACAAGGACCAGTTAATAAATCTGAACCCATAGTTTGTTTAAAGACATTTAAGACACATTGTTCAACAAAGCACTTTTCCCAAACTACAACTTTATTAATATGGTGATTTCAGGTAAACTGGGTCACTTTTTACATTCAAATGAGTGTCAAAAAGTAGCCCAGTTTACCTGAATTCACCCTTTCAGTTATGTTAATTACATCTAATATTAAATATAATATACATTTTCTTATCTAAATGCACATATTAGGTTTACAAAATCCACTGAAAAAACTTTGGTGGCAATTTTTGCCCCAAATTTTGACCTGTCAATCTGCGAGAAGCAAAAATGTTCTCTGGTTTCGCAGTGCCAAAATCAATCAGTTGCAGTTCATCCTGTACATAATTCTTCAGACTCTTTCACTAAATCTAAATAAGAGGAAACTTGTGTTCTTTTCGCCTTTAAAACAATTTGTGCCATTTCCCTGCACCATTGATGCTTCTATAGAAGCAGTCCTGTGCAACCTGTATTTGTTTGAAAAATTCACCTATACAACTCAGCAGGACCCTGGGGGGTTTGCACGGGATTGCTACAGTGTCCAGGAATCACCACATCATCACTAAATCTGTGGATTAGTATATATTGAAGTATATGTAAGTGAGCATTTGTGTGTGTTTGTGTGTATGACAATGTTGGACAAATGTGGGGTGATTTCTTCACCAGGCTAAAGGAGAGGCCGTGCGGGGACTCCTGGGACTGCGTGGAGGGTTTTCTGTGGTCTGGATGTCATTCAGAGCTCTCTAAAAAGCCCAAACCCACAACATTAGATCAAAACATACTTCAAAATATACATACAATTGTTCACATCTGACATCTTTAAATCTATAAATGTTTACTATTACATGAGATCAGTTCAGTAAATATCAGTCAATGGATCTACTTGACCATGAAATTCATGCCACTATAAACCACATTATAGTGACCTTTTTATCAGTTGCAATTTCTCAGGGGGCATCTAAATGGGCATCTAAAGTCAGACTGTCTGATTAATCAGCCAATCAGACTGATTTATGTGTTCTTGTGGGTGTGGTCTTTAGGATATGTCCCAGTCCAGGCCTTCTAGCTGGCCTTGAGTGACACAATCACGCTTTAAGTGATGTACGTAATTTGAAAGCGAAGAGCGCGAGATCTTGCTGATGAGTCGGCTGTCATAACCATTGAGAAAGAGATCCTTATGGATTTAAAAACCATGTTCTGCATGATCGTGCAATTGATTAATTAAACAGGAAAGGAGGACTGATTTTCACTTCAAGCAAATTGGTAAGTGCTTTTTCCATTGTTATAGCAACATCAGTGTAAATCAGGCTGCTGGAGCATTCAGTGTTAGTTCAAGTTTTGAAAAGTTATCGTGTACCCTGACAGAACAAAATTTATTGCAAGCAACATTTAAATCGCCAATATTATTAGAGAGCTTTTTCTTCGTATTAGACCTCCTTGATTTTGGCTTTCGTGCGTGTACGTGTTTTAAAATGTCAACTGGTATTATTAGTTGACTGCGACGTAATGTATGATAGGCATACATTTTCTTATTCATTGTGAAACTGTATTTTCTTAATGGCATGAATCGCACGCCAGTGTGTTCATGTTGCATGATCCTAACTGACTGATCGCCGTGAATGGGAATTTGCTGTTTGCCTCAAGGTAGGTGGAGCTTCAGGCCACACCTACTGATGACGTGGTCCAGTGGCAAGGTAAGAAGGTGTTTAGCAGCAGGTTCGAAGTTTTGCTAAAAGTTCGCCCAGGCGAACTGTTACGAACCACCGAAACAAACTCAAAAACACCTTCTTTTGGCCAGTTTTTGTTCTAAATGACGTCACATCCATTTGTTCTTCAATTTCATATGAAGTATTTCGGGCCTTAAGACTGCAGAGTTTGTTTTTGACATTGTAATGGACATTTAAAGGTTTGCTGTGTCATAAGAGTAAAGAGTGTAAAAACAGCTCTCGAGAGAGCTCAGATGAGTATAGGGCCAGCCCATCCAATAGGTGATAGAAGGCCCTGCAAACACGTTCATAGTTCATGAACATTTCATTGTAATATTAAAAAACATCAGCAACTTTCATTTTGAAATTCCCTCTGGTTCTAAGTATTCTATAGTTCATGCAGTCAATGCGATCAATGTGCATGTACCTAATCATTAAACATATAAATCACAGTGACATGATAACCAAAAACAACATATTAAGAATAAGATTAGCTTTGAATAATCACCAAACGAAAATAAACTGAAAGTTACAACAATTACAATAACAGCAATATAAAAGTGGCAAACAGTAAATCTATAAGCAGTACACAGTAATTGACATACTGGAAACTTGAGAGCCACTTCTTATCACAGTATTGTTAGACACAGATCGCACACCTTGCTGAATAATGCTCACGCCTGCCAAAATGCAGAAAATAAGTCATGAAAAATATTAATTTATGGCTCTTTGAGTCTTACTTTGTTTGACGGATGGCAGAAACAACGTTTGTTAAAGCATATGGCTTGTCACGTTTTGTCAAGAATCATGTGGGGAAGGAATTCAGACACTGCCGACATAAAGATTAAAAAAAAATTTAAAACACACAGAGCGTGAAAATGAGCAATTAATCTGCAAAATAACCAAACTATTCTATTTGCAAAATCTGATCTCTAAGAGGTATATGTTTATACTTTACATTCATGTATATTTATTCATTTTTTATGTTTTTCGAGGTGTTGCATTTATAGCCCCTATTTAAAACATTAAATTTTATTTATACATATTTATTTTCCCACAATGCTGTAGCTACCTGATTTTCACTGATGTCTATTCACTCATATTTGCATATGCACTTTTTGTTTTCATTGATTTTGTTGCACTGAATAAATATTTACGCATAGTTATGTAGGTGGTTGACATGAAATTTCAAGCTATGACAGCAGTATACCGCGGTATGACATTCTTCATCTATTTTAAACAGCATTTTATTATTTTGTGTACTGTAATGGATAACACTTTACAATACAGTTGTATTTGTTAACATTAACTGCATTAGTTAACATGAATTAACAATGAACAATACTTAAACCTTGGTTACTGTTCGGTTCTTTTTTGACCCGTTTGACATTTCTTTTTCAAAATTAAAAATGGTTTCCTTCATCAAAGCTATACAGACTTGGTGACCTTTCATCCACTTGGTGTCTGAATGCACAAAAAAACTTAAGTTGATAAGTCTACATGGTTGCAATAACAAAAGTGACACTTGAACTGTTCCGGGTCAATTTGACCCACCATAGGAAATTAATGGGTAAGACTATGACATAGAACATTTTTTTATTTTATTTGTCAAATAAAATTAATCAGCCAAAATGCAGAACACACCCACACAGAAATTATGGGGTGAGACTCTAGTACATCCACAATGCAGAACACACACACACACACACACACACACACACACACACACTCGTACAAAGAAATACATTTGTGACACTAAAATGCAGAGCATTTTTTAAATATTTGTTGAATAAAAATCAACCAGCTGCAAAGCAGCACACACACACAAACACATTTTTATTAATTTACTCTATTGAGTTGAAATAAATGATTAAATAATACAAAAAATTGCCTTAATGCAAAAACACTTCAACAACAATTGACACTTTAAACAAGTGGTTTTAAAAAATGTATATATTCAAATTCATAACTTGTGATATACATCTCGAAACTAAGTTTGTTTCAACACTGGATTACTAAATCAATGGTCCCACAAACCCACGGGCCAGCCCTGGATTAGGCAATAAAAATGAGGAAAGGACTGACCTGTTTTTGCCACCTGTCTGTGCTAAAAGCCTCAAAAATTTGGATTGTCATACAAAAAATAAATAAAAAAATAAAAAAAACTTACCTCAAATTTAGCAATGAACTCAGCAAAGATACCGAAGAAGCTCTCTGTGGTGGTGGCCTTTCCATCCTCACCGAAGAAGGATGCGACTTTACAGAACTCTTCCATCGCTCTCTGCTGTAGAGACTCTAGAGACTGCACTGCAGGGTGAATGTTTTCCAGAAAACCCTACATATAACTATTAAGGTGGTTTGTGATAACTTTGGCAAATATATGAAATGAGTCCTAAATATATAAATTACCTGGATCTGCTTTGGAAAGGTCTCCATTTATTTTGAAATCATGTGAAAGGCCCCAGTGTTTATATAAACAATATAAATACTTATATAGAATTATACAATTCTTATAAACAATAATATAAATTGTATCTAAGTACCATCCATACTACAGTATGGTTGTTGAAAAAATGGCATAGTGACACTCTGTATAAGGAAATTTAAGATCATATCTAGTCCTTGATAGTATTTTGGTGGAAGGATACACTCATAACAACAGCAAAACGATCCTCAGCACTGGCTGGCATCTTTTGGCAGGCTAAACGAATGTCCTGGATTGTGGCATGTAGGTCATTAAAGTCAGAGGTGATGTTTTTCTGATTTACTGTAGATCGATAAACAAAGAGCTGATTCAGAACAAATATTGTGCTGTTTTATCAAGTAAGAATTCATTCAGAATAATTATGGGAATCTGGGAAACTAAACGCAGGCAGATCTTCACCTTTGGCAGCTTGTAGCACTGTCATAAGCTCCTTGCCAAAGTCCAGAACCCCAGGAAAGTGCTGGCACAATGATTTCACCAGGATATGAAGAAATGTTGACTTTCCATCTACTGTTTTGGTGGTGCTGAGCTTAAAGCAGAATTCAGATAATGGAAGAACAAATTTGTATAATGTTAAAGTAACTTTTATATTACCTGACTAAACCTCATGATGTGTAATCTACCTGCAAAAGATGTATACTAAGCAAAGAGGCTTACTTCAGTAAGAAAATTGATCTTAAAGCCAGTTGTTTTATTGCTCTTTGGTTGGCCATTATTCAGGTAATTCCCCATGGCCAATACAAACTGAAAAAAAAAAAAAAAGAAAAAAAATGGCATTAAGGTAGATGGGCATTTCAATTAAACAATAGAGGACAACTTGAGACTTAACAACCTGCAGTCATACCTCCAGAATCTTAGCCAGTTTTTTGCTGTTCTTGAGCTCCAGTGAAGCCTTGAAAATGCAGTCGTAGGCCCCTCTCATCTCTTCCGTTTTCTCTTGTAATGTAGTCTTAAAATGCAAGCTTTTCAAACGGGTCTTATACTCTGTCACTGAAAGCATCTGAATGCACACAAATAATACACAAAGAATTCCAAGTACTGATATTCACATTAAGCTAAATTAATATAAAATAAAATACAATGATAGAATCCAACTATATGATGAATAATCCCCATTCAGTATCTCCATCCATAACAATAAATAGCCACTACATCAAAATGAATATTGATTATTCATCGAATTCTATACATTGAATATGCTTCTTTTTTGTCCTTTACCTGTAGGACAAACTGGTCAGGCTCACTGAGTTTGCTTGGGTCATCTCTGTACTGTGCATATTGTTTGACTTCATCATCATCTGGTGCATACAGCAGCAACTGTTTAATGTGTGGAGGCTCCAAACGTTCACTCGACATCGTCATCAGCACCTGCCGCAGTTCACTTGGTGACAGCTTCAGATGGGCAATCAGGATTGCTATGAAAAAGTAAGAAAAGTCTTATGGCAAAAAAGTGTGTGGGCAGATACTTATAGGTTAAGAGTTAATGGCTAAAAGATCATAGCAGAAACTCATAGGCTAACAGCTAATGGTGAAAAGGACACAGAAGAAGCTCGTAAGCTAACAGTTTATGGCTAAAAGATCATTGCAGTAGCTCATAGGCTAACAGTTAACGGCTAAAAGATTATAGCAGAAGCTCATAGGCTAACAACTAATAGTGAAAAGATCAAAGCAGAAGCTCATAGGCTAACAGTTAAAGCCGAAAAGATCACAGCAGAAGCTCCTAGGCTAGGAGCTAATGGTGAAAAGCTCATAGCAGAAGCTCATAAGTTAACAGATAATGGCTAAAATCATAGCAGGAGCTCATATGCTAACAGCTAATAGTGAAAAGATCATAGTAGAAACTCATAGCAGGCTAACAATTAATTTTCAAAAGATCATAGCAGAAGCTTATATTCTAACAGCTAATGACTAAACGATCATAACAAAGGCTCATAGGCTAACAGTTGGGTCAGTTAGCCAAAGGAGCACACTGTTATCAAGTCTAATTTAGATTTTTTTTTTAAAACATTGTAGGAACTAATAACAACAAAAAGAACAACCTTGTGATAGGTAATTTACTCACAAGCATTGTAGGCCTTCTTATGGGAGAGAATCTCTACAAAGTCTTTCTTTTTGAAAGTCTCTGTCTGAGGTAAGGGCTCTGGAAGAGAAACTGAGACATTGAACCACAGTGTAAGGGAGCTGTCTTGTGACAAGAAATATTCTTTATATGTTAATTCATTCCACAGAAACTTAAATTGATCGCGGACTGGGCTTTGGTCACTTCAGAACATTAACCCTTTTGTTTTAAGTCACTGTATGGCTTTGCTGACCTGCTGTCACAGGTAATTGACAAATATACAGTAGCGCTTAGTATTGAGGTCCAGAAGTTAAATTTTCACCACATCAGACCTCAGAATCTTCCTCTAAATGTTTAGTCTTTAACAACATGTGATATAAAGGTGTTATCTTAAGGTCTCACAAGTTATTTCTCCCCAACACTGGCTTTCATCCTGTAAACCTTCAGTACAAGGTGGATTTATGAAATGTCATGAATGTCATGGAGGACATCTGTAACTCCTGTAGGGCTGCAGTAGGCAACTTGGTGTCCTCCTTTATGATGGCTCTTCTTGTCTGGGCACTCAGTTTTGGAGGACAGCCAGTTCTGGGCAGATTTACAGTTGTTCCAATTTCCTCACCTTATTGATGATGGACTTCACTGTGCTTTGAAATATATTCAGTGCTTGAAGTATATTCAGTGTCTTGGAATTTATTTATTTTTTTAATTCCAAAAACAATTATGTGACTTGGTGGATACCTACTGGTGGAGGAGATCAGTCTTTTTTGTAATCCCGAGTGGCTAATGTGTGACAAACAATGTTTGCGCTCATGGAAGTTATTAGATGAACTATTCTTATTTCTCACACTTTACTCACCAGGGTTCTTTTGTGTCCCAAAATGAAGCTCCAAGTCGAGATATTTCACCATGTCACTCAACTTATCATAATCAGAGTCTTCTTCCAACTGCAGTGAGAAAAAAAATATATCCTTACACACTCCCTGATAATGGATTAAGACTCACAAAGTTCTTGAAGGACCTCATCAGATGATTAGAACTGCATGATATTTCACCATTATTACAGACTTCAAGATGTTTCTCAACTGGTTCATTATTTCCAATCAAGATCTCTTTTTTTATGTCACTATTTTAAACTGTTAGAGGATTTTGTTGTACAGCACTCTCAACAACCAAAACTTGCTCCTTGATCTGGTTGAAATTGCAAATAGACTGTGTCCCTTTGATTGAGATCTCATTTGGCTAAAGCTAAGTAGAGCTAATGGAAAACATTGTCTAACATGGGATCATTGAGACTAGAACAAGTGGTGGAATTTGAGCCATTTGAGGTATAAGAAACTATAAACCACACACAGAGCTCTGCAAATGTTTTCAGTGTTTTAAAATCCTCACCTGTCCCCAAATGGTTCCCTCTGAATTTTCCACCTGTTCCCAGCGTAACCTCTTCACACTCATATGACTGGAATCCGATTTTTGTGGTGAGGCCTTTGGGAGAGGAGGAGGCACGCAAGGTGGGGGTAAAGGTGGAGGAGGTGGTGGCTCCACAGTGGACTCTTCAGTGTGGTGGTGGCTTTGATGTTGGGGTGTACTTGGTGGTTGCACTTGGGACTGGGCTTCATCATGGCCTTGATGATGGTGAGGATGGCGATGATCGTGGTACATGGGTTGAGGGCTCTGTCTGGCCTGTACAATGGAGGGAGTGGAGCGTTGTTGTTGCTGCTGCTGCTGCTGCTGCTGCTGCTGCTGCTGCTGCTGAATCTGTTGCTGCTGAATCTGCTGTTGTTGAAGTTGATGCTGTTGTTGAAGTTGATGCTGCTGTTGAAGCTGCTGCTGCTGTTGAATCTGCTGCTGCTGTTGAATCTGCTGCTGCTGTTGAATCTGTTGCTGCTGCTGCATCTGCTGTTGCTGGTCAAGCTGTTGTTGTTGGTGTTGTGAAGGATGGGGCTGGAAGGTGGACAGAATCTGTTGTGTCTGGTGAGGTTGGTGGGGTTGATGGATCTGGTGGTACTGAGGAGCAGTCTGAATGGGCTGAACCTGGTGTATGTGTTCAATCTGGTGAATGTGGCGAGATGGTTTTGGAGGCTGGGTTGGTGTGTAGGCTTGATGAGTCTGATGCGTCTGGTGGTGATACTGTTGTTGAGTCTGATGAGGCTGCTGAGATGGATGAATAGCTTGAGAAATGGCTTGAGCTATGTGCGCCTGATGCATTTGTCGGTCTGCTCTCTCCAGCCTCTCAATCCGCTCCATACGCTCCAAATGCTGCATTTGTTCCAATCTATCAAGCCTGTCCATGGAACTCGAGAGATGAGCCTGATGACTCTGATGAATCTTATAAGCATGGTGAACCTCTTGATCTGAATGCAAGGGTTGAGGCTGCATCTCATAGATATGCCTATCTGAGCGTTCATTTCGATCAATCCTATCAAGTCTATCCATGGAGCTAGAGAGCTGAGTAGGAATAGTCTGGTGTGTATGATGACTTTGGTGCATTTGATGACTTGACTGCGATTGGTGGCTTGGTTTATTTTGATGATCTTGATGCATCTGATGACTCTGTTGAATCTGGTGGTGTTGATGAAGCTGGTGAGTTGGAAGAACCTGATGGTGCATCTCATACACTGCGTGGCCGGGTATGGGTGTATCTGGAGAAGGTATAGGGGGCAAAGACTGGTGCATCTGCTGCTGAGGTTGCTGGGAGTGGCCAGCTGTGGGTTGCACTGGAAGTGAGTGATGATCCTGAAGGACATGGTGTTGGGTCATCATCTCGTCACGGATGGGCAACACCTTGTGAATTGACTGCCTTTTAGGTGGCGGGTTAGCCCTTGGTGGAGGTGGCGGTGGAGGTCCAGGGTGGCGACGGAAGGTGAGTTGACGGGGTGCGTGGTCAGGGGTGAAGCCAGCAGGTGGAGGGGGGTCATTGAATTGGACAGGGGGAGGGGGTGGAGGAGTCAAAGGGGGTGGAGGAATGTGCTCGGAGCTAGAGGAGTAGGTGAGAGAGCTGGCATCCTCGCTGCTACTATGCACTTCGCTTGGACTGCTTAGCTCTGGAGGCATGTATGGACCCTCTTCCTCCTCCTCCTCCTCCTCTATCTCCTCTTCCTCATTCTCGAAGGTCATCTGGACAACATCCTGGAGTTAATTGCAAGCAAACATTCAAATTCCATTCAGTTAATGCTATAGTCCACTGAAAATTAGGAACAGTACATCAGTTTAATACTCTTTACTGCTTAATAATAATAATTAATAATTATATTTATCACACATTATACGTTTGCACATATACAGTGAAATTCTTTTTTTTTTTCACATATCCCAGCTAAGCTGGGGTCAGAGTGCAGCTTGCTTATAGTATCTTCAAACCAACAGATTATGCTCAAAATGCAAAAGCCACATGATTTTGTAGCAAATATCAATATCAAGCAAATCCCTCTAATGTACATACCTCTTCATAGTCATTCTCTGGTGATAGAAAGTCATCCACAGATAACTGCTGTCCCAACTGCTCACTCAGGGCCTCCATAAATAGATCTGTGTCCGGGGTATGGGGTGGGCGTGAGAAGGTGTAGCGCTTCTTGCGAATTGGTGGACTCGCAGGGTAATCGGGTGGAGAGGGTGGAGAGAGAGATGGGCTGTCCAAACTGATGTAAGGGTTGGATTCAGCACTTGTTTGGGAGGGAAGAACTGGAGGGTAGCAAGGGCACTGGGGACTAAGTGACAACTCCTCTGTCCAAGATTCATGCTGGGGGGGAGGAGGTGCAGGCTGTGCTGATGTACATTTGCGGCTACCTGGGAGACGAAAGGACATGCTTAAGAAAACAAATAGCAAAAATGTCTCTGTAACATTAGTCTCAGCCTCACGACATGCCCATGGACCATTTAGTCTTATCCATGGCCACCGCCAGTATTGCCAGTATTGCCATGGCAATACTACTTTTAGTTTAAGTACTGCCTGGCAATACTACTTTTCTCCATTGTTTCGGCTGCATTTTTAGCTCTGGGAGGTCAAAATAGTATCCACATATGTGATCCAGTCCTGACTTTACCTTTCGCGTTGTGATTGGAATCGCTGTGATTGGTAAAAATCAATTGGTTGCCCTGCCCTGCTGCTTAACTGAATGTGCTGCTTCAGAGTGGCTGTATTTCCCGCCCGGAGAAGATGAGAAGCATGAGCAACGAATGTGAGAGGATAAAATAGCTATCTGTAACACATATTGATTATTTGTTTATAGCATATTATAGATTTAGACATTTACCATTTCATTTTTAACATTGTATTATTCTAAAAGACTAACATTTAACCGTACATGTGTATAGCATGGCTAAGTGTAGTAGTCAACATACTTACATTTAACTTGATAACCAGCAAAAATGTGTCAGGAGTAATAAAACAAAATATGGATTGTCATATTTAGCATTATGTAAATTGCTTGTATGTTTAATTTGCTTGCTAGCTTGGCAAATGTTGGATGTTGATTAACTTTTTTGCTTTTTTCTATGCAGGAGTGGATACTGCTAGCTAGCTAGGTTTTTGTGATCCATTTTCAAAGCTACCATGAAGCGTGCACGTGCAGCTCAAAAGAGCGTAGTTTATTTCTTCAAAAGACTTGTCAAGGGATGTGGGAGGCTAAAGATAATGTCAATAAACAATTTTAAGTGACTTAAGGTGGGCGATATACTGATTACATCAATATACAGACAGAAATGTGTCAGCCACAATACATTTTCGTGTATCCTTGCTATCGCGGTGATGCAAAGTGCCGCCATTTGGTAGGGAATGTGCATTTGTAGCCATCATTAGTTGGTTGTGCGTTATTTTTCATTTAAATGTGCACTTTTCTCAGCATACTGTGACGAGGCAGGCGAGGAATGAGGATCTAAACGCAGCTTTATTAACAAAAGGATAAACAAAGAAACTCAGAATATAAAAAACAAAACACGGGAAACCAAGCACAGAACATGACAACACATGTAAAGACTGACCAGACTAACCAGGGGAAACAAGGAACACCTGGGGAAACAATCGGAGAGAACCAATCATGAAAAAAACTACAAAGGACTACAAAACCACAGGAAACAGGAACTAAACAAGAATTACAACATAAAAGTCTAAGCAAAAACACAGGGAATACGTGACACATATAGCACGGGGGGAGTGAAGACACCTAAAGATGCTTAAAATGAAAACTGACTGAAATTTAAAAATGAAAGCAGACATTGATAGTATTTTATTCAGCAATATTTAAATTTGTTCTGTAAATACTGAAACAAAGAGCTTGCTAACTAATTACTAAAAATTATATTTTATTTAAGTCCTTTCATAGGACATAGTGGATATGGAACCTCTACCATTACTCTGGACAATGTTTTAAATAAATAAAAAAAGATACTTGATTCTTTCAGAAGTTTAATCACTTTCCAAAAAAGAAAATGTGTATATCGCGATATATGGTTAACCAATAGTGTTAAGAATTTCACAGTACAATATTTGCTTATATCGCCCACCCCTAAAAGTGACAATTACAAACATGAAACTTAATGAGTGCAGTAAGATGTCAGGTCCAAATGAGTAAGTGGTGTTTTTGCAATCAGACAGAAGCAACAAGCAGAGACAGCTGGTACCTCATCACCCAGCAGTGAGAGTTTGAACAGGTTAGTAAAAAGTTTAGTAAGTTAAATGAAGTAAATGTCCAAAACAAGTAAGTTAAGTGATGATTAGAATCATTAAACCTAGTGAGTGAACATGTTAGGTCCATGATAATAACTATTTATGAGTAATTGGTGTTTTTGTAAACAGACATGAGCAGCAAAAGGAGACAGTTGGTATCTCATCACTCAGCAGTGAGAGTTTGAACAGGTTAGTAAATAGTTTAGTAAGTTAGATGAAGTAAATGTTCAAAACAAGTAAGTTAAGTGATGATTAGAATCATTAAACCTAAAAATACCTTAAAACAAAACAAAGCAGACAGTGAAAATAAATTCACTTTTATGATCGCCTCAAAAAGAAAAAGAAAAAACCTTGAACCATTCAATTATCTATATTAATATATGATTTTATGTTGCTTGCAAAAATAAAAATAATAACAATAATAAAAAACAAAATACTGCAATACTGCTTTGTGGCATGTGATGGCACCCCTGGTCTTATCCATATTGCTATTCACTGAATTTGCCAAAAAATAAATAAATGGCAATATGTTTGATACTGAATCATTGTAAGATATTCTTTATGAAATTAGTAGCAAGAAAACAAGATTCTTGGCCAGATTAACCCTCAAAGTGGACAAAATTTTATGCCGACAATCGATTTATGCGTGTGACATATGCCATCCACACTTCTCATCTCTGTCTCAAAGAGGTAAATCAGTTTACCACAACTAACTAATAACCATCTACATATTCAAAAGCATTTCTTTATCCACATTCAGAAACAATTTTACTGTACCTGAAGTGGCCCGAACAGATGGAGAGGACGAGTGAGCCCTTACGGACTGTGAGGAAGAGTGTGGGAAGACATCCACACTAACCAGTGTGTCATGAGTTGGAGGGGGTCGACTCTTCAGGGATTTGGATCTTTTCCCAGCATAGACATTCTCTAGCTCGGCATACACTGCTGACAGCTAGATAAAGCACAGGGACTGGGTTGTTAATATAAACAAAGAAGTTGAGAATAACCTTGCATCATTTCCCAGTCATTTTATGAGTGAAAGTCTGTTTGAATCAGAAAAGAGAGCTCACATTGGTGAGATTGTTGGGTGTTTCTGGTAAAGAAGTTCCATCCCCTGATTGTCTCTCTCCAGGAGTCAATCTCATTGGGGCCACCTCCACCGGCTCAGTGCAAATCCCTCATGCATGGGAGAAACCACCCTGTTATTTCAACATTCTCAGAAAGCTGTTGTTATTAAATGATGGAACACAAACTCTCAGTAAGTGTTTACAATGCTGTTTTTATTCAGCAAAGTGAATACTCCTACTCCTATTTGAAGTGTGCTTGCTTGACGTGTCCACAGCACACTTCAAGTATGTTGTCACCAAAAATTATACATTATAGCCTATACAGTATATTTATCAAGGCTAGACACCCAACATGTTTTAGCTTTAGCTCCATGGAACAAGTTGGACATGCTCTTGGATTAACATCCTTTGTTGGTCCTGGAACAACATTTTTATCAAGCAATTATAGGTCAAATCCTTTCCCTAACCCTAAACTAACCATACCCAACCGCTAAAATCTGAAGGAAATGTTAGTTTGATACAAATGTTGTTGAAGCCCTTTATTTTAGCCTTCAGCCCTAAACCTAACCATAAAATCTGAATGATTAATGGGAATGTTGTTCCAGGCAAGCAAGGATGTTGATCTAGGATCATGTCCTACTTGGGGAAATTACAATAAGCTATACAAGACTGTGAAAATAGTAGTATCATAGTACAAACTGTACTTTAAAAACAGCATAACTTGGTATACATGCTATTATACATAATGTAATTCAAAATATTGTTTGAAGATGGCCTACCCATTCCCAGGTGGGTGCCAATAACTAGATCATCTGAGATGCGTTCCCTCACACTGCTTCTGTATGTGGTTCCTGTGACCTTCATGGAGCTGCTGCGCCGGTGAGGCTCATGGGCTGGATGTTCATGTTCTGATGCTGGTACTGTACATATTGCATACATAGGTTGACGTCATTAAATCTCATTTTTTAACCACTCCACAGATTTAATATTAGCAAAATATAGTTTTGGCAAGTCGTTTAGGTCATCTACTTTGTGCATGATATGAGTAATTGTTCCGACAATTGTTTACAGACAGATTGTTTCATATATCACAATTCCAGTGGGTTTACACACACTAAGTTAACTGTGCCTTTAAGCAGCTTGGAAAATTCCAGAAAATGATGTCAAGCCTTTAGACAGTTAGCCAATTAGCTTCTGAGAGGAGGTGTACTGAATTGGAGGTGTACCTGTGGATGTATTTTAAGGCCTACCGTCAAACTCAGTGCCTCTTTGCTTGACATCATGGGAGAATCAAAATAAATCAGCCAAGACCTCAGAAAAAAAAATTGTGGACCTCCACAAGTCTTGTTCATGCTTGGGAACAATTTGCAAACACCTGAAGGTACCACATTAATCTGTACAAACAATAGTACGCAAGTATAAACACCATGGGACCACGAAGCCAACATACCGCTCAGGAAGGAGACACATTCTGTCTCCTAGAGATGAACGTAGTTTGGTGCAAAAAGTGCAAATCAATCCCAGAACAACAGCAAAGGACCTTGTGAAGATGCTGGAGGAAACAGGTAGACAAGTATCTATATCCACAGTAAAACATGTCCTATATCGACATAACCGGAAAGGCTGCTCAGCAAGGAAAAAGCCACTGCTCCAAAACCGCCATAAAAAAGCCAGACTACAGTTTGCAAGTGCACATGGGGACAAAGATTTAACTTTTTGGAGAAATGTCCTTTGGTCTAATGAAAAAAAATTGAACTGTTTAGCCATAATGACCATCGTTATGTTTGGAAGAAAAAGGGAGAGGCTTGCAAGCCGAAGAACACCATCCCAACCGTGAAGCATGGGGGTGGCAGCATCAAGTTGTGGGGGTGCTTTGCTGCAGGAGGGACTTGTGCACTTCACAAAATAGATGGCATCATGAGGAAGGAAATGTATGTGGATATATCGAAGCAACATCTCAAGACATCAGCCAGGAAGTTAAAGCTCGGTCGCAAATGGGTCTTCCAAATGGACAGTGACCCCAAGCATACCTCCAAAGTTGTGGCAAAATGGTTTAAGGACAACAATGTCAAGGTATTGGAGTGGCCATCACAAAGCCCAGACCTCAATTAGATAGAAAATTTGTGGGCAGAACTGAAAAAGTGTGTGCGAGCAAGGAGGCCAACAAACCTGACTCAGTTACACCAGCTCTGTCTGGAGGAATGGGCCAAAATTCCAGCAACTTATTGTGAGAAGCTTGTGGAAGGCTACCCAAAACATTTGACCCAAGTTAAACAATTTAAAGGCAATGCTACCAAATACTAACAAAGTGTATGTAAACTTCTTACCCACTGGGAATGTGATGAAAGAAATAAAAGCTGAAATAAATGATTCTCTCTACTATTATTCTGACATTTCACATTCTTAAAATAAAGTAGTGATCCTAACTGACTTAAGACAGGGAATGTTTTCTACAATTAAATGTCAGGAATTGTGAAAAACTGAGTTTAAATGTATTTGGCTAAGGTGTATGTAAACTTCTGACTTCAACTGTACATAAATATTTTAATATATACTGTATCTCATTGGCACCAAAACTTACAGTGCACTCAAGTCTTTCTTTGACTAACCCTTTTCATGTATTGAAGTTCAGATGTTTGTTAGTGACTTACGTGTGACTTTATAGCCAAGGAATCGTGAGATTTTGTTTTGGCAGTGTTCCTGTTCTTCATAGGTAAGCAGCTGGTAAACAAACTGCCAGATCACCTGCTTTGCTGGGGTATCCAACACAGGAAACACGTCCACAATCAAAGTGTCTACATTTCTAAGAACATGGAAAAAAAATAATTAAATGAGGTTCTGTTATTAGCAACCACAACATTCTGGAATGTTCTCAGAGAAGCAATGAAGAACATTTTGTTGAGAATATAGACAACAATATTATCAATAAAGATATTTGTTCCAACTATTGAATCCAAAAAAGGGCATTAAATGCACTGAATTTTCCACTTTTGTGGTGAGGCCTTTGGGAGAGGAGGAGGCACGCAAGGTGGGGGTAAAGGTGAAGGAGGTGGTGGCTTCACAGTGGACTCATTAGTGTGGTGGTGGCTTTGATGTTGGGGTGTACTTTCGTGGTTGCATTTGGGACTGGGATTCATCATGACCGTGATGGTGGTGATGATGGCGATGATTGTGGTACATGGGTTAAGGGCTCTGTCTGGCCTGTACACTGGTGGGAGTGGAGAGTTGTTGCTGCTGCTGCTGAATCTGTTGGTGCTGAATTTGCTGTTGCTGATTTCAACAAAACCAAGAATTCTCCAATGGTAACATTCATCCATCCATCCTCATTATTCTTCTCTAACAAAACCATGAGTTCTCCAATGGAGAGAACATCCATCTATCCATCCTTATTATCCTTCTCCAACAAAACCAAGAGTTATCCAATTGGAACATCTATCCATCTTATTCTTCTCCTACAAAACCAAGAGTTCTCTAATAGCAATAACATCCTTCCTTCCATCCATCCATCCACTTTATTTTTCTCCAACAAAACCAATAGTTCTCTAAATTGGAACATCCATTCATCTTATTCTCTCCTACAAAATCAAAAGTTCTCTAATGACAACATCCATCCTTCCATCCATCCATTCTTCCATCCATCCTTGAAATGCATCATCAGCTAAACTGAAGGTTATGGGCATGTCCTTCACCTGTGTTGGAAGAAGGCCTCTAGGGCTTTGCAGATGGTGTATCTCTCCTGGAGGGTAAGGAGGTGCTCAAGCTGCTGGCTAAAGGTGCGACCCTGTACACGGATACTGGGAGGCAGGATCTGAGCAACCCACTGTAGAGAGCTGAGCACAGGAGCACGGGAGCGAGGAGACACCTCTACCTGCTCAGGTTCAGTCATGGTGAAGGCTGGTGGTCCATCCTCAACCACCAGGCTGGGCATTGCTCCACTGCCCTGCAGCATGGACACCACCTTCTCATGTGAACAACTCCTGAGATAGCATACACAAATACACACCCACAAACATTTATTATATGTTAACTTAATTTTGAAGGGCGTTTAGATCTAACCAAAAAGGGTTTTTGCCAAGACATTGCTATGTAGTTGGTAGGGTGTTCTAGGTAGTTCCTAGTGGTTTGGCCAGGGTGTTCTGGGCAGTTGCTACTGTAGGTGGTTACTTACTGGCCCAAGTCAAAATACTCCACCCCCAAGTCTCTACTATACAGTATTCTGGTCCCTAGATATTGCCCATTTATATTCTCCTAGGTGAAAATCATAAATCTTATTACTTAGAAAAGTAATTGCAGACTTAGGGTTAGGGGTTTGTTCAGATCTCTTAACCAAAGTATAGGATTTTAATAGTAATGCTTGTTGTGGTCTCTCCATTAGTTCAGCATTATGATAAAACCAATATCTCTGCATTCTAATGCAAAACCAACCACAATCCTCACCTCATGTCCAAACCGTTGAGAAACAGGATGCGATCTCCAGGTTTGAGACCCGCTTTCTCAGCAGGGCTGCCTGAAGGGGGCATGGAAACAGACCAAGCAGAAAGTAACTATTAACAGCAGATCATGTGTTCATGAAAGGCTCTTTGAAATGACGCGTGATCTATAAATGAAGACACTGCAGCCTGGGTGTTTGTCATATCTTGTCCAAGAATGGATGTCTCTTTTTGGCTTCTGATGGCTGGTTGTGGGAAAAGGGTAAATCTAAAAGGATTTGCGGTGGATATAAACAGAGCTCACCACCTGGGTCCCCTCTGACTCAGCCTGTGGCGACTGTTCCTACTGGGTCTTCTCATTTCTGTTTCTCTCTGCCTCCTGCAGTTATTGCACACTGCCAGTTTTTGCTTCATAACTTTTAATGTGCCATGAGTCAGATTTGACTTTCATTATTTTAGCTTTCACATCATCTTTCTCAGACTCATAACTGACTCCCCTTAAGTTGTTTCATGTCCAAAATATATTTCTCATCTTTCTAAAATAGCCTCGATTTATCACAGGCTTTCATCTAAAATAAATTAACCACAGGATACATGCCCTTCCCTTATGAAGAGGAAAAAACATGTTTGTTGAATATGACAAATAGAAAAAGGAAGCTTTTTCTCTAAACATTTCCAAACACACTAATATATGTAACCCAGGTTGTTTAGAGTGTTTCATACCTGGTATTACAGAGTCAATCCAGACTGGAGCATGACCACGAAGAGTGAACCCGAAACTCTGGTTCCCTTTGTATACTCGTACTGTCCTATGTAAACACAATGGTAAAACGAACAAAGAGACACAAACATGATGTAGTTAGGTAAGAAGCAATATTCTATGAATATGAAATATACACTCACTGAGAACTTTATTATGTACACCTGTACACGTACTTATTCATGCGATTATCTAAACAGCCAATCGTGTGGCAACAGTGCAGTGCATAAAATCATGCAGATACGGGTCAGGAGCTTCCGTTAATGTTCATATTAACCATCGAAATGGGGAAAAATGGGATCCCAGAAAGATCCTACTGTCTACAATCATTGTGTAAATAGTTACCAATTCTCCAATCCAATCCAACTATACATTCAGGCTTTATAGAGGCACCCATGTTTCTCTGAAGTGAAATTCTATTGAAGAGGAACTACACCTGTTTTCCTTGAGCCGTATCATTAAGATTGTCTTTTTAGCACTAGTGATTGACAGCACCGTATTTTACCATAGAAGAAATTATCTCACATCCTCCCACCTGTTATTATTTATGGAGCAGACACAAGATTAACGGAGCATTAATGAATATTTTATGCAATCCACTCGTGAAGTTTAAAGTGTAAATGTGGGCATAAATGAGGAGGACAGATCTTGATGGTGTGTCATTTTTTCTCTCTAACACATATACAGGTGTCAACATAAAATAACTAAAAATAACATCTATCTATCTGTCTGTCTGTCTGTCTGACAGTCTATCTATCTATCTATCTATCTGTTCAATTACTTTTAATTAATTTCCCCCAATAACTCAAACACAAAAATATTACAAGTTTATGAAATGTGAAAAATGTGAAAATGTGAAATATGAAAGCAAAGGGCAAAAATTTCCTACATCAATCACAAACCACAGTAGAACAATACAGGGTTAAATACTTCTCAGAGTGAAACTAGCTTCCGTCACTGACCTGCGAGCTGAGAAAGAGCTGGAATGTCCAGCGATGAGCGAGGTGGTCTTGCGGAGGCCACGGGCAGGAGGCATCACCACTTCCTCATTGGAGGTCCGGGGCACAGAGCTTGCTCGAGTGGACACAGACAGCAGACGGTCAGGGTGGTCTTCACTCCGGCTGCGACGAAGCCGATTGTTCCTGTGCTCACTGAAACTTCGACCCCTCAAGCGACTCATCAGACTCTGAGAGACCATCTCGTCAAAACGCTGCCTGTGCTTCTTAGGGATGAAGATCCTGACAAACATGGCACACAGCAGAGAGAGTCACAGAACAGAAGATTTCAGGAGTTTGTGCTCTCGTGCCTGCTGAGAGAGACCAGATGGAGATGCAGAGGCAGAGGAGGTGGAGGAGAGAGAGAGCTATCAGAAAGACTGCTATAATTACACTGGATTACTGAGATGTTTGTGTCCTGCTATAAAGGAAAGAGGGATCGTCTGAAGCAGTAAAGTGTTTTTTCCTGTCCTGTGAAGAAGGAAAGGTAAAAATATCCTGTTTCATCAGGTACTGACAGGTAAGCAGGTGATTTCTGGATGAAGTCTAATGGGAATTTTGAATTTTTCATAGGATGAACAATTAAAGAGAAAGAGAGAGGTACCTATTCAACCCCTTCATGAGATAAACTCTCTCTGGATTTTCCCTTTTTCCATTATCACCATCATTTGAAGTCAACATTATATCAAAATTGACCCTATATACTTTCTTAATGCACATAACTAGTGTTATTGAGAACGATTAGCCTGTGTATGTTATTCCTAATAATTTATTTATTTATTTATTTATTTTGCCTTTGTAATTTTTTATCATAATATAATAACTTGCTCTGCAATTACTTTTTCACAATCCAATCAAGTCCCAATGGATAAAATAAAGTCTCACCCTACATACTGTATTATCTTATTGTTTATCCTATTGCTCTCTGAAATACATAGAGTAGCATCATAGAACACATAAAACAATCACCCGTATTTACTTACAGACTGCTTAAGCTGTGCCTCAACCTTTCTGTTTGAAATCACAACATTAATACAGGTTAAAAGATCAATAAGTTCAAACCCAATTTTTATTTTTATTTTTTTACCATTAAAATGTTGACATATTGTGACACTTAAGCACATCCCTGCCAAATTCTCTATATTGCAATGTGTCCAAACGTTTAACATCTAAGGTTTTATGTAGCCAAATTCTTATTATTCTCCATGATGATTCTCATTAGATTATAGTGACTTTACTGTAATAATGAGATAAGACAGTAGCAGAAGGGCAGCACATCCACAACAGCACAAACAAGAACATTTTGACTAATCCTTCTGCTGCAATGCTCTACTGAAACATCTGAGCCTCTAGAAAACTGCAGGGAATTCACTTTGACACTATTTACTTTGTTAATACACATTCCTAGTCTTATTGTGAATGATTCATTGTTATTGCCCAATATTCCAAATAATGTTTGTTTTTTTTTGTTTTTTTGTAATCTTTTATTAAAATGTAATAACTTGCTCCACCTCTGAAACAATTTACCTATTCGGCTGATGTCACCAAGATTTGTTACCTTTCAACCACCTGTCATATAGAAACCACTTTTTACAACCCAATAAATTCAGATGAATAAAATCATGGCCTGCCATACATTTCATTAAATGTCAAGCTATTTATAAAAAAATTTAAAATATTGACATCATATGCTTTCTCATTGGGTCTGTTGGTCCATACAATGCAAGTGAATGGTGGTCAAAACTTTTTGAAGGTCCAAAAAGGAGACAAAGGCAGCATAAATGTAATCCATACAGCTCCAGTAGTTGAATTCATATCTTCAGAAGCGATATGATAGGTGTCGGCATGGGCACCTCCAGTGTACACACCGAAATCTGTCTAATATATCTTTATATATCGGGGGGTCCGGGGCATGCTCCCCCGTGAGATATTTTTAGCAAAAACAACACCAAAGCTTTCAATTCTGGTGACTTTGAGAGAAGCATTGTTTTTTTTCTTGAGTATGAGTAGCGTTCATGTAACTACTGGCTAATGCATTTCTTCCAGTAACCGTTCAGAACAAATGCTTTCTCGCACTACAAAAGCAAGACGCAGTGCAATGGCAAGAGCAGAACGCAGGTGTCTCGAGACACATTTTTAACAGTTGGAGTTCTTTTTAACTTGACACTAAACATGCTGGACTCCTGTGAGAGATGCTAAAAACAGTGAAATGTGATGAAGTGGAAGTTTATGAAAAACGATTGAAAAACACATTCGGTGTGAACAGCCTCTTATTCTCATGACACAGCACTAGCTTAAGTTTCTCAGAGTTACCTCTCAAAAAGGCAGCATTTTGTTTCAGTTGATTGTAGGTAAATACCATTTTATCCAGCGCTGTTTGTTCTCTGTGTTCGTAAATATGCTGATACTGTTTTACTGTGTGAAACACTGCTCCAAATGATTCAGAGCGTGCTCCAAACAAATTGTACTGAATCACAAAACGATTCAGACTGTTTTACAAGCCCGTTTGGCCAATTCACTGAAAAGAACTGACTTGAAAGAATTATTTGCGAATGAACCATGCATCGCCAGTTCTTTTAAACAGCCAATAGAAATACGGGACACTGTTCATGATTGCTGAAATATTCTGATCATTCGGAACGCTCATGTTATACACAGTGCGTCCGGCCATACAGCTGCAGGCGCCACTGGGTGTGAGTGAGAAACAGATCAATATTTAAGCCCTTTTTTACTATAAATTCTCCTCCCTGCCCAGTAGATGGCGATATACACGAAGAATGTGAATCACCAAAAACAAAAGAAGAAGAATGTGGAAGTGAAAGTTGATATTTATAGTAAAAAAGGGCTTAAATATTGATCTGTTTCTTAGCCACACCTATCATATCGCTTCTGA
Source organism: Myxocyprinus asiaticus (assembly GCF_019703515.2). NCBI lineage: Eukaryota > Metazoa > Chordata > Actinopteri > Cypriniformes > Catostomidae > Myxocyprinus > Myxocyprinus asiaticus. The sequence continues at coordinate 6,542,341 of NC_059357.1, read as the reverse complement.
AGACGTGGATTTAACAACTGGTGGATTACTTTTATTCTGCTTTATGTGCTTTTTGGACCTTTAAAGTTCTGGCCACCATTCAGTTGCATTGTATGGATCTACAGAGCTGAAATATTCTTCTAAAATTCTTTGTTTGTGTTCAGCAGAAGAAATAAAGTCATACACATCTGGGATGGCATGAGGGTGCGTAAACGATGGGAGAATTTTCATTTTTGGGTGAACTAATGTATCCCTTTAAATCCACATTACTTTTAGAGTTAACTTTTATTTAGTTCAGGATGCCCTCAATTACAAGGAGGTCACAGGAAATCTAAAATTAAATCAGAATCAGTAGGGGTGGGGACGCAGATCAAGGACACACTTTTCAAAATGAATGAAGTTAAATGCAAATGGAGAGTGAATTAAAAATATTGTAATTGTCAAAGAAACCCACTGACACAAGTATGTGATCTCTAAACCTGTGTAAAACAGTTTTAGTTCCTTTTTGTGGTTGTCTAATCACATAAAAAAAGCGTGCAATGTGTTACCAAAATTATAAACATCCCTTTAAGAAATTCTGAAAGTGTTTGAAATTAATGACATGAAATAACAGAATGTTTACTATGAATGAAAGAAAGTGGTTTCAATGTAAACTGTCAACAAAAAACAGAAATAATTTAGCAAAATAGTTTCTGATTCTTCATCAGAAGTATATAGAATAAATTCTGATTTATATAGAATAAGTTTTTCTCTTAACATATAACCTAGAGCATGTTTTTCCTATTTGCTCTCTCTATATAAAGCCCAATATTGCTTAAAACTGCATAAATAAGGGATTATATTTTCCCCTAGATGTATGATTAAACCACAGCTTCTGAAGCTACCTTCTCTGAGCATGATCCTAGAAGATACTTCTTACCGAAAACCCCTGGAGATACTCCTGTCACGCCCCATGACTCCTTTGAATCGAGATAATTCTCAAATGGGATAAAGAGATGTTTTTGGTGTCTTCATAAAGTTGGAATACTCATTGACTAAGCGCACCCAGACAATAAAAAAAAGCCATTATCTCCAGCATCCAGATGAGGAGAACTTGATTGTGCCAATTGGAGGACCAATGACGTCGCTCAACCAAAGAAGGAAACTTGAGGTCACGTCATCGAGTCAGCTTTGGCAAGGTCGCCCACATCACCATGCTGGATTGCCTCGGGGAGTTTAGCGTTAGCTCGAAGTCTACATCCAGAACCGTAGACCATATCCCATCAACTGCAAAAAAGGTAATGTTGCAGCTGCTTCAGAGGTGGAGCGAGAGAATGGAACGAAAGAGTTGAGCAGGAACGGAGAGAGAGAAAAGAGAGAACGTCCCACTGGAAATCTAAGGCAGGTCACAATGTGGGAGACCCAGAAAAAAACAGAGAGTTATTCAATCCGATCCACATAGTCATTGTAGTGCAAGATTTAGAAATTCCTTGGAATATCCAAGTTCACAACACAAGGACAATAGGTGAAACCTATTGAGTTTTCTTCACACCTGACGGCAACCTAACCCTAACACTAAATTTAATGCAAAATCTGAATCCATTAAGAATTCTTTTCTTCCAAACGAAAGGTATAGTCCATATCCGTGTTGGGTTCTTTATAACGCAGCTGGAAACTCACAAATATACATCGAGAAAGTTGTTATGTGGATTTTGTGCAAACTTCTGGTGCGTCACCGACCTAAGAGAGGTTTATAATAAGAAGTAGGCTGCTTAAAAATAGGGAGGTTCCATGGGGAGAACTGGGCAAATTTTGCACAGAGGAGCAAAGCTTAGAAGCTGGTCAACTTTCGAGTGGACTGAAGGACAATGAATACTCAATGATGCAAATCAAAATGCAAGTGATGGGGGGGGGGGGGGGTCATGCTGTTAACTAGATATGTTTACACACATTCAATTTACGTTCTGAAATGTGTCTGCACTAAGTTTTCAGGAATTGAAAATTCAATTCATAGTCAAAACTGCTTAATCATTGTTGGGGTGAGTAACTAACTAAAAGTAGCAACTAACCCAAACCCTAACCCTAACCAACTTAACTTAATTTTCGGTTGTGTGACAGAAGTTCAGCTATTTTCACAATAGTGTAGTTTTTCCAGTGACAAGCTACATTTCCCACTATAGTCAGTTCATGTAAATGAACTAGTTAACATAAATGATTCACTAATTCACAGCCCTAAAGGGACTTTGCCTTCTTTTTTGATGCAAAATAGTTAGTTAATTGCAATTGTTTATTACTATATTTTGACCTTATATAAAACAGAGAATTTTCCATTTTTATTAGTTAATATTTATTATAAATGTATGTTCAATATAATGTTGTTACCCTAATTGTTTAATGTCACTAATTAAATAATTAGATGCCAAGCACTGAAGGTGTGCAGCCCCTATTGTATCTGTTAGTGTTAGTATTATTATTATTACTATTATTCCTATGGCAGCCCATAGAACCGTTCGTAGGAAAATGATTAAATTTGGAACACTGATAGGGGTGGTCATGAATAGTCCCCAAAGCACATTTGGGACCTCTAGGATAAACTCCATATTGTCACCACAAGTCCAAAAATGTAATTTTCTTTTGTGTGTATCTTTTGAACAATGGCTCAAAATAATATCCAGACCGAGACGCACAGAAATTTTACTGAAGAATTTTTTGCCTTTTGTTTTTTAAAGTCGATTTAAAACTGGATGTGAGGCTGTATCTCGGCAACGGTTTGTCCTATCGAAACAAAACCTGGTATGCATCATCAGGACCATGATCTGAGAGTACATGCAAAGTATGGAGACAGCGCCACCTATGGATCAAAAGATGTTAAAAAAATGCTATTTTTGCCTGTAACTTTTGAACCGTTTATCCATGGGGTTTATGTCTGTGGATTCCTTAGGTCATGTGGATTTCAATGATACCAGTTTCAGCCATACTGTCCCTCAGCCACAATGAATTGTTTTTAAAAATGATATATCTTTTAAAAGCATTGTCAGATTTAAAAGAACATTTTATGCATAAAATGATCCCTGAGCAGTTTTGAGACAGCGCCACCTATAGTTCAAAAGATAATCAACACTTGTGTGCTGACTCTAACCTTGCAATGTCTCTTTGCCACTCTTTGAGGATGTCAGCTGAGTGTCCCAATGTTAATACATTGAACTGTAGTTCAAAAGGTAAAAAAAAACAAAACAAAAAAATATTTTGGATAGATTTTGGTTGTGCTGGAGTTTTTTGTATTTTGCTTACTGAATGGTTTCAGGGCTTGTTTTTATTTCTGCTTGCAGGTATTCTTTTTATTCTTATTCTTTTTATTGTTCTTCTGATATATATGTTTTGTTTAAAATGGATATATATCTTTTGAATGCATTGCTGAATGTAAAATAAAAAAATTATATTTACATTAATTGTTAATGTTACATAAATATAAAGTTGATCATGGTAACAGCTGTGCTCGGCTGTGATTCCTCTAAGCTTGGTATGTCCCTTTGTTGACTCGCAATTTTGTGGCTGTGTGGTGCAGTGGATAGCACACTGAACTGTGGAACAGAACGTCGTGGGTTCAAATCTGTCCAGGGGCAATGTGATCTGTGTTTGCTCTGTGAGATCTTTGGGTTGTACTTAGTGTTGTGCAATGGTTGCCATGTTGGTGCTTAGTCCCATAATTGCTGCTTGTAGCTATATTATATAATTGTTGATTTTTTTAAATCTTCTTAAAGGTGCACTCACTAATTTGAATTTGCCATCTTGGACTTACACTGACACCTAGTGGTGTGGATGCAGCATCATTCAAACTATTCACTTTTTCACAGTCAGCCATAATTAATTTAATTCATGAGCAAAGGGTCCAATAACAGGACAGTTACTGAGATTAAGCGAGTAGTATGTGGCTGGTCATGTGATTCTAACATGGCAACCCCCATGAGTGGACCCTCTCCATCCAGAACAGATTTTATAAACTTACTGATATGACAAGAGTCTTCGTCTCATGTGAGTGCTCATGATTTTATACATATGTTTCATAATTACAATTAATTTATTTATGAGTAAAACTTTTTAAATGAGGAAAAAATTACTGAGTGCATCTTTAAAATAGCTTCAAGCTACAGTGCAATTAGCTTGAAGGATTAGCTAACTACTTGTTTATAAGAGCAGCATGATTGTAGTTGAACTACTTTAAGAACAGCTTGTAGCTTATGAAGCTATAGTTTCAAAGTAGCTTTCCAAACACCGTTTCGACATTCAAAAGTCAACCATTGTCGATAGTCTTCTGGTACTAAAACTCCACAAAAAACATTCTGGACACATGCAACAAACATCTTAGAGAAGATAAACCAGAAGCACAACATCAAAATCAAAGCTTGGCAAGTTAAGGAAAATATCAAGACGTTTTCTTACATGCTTAGGAAGGCATTCATGGTTACCGATGATACAAGGCAACTTCTAAAAAAGGTGAATCTGGAGCATGCTGTTCTTCATTATTCACTCCTCATGAAGGTAAGAGCGTTCCAAAAAAGGTCCCATTTTCAAGAGTTTTTGAACATTAAACTTATCTAAATGTATATACTGTATATTCAGTACGTGCAATGTTAAACACCTAATAAGTGGACATTTTAACAGTAACATCACAGGCGTCATTCTTCACTGGTAGCTAGGGGTTGTTGTCTAAACTGCTCTGTTAGAGTAACTCAAACCCTTTCAGCTATAACATGCATCAAATTCCCCTGACGAAGACCCTAATCAGCTATTTATTACAGCGAGAGTGGTGAAGGAAAACTGACACCTTCAAACTATGAGAGAAAAAGAAAAACTGCTAATGAGAAACTTTTTATAAATATACAGTATATATAAATGTCAGAAAATTGATGTGAGAATCAATAGTACTTTTTTAGTTTTGCACTAAACGACATCTTGAAATGAACACTTTGAAGAATTTTCTTTGATATTTTGAAACATTCTGGAAAATCTTTAATGTGATTTTTAAGACATAAACATGTTGAGAAGAAAGAAAATCATCCACTAAAGCTAAACCTGCAGAGCTGACATGATGTGATAGTTCCACTGTGTTCACAGAGCAAGAAGATTTTAAATGAAAGACATAGTACAACGGCATATATGCCCACCTCGGACTGGCCTAAGATGTCTTAATTATGCAGCTCATGGGGCCAGAGATGACTACACATAATGACACAGCTAGAGAGTTACTGCTGTTTTATTAAATTCTACAATTGTACTCAATTCAAGCATGTAAATATGAATGCTTTTGCTTATAAGTAAATATTATTTACACTGTAAACCCTAATGTTGTCATTACTGGAAAAATCAAGTTGTCCTAATGAAACATTACTTGAAATGTCAAGTTTTTGGCTCATAACTCAAATATCTGAGTTCCTTGAATTTGTTTTTTTTTAATCCATAGACTTAATAGTTTGAGTTATTAACACTTAAAGTCTTGAGTACAAAATTGAGGCTATGGGCAATACCCATAATGCCCATAATTATTTAATTATATTTGGTCAAAGGGAACAAATGTGGGCATTTAAATAGTTGTTATTAAGAATTCATAGAGGTTTTAGCTCTTTTGTGGTATTATTTATTTAGTAACACTATCTCAGTTCTCCTTGTGCATGTGCAACTAAAGTACGGGTGCCTATTGATTTAATGACTGACCTAGAATCAGTTATAATTTTCTTTATTTAAGCTGTGTTACTGTATTATCTAAATTTGTGTCCGTACAGTTACATTTATTAAGTAGAAACAATAGCAAATCTAAGTTTATTCTACTTGCATCTAGTTATCTTAATTTGAAGAGTTAACTTCAGTCTATATGAACACCAAGTTAAGTGAATTTAATTACACAAGTTTTGGAGATGCCATTACTCAATTCAATTGAGAGAAGGAGTTTACTCAATCGAGTAAAGTCAACTTATTATAAATAATTAATATGTTTGCATGGTTTCACTGTTTTCAAGTTTCTTTACAACATTTTAACTGTTGATTTTGGTGTTGCGTTTGGTAACTTCTTGTTTTGTGAAGTCTGAAGTTAATTTTCTGCAAAAAATAAACCTTCATGATCCCAAAAAAAAAAAAAAAAAAAAGAAATCTGTTAATTGTTACCATCATTGTGCACCGTGGGTTGAGGACTGGATGTGTACTAAAGCCAGTAATGCAAGGTGATGTTGTCTAATAAACTACATCGCATGCAATAAGCTTTCCTGTGGAAGGCTAGTATGTCATGTGGTACATTAAACGTGTTAATAAGGAAAGTTCAAAATGTGAAATGTTCATATAAAAACATTACATTTCATTACGTTTATGTACGATGTACGTCAGATTTGTAAGTAAATGTTACTGTATTGACTGAAATATTTAAGTTGAATTTACTCACTTTAGTAAATACTATGTCTTGAAGTTATGTAGACTTTTAAATGTTATGTTTATTCCATTAAAATTTACTTAGAAAAACTGTGTGCAAAAACTTGCGAAATAAAAGTAAATCTTACTAGTCATTTTTTTTAAGCGTAAGGTCAGTTTACCAAAAAAAACACCAGTCATTTCGCAGATACCAAACTATATAAGCAATAAACCAACCTAGAGACTCCAAAGCATTGAATCCAATACTTAACACCTAAAACAGCTCATGACTCATGAGTTTGTCATTATAAAAGTCAATACACAGAATGTTCATTTTCTAATTGTAGTTGCACAGTGAATGAAGGCCACAACCTTGACATTACACTGAATATATAAGAATATATACAAACCAACAGCAAAAGAAAAGTATGTATATGAAATATGAAAACCATAGGAAAAGACTGTTCTCTCTGTCTGTCTGTTTCTTAACAATTAGTGCACTTTTGAAAGAGATGGACTGATCAAGGTTCCCAATTGTTTTCCTTGCAGTATGGTGTACTCCATTATAAGACAATGAGGGTGAATTTTGTTATACAAGAATCGATTTTTGTCCTTATCAGAAACTCTGTTGCCTCTTCTATTATTAGATCCAAGAGTACATAAAAGACTTAGAATCAAAGAGAATTTAGAGATTTCCTCAAACTGTGGGAAGAACTAGCAACTACTCCACAGAAACTGTCTAAAACAAACCGCAATTTACAATTTCTTAACATTGTTCCACATTTGGCAGAGATACAGTAACACAACTCTAATTCATGATATAATATGAGATCAGTGGTACCAAGCCTTTAAAATCCTCATGTATCTCCAGTTGACCCTGAACCTAATTTACATTACATTTTTATGACTGTCCTGATAAGGACTTCTTTTCAAGTTTGTTAGACAATAAATGCCACTTTTTAATAAGAATGTGGGTTAACTTTTTTGAAAGGAGCTTGGACAATTTTTTTTCTACAGATATCATCAAAAACAGAGCACTGATAATGTAGACTACTCGTTGGTCATTCCTTGTCTTTTCTTTTTATTAGGCATGGTGTCTTATAATAGAGGTTGTGCTGTGTCCCTTCTTAATGGTGACAAGAAATAGGGAAAGATTTTGTCAATATAATTAAAGGACAACTGTGGAACTAATTATTTGAGGTGAAATATTCAATAACCCTCAGCCTTGTCAACAATCCAAACAGGAGGAGAAAACTTACACAGAAAATGTTATGACTGATAAATAGTAACATGTTATACTTGAAATTCAAATCATGTTATGAATAGATTAGGTAATATGTGGAGTTTTAGTACCAGAAGACTATCGACAATGGTGGACTTTTGAATGTTGAAACGGTGTTTGGAAAGCTACTTTGAAATTCATGTTATTCAAATCCCATTTTAGATACACAAACTTAAATGAGCCTATGCAGATGGTAATACAAGCCATTAACAATCAGAGTTAAAGCTGAAGTGTGTAATTTCTGCACCACTAGTGGCTACGAATTAAATTGCAAAATTAACATTGTTTTCAAACAGCTTTCTGAACACACCCACGTCTGCTGTTGATCAAACAAGCAGATAGTTCTGCCCCCAGTTCTTGCCATTGGTTGAGTCACTAGCTGGGTTTCCATCCACGTATCTCCATGCGCATTTTGGGATATCGCATAAAATCTGCTGGATGGAAACACCAAGATGCGATATAAAAAACATATACGCTCCCTTGAGATGGATACGTTTTTTATTTGATATAACGATGTCCTGAAAATCCAAAGCCTGCAAGAGTTTGCAGAGCATATAAGTTGAATACAAACTTAAACTGTTCTGAAGATCAGGTTTATTGACACTTACATATTAGGCATAAGACATTAGGAAGGAGAACCGCACACACATAGTGCTCCCAGATCTGTGTGATGTGCTGTTGCTCCCAGACATGAGACGAGTTCTTCTAGTGTGTTTTGTCTGCGTGCCCTAAACCACGAGTATTTTATTAATAAAAGAGTGCCGATTTTGTTCTTTTGAACACATGGGATGGAAACATGGCTTTATTTGCACATTGTTTTTGCGATATAATGTTTTTTCACATAAATTACATTTAGAACTTGAATGGAAACATAGCTAATGTTGTTGTGTTGTGCTGGACTTTCTTATAACACTAAAAAAAGTTACAAACTTCAGCTTTGAAAGTTGACGTTTGAAACAGCAAAGATTTGAGACATTGGCCCTTTAAGAGGCGTGTCACACAACTTGATTCATGAAAGCTCATTGATACCTGATGCTGTCAATCAGCTGCTGATGCTCCTCAGTGAGCAGTATTTCTGGAAGGGTGGAAGCCAGCCCTTCAACATCCCTCTCATTTGCATACTGCTTCAGCAAATCAAAAAGCCTCTCTTTCACTTCAGGCTCCTCCCCTAAAATCTCCTCGACCTATCAATACGCAGAGAAAAGCCAAAGTAAGGGAGACACAGCAATTTTATCGTAGACTCTTTGTGCTGTGAGAGTCATTTTAAGATGACATTCACAGCATTTTATTTACAAATAATAATGACTTTATTCCTTTGAACCTCTTTAGAAGTCAAAATTGTTAAGGAAATGGTTTACATCTATCCACCACTCCAAACAAAGTTGTGTAAATGAAATAGAATTTAAGTACGTCACAGTCATGACCCATGATTTGCTAGCTGGTAGGAGGGGGAGGGACACTTACACTCTAGAGTGGATTTGATTGGACAAAAATCTGTGTAGTGCAACATGAGTCATCAATATTTTTGGTTCGTTTTTCAGGAAAAGAAAGACTGTAAATTTGAAATGCATATATAGTAACACTTTGTTTGGTCAGCTTTTAGGAGTACACTAGCATACTTCAAAGCTAAAGACATGGACTACTACAGGCAATAGAACCCCAATTTAAATTTCATGGGGGTAATTTTGTTACACATGCAAGAAGATCCTCGAGACCAACCTTCTTGTTGAACTCAAGAGCTTTGTACTTGCGGTCCTGTCTGACGATGTCTCCGCTCTGATAGGTCTCTTTCATGCTGCTACTCATCCGTTTCTTCCAGCGATTTATACGGAGCACACCCAGACGGAGCGTACGTCCCTGAGAGGCCTTGATCATGGCGGCCGCCGTCTCATGCTGTTTCACTGGAATCCCATTCACCTCCATCACATAGTCACCTGCTCGCAGTCCACTCCGTCCTGCTGGAGAGTTGGGCATACAGTCCTCCACCAACAGGGGGCTGTCTCCCACTATGGTGAAGCCAAAACGACCATCAGGCCCTGGGGCAATGTCCATCTGTGGTGGAAAAGTGGATTAGGGTTAATGACCCGTTTTTTTTAATGGTTGGAGCAAAAGAAAATGAAGAGAGATCTGAATTTCCTTGAGGACAAAAAGGGCACCTTGAACAAACACACGGGCAAATGCTGCTATTGTGACAAATGAAATGAAAAAAATGTTTTTAATGAGAAAATGCAACACAGAAGCATTGTCTTAAGTGGTCTCAGACTTTTGGACCCCACTTTATATTATAGAGAATATAGAGTTTGAATTTGATTTGAGGTATTTGTTAAGAATTCCTTGTTAAAATGGCTTAAAAAAGTATTTTTTCTTGTAAATTAATCAGCTTTGTTAGTAACAGTAAATGACATGTCTCGATCAAGATTAAGTGACCTGTTCAATTCTTGACACGACTCCAATGCTGGGTGGCACCGTCTTGAGAGTCTGGGCCAAAGCAATGAGAGCTTTAGTGCTAAAAGAGGAGACATTCTGCCCATCGATCTCCAGAACCTGATCGCCTGGCTGCAGGCCGGCCATGAATGCACTGCTGCCCTCCACCACAGAGAGGATGTAACTGGGTCCATCTCCACCCAGCTTAAAGCCAAAGTCTTCTGGCCAGCCCTGGTTATTTGCAGGCAGGGCAAAATCTGCGTAAAGTCCAAAAATAGGAGCATTACTGTGAGTGATGTTTGAAAGAGCCTTTGAGCTTTTATTTTAAACGTGATATATTTATTGTCTCCACCAGTAGTGGAAGACGGACGAATGGACGGATCAATGAATAGATGGATGGATGGGTCTATCTATCTATCTATCTATCTATCTATCTATCTATCAATCTATCTATCTGGGGAATGGAAAAATGGATGGGTCTGTCTATCTATTTATCTATCTATCTATCTGGGGAATGGGAAAATGGATGGGTCTATCTATCTATCTATCTATCTATCTATCAAATAGGAAAATGGACGGGTCTATCTATCTATCTATCTATCTATCTATCTATCTATCTATCAAATAGGAAAATGGACGGGTCTATCTATCTATCTATCTATCTATCTATCTGGGGAACGGAAAAATGGATGGGTCTGTCTATCTATCTATCTATCTATCTGCAGAATAAGAAAATGGATGGGTCTTTCTATCTATATATCCATTCATCTATCTATCTATCTATCTATCTGGGGAATGGAAAAATGGATGGGTCTGTCTATCTATCTATCTATCTATCTATCTATCGAATAGGAAAATGGACGGGTCTATCTATCTATCTATCTATCTATCTATCTGGGGAATGGCAAATGGATGGGACTGTCTATCTATCTATCTATCTATCTATCTATCTATCTATCTATCTGGGGAATGGAAAAATGGATGGGTCTGTCTATCTATCTATCTATCTATCTATCTGTCTATCTATCTATCTATCTATCTATCTATCTATCTGCAGAACAAGAAAATGGATGGGTCTTTCTATCTATACATCCATTCATCCATTCGTCTATCTATCTGTCTATCTATCTATCTGGGGAATGGAAAAATGGATGGGTCTGTCTATCTATCTGCAGAACAAGAAAATGGATGGGTCTTTCTATCTATCTATCTATCTATCTATCTATCTATCTAGGGAATGGAAAAATGGATGGGTCTGTCTATCTATCTATCTGTCTATCTATCTGGGGAATGGGCAATGGATGGGTCTATCTATCTATCTATCTATCTATCGAATAGGAAAATGGATGGGTCTATCTATCTATCTATATATCTTTCATAATGGAGGAAAGGGAAAATGGTTATATCTTTGAAGGAATGGAAAAATGTCTAATCTAATCTCTAATTAAACCAAGGCTTCACCCTTGCCCCCGAAATACATTGGAATAGCACATAACCTAGATTGTGTTGTAACAGCACTGCATCATATACTGTAGCTAGTATGACTGAATACATGACCTAATAACAAATGAATGATTCAAAATGGTTAAGTAGTTGGTTATACTTGCCAATATTCAGTGGAAATTCTCTCAGCATGTTTGGGTTTGGGTCTATGGAATTGGAGAAACATTATGAATTTGTATATAGTGTATACTATATATTCACACACAATGATAGTATATGATACAATGTTATCTCATGTGAGTATTTACTTGTACATATTGCTTAGATTATTTATTATAATCATAATAATTATTTATCTAAATAATAGTAATGACATAATTAAGATAAATATTTTAATAAAAATAATTAATAACAAATATTTTTTAAATATTAAAATAATCCTAAAAATAATCTTTATGTCACAAGATTAATATTAAATATAATCTTAACTTCAGGATAAAAAACACTCTAACACTTGATTATTGTAATGCACATCAATCGTACTGTATAATATGCAGTAATGCACATGAAAGGCCATCGTTATCAAGGGCAAATAGTCTTAGTTTCACAGTTTAAACAAAGTACATTTACTGATGATAAGTCGAATAACAATTCTTTTAACATCCCAAAATAATGACTCAAAGGATGAGAACTATGGCACTGCAGTCACCACCCAAAATCAGCTTTAAAAAAAAAAAATGATGTTCTTCATGAGAAACTTACAGAAGTCTTTGGAGGCGCTTCGGGATCCCGATCGGCTTTGGCGAAGGGAGAACCTTCCCTTCTGGCTCTTCAAAAACCTTCTCATCATTGTTTCAGAGTTGTCTAGGAGTGTCTATATCGAAGTGTGTGGAATCAAGTTCTAAGAGGTCACCCCAGGTCAGCACCTCATCACCTTGCTCAATAAGTCACTCCTCCATGATTATAAAAAAGCCTTCAATGACGCAACCAGTCCAGCAGGTCTTTACCTCCATTGATGATTTTTCAATGATCAGATCTAGAATAAGAAAATGCTGTCAGGCTCTCTGCAGCCCTGTCTCTACATCTCCACTAAGTTTGGTCCAGCCCTAACCCTCTTGCAGAGCCCTGAGCAGAAATCTGGGACAAGCTAGCTGGGTCTTTTAATGATTCTTTTGCAAGAAAAAGGTACAGTGAAGCCCCATTTTTCTATAAATACCTCCCTTTACCTCTCTCTCTCTCTCTGATACTGGTGGATTGGGCCTCTCTGCGGGCGTAAGAGTGACCCAGAAACTGCCTGTCATAGAAGCAAAGGACGGCGCTCCGATTACAAATCCTCAGAGATGCTGTGATGCAGTCTGGTACATTTAACTTTAGTTAGGAGTTAAATGTAGATTCCGATCCAGGATCCTTCCTTCCCTTACTTAAACCAATAAAATGTTCTCAGTACACCAGAAAAGATTAACCTCTAGTAAGTTGAGAGGTAATGGGAAGGGCCGTTGAATAGTGGTTTAAATTCAGAACTGGTAGCCAGAGGATTGCTGGTTCAATCCCTGCAAAGATCGACTAATGGGCCATTACCATTGTGACCTTGAGCAAGACACTTTGCAGATTATAAATAAATAAGGTCTTTGTAAAAAGTGTACTGTCTCTTTGAGAGAAAAAAAAAAAAACAAAAAACAAAACAAATGAAAATAAAAAAAATAATAAATAATATTTACCATATTTTCATGACACTTAAGCATATTTTCCCCTTAAATTCCAATTACTGATTCCAGTTACAAAAATCTCATTCTTTTTACTGCAATGCAAAAATAATTAATAAAACATTATTGAATTAGTCAAGTATTTTACATTGACAGTATTTGATGGAATTATGCTGATTTTAATAAAAAATAATCATTTTGTCAGGATTACAGTAATAAAAATTAAACTAGTTTTTTTCCTGAAATAAAGTTTCAGGGGAGAAAATGTGAGGGGAAATGCACTCAAATGATTTTTGCTGCTTGTTCAATTTACTTAATTAAAATGAACTGAAGCAACTAGTACATTTTGTCACAAATTGATTTTGTTGCGTTCTAGCCATTCAAATTGGTAAAATGGAAGTTTACTTAATTCATTTGAGTTGGGACTTCATGGATTCTTTTTGCGTGCACGAAGCGGGGAGCGAAAGTGCGAAGTGTGTTCCGTGACTGCTAGCGGGTCCTTGAATAACATATAATGTGCGAGTAAGGGCAGCCGGGGGAGTTTCTGGTGCCCCCCTAGGGAGCTGGTGCACTACACAGACTGCGTAATATGCATATACAGAGTGGCGGTACTGCTTGGAACCACTGTCCACGACTGAATCAAGTTCAGCCAAAGAGTTAATGTTTTGAGTGTGCGCTTAATTCTCAAAAATATCTTAATGGTTCTAAATATGGCCTTCATTTTCTTTATGTAATATATATATATATATATATATATATATATATATATATATATATATATATATATAAAATTGTATGCAACAACATACTGGAGGGCTACTGTGCAAATGTTTGAGGCACTTGTTGCATAGTGAGGATGTCTTCAAAAATAATGACATAAATAGTTTTCATTTATCACTTAATGTCATACAAAGTCCAGTAAACATAAAAAAAGCTAAATCAAAATTTGGGGTGACACCAATTCACCTAGACACAGTTTTTCTTGGTTGTTAGCAGATAGGATGTTCCAAACTTGGAGAATTTGACAGTTCTTCTATCTATCTGTCTTAATTGCTTCGGTCTCTTCATGTAATTCCAGATAGATAGATAGATCGATAGATAGCTCGATGTTCACTGGAGGGCTCTGTGGGGGTCATGCCATCTGTTGCAGGGCTCCCTGTTCTTCTATTCTATTCTATTCGCAAAAGGAATGTTTGGGAATCAAAAATTTAAATTTCCTAATGATACACTAAAGCTGAAGATATAAATAACCATCTTAAAACAAATGTTTTATGACATTTGCACAGTACCGTGTATATACAGTGTCTTAAATGTCTTATGGCATTTGATACTATTAAGTAAATCCTGGTTTTCATCTTTAAGATCATTCTGAAAGATATCAAACCAAAAGGTTAAACTGACTTTAAATGGATCAGCAGCAAGTCAGGTCAGGGATTCATTTATAGTGGAAAAGTTTAATAATATGGGCATATGTGAAGGCCTAAGGGGTAAAAATCAAGGTACTGAATCCATGGAAACAGCATGTGTAATGATGACCAGAGGACAGATAAAGTCAATGGCAAGGTGAGCAGAGCTCCATTCTGGCCCAGAACTGCCATGTTTACAACATGAAACGGCATTCGCATTCGCAACCCCCCCCCCACCGTAACATATTTAGAAGTGAAACAGAATACGAAGCGAGAGGAAAAAAATGCAGGACGGGACATTGATTCTATTTGAATTTATTGGATCATGAAAAAAGGGGTGTTCCACACCAGAATGGATCACCCACTTTTGAGGTTTTTGAAGTTCACCCTCTATAGTACTTTAACATACCCCATTGGTAACATATCTTTTTTAAATCTATAATTATGTGCTATTTTTGCTTTACACTATTACACTAACTATTAGCAAGCGTTCAGCAAGGCCTAGTAGCCCAAAACAATGACTAAATAGCTATTTGGCTATTGGTTATTATAATTTTTGGGCCTGGTTGATGCCAGCCAAATAGTAAAGTCATTTCAGAGGAGGAGCAAGTTATTACGTATTGCTGAAAGATTACGATGACAAACATTTTTTCTTTGGAATAACAATTTTGATTCCATGTTAAGTTTAAGGAGACTGCGTTATTAAGCATTAATTATGCATTATACAAATGTGTGCACTGGTCATGAAATAAAAATAATACAAAGCAGCATAAAAATATATTTAATGTTTGTATTTTGTACTTTCATTCCCAGCCATGTTTCCTATAGGCCCTGTAAATGGCAGCAATATGTTATGTATTCATGAGTACAGATAATAGTCATATACAGTATAAGTATATGCAAAGCAACCTGACAGTAGATTTGTTAACATGACAGTTCAGCTGTACACAAAGGTTCATGCATATTACAATGAGTGAAAATAAACCAACAGAACAAAGTAATTAGGTTTTTCTGTCTGTTGAAAACTAATATATGCTAATTCAGAAAAACCTGTAGCCCATTTAAAAGCTAAACACAAAACCTTATTAACACTGACATTTTCCCCTGCACAATTTACCAGACAAACGGGCTTCCATTTGCTTGTTTTAAGTGCAAAACATGTGTAGCACTACGAAGAATAAGGCCTCAAAGAGAATTGAAATGCTACACCACGGCTGTTCACCTACCAAACAAATAAAACCTTTCAATTGTTTGCTATCTTAGACCACTACAACAGTCTGAATTTCCACTTCATCGGGTGAAGCAATGACGTATTGCTCCTCCTGTTCGATTGTCTCAATGTTCTCGGCCTCTACCATGGTAACTGTGGTCTGGGGCGTCTCATCGGTGCCCTCTGTAGTGGTGGTAAGTATGGTGCCATCACTAATGGCATTAGCCAGAGTCATGGCAACCTGTTCAGTCAAACTTTCCGGTGTGGCGATGGTGATGGTGTCTCCGCAGTCGGAGATGCCGGGGGTTTCGTCGGCAGACACATTACGCACAATGATTTGGTGGCCTCCGTGTGATTGGCTCACGATCTGTTGCACCACCTTCATGATGTTGCTGTCCAACTGAGTTCAAACACATCAACCAGTCAGATTACACTAATGCAGTCACTTAATCTAGGTAGTATTTTACTAGGTTTGATACTGACAAATCTGGATAAAGAAAAATTACCGGCTGTTGATTGTCTTGAATTATTTCTACGCCCTCCTCATGAGTCGCTTCCTCAGATGGAGCCTACAAAGAATGGACCAAACATTCATTTTTTTTAATAAGAAGTGAAACCATTTTAAAATATGATTAATAATTGAAAAACTCCACCAAAATCAAAGTCATGTGTTGTAACCAACATATAAGTAGCTATTTTGTTGTCATGTGGCAAATGATTGTTATTGTTATTACTATAGTAATTATGTCATGTGGTGTAACCATCTGGAGACAGTAAAAAATAGTTTGTGGAGCTGCTTGTACTTACATGATTGTTATTGTTATTACTATAGTAATCATTAATAGTAACATGTAATGTGTAATAGACACTGTAAAATAAAGTGTTACCGATATTTTTTCTATTTAAAGTCAAACATTTTATGTGGTGTAACCATCTGGAGACAGTAAAAAAATAGTTTGTGGTGCTGCTTGTACTTCCATGATTGTTATTGTTATTACTATAGTAATTACTAATAGTAACATGTGTAATAGACACTGTAAAATAAAGACTACTGATATTTTTTTCTGTTTAAAGTAAAAAAAAAAAAGTCATGTGGTGTAACCGTCTAGAGACAGTAAATAAATAGTTTGTGGAGCTGCTTGCACTTACATGATTGTTATTGTTATTACTATTGTAATTATTAATAGTAATGTGTAATAGACACTGTAAAATAAAGTGTTACCGATATTTTTTCTATTTAAAGTCAAACAATTTATGTGGTGTAACCATCAGGAGACAGTAAAAAAATAGTTTGTGGAGCTGCTTGTACTTACATGATTGTTATTGTTATTACTATAGTAATCATTAATAGTAACATGTAATGTGTAATAGACACTGTAAAATAAAGTGTTACCGATATTTTTTCTATTTAAAGTCAAACATTTTATGTGGTGTAACCATCTGGAGACAGTAAAAAAATAGTTTGTGGTGCTGCTTGTACTTCCATGATTGTTATTGTTATTACTATAGTAATTACTAATAGTAACATGTGTAATAGACACTGTAAAATAAAGACTACTGATATTTTTTTCTGTTTAAAGTAAAAAAAAAAAGTCATGTGGTGTAACCGTCTAGAGACAGTAAATAAATAGTTTGTGGAGCTGCTTGCACTTACATGATTGTTATTGTTATTACTATTGTAATTATTAATAGTAATGTGTAATAGACACTGTAAAATAAAGTGTTACCGATATTTTTTCTATTTAAAGTCAAACAATTTATGTGGTGTAACCATCAGGAGACAGTAAAAAAATTGTTTGTGGAGCTGCTTGTACTTACATGATTGTTATTGTTATTACTATAGTAATTATTAATAGTAACATGTAACATGTATAATAAAGACTACTGATATTTTGTTCTGTTTAAAGTAAAAAATTTTCCATGTGGTGTAACTGTCTAGAGACAGTAAAAAAAAAAAATAGTTTGTGGAGCTGCTTGTACTTCCATGATTGTTATTGTTATTACTATAGTAATTACTAGTAGTAACATGTGTAATAGACACTGTAAAATAAAGACTACTGATTTTGTTCTGTTTAAAGTAAAAAAAGTCATGTGGTGTAACCATCTAGAGATAGTAAATAAATAGTTTGTGGAGCTGCTTGTACTTACATGATTGTTATTGTTATTACTATAGTAATTACTAATAGTAACGTGTAATAGACACTGTAAAATAAAGACTACTGATTTTGTTCTGTTTAAAGTAAAAAAATAAAAAAAAGTCATGTGGTGTAACCGTCTAGAGACAGTAAATAAATAGTTTGTGGAGCTGCTTGTACTTACATGATTGTTATTGTTATTACTATAGTAATGATTAATAGTAACATGTAATGTGTAATAGACACTATAAAATAAAGAGTTACTGATATTTTGTTCTGTTTAAAGTAATTAAAAAAAAAGTCATGTGGTGTAACCATCTGGAGACAGTAAAAAAATTGTTTGTGGAGCTGCTTGTACTTACATGATTGTTATTGTTATTATTATAGTAATTATTAATAGTAATATGTAACATGTAACAGACACTGTAAAATAAAGACTACTGATATTTTTTCTGTTTAAAGTAAAAAAAATGTCATGTGGTGTAATCGTCTAGAGACGGTAAAAAAATATTTTGTGGAGCTGTTGTACTTACATGATTGTTATGGTTATTACTATAGTAATTATTAATAGTAACATGTAATGTGTAATAGACACTGTAAAATAAAGTGTTACCAACATTTTTTCTGTTTAAAGTAAAAATGTCATGTAAATAAATATCTAATTAAAGTCTCATTAAAAGCTGAAATTCTTTAAAAAGAAATGTTAGCATAAGTAGTTTGGAATAATCATTTATTTATTTAAATAAGAAGTAAAAATTATATTTAAAAATATGATTAATAATTTAAAAACTCCACCAAATCAAAGTCATGTGATGTAACCAACATATAGGTAGCCCTTTTGTTGTCAAGTTACAAATAAAAACATAAGGGGCCTGGGTAGCTCAGTGGTAAAATACGCTGGCTACCACCCCTGGAGTTCGCTAGTTCGAATCCCAGGGCGTGCTGAGTGACTCCAGCCAGGTCTCCTAAGCAACCAAATTGGCCCGGTTGCTAGGGAGGGTAGAGTCACATGGGGTAGCGTCCTCGTGGTCGCTATAATGTGGTTTGTTCTCGGTGGGGCGCATGGTGAATTGAGCATGGTTGCCGTGGTGGATGGCGTGAAGCCTCCACATGCGCTATGTCTCCGTGGCAACACGCTCAACAAGCCATGTGATAAGATGCGCGGGTTGACTGTCTCAGACACGGAGGCAACTGGGATTCATCCTCCGCCACCCGGACTGAGGCAAATCACTACGCCACCACGAGGACTTAGAGCGCATTGGGAATTGGGCATTCCAAATTGGGAGAAAAAGGGGAAAAATCCCCCCCCCCCCTTTGTCATACTTTGTCATATCATTAAATAAATTCTCATTAAATATCAATATTCTGACATTTTTATAAAAAGGCACATTTTATTCAGGTCATTTGGTGCAAACCCAAGTAAACCTCTTAATATTCTTGACACAAAAATGTATGATATTTGTAAAAAACATTTTTCACCTGAAAAATATGTTTAAAATCTTTTTTTAAATTAATGATTAAGTTGTATACACTCATGTAAACAAGGTGCAAGAGAAGTATTTTAATACATTTGACATGATGGTTACACCACATGACATTTTTAGTCATTAAATAATTTGTTTGTAGAAAATACTATAAAGATTTCTAATTTTTATCACCTCGGACAACTTTATTTGTCAATGAAATAAATTAAATGTTGCCATATTGCCATTATATCAGCCAATGAAATACCCATATCGGTCAACAATTAGATCATGTCATTAAACCATGCCCACTTTACTAGCAAACAGTAACACTGTAAGAGTGACGGGACGTTTACCCCTATGATGTATTCCTGAGTGTCGGCCACTACTGAGGAGAACTCCACCAGGACAGCATGAGGATCATCTGATATGATGGTGGCGGAGACACTTTCTGTGGTCTCCTCCTGATTCTCAGAGCTCCCTGTGTGTTCAGAGTCCTTCTGCTGCACAGAAAAACAGCCTCCTGGCCACACACACACAAATATAGAATCATTATAAAACACACTTAAAAGACTTTGTTTTGATATGTCTATAAATAGCTTAAAAACTGCCTCTTTGTAGTCCTACTTTCTGGAGGACTTCTACCTTTTTTAAACATCAGCGCCCCTTCAAAAAAAGTCTTTCAATAAATACAAAAATGTGGTAAAGAAGGGTTCAAAGTCAATTGCTTTTTTTTCATATCAGACATGCTTCTTTCAAAAAGCAATGTTTAAAAGAAGTTAAATATATATGCATTTACATATATAATGCATCAAAAAACACTGTTGCATTTGACCCCAAGACATTTTTGTAGCTGACTCTGGTATTATTTCCAAATCTTATATTTAGGGCTTTTCAAATGACAGAAAAACGTGCTATTTTTATGTTGACCTTATATAGTAGCGGTTTTCAAACATTCACTTTAGTAGATAAGTTTATATAAATGCAATAGGATCAAAGTCATGTGGTATTTACAGTTGAAGTCAGAAATTTACATACACCTTAGCCAAATACATTTAAACTCAGTTTTTCACAGTTCCTGACATTTAATTTTAGAAAACATTCCCTGTCTCAGTTAGGATCACTGCTTTATTTTAAGAATGTGAAATGTCAGAATAATAGTAGAGAGAATGATTTATTTCAGCTTTTATTTCTTTCATCACATTCCCAGTGGGTCAGAAGTTTGCATACACTTTGTTAGTATTTGGTAGCATTGCCTTTAAATTGTTTAACTTGGGTCAAAAGTTTTGGGTAGCCTTCCACAAGCTTCTCACAATAAGTTGCTGGAAATTTGGCCCATTCCTCCAGACAGAACTGGTGTAACTGAGTCAGGTTTGTAGGCCTCCTTGCTCGCACACGCTTTTTCAGTTCTGCCCACAAATTTTCTATCGGATTGAGGTCAGGGCTTTGTGATGGCCACTCCAATACCTTGATTTTGCTGTCCTTAATGCATTTTGTCAGAACTTTGGAGGTATGCTTGGGGTTGTTGTCCATTTGGAAGACCCATTTGCGACCGAGCTTTAACTTCCTGGCTAATGTCTTGAGATGTTGCTTCAATATATCCACATAATTTTCCTTCCTCATGATGCCATCTATTTTGTGAAGTGCACCAGTCCCTCCTGCAGCAAAGCATCCCCACAACATGATGCTGCCACCCCCATGCTTCATGGTAGGGATGATGTTCTTCGGCTTGCAAGCTTCGCCCTTTTTCCTCCAAACATATTGATGGTCATTATGGCCAAGCAGTTCAATTTTTGTTTCATTAGACCAGAGGACATTTCTCAAAAAAGTACGATCTTTGTCCCCTTGTGCACTTGCAAACTATAGCCTGGCTTTTTTATGGCAGTTTTGGAGCAGTGGCTTCATCCTTGCTGAGCAGCCTTTCCGGTTATGTTGATATAGGACTTGTTTTACTGTGGATATAGATACTTGTCTACCTGTTTCCTCCAGCATCTTCACAAGGTCCTTTGCTGTTGTTCTGGGACTGATTTGCACTTTTTGCACCAAACTACGTTCATTTCTAGGAGACAGAATGCGTCTCCTTCCTGAGCGGTATAATGGCAACGTGGTCCCAAGGTGTTTATACTTGCATACTTTTGTTTGTACAGATGAACGTGCTACCTTCAGTCATTTGGAAATTGCTCCCAAGGATGAACCAGACTTGTGGAGGTCCACAATTTATTTTATGAGGTCTTGGCTGATTTTTTTTGGATTTTCCCATGATATCGATCAAAGAAGCACTGGTAGACCTTAAAATACATCCACAGGTACACCTCCAATTCAGTACACCTCCTATCAGAATCTAATTGGCTAATTGTCTAAAGGCTTGACATAATTTTCTGGAATTTTCCAAGCTGCTTAAAGGCACAGTTAACTTAGTGTATGTAAACTTCTGACCCACTGGAATTGTGATATAGTCAATTAAAAATGAAACAATCTGTCTGTAAACAATTGTTGGAAAAATTACTTGTCATGCACAAAGCAGATGTGCAAAATGACTTGCCAAAACTATAGTTATCTAATATTAACTCTGCGGAGTGGTTAAAAAATGAGTTTTAATGACTTCAACCTAAGTTTATGTAAACTTCTGACTTCAACTGTATTCATTATACGAATTATTTATTAATTCTACAGATACATATTTACAAACCTTTAGCTCTCATGTGACGATTAAGCGTTCCATGCTCAGCAAAACCCCGCCCACAGTTCGAGCACTTGAAGGGTTTTTCTCCTGTATGATGTCGGATATGGCGCACTAAAGCGCTCTTTTCCCGGAACCCACTGGAGCAGTGCGGGCACGAGTATGGCTTTTCAGCCGCATGTGTACGATGGTGCACCTGCAGAGCATTCTGGTGCACAACAGATAAGATTTAAATATGACAATGTAGGATTATCTTTGCAGCTTCAGTCTTAGATTTAGTCTCACCTTGGTCTTGTAGCTCTTGTCACAGAAGTTGCAGTGGTATGGCCGTTCATCTGAATGCGCCCTCATGTGTTCCCGCACGTGTCCCATGGCTTTAAACAGTTTGCCACATTCTCCACATTTGTACCGCCGCTGACTGACGTGCGTTTCCATGTGTTTCTTCAGCACGTAGCCTGTCAGGAAATCCTTCTGACATATTATGCATTTGAACGGCTTGTAACCTGTGAAAAAAATAAAAATAAATAAAATATAAAATGCTTTTATAAAAACAAACTCTACGCCAGTCAAAACAAAAACAAAACACAAAAATGTTTTTATATCACGGTAAAACAAACAAAACAAATATATATATATATATATATATATATATATATATATATATATATATATATATATATATATATATATATATATATTTATTTATTTTATTAAATTAGCACTCTGTGTGAAGGCCATCTTAGGTATGCAATGTTTCACGTTTCTTTAAAGAAATAGCTTTAAGCAGTTTGAAACCTACCAACATGCCCTTTCACATGAACCCGTAGGTATGCCAATGTCTTGAACATTCGCTCACAGTGCGGACATTTGTATAACTTCGATTCAGAGGGTTTTCCTTCCTTCATGGAGGAATCCTACGGTGAATAAAAACACTTAATTGAAATGAAAAATGCTTGACTGCAGAATTAACCAACCTTATTTCAAAAATAAAACAAAACCAAATGAAATGAAATAGTCCTATCTGTGTTGTCCTGCAATTCTGGTGAACTCACCAGTGTCTCCTCGGCCACTGACTCCACACACTCTTCTGTCACCTGGATCTCAGTGAGTCTGGCCGCAGCCTCAGGAGCCTGCTGGATTGCTTTAGGTGACTGAGCCTCTGCCTGCTCGGCCGCCTCTGAGGCTTCTGTTTCCAGAGCAATGCCAGAGTTTATGATGGCCTGGCAGATTAGATTGTCAGCTTCAACCACAGTTGCAGTCTGAGGCTGGGACACAACCTGTGGAAGGATAGAGTAACTACAATAAACTAAACCCAAAAATTATGTGAACAGGTTACAAAATATTTAAACAAATATCCTTGTGAATTTACATACACATATTTTCTTGATATTTCCTTATCTTGAATTGACCTCACCAATATCAATATCTCTATGTAAAAATATTGCTTATGAGTCTATGATCGCTTTTACATCTCCAGATGGTCTAGGAGAATCATAGGTGTAATAATAGTTGGGTTATAACATTGATGGGGGCACATCCGGGATATAAACCTGCATATACTGGGAGTTCCTGGTATATGCAGGTTCATATCATGGACAATACCCCAAAAATGTTATAACCCCACTAATGTTACACCCCTAATTTTATACTTGAAGAAATCACCCCAAAAGTTCTCACAACTTACACCAGTGTTTCCCAGTCCTGGTCATGGTGTACCCCTTACACTAAATAATTTGGATTTGACACACCAAATTCAGATCATGGAGACATCAAGAATCCAGCAGCCATATCACCCTGTAGCTCAAGACCGGTTGCCCACTAAAGCTAAGCAGGACTGAGCCTGGTCAGTACCTGCATGAGAGACCTCCTGAGGAAAATGAAGGTTGATGCTGGAAGAGGTATTAGGGAGGTCAGCAGGGGGTGCTCACCCTGCGGTCTTTGTGGGTCCTAATGCCCAAGTATAGTGATGGGGACACTATACTGTAAAAAAGGCACCCTCCTTTGAAAGAGACGTTAAAGCGAGGTCCTGACTCTCTGCAGTGGTTAAAAATCCCAGTACACTTCTCAAAAAGAGTAGGTGTGTAACCCCGGTGTTCTGGCCAAATTCCCCCCATTGGCCCTTATCAATCATGGCCTCCTAATAATCCCCTTTCATGAAGTGGCTCTATCACTCCACACTCTGCTCTCCACCAATAGCTGGTGTATGGTGAGCATACTGGCGCACTATGGCTGCTGTCGTATCATCCAGGTGGATGCTGTACACTGGTGGTGGTTGAGGAGAGTCCCCTGTTCACTGTGTAAAGTGCTTTAAGTGTAGTGTCAAAAAAGTGCCATATAAATGTAACATTTACATTCATCAAAAATTTGTGGTGTTGAGGGTACTCCAAGACCAGTACGGGGGAAAAAAGACTTAAAAAGTGACATAAATGAGCCTTTTGTGATGATTTTAAGTAAAATGTGTAACATTAGTTGGGTTATAACATTTATGGGGGCTCGTCCGAGATATGAACCTGCATTTATTGGGAGGTCCTTGTGTACACAGGTTAATATCCCGGACGAGCCCCCATAAATGTTATAACCACACTAATGTCATGCCCCTAACTTTATATTTGAAGAAATCCCCACAAAATTTTTCATCACTTCACAGCCAGTGTCTTCCAATTCTGGTACCTCCAACACTGCCCATTTTGTATATCTACCTTATTTGAAAAACACAATTCACAATTCATGGAGATGTGTGGTGTTGGGGGAGGAACTCAAAGAACAGGATTGGGAAACACATTTAAACAATGGCACAAAAGTTGGGTTGCATTATAATGTTTCATATCATGTCTGTGATATGAACCTGCATATACAAAGACCTCTCAGTATATACAGGTTCATATCCCGGACAAGCCCCCATCTGGGGACGTTAAAGCGACCAAAAATACTCAAGCACTCTGGCTCTTTTTAAAATGTCACTGTTTAAGTGACTAGAGATATAGAAAGTATAAAGTTTAATTTTGTAAGTATCAGACCTGTTGTATTTGTCCGTTCTCATCTACCACCTGGATCTGGATGATCTCCTGGTAAGCTTCCACCACACTCACTACAGGAAGCTGCTCCTTCTCAGGGTCAGGAGGCACCTGTTGAACTTTTAGAGCAATACCCAATGGCAAGAAAATCAGAAAACCACACACTTCCAAATGTTTTTTCAGATTAAAAGCAAAACACTATCATCACATGAATGAGACTGCTTAAAATAATGGATCATGCAAACAATAGTTAAAGGAATAGTTCACCCAATAATGACAATTCTCTCATCATATACTCACCCTTATGCCATCCCGTATGTGTATGACTTACTTTCCTCAGCAGAACACAAATAAAGATTTTTAGAAGAATTTATTTTGGTCCATACAATAAGGGTGAATGAGTGCCAACATTTTAATGCTAAAAAAAAAAAAAATCACATAAGTCAGCATAAAAGTAATCCATAAGACTCCAGTGGTTAAATCCATATCTTCAGAATCTATATGATGGTGTGGGTAAGAAACAGATCAATATTTTAGTAAATTTTTACTAAAAATTTTCCTCCCTGCTCAGTCAACCACCACTTTAACTTTCTTCGTCTTGTGTTTTTGGTGATTCACATTCTTCATGCATATGCCCCCTACTGGGCAGGGAGAAGAATTTCTAGCAAAAATGGATTTAAATATTGATCTGTTTCTCACCCACACTTATCATATCACTTCTGAAGATATAGATTTAACCACTGGTGTCTTATGAATTACTTTTATGCTGCCTTTATTTTCTTTTTGGAGTGTCAAAGTTTTTGGCACTCATTCACTTGCATTGTATGGACCTACAGAGCTGAGATATTATCTCTAAATTTGTGTTCTGCAGAAGAAAGTCATAAACATCTGGGATGGCATGAGGGTGAGTAAATGAGGAAAGAATATTCATTTATGGGTGAACTATTCCTTTAAGCTAATATTTTGATGTTTTTTCACTAAGGACACACTTGTTTAATTTTGACCTCACTTACAGGTAGCTAATGTGTGTGCTTGCTTTATGTGCACTGATATGACCCCCTGTGCTACAGGCCGGTAATGGCAGTACCGGTGCTGTTGGGAATGATAGGAGGGGTATAGAATTGCCTCAAATATACTTAACAATTCCATCAAAATGTCCTGTCTTTTAAAACAGTTATGTCTAAATTAAATGTAAATAGTGGGACAAAAAAACGGATTTGTATCAAAATATCAGACTTTTGTAATATAGCCTATATCTGCCACTGTCTAGTATGTCATTAATATTAATCAAACAATTACAAAAAAACAAAAAACAAAAAAAAAAACACTGCTCTTGGCTGGATTATTTTAGTGGCTTTAAAAAGTGTATATATTATCATACAGACCAGTAATATACGGAGTTCATTGTCACATTTCACAACAATTCATTCTGAATTTATTTGATACTGCTATACTTTACTTGAATTTACTTGAACTTAAAGCACTGTTTTCTGAATATGTATTTCTTTGATATTTTGTTATTTATTTTATTTCTATTGCTTGTAATTTGTTTCTTTGTTTTTATTTTTATACTAACTGTTTGCTTGTCTTTAATAATTACTTGAATTTGAAACAATGTTTACTTAACCAATTAATATTTGTTTTTGTTGTGGTTTCGAAATTGGTATCGAGAATCATCAAATTTCACTGGTATTAGTACCGACTGCTGAAATTTTAGTATCGTGATGACACTGCTTACAATGTAGCCTGTATTTAAATTTTTCATGGTAGATCTTACTATAATAACATTATGAAAAAGTAGATCTCATTCCATAGAAGTGTGAGCACCCCTGCTCTGGTCTCTGCAAGATCTGAATTACCTTTCCGAGCTCCATCCTTGCTGACAAGTATCTCTTTACACTGATTGAAACGAATCTTCTCGGTACAAGGTGTGAGAGACTTCAGATGTCTCGTTAAAGCTCCGGACTCTCTGAACGCCAACCCACACTGATTGCAGCGGTATGGACGCTCATCTGCCAAAGGGAGTGACATCATGATTCCCCAAAAGACAGACATAGAAACTCAAACAGACACTAAATTAGAAAAAAGAGAGTCAAATTTAAGAACACCTCCTCGCAAATCCGAGTTTTACCTGTGTGTCGACGTTTGTGACGGATCAATGAGCCCTTGGTCCTGAACGCAGTCTCACATATTTCACACTTAAAGTCCTTCTCTTCATTGTGCGTAAACATGTGCGTTCTCAGAATATTTGTCTGAAGGACATATAAATTAAGAACATGTCTTTTAGAGAGTTGCAAATGCATACTTCCAAATAAGACAAACAGTGCTGATTAAGCTATATTATCTTTAAAGTCAATATGAAAAGATGATTGCAACCCATCTCCATAACGAGAAGTATTTCCAATTGATTGGATTGTAAAAAAAAGCGGTCTCTATGTGACAGATTGGAGAAAAAATGTAAAAAAGTAAAATAAAAAACAGTGCTTGGTGCATTTCAAAAACAAGTTATTACATTTTGATGAATGATTACAAACACTTTTCTTTAGAATAACATGCAATGATGAATCATTCACAATAAGACCAGGTACATGAATTAAATATGGTCAATTTTGATTTCAAGTTGACTTCAAGAGTTGTTTTACTACACTTTAAAGTATGTCTATAATATATCCATATTCACATCACACATCAAAAATATCCAATACTGTACCGTTTTAAAAGTCTTTTCACATATCTCACAGATGTATCGTCCCTCTTCATTTAACTTTAAAGCCAGTTTAGCAGGACTAGAGCTCTCATCCTCTCCTGACGAATGGTCTCTCTTTTTTCCTTTAGCAGACCTACTTTTATCTCCATTGACCAAAAACAAAGAGATTTCAATTAGTACTCAGCAAAGACAGCTGGCTTGTTTAATTATTCTAAATTCAGAGTCAACTGATCCCCTTTGTGTAGTTCATATATCATTCTGAATAAAGTTTATGATGCTCATTCCAAAATTACAAAAGCATACAGTGACCAAAACAGACACAAAAAAAAGCACCATAAAAGTGGCAAATAGGACTCATACGTAGCATGTTCCAAGTCTCCTGAAGCCATATGATAACTTCAGATGAAATAAGAGTCATTATTCACTTAACCCTATAATGCTGTGTGTATCAAATTTGAGACACAATATTTGACGGCTTCTGTTTCACTCTCTGTTTAAGCTGATGAGACAAACAACTTATTGTATGTAAGTTTCACATGTTTATGGCACCATCTAGTGGTTATTTGTGAAAAAGTGGTTTCAGTGTTTATTTAAATATTTAAAATGGCGGCTGACTTGCGTGAAAAGTGACTCTTATGTTGGGATAAATGACAGCTTATTTTAATAAAGTAAAAGTGACAGTAATGATTACATTATTACTGATATTTTCTAGTATTTGCTGAATATAAGCAACTTGTGCTTGGTTAAAATTTTGAATATTATTTTATTGAAAACCTCCCTTTGAATTCCATGTATCAAATATGATACAACAGGCTTTTGAGGTATATGTCTCAATCACCATTACATTCCATTCATGCCTACCACAAAAAAAAAATACCAAAGCTTTGAAAATTCTGACATATACATTCTATAAGATACATTTAAAGTGTTAACTAATATTTATGTGTATTTTCATATATATAGCCTGCTCTGTCATTATAAAGATCTCATTATTTTACATTACAAAGCTGTTATGATGTCATCTTACCATAAGTTCCTGAGACCAAGTGAAAAAGGTTTTACATTTTTCCTTTTTTAAATGTTAATATAGTGTTTGGTGTATAAAATACAATTGTTTATTGAAAAAAGAATATTTTATTCATATTGTATTTGATGTGCTGAATTGAACTGTAATACATTTCAATCCATATTTATAGACCAAGGAGGGGAAGTTGTTAAGCCCAAACTCTCAAACATTTGGTATCTCTGTAAAGCTCAGGGGGTCCTCTGATAATACCTCAAGATTTACCATTGTAGCATGTATGGGCTAAGAAAAACTTAAATAACAATTGTCCTAGACAAAAATGAATTGCTGGGCACAGGAGGATAATGACTTTAAAGCATTTTTATGTATCAAATATGATACATAAAAAAACTTACATATCTTTTTTACGATTGCTTTTTATAGTTTGCCTAATGGTACTAAAAACAATTTAATGTAAAAAAAAAAATGGCATTTTCTGACAATTCTTTCATATGCTTTACAGGGTTAAAATATTGCCCTTAACTATAGATTTTAAATCTCTTTCACGTCTTTGCCTATTTAAACTTCGTCAAAAGCATTATGGACAAACTTTATGGTGCTTTTTTTGTGTTTTTTGTTTTTTTAGCTTGACAGTCCCTGGTCACTATCTGATTTCATCAAAGAGCAGTGTAAACACATCAAAAGTTCTGCTTTTGTCTTCCACTTAAGGAAGTAATGGGTTTGGAATGACATATGGGTGAGTAAAGGATAACAGAATTTACATTTTTGGGTAAACTATCCCTTTAAGACTCCTCTTTACACATGACATCTTATTTGAAATTTGTCCCATATTTTAGAATGTAATACATGACAAATTTCAATAAATCACATGAAAAGGTTCTCAAATACGGGCCCACAAAAAATGCCACTTCTGGTCAACCAATGTAAATAAAAAACGCACCTGTGTTGGACACCCCAGTCTCGTCAGATGAGCACCCATTTTCGCCTAGTGTCACCTCAGTGGAAGCACATACTTCAGACTCAATAGTGGTCTGAGACAGGAGAAAGACAGATGAGCACTGATGTACCAATGCTTAATAAAACATTTACTTATGGTTAAAATTAGCTTTTTAGTGTGGGGTGGTGTGGCTAAGTGGTTAATCTAGTATCACAAAGGTAGTAGGTTTAAATCCCAGATTGCACACATATCTTTATGTAAATACTAGTGCCCGACCGATTTATCGGTTGGCCGATATTAGCCTTTCACAGATTTATCGGTATCGGCGTATATGTTTTCCGATATGCGCAGATATGAAAACTTTTTTTTCAGAACACATAATGCAGGTAACAATGCTTGGGGTGATTTAGAGTTGGTGTCATAACGTAATTTGTCCAGCAGAGCGCGCTCCGACTCCATTGTTTAGAGCTGAGCTGATAGTGGTTCTGCAGACAGTTGCGGAGTTAAGCGGTGTCTTCACAGTAAGTTGCTAACTAGTTTGTGAAATACATACTGGAATGTTAATAAACAATGACCCCATCATTTTCCCTTTTCAATATAACGAATATAACATTAACCCTGTCCCTGACAACCATGTCACTCATGTTTATCACATATGTTAGCCAGCTATAGTTTCTCAGTGCAGTCAGTAATGTAGCAGATTGAAAGGTAAACATCAGAGCATCTTTTTGCAGCTCAGCAGACAACGGTGCGGTGGTGGATTGTGTCTGCTGAATGTTGATTTCATGCTACGTTGTTACCTAGTTGGTGAGATGCAATGCTGAAAAGTAAATAAACAACGTCCATCTGTTACTCTCCGTGACAACAAGCTTATAGCTAACTAGCTAACCATGTAGCTACTTTCATAGCTTGTCAGCTGAGTGGAAGCTAATGTGTAAACGTATTCACCAAACTGTTTTGTTCAGGATTCACCATTTGGTACCCCCTTCAACCGAACAACTCCAGTCGTTACATTTACAAAATGTAATATTTAAAAGTTTAAAAGGTTTTCCACTGTTGAAAGTTTCCCCTGAACTTGTATAGCAGAATACAGTATAACACCGCTGCCGCTGTGTTTCTCTTGACTCGGCAGGTGTAAATGCTTCTTGTTTTACAACCTGCCTCTAACTGAATGGCTGTATTTAAATGGTCAGCAACTGACTGATACTAAACAGTACTACTGATGTTTATTTATCTATTTATTTTATTTTCATTTATTCTTTATTTAAATGGTCAGCAATTGACTGATACTAAACATACAGTACTGATGTTTATTTAGCTATTTTTGTATTTTTATTTATTCTTTATTTTCTCAGTGTTCATTTCTATAATTTGTTGACAATGTATAATAATAAATGTCAAATATTCTTTGATAAAAATATTTGTTTAAGAAAGCAGCCTTCCGAGTACGTTTGCATAGTCATATTGGTGCAAAATCGGTGCACAATCCACATAGAAAATATCTGTTTTCATTCCAGCTCAAAAATTAACTATATCGGCCACCATATCGGTAAACGGTGAATTTTCCCCCTCTAAAATCCGTATCGGTCTCAAAACTCCCATATCGGTCAGGCTCTAGTAAATACCTCTAAACATATTGGACAAATTAATACAAAATTATTCCTTTTAATTTTTCACTTCTACAACCTGTTTTGTCCCAGACAATTGACAAACCTGATGGTCTTGCAGAAGACGCTTGCAGCTCCTTTTGAGTTTATGTTGGATGAAAGCATCCAGAGCAGAAAACTCCTCCAGACATCTGCCACATTTATGAATATCCTCATCTGAGAAGAAGACCTTACCATTAACATAAAAAATTGGCCTTATATGCCACAAAAAAATAAAAATAAATAAATCACATCAATTGGCAAATACTGGATGATCAAACTTTACTTGTACTGATACTACAACACAAAGAACGACAAATGGATGATTCTCACATAACCTGTCAAGAGCACGTCTAGTACATATTTCACCCCAAAATAAAAAAGAACCTTATTTGTATTAAAAAAAAATTATTTTTTATTTATTTATTTTTTTTGCATTGTGACATTATTTTCATGACAAATAAGCACATTTTCACCTGAATTTTCATTACCAAAAAAAAACAAAAAAAAAACCCATTCTTTTTATTGTAAAGAATTTTCAGTTGAAGTCAGAAGTTTACATACACTTAGGTTGAAGTCATTAAAACTAATTTTTTAACCACTCCACAGATTTAATATTAGCAAACTATAGTTTTGGCAAGTCATTTAGCACACCTACTTTGTGCATGACACGAGTAATTTTTCCAATAATTATTTACAAACAGACCGTTTGATAGGAGGTGTACTGAATTGGAGGTGTACCTGTGGATGTATTTTAAGGCCTACATTCAAACTCAGTGCCTCTTTGCTTGACATCATGGGAAAATCAAAAGAAATCAGTCAAGACCTCAGAAAAAAAAAATTGTGGACTTCCACAAGTCTGGTCCATCCTTGGGAGCAATTTCCAAACACCTGAAGGTACCACGTTCATCTGTACAAACATTAGTACGCAGGTATAAACACCATGGGACCATGCAGCCATCAGAAGGAGACGCATTCTGTCTCCTAGAGATGAACATAGTTTGTGCGAAAAGTGCAAATCAATCCCAGAACAACAGCAAAGAACACTTGTGAAGATGCTGGAGGAAACAGGTAGACAAGTATCTATATCCACAGTAAAACGAGTCCTATATCGACATAACCTGAAAGGCTGCTTAGCAAGGAAGAAGCCACTGTTCCAAAACCACCATAAAAAAGCCAGACTACAGTTTGCAATTGCACATGGGGACAAAGATCTTACTTTTTGGAGAAATGTCCTCTGGTCTAATTAAACAAAAATGTAGCTGTCTGGCCATAATGATCTTCGTTATGTTTGGAGGAAAAAGGGTGAGGCTTGCAAGCCGAAGAACACCATCCCAACCGTGAAGCATGTGGGTGGCAGCATCATGTTGTGGGGGTGTTTGCTGCAGGAGGGACTGGTGCACTTCACAAAATAGATGGCATCATGAGGAAAGAAAATTATGTGGATATATTGAAGCAACATCTCAAGACATCAGCCAGGAAGTTAAAGCTCGGTCGCAAATGGGTCTCCCAAATGGACAATGACCCCAAGCATTCCTCCAAAGTTGTGGCAAAATGGCTTAAGGACAACAAAGTCAAGGTATTGGAGTGGCCAACACAAAGCCCTGATCTCAATCCAATAGAAAATTTGTGGGCAGAACTGAAAAAGCATGTGCGAGCAAGGAGGCAGACAAACCTGACTCAGTTAAACCAGCTCTGTCTGGAGGAATGGGCCAAAATTCCAGCAACTTATTGTGAGAAGCTTGTGGAAGGCTACCCAAAATGTTTGACCCAAGTTAAACAATTTAAAGGCAATGCTACCAAATACTAACAAAGTGAATGTAAACTTCTGACCCATTGGGAATGTGATGAAAGAAATAAAAGCTGAAATAAATCATTCTCTACTATTACTCTAACATTTCACTTTCTTAAAATAAAGTAGTGATCCTAACTGACCTAAAACAGGGAATGTTTTCTACGATTAAACATCAGGAATTGTGAAAAACTGAGTTTAAATGTATTTGGCTATGGTGTATGTAAACTTCTGACTTCAACTATATATATAATGGTAGTATTTTTGTTTCTTTCTTTAATTTATGCTGAAATAAAAACATCATTGTATTACCGTTTTTTTTAATTAACAGAGTTAAAATACTGTATAACAGAAAGAATAATATTTTGAGATTCACAAGTGAGCATAATGGAAATTATTAAATGAAGACTTCACCCAAAAATGAAACTTCTCTCATCATTCACTAACCCTACCCTATTGTCATCCCAGATGTGTATGACTTTCTTCTGCTGAACACAAACAAAGAATATCTCAGCTATTTAGGTCCTTTCAATGGAAGTGAATGATGACCAAAGCAACCTTCTATGTTATAATTATAACCCTTATAATTTTACAAATTATATATTTTATCATTACTTCTTCATCAAACTGGTTACATTTTAGCTTTTGAAAATTTTTCAAATTCAGTCTATTCCATTAATTAACACTGAAATTACACATATTATGCTGCATATATACGTTTATTTATGTTACATTTCTATTGTTTACTTGAATAATTTGTACTATTTACAAGTATTTACACTATGTAGAACACATGCTTATGCAGTACTGTCTCTTTAAGACTAGCGGTATCAGCCAGTAAGCGCATTTAACGAGAGAAGAAATGCATGGTTTCTTTAGCACATCCATGTGTGATTAGAATTAAATGTAGAAAAAGAGCAACTTCTGCATCCATCTTCAAGACATTTACCTCTCGGAGGTCTCTCCACCACTGAAAAGCCTTGCCGATGTTTACGCGGCTCCTAGCCCTCGACTTATCATAATCATTCTTTATTTGTTTGTCCTTTTTCTCTTGGTCTGTTTCTCAGCCATTTATCCTCCTTGGAGTTTAGAAAGTTTGCATCAGCCAGATTTGCCGTCACTCTTCTCCTCTCGCTCTGCCCCCACCTCCCATCCTGTGCACGTGCAAGAACCACCCCCTGTTGCTGATTGGCTGGAGTAGTGTTGTGTGGACCGGTCCGATCCACTTTGTTTTTGTCCCATTTACAGAGCCAGGGCTGTGTACAAATACTAGATTTTTTTTCAGCTCACCCACAGAACGGACAGCTAGCAGACTGTGAGGAGATATTTGCAGAATTTGACAAAAAGTGTATTGGATTAGAATTACTGAGTGCACCTTTAAACCAAACTTTTACTCTCAACACGCAGTGAAAGGACCTCTGTGCTAATAACTTCTTCTCCACTATACTACTCAGTCACTGGTGAAATATGAACATATACTAGCCATTGGCTAATTATAAATATTGTTAGTCACATAGTATGAGATTTGGTTGCACATGCGAGTGATTTACATGCATTATAGAGGGTTGCCACATAAAGTGAAAGATCAATCTTGGGATTTAAGAATCAATATGGAGATCATTCAAAGATCGCGATGCATCGGAAAATCAATATTTTTACCCAGCCTTAATTTTGGCCTGTTCTCAACCAAAACTGACTAGATAGCTTTAGAAGACATGGATTGAACAACTGAAGTCGTGTGGATTAATTTCATGCTGCCTTTATGTGCTTTTTGGACCTTTAAAGTTCTGGCCACCATTCACTTTCATTATATGGACCTACAGAGCTGAAACATTCTTCTAAATATCTTCGTTTGTGTTCAGCAGAAGAAACAAAGTCATACACATCTGGGATGACACGAGGCTGACTAAATGATGAGAATTTTCATTTTTTGGGAAACTATTCCTTTAAAAAACTAATTTGGGGAGAAAATTCGAAAAAAATAAAATAAATAATAATACACTTATTTTCTTTAAATTGATCTAAAATGAGACCAGGACATGTTTTGGGGAGATTCACCCACGTACACAGAAAAATCATCTGGCATTTAAAGAATGAATCGTCAAATCTAAAGCCAATACAGATCTATGCTAGGCAGCATTAGCAGCATAAAAGCCTCCTCTAAAATAACATTACAGATAATGGAGACTCTGCTAGCGTGACTGAAGCAGACAGAGTCAGGCCCACACATTTAATCGCGTTTATACTTAGTGATCGTGTCACATCAAACTGTTTGTACCTTCGTCTCCAAGTGTGGCTTGGATGGTGATGATGTTGCTATGCTCCGTTTGGTCGGTAACTGTTGCTGCCGTATTATTATTTTCTTCAGTCATGTCGTTCTAGACCTCCGTCTCTGTCGCAACGATTCGAAAGGGAAAACATGGCGGATTTACGACCTTGTAGTCATAACAACAAAAGAGCGAGGAGAGGAGGGGGCGCGAGAGAACGATCACGTCATGGATTCAAAATAAAGGCGCGCTCATTTGCCTATATCGAAATAGTTTAGAGGGCAGTTTTCGAGAACTATAACTGAAAAATACTCTAGTAAAGTTTCTTAAAATTATTAATGATAGTCTACTTAATCTGTTATGATCACACCGCAGGGTCATGTCAAAGTCATTTTAGCAAGTCAGTCCACTCGGCGGCCATCTTTGGAACGCTCTCGGGCAGCTATTTTGTTGTGTAAAGAAGCTGCATACAAGTGCAGCTCCTATCTACTTGAATGGGGAAAGACCGAAAACTCAAAAACAGTTGGTCAAAATTAGGATCAAAGAACATATTTCAAATCAGCAGTAATATCTGACAACGTTTGTATAATAAACTGTGCTTCTTTATCTCAGAGTACGATAAAAAAAAAAAAAAAAAAAAAAAAACGTAATTGCCGTCTTGTACAGCTGCGCATGCGCTTTCTCGAGCTCTTTTTGGCTCTTTTACGTGTAAGGCGGGACTTCCTTTCTACATCCGTTGACCGTTCCAATTTCTCCCATTAATTTTAATAGAAGTGGCCCTTCTCTGCTAAATAATCTCTAACCTGCAACCATGTGGCAATAAAAGATTCTGTTCTATTCTCCAGGGGGTCCTACTACAAATACGAAACTATATTTTTTAATAGGTAACGGGCCAAGAGCAATACATAGTCAGGGGGCCCAGAATTCCTTGCTACGGCCCTGCATATACACTAGCCTATTGCACTTTCATTCACCAGTTTCAGATTGTTTCAGCACAGTGATATTGAGGTAAAGTAATTGAAAATATAAAATGTGGTCAGTATATTTGTGTTTAAACATGGTCACACATGCTATGTTTACAGAGTCATGACAACAAAAAAAAGTGGAACAAAAACATTTCTCATAATTCAGGATTGCCAACTTTGGATACCAGGCTGGAGTGAGATTTTGATGCCATGGCCAGGTCCGCATTAATGAACAGGCAAATCGTCATTCAAGCCCAGGGGACCCCGTGCCCGTGGCACCTTGATGTGTCCCTGGACATATAGTGGCATACTTGATACTAGTAGGCCTTCTATGTTTAATTTCTAACACCATAACAAGACCTAATCCAACCCTACAAGGCAAATACTTTTTTTTTTGGGCCACTTACTGTATGCCAATTTACCTACCATTCACAGTTTCAAAACACCCACACACTATGGGTTTTTCTTGGGTCCAAAAAATGGTCTCCAGTGGTGGATGAGGTACCGAGCTCACCCACAAACTCAAAGTTGGTTGGTTACATAACTGCAGTTAATTACTAATTAACAGAATTACTAAACTGCATTTCACGTTTACATTGGAAATCCGTAACGTTTTGAATTGTACAATTGTTTTACTTAAAAATGCTTTGGGAAATCAAACTAAATTGACTTAATTAAATTAATTAAATAAGAGCTTATTTTTATAGGGCTAGTTATAATATTCTGATGGTATACCTACAGTATGAGTGGGCCACTTTACTGAGCTGGGACTGTGCTTCCGGTAAACATGTCTGTGTCCTTTCAAAATATTGTTTTCCTTCATCAGGCACTTAATAATTTATAGAAAGTCATATCTTGAAAAATCTAAAGGTAAACAGGGCCAAAATGCATGGAGGTCCAGAGTTTAAACCCATTCATTCTACAATTTGTACTTGCCCTTATGAGTGTTTAGCCTGTCATAGTTCTTCCACTGTATAATTGTCACTGTTAGCCTAATAATAGGGCCATAACCACAATGGATGGTTTCTCATTATTATTTTAGTTAGATAAATGTAGCTAGTCTTTCTAAAAAATAAACTAGTATTTGTTACGGAAAAAACTAATAGCCTAAACACATGTACCCAATCAACATAAAGTACTTAAAATAATATAAAAATTAAGTTTAAAGGATTCTTCTTAATAGATTTAATATGAAACCATAACGTTTCTGTCACTGGTACAACAGCATAAATACAATATATTTTAGTAAGGGTGATGATGTGCTTTTTAAAAAGCCTTATAATTGATGTTGATGCGTGATGTTGTCTCCTCTTTACCTTATCAGTGCTGTTTATAATGTCGGGGCTGTCTAGCAGTTTGAGAGGTTTAACTTCTGCCCCAGCGATTTAAATGAGATGATTCTCTGTCAAATTCATATTAAGTGCATTAGTTTTGTGGTGTCCGTGCGCCGATATATCGAATGCGTGTTGAGTCACACACTCTGCCCTATCCCAAAGCTCTGGTTATCCAATCTCTGGGACACGCTGATAAATTTCCAAAAATCCAAATTGAAGATTTGTTGCTATGTTTTATTTATTTTATATTGAATTACGTTTTCTTGTTATTTGGCGTGAGATTTACTTGGGTAGAGTGAGAGCGTGAGACAGATCCTGAAAGCGTGTGCCTCACGCCAAATGCGTGAGAGTTGCCAACCCTGCATAATTCAACATTTTCAATACGCAAAAGATACAGCAATTAAAAACTGGTCAATTTTTTATTTTTATGTGGAACGGATAATTTGAATGAGAATCTGGTATATTTTTGGTGAAGTTCAGCCTCATCTAAAATCTTGCACATTCTATATAAACCATTAAAATAGCGGTCTAAAATGATTTTTGCTCTGATTGAATGAGAACTCTCATATCTAAAATACTTATTTTAATTGGTATCACCTTGTGGAATATCAAATGGTTACTGGTGTGCTATAAATACCAGTCTGTGAGTTTAAGATAAGAAAACATCGAAACCATCAAATCTTAAATCACTTAGATTTAATTAAAAGTCAAAAGATCAAACATACAATATATAGTATAAAAGATCTAGTATGGTACAAAATACCTTCCACAAGTTATTCTATATTGTATGCTTTAAAATTATTGAGTGCAACTTTAAAGCGTTCTGTAGAAAAAGCTTCTGCAGTTGATGGAACATCTATAGAAGAGTTTTGAAACAGTTCTATAAAGTGTAGTAACATTAAAGACACCTTGTTAACTACATCTCTATATGACATTTGTGATCGCACAAAAGAAAGTATTTGTGAATTCCTCTAACGATAAAAATGTATAAAATACTTGGTGCAAATTTAAAAGATGAAACTTGACTCCATCCCTAGATATTTACAATAGAAAGGATGTTTATACCCATGTATTGTACAGTATTCATGTAACAGTAAGGCAAATTATCTACATTCTTTTGAAATATTTTGCCACTCAAAATAGTTCAAGTCAAATAAAAAACAATGCATAGTTTGATAAGACCACTTCTTCAAGATGCATTATTATAAATAGGGAACATCTGCTTTTATAGAATAAGACAAATATTAGAATTTCTGCATCTTTTCTTAGTGATATCACTTCCAACAATGATTCAGCAAATAAGGAAGAGCCATGAGGTGTGAAAAATGCCTCTTACTCATAATTTTCAATGCAGCAATGCCGTCTTGGAATTTGGAATACCCTTCCTGAGATATTAACTTGTCTGATCCATTTTTGGCTGTCCATTGAGTTTAATGATTCGTTCAACATCAATCACCATTTCATGAAGTCTTTCTATGTGCTCATTGACGTTCTCTTCCAACCACTCCTCTAAAGTGTCTGGGTAGTAAATAGCTTCCATGCTTTGCCGGAAAGTCAGCAAAAACGAATCCCATTCATCCAGCAATCTGACAAGGCAAAAGAAAGAAAAGCTAAATATGTATAATTTAATGCACCTGCAAACAATAACAATTCCAAATAAACTTCCTGACAAACATGATTTGACTGCAGTAACTACAGCTTTTAACCTTAATTTCTTGTTTATGGTTAACAACACATTCTACGAGACAGTAAGTAATGTCATTTATCTACTGAATTGAATAAATAATTCTTTCCCCACAATTTTTGATCAATGAATTTTCATGACTTGTGTGTATGACCTTTCCAGTCAGCGATTACTGGATAAGATTGATTAGTTAATAGTGCTGTCAGTAGATAAATTTTTTAATCGCGATTAATCGCATCATTTTCCATAGTTGATCGCGATTAATCGCAGATTTATATTTACACTATATACATATTTTCCTGTTAGAATGCATTTACTGTATTTCCATCTTAGGAATGAAAACAAAATGTAGCAATATAATGCTTTATTAACAATTTCCAAACAAAGCCTTCCACAGTATAAAGATAGAAATGCACTAAAATAGCACCAATTCAAGTAACATGAAACGTTTCCCAAAGTCTAAGTGGGAGTTTGACTAATTGAAAGACCTATTCCTCACATAGGTTGCATTTTCATTTAAATGTGCATGAAATCTTTTAAATTCTCATATTCCACAATATTAATCAGCCGGCAGACTGTGGCTATCTCCTTTTTTTACAGCAATCGTGAAGCCGAGTTCATGATTCACGTCAGGGCGTCAGCACCAGCGTCAAGCGCCACTTTGAACTCCACATGAAAAGCGCTTGCAGACAAAAACGTCTCATTCTGCGTTTTGGAGATAGTTCATTAAAATGCGCATTACATAGGCTGAAAAATACTTGGTTTCTGTCACAAGTTCCATCTTGGCTTGATTGTACATCAAATAGCATTAAGAGCTCCTTTCTCCATCACTTTTTCACTAACACTGAATCACTGCTATGTGTGTTTATGTGTTTATGCTGATTTATGCTGTATTAATGGTAAATGCGTTAATCGCGATTAAGAAAAATTAACGTGTTAAACTTTTTTAATTAATTGCATGCGTTAACCCTTTAATTTTGACAGCTCTGTTAGTTAATGAATCAGTCAGACCACCACTTGTGAACCGTTTACATTGATTCATTGAAAAGAATCGACTCAAAAGAACAATGAACACACAAATTCACTCACCATACATTTAGTAGTTTTACTCTACACAAGAGCAATATCTGACCAATGAAACATTTTAATGCAGAACACAACTAGATAATGTATATTCACTATATAAATATCCATGACTTTTAAGATTTAAGCAATTTCCATGACTTTTTGAAGTTTTCTAAGCTTGAAAAATCCAAATTTTTCACAAAATTCTCTAATACTTCCAGGTTAACCATGACAATGGGAACCCTGTACC
The DNA here is from genome assembly GCF_019703515.2 of Myxocyprinus asiaticus. NCBI lineage: Eukaryota > Metazoa > Chordata > Actinopteri > Cypriniformes > Catostomidae > Myxocyprinus > Myxocyprinus asiaticus. The sequence continues at coordinate 6,501,556 of NC_059357.1, read as the reverse complement.
CAAATAAAAACCAAAACATGCAGTGAAAACTATAAAAGACAGTATGTTTGTTTATAAATGTTAAGTATAATGATATTAGAATGCTAAAAATCTTACTTTTTCAGTGAATCTTTGAAAAATCCAAGATTTCGAGGGTTTGCAAAGTTGCGTTTCCGATGATAAGAACTGAATGATCCCCTGACATGGCTGCATGACACCAGACAAACAAAATGTTAGCACAAGAGTCAACCGTAAGTCCAAAACAAAGAATTAATAGTGGAGAATAGAAATCACCCTATGCTCTATAGGTCACATTTATCTCATGGGTCCTTCTATGCAAATCATTTTCAGAGACAAACAGACTGTGAATCACTCACTAGCTTGTCATGATCTTCTTAATGGAACTCTCAAGGTTGTTGTTGATCTTCTTCACCATGTCATAAATGTCTGAGCCTGGAAAGGATTTACCCTTGCTGCAGAACATTAAAAAAAAGTGGAGGAGAGGGCATTCAAACTATCAAATTCAATCCATCAAACCAATCCAACAGCTTATTTATATATTGAAATGTATGTTGTCAGGAAATGGTGCCATTTGTGTGCTAAATGTGTTCTCATGACTTCAGCAGTAATCTTTGCAAATGAAATTCCAAAAATATCAAATTAATAACCATCTTCCTGAAAATGTCTCGCACAAATGGCACTGTTCCCATTACATCCCTTGACAAGACTACAAAATTACGTTCGCTACCATTGACACTGACAGGTCAGGTTTTAGTACCCAAGGAAAAGCAAGGAAAAATGTCATACCAATCGTTTTTGTGTAGTTGAATTTCACATCCTACGATGTGCTGTAGCTCACTCCGTGCCTTGTTATTAAATGAACCTAATGCAAACAAAACACACAGCAGCATGATCTTACTCTATTTTATTCTACTCATAAAGCAGTAGTATAATAAGTCAAGGTAATCATCTCCTTCTTAGGTTAAAATGTTTAGGACACTCACCATATTTCAATGTCTGAAGACAAACAGCCAGAGATGGGATGGCCACTGGGAGCAGCTCACACAACACAGTGTGATGCTCATACCTTAAACATGCATTGTTTTTTTATGAACTTCAAGTTTAAAATCAATGACGACATTCATGTTTCAATATTGCAAACAATATTATTAGGGTAAATCTCACAAAGAAATGTCTGGGTAAAAATAAAAAGTAATAAAAGTTTTTGATCATTAACATTAATAAATGGATTAGGTATAATGAACTAACAATGACCAATGACCTTTAACAACATTTATTAATCTTGGTTAATGTTAATTTATAAATATATTATTGTTCACAAGTTAGTTTGTTATGCATTAGCTGATGTTAACATACAACGTTTATAGGAATATTCCAGGTTCAATACAAGTTAAGCTCAATCGACAGCATTTGAGCATAATGTTGATTACCATAAAAAATAACTTCGACTTGTCCCTCCTTTTCTTTAAAAAAAAGCAAAAATCCAACCCAGTCTCATTAAAATTTGTACATATTTTACGAGTTGACTATTTCGTATGATTTCGTACGAGTTCGTTCGTATAAATTTGTACGATTTCATCACGTGCAAATGCCCGGATGTCTAATGCGGAAGCGCGAGTTTCGCACACGAGGCGTTAAGGACATGCTTATTAATATTATGTCCTTACCCAAACCCCTCATCTAAACCTAACCGATCAGTAAAGTGTGTAAACATGTGTGACGAGGAGGAGGGCAGGGCCGGGCTGTGAGTGCGCTTGGCCGGGCCCCAATCAGGCTAGTCAGCCGAGGAGAGGGATAAGGCCAAGCCGCATGCAGCAGTTTGAGAGAGAGAGAGAGCCACACGCAGCTGCCGTGTGTGTGTGTGTGTGTGTGTGTGTGTGTGTTTATGTTTGTGTTTTTTGTTTAAGTTTTCATTAAAATATTACTTTGATGCTTCGTCCGGTTCCCGCCTCCTCCTTGCCAATTTAACACTGTTACATTGGTGCTGAAACCCGGGAAGGAGGAGGGATGCGCTGTCGCGGAGTCCTCGCCACTGCCATCCACCCAAAGGAACAGCCGTCCGCGAGGGGAGGAGGGGCTCGCTGCCGGCCGCCTGGAGTGGTGGAGCCGCTGCCAGGGGCGGAGGGGCTCGCTACCGGCCGCCAGAACGCAGAGAGGTGTTCCATCTGCCAGGGGTCGGAGGACTCGCTCCGGTCCGCCCGAGAAGGAGCGGCTGTCGTCCGCCAGAGGGTGGAGGAATGGTCGGGGACCAGGCGAAGCTGTGGCTGGGAACCGGCGAGCAATTTTTGTTTTCTCTCATTCCTCTCTCTCTCTCACTGTCGCTCCGCCTTGCCCTTTCCCTCAGCTCTTTTCCCTCCCCTTGTCTCCTTCCCAGGTCTCGAAAGGCCAGAAGGGCAACGCCCCCCCCCGGAAAGGTCGGAGATGTACGACATACGGGGGGTTCCCCGGCCTGAGGCAAAGGAGGGAGGAGTGTGACAAGGAGGAGTAGAGGGATAAGGCCGAGCTGGATGCGGCAGTTCGAGAGAGAGAGAGAGAGAACCACACGCAGCTGCCATGTGTGTGGGTGTTAATGTTTGTGTTTTTTGTTTAAGTTTTCATTAAAATATTACTTTGATGCTTCATCCAGTTCCTGCCTCCTCCTTGCCCATTTTAACCATGTTACAACATGATAGGAAGCTGTTGTGTGTGACTGAAGCAAGTAATTGTCGCGTATTAGACAGAAACGATGACCAGTGGCGTCATTGGCTGTAGTGAAAGTCGTACGAATTCATACAAGTGCAGTCGTACAATATCATACGAATTAGCCAAATTGAGAAAAGTCATATGAATCCTGACGATTTCACCGTGAGAGTGTGTAGAAAAATTTCGGTTACAGTGAGGCACTTACAATAGAACTGAGTGTGGCAAATTTTTGGAGCGTTTAAAGGCAGAAATTTGAAGCTTATAATTTTATAAAAGCACTTACTTTAATTCTTCTGTTAAAACTTGTTTTTGCTGTCGTTTTAGAGTTTCAGGGTTTACGGCATTACGTCATCATGGCAATGAAGTTGTAAAATTGGATATATCTTTACACAGAAAAGGTTTATAAGGAATTTTATCCCACTAAAATCATGTTAACACATATAGCGGTGTAGCTAGACCCTGGCAGATCAGGCTGAAGCCCCGGATATTTTGTTAATAGCCCGAATGTTTTTTGTGTGTGATGAAAATAAAGAGAGAAAAAAAGTAAGGCTTAATGTTCATTACATCAGGGTACAAATGCAACAAGGCAGGCTGCAAGTCTGGCTTCAAATGTAAATTAATTCCGATCAGTGAGCCCAACTTGCATTAATTGACAGTTCGCACTTTGACTTTTACCTGCTGTTCGTACCCAAGTTCATCAGCCACATTATGAACGCCTCGAGTAAAAAAAAAAAAAAAGAGCTTTCTGTTTTCTCTCCCAGGGGTGCAGCTTTTCTGTATCAGAGGCACTGAGGTTTTATTAGGCAAACAATATTTCTAAATATACAATACATAAGCCTCATTTCTAATCTTCATTTGTTCACAATCCACACACCAAGTAGATTTTAATCCATAATCAAATTAGCAGCAAGTTCACTGAACGGCGAACCAACCAGACTTTATTTAGCATTAGTCGATCAGAATTAAGAAGGTATGTCAGTAACAATACCTTCAATACAACAAAACTTTAACAAGGATAAGATTTGTATGATGTACTGTATGACTCTTATGCTAGCAGCCAGGTAGCCACATTAGCAACTGTTAGCTCGTTAACTAGTTAAGTTACACATGAGCTGACCAAATATCTGGATTTATCATTATCTGTTGATAATTACTAGAAGGGATGGGCACAGTTCCCTTTTTTACCATTCAATTTAACCACAAGGTTTCACGAACGGTTATTCTGGTTTTCGTCGGTATGTGAGAATAAAGAATATGTTTATTGCAATGGAATTTCCTCAAACGCAACTAAGAATATCAGCACAGTGAGCTATGAGCCTAAATAGCACAAGTCTTAAAATGATAAAATCTCACATTAAAGTCAAACAAAAATAATTCAAAAACTGGTTCACATTTCCATGTCACATTCGTGGAGTTACACCACTGTAAACTAAAAAAAAAGGTTAGTTTTGTAAACTAAAAAAATAAATAAAATACAATTAATTAAAAAAAAACACATTCTTACCATTAAGTTGAAACTTTTCTCTGTTAAAAACAACCTGGAATCAAGTTTAATGGTGTAACGGTTTAATAGTGTAATGAAACCCAATGCAGGTTTTTCAAGATACATTTATAAAAATTAAAGTTATTTTTAACTTCATTCTGTGATCCCACAATAGCGTTTTATTGGCACGTTAAATAAAATAGAAAATTACGATTTCTAGATTAAAGTCGTAATATTTTGCAAATGAAGTAAAAATTACGATAATAAAGTTGTAACATTATGAGATTAATTTCATATGAGAATAAAGTCAAAATTATTCGAATAAAGTCATAGCATTTTGAGATTATAGACATATTATTTTGAGATTAAAGTAAAAATGACAAGAATAAAGTCATAGCAGAAAATAAAGTAGTATATTGTGAGAATAAAGAAGAAATATTTAAAGGGAAAAAAATCTCAATATTAGACCAAACAGAGCGTCATTATCAGAATGATAGAATGGACGCCGTGCAAGCAGCTTCATTAAATCAAGGGATGGATGTGGAGAATGTAATCATATTTAGAATAGGATTTAGCAATAAAGAAATCCTTGGACTTCTGGCACATCAGCACAGAGATATATTAGTTTCTGGACACTGCAGCAGTTATGTAGGAAATTGTATTTATTCAGGAGAAAGAAAAAGACAGACATTCGCGCAGTCCCGCTTGCCGTTGGTAATGCTTGGTCTTCTTTTTTGTTGGATTTTCTTCTCTAAACAATACTGTTACTGAGGGGATGTTACCACATACAATGTCTTGAAATTAACCTATATAATTCATAGCAGTTCCAATTATTTTTCGCATCACTTGAGTGCAAGCCTATATCTCGCGCCTCCCTTGACAGGTGCCCACATGTAGAAAACTCCTGTACTAATACACCTCATTCATTAACAGACAGCTCGCAAAAACATCCCACAAATTCAGCTCGATTGCATAGCCAAGTTATCTCCTTGGTTAGTGGTGTTGTATGTAAAGACCCAGATGCTCCATTTTGCTTTTCTCCACCACATCATTTTGATGTTACTTTCCTTTCGGTTTATTCTCAAAATATTACGACTTTAACCTCATAATCCTTCGACTTCATTCTCATAATTTTTTACTTAATTCTCAAAATATTATGATAAATGACAATTGCAAATTTTAATTGTTGAATGACTTTGATTTTATTGTTAGCGTTAGTTTCTGCACAATGAACAGTGGGCCGACAAGTTCTCGCTTTGATTCGCAATTTAAATGAAAAATGTGTTTGATCCGTTTTTTTGGCCCTCATTCATGAAACACGAGCGGAACAAATGTTTGTGTAAATCATTCGTAAAAACGTACTAATGTAAATTTTCTGATTCATTACATTTTTCGTATTTGCAAAACGTAAGTTGGTACGAACAAAAAGTACACCTGCTCCCGACTACGTGTAAATCGTGCGCAAGACATCCGAACATGTTGTGTTCTTTCAGGAATACTGACATGACTACATTTTGATATTTAATTTTAGTCTAAGTAATGAAAATAAAAACTAATAATTAAATTAGTGAAATTAACCTTAAAAAATAACATATAAAAAGAAAAAACTTTTATTTAGAAACATTTATTTTTTGAAAGCAGGCTGTAGTTTTTTCCCAACTCTGCTTATCATTTTCCCAGCAGAAGTTCTTGACACGGGATGAAAGGTTAATGGAAAGATGCAGTTTACGTTTGGTTTTCTCAAAAAACAATTTGTGCCCTTTAATGTGACTGCCTATTTTTTATATTTGAAATGAGCTCGGCATCGGTAAATCGCGTTCAGTTGATAACGTATGTTCAATGATATAATACTGTTAAACCCATAAATAAACACATCACAGGCAGGTGCGTACACAGCACACAGTCGTTTAGCTTGCAAATCTTACAGAGTTTCGGTCAAAGACCTTCTTCAGGCATTCTGTCAATTTCTTTAAAGATTTTTCCTTTTGCAAGGGAAATATCACTTTTACCATCATTACCATGTTTTGCCAATGACACTGGCGATGCGCTCAACTGAACCAGAGAAGATTAATGGTGGTTGACATCCTCCTGCCGGTGTGAACTGAATTTTTTTTACGCTAAAGCTTAATTTCAAACCATTTTTATTGACCTCTAGGACTGTTTAATTGACAAAAGAACCTCCATTGACAGCAAAAGCATGCAACGATAAGTTCACTTTCTTTTTAAAACGAACATGCGAGTGTTTGCTAAATCAATATTTTACGATGTGAATGCATTCCATCTGAAAAAAAAAATAATAATAATAACTTTTATTACTATTCGTATAGATGTTAAAAGCTTCCTATTCTCATTTACTAGTGAGTTTGAAGCTTTCCATATATGGCATTGCTATGGGCATGGATTATGATAATTGTGAATGAACGTACAAGCCTCCTGAGTGTTTGGAATTCACTAACATACACACGTTTTACTAACAAATTTGGTGTGTATGAAGCATTTGTGAATCCGGCAGAAAGTTTTCGGGAAGGTCCATTTTACACGCAAATTACTTCGAATTTAAGCCCCGGATGACACAGAAGTCTAGCGACGCCCCTGCGTCTTGTGGCTATACTTCTGAAACGGTGAGTATTTTAACATTTACGGATTGGTCCCATTCACTTCCATTGTAAGTGCCTCACTGGAACCCCGATTTTTGCTTTTTTTAAAGACAAGGAGGGACCAATAGAAATTAATTGTTGTACTAATAAACATTATGCCACAAATGCTAAGGATTTCATGTTAAAAATGAACTAGTATATTTTGAAATGAACAATAACCTAGATTACGAAGTGCTGTTAAAGTACTGTATTTTTCAGTGTTAGTTCAATAGTTAACAAATGCAGTTAACTAATGTTAATCAATACAACCTTATTTTAAAGTGTTACAACAAACATTTGACAACAGCAAAAGGATAAAAAAAATGAAATCAATACTCATTAAAAATGGAACCCATTCATTTGATCAAATAAACCCCAAAATAAACAATATTTGAAGAAAAACTACAGCACTTACCTCTGCCAACCAGTAACTGCAATACCACTGAAGCTAATAGACTTGTACTGCGGCATTGAAGCAATGACTTTAAGCCACTGTAAATGGTTTTTTAAGTGTTGATCTATTGGAGTCCATCTCTGGTCAATTCCAGAGGCTCCTTTAAAGGCGCTAGCAAACCACACGCCTTGAAATCCAGCCTGCTCATACTTAGAGATAAGGTTACCTACAAATAGTAAGTGCATAAGTAAATACAAAATCAAGAAATGAATAGTAATAAAATAGTTTGTTTGACATCACATGCTGAATAAAATAGGTCACATTGCCTGTGTGCATATTGATAAGTATTTTTTTATTATTTATCTTATTAATTCTATTAATTATAATTAATTATTGGTTGTTATCATTTTTATTAGTAAATATTAGTATTTTTAATATTAATAATAATTATTTTAATAATACTTTTTTAAATTTACTTAAGTCAACATGAAATTACATTAACAACTGATTTTACTTGCGTAATCTGATATATTTCTGAGCAAGATAGGATATTTGACAAGAAAAAAATAAGTGCGTCACTTGATTGGATCATGAAAAGTGCACTCTCTCATGAAAATTACGTGACCATGGCAATATTTTTGCAAAATGAATTTAAGTGCTTCATTACACGTTTTGCTGCAGTTTCGCAGTGAAATGTCCAGTGGGGCGCGCCAAAAGCAAGTGGAAATTAAGTTGTAATCAGACGAGGCTTTTAAGGTGAATATTAGATGCTTGTTAATGTATGTCTTTTTATCTGTTTGTTAAATGTACAGCACATTGGTCAACTCTTTGTTGTTTTTAAATGTGCTTTATAAATAAATTGCCTTGCCTTGCCTAGATGGAGGTTTTAATGAGTGAAACGTACCTCCCTAACCTGTTACTTTAACCTAAACCTAACCACTAGTGTCCTAAAAGCAAATGAGACATCCTTAAGGCCTGTTTATACTTCTGTGTCAAACCTACGGTGTAGGCTCCGTGTAGTGGTGGCTCAGCAGTTAAGGCTCTGGGTTACTGATCAGAAGGTCGGGGGTTCAAGCCCCAGCACTGCCAAGATGCCACTGTTGGGCCCTTGAGCAAGGCCCTTGACCCTAACTGCTCCAGGGGCGCTGTATCATGGCTGACCCTGCACTCTGACCCCAGCTTAGCTGGGATATGTGAAAAAAACGAATTTCACTGTATACGTGCAAACGTATAATGTGTGATAAATAAATATAATTATAGTGGCCAACGCAGTGGTTTACGTTTAGAGTTCTGCGTTGGTGTGTCTGCGTCGGTTTGTGAGTACACAGCCAAAACACTATTGCATTGAGAGAAAATTTTGAAATTATTTCTGAAATAACTATACATTTCATAAATAAACAAAGGCAATGCAATGGTATTCGTGGATTAAAAGGTAGGCTATTTGAAAGGCGAGTTCATCAAAGTATGTAGTATTTAGGTACATTTTATTTTACGATGTTGCCTGCCATGCAGAGAGACAGTAAATCAGGCATATACTGTGTAATTGATTTTGACTCGCTTGAATATTAATAAATAAATAATGTGGCACACTTTCACGCTCCGTGCTGAAAACACAATGTGACACGATCACTGATCAGTAGATATAGATGCATAGATAAAATAATCTTGGAGAAAATGTGACGCTACCACAGATAATTTCTTGTCATGCTAGGGGCAGTCTCTGATAACACTGCAGACTAATCACAGCTGTTGTCGTCTGCGTCGACGCGTCACGCAGTTACATTATTGGAGGGGTGCTCGTCAGGCTACGCCGTTACCGCCGTAGCTATGCATAGCCTACATTATAGGTTTGACGCAGAAGTATAACTCGGCCTTTACCCTAAACCAACACCTAAACCTAAACGCTAGTGTCATAAAAGCAAATGCGACATGAAAAGCAAACTTTCTGATGCAACCATGTCATTTCGTGTCGCTTCTATGACACTTTCGCTCACATGTCAACTTACTGTACGTGCTTGACTGGTCTCGAGGCATGGTCCTCCGAGTCCGACACTCTATCAGGTGAGCTACCACGCAAGCTAATCACATTGGAATAAGTGTGTAAATGTCGGTGGGTCTGTATTACAAGCTTTACAATTTATAGTTTTTCAAATGATGCGTTAGAGTAAAAGTGTTTCGATATTATAACATAGCAGTGTGTGAGTAAAAGAGCGAAAAATACGTGTTTATAAAGTCTTAATCAGCCGTTGTAGTTGTGATTTGTGTGAAAGTGAATAAAACGCACAGTTGTTGTAGCGCCTCTAGTGTTCATTTCACCAGAAAACTGTGGCGAAATGTAGGACGCAGCACGTATAAGTCAGTTTGCAAAAATGTAGTTATAGTAACGTTCATTCTATGAGACTAGGTTGCAGCAGTGGATGTTACATAACAGAATGGAGGCAGGCGGTTTGAAGGGAGGAGCTGAAAATATAAAAGGGATTCAGAACCTCAGCCGAAAAGGAAAATCATTTCAAATGAGGAACATTTACATTCTGATGAAAGATTATGAAGACAAACATTAAAAAACAAAATCTGGAATAAAGTGGACCAATAAATCAGGCACAATAAGACAAGGCACATGTACTTAGAAAGTAAATAGGTTCAATTTTGATTTCATGTTGACTTTAAAGTCATTATAAGACATTAAACAAGTCCTTACCTATCTCATCCACGTCCATGTTGGGAAGGTAGTTCCAAATCATGGGGGATGCAAGCCTTTGCAAACCTGATTCTAAAAAGGGAATGCTCATGTCAGGACCAAAAGCCGATACTTTTTGGACTTTTTCTGCTATTGACATCAGCCTTTTTACTTTATTATATTTATGAAACTTTCAAGGTGCACCAAGTAACTTTTTCCATTGTAAAAAGTTTTACACCAAAAGAAATGAATAATACTTTTGACAAATATATTTTAAACTATGTACACACACACTCAAAACATTATTTTAGTATATTAAGTATATTTTTAAGATTTAAGCACACATCAAATTGAATTGTGTCATTTTTAATACAATTTAAAATATTTAGTTTTTTTATTTATATTTTGTTATAGATTACCCAATTCAATTTGATGGAATTTTGTTATGAAATGCATAATTCTTAAAATTATGTATTTTTTTAATTCAAAACTATAAAAAGCTATTGTAGTATTGAACGGGTCGCCCCTTCCTGGCCAGCCACATATTACTCACATAACCCGTCTCCCCCAACTCTATGCCAGTGCTTTAAAGACTCTTATTGTACCTTGTATAGAGTTGGAGCTAAACTTCCTAAACATGTCATCCCACAAGATCAGCCTGATTTCTGGCCTCATTTTTGTCATGAAATGCCCTACTGCCACCACATGATTGAGAAACAGCTTTCCCATGTCTCCACTGTTGGCTTCCAACCAGCGCTTTGAATCTTCGCTTTCACCCAGGCCACGTACCTACAAGTATTATATCAACAGCTGACATAAGTTTACATTTTTACACAAGGTTATAAGGATAGTTCACCTAACTCATGTTGTTCCAAACCCATGTGACATCCTCTTTTCTAATGTTGGAGAAGCTACTTTGAAACTGTAGCTTCCTAAGCTTCGAGCTACTTATAACTTGAAGTAGTTAAAACTACAGTCAAACTACTCTTTTTAAAAACGTAGTTAGCTACACTACAAGGTACTGACAAAAAGTAGCTAACTACATTGAAGTTATTTAAAGAAGAAAATATTTTTTGATATATAACAATTGGATGATATTATTAAATTCTCAAGTCAGATTGCAGAATTCAATAAAGTAACCATAGTTTACTCATGGTATTTGTAGTAAAAACATAGTAAACACTAAATTAACCATGGTCACTACAGTCGTGTTACTACAATATATATATATACTACAGTAAAGCTAGGGCTGGGTATTGATACAGATTTCCTGATTCGATTCCGTTTCATATGGGTACATTTCTGTCACAATATCGATTTTGCTTACATATAAAAAGAAATTCTCTCTCAGCTAATGCTCTTAATTATAAAGGAACCTTCTAGGTTCAATACAAAAATATACATTTGTGACGACGAGGAGGGCACGCTCGGCCCCCAACTGGGCTAATCAGCCGAGGAGAGGGATAAGTGCAGCGGCAGTTCGGGAGAGAGAGAGCCACATGCAGCTGCAGTGTGTGCGTTTATGTTTTTTGTCTTTTTGTTTTCATTAAACATTATTTTGATGGTTCAACTGGTTCCCGCCTCCTCCTTTCCCAACCTTAACCTTGTTACAACATTTTACAAATTATATTTTATCAAACTGGTCACATTTTAGCTCTTGATAAATATTCAAATTCAGTCTATTCCATCAATTAATGTCTTGAAATTGCATATATTATATTGCATATATATTTTTGTTACATTTTTATTGTTTATTTGCATAATTTGTACTTTTTTACAAGTATTTACATTAATATGTAGAACACTTGCTTATGCAGTACTGTCTCTTTAAGACTAGCGGCATTAGCCAGTAAGCGCATATAACGAGAGAAGACGTGCATGGTTTCTTTAGCGCATCCATGCGTGAATAGAAATAAATGTTTCTTTTTTTTTTTTTTTTTTAATCAGCAACTGACTGTAAAGAACAGAACGGGTATTAAGATACATTATTCAATGACATATGGATCCGTGGATCTCATCTTTGGACACACAGAACGAGTTAAACCAAACTTTTACTCTCAACACGCAGTGAAAGGACCTCTGTGTTAATAACTTCTTCTCCACTATACTACTCAGTCACTGGTGAGTGAAATCTGAACATTTACTAGCCATTGGCTAATTACAGACATTTTTAGTTGCATAACGTGAGATTCGCTTGCCCATGCGAGTGAATTACTTGCATTAGAGGGTTGCCACTAAAAGTGAAAGATAGATCTTGGGATTTAGGAATCGATATTGGCATTGTTCAAATGAAGATCGCGATGCATCAAAGGAAGATTGCGATGCATCGGACACATTTTTTGAACCCTTGACCTTCCCGAATTTACCCTTTACCATGGAAAATTTCATAAGACAAATAGAGTGACATAATTAAATTAAACATAAATGTACACTAATAAACTAAAAAGCACCCTATTTTATATAACTGAATCAGAATATAGTGATGAACAGCAGCAATACACAACATTCTTCGTAAAAAAAAGAAAAGGCAAAGCCCTTTTAAGGCTGCACAGGGCTCAAGTGAATCAGTGAATCATTTATGTGAACTAGTTCATTTAAACGAACTGTCCGAAAGAACCGACTCACTAAAATTAATTGGCGTTCCTGACACTAAATATAAGGGAATCGTTTCTTTTAACTGATTCATCTACATGAACAGTCCGAAAGAACTGATTCAATTAAATGATTCGGAGTTCCCAACGCTACATCAGAGAAAGAGAGAGGCTATTTAGATTAGCGTGTTTACTTACTCCCCTGGCTCCATTGCTGCGTTCGAATACAGTGTTACAAAGAGGGCTGGGTATCGCCAACCACCTCACAATTCGTATTGCGATACAAATGTCACGATTCGATATATCACAATACATCACAGTATCATTTGGGTATAGTTCATTTATAATGTCCATTTTGCTTGCATACAGTAAGACAGAAATTCTCTCTCAGCTTATGCTGTTATTCATTATACAGGGGACCTTCTAACTTGTTGAATTATGTAACTTTTTTAAAAATTAGTTCAATTTTACAATGTTATTTTATCATTAGTTTTTCATCATTTTGGTGATATTTTAGCTTTTTTTGTTTTTTTAATGTAATCCATGTATAACATCAATAAATATGGTGTATTGAAAGTGCATATATTATATTGTATATATACAGTATATGTTACATGTTTGGTGTTTACATGCCTAATTTGTACTATTTACAAGTATTTACTTAGATATGTAGAACAAGTGCTAAAATGTACTGTCTCTTTAAGACCTGTGGCAGAGACTTTGACAGTAGTGCTTGTTTGGTCGAATGGCTTCTTTACAGCATCCATGCTTTGTGTGATTAGAATTAAATGTTTCTTTTTTTGTTTTTGATAAATAACTGATTGTATAAACAGAAAGGATATTAAAAGAGACGTTATTAAACAACAAATGGTTTGCTTGGATCTAGTCTTTGGTCTCGCATTACACAGAAAGAGTCAAAACTTTTACTCTCAGCACGCAGTGAAAAGATCTCAGTGCTGAACTTCTTCGCCACTACATCACTCAAACACTGGTGATTGAAATCTCAAAAATTACAAGCCAGTGGCTAATCACAGAAATTTTTTGTAGCAGATGGGAAGTATTTACGCACATAAGATTGTTGGGAATAGCAGACAGAAAGAAAGAAAGAGCGATATTTGCATTTTAAGAATCGACACTGGGATCATAAAAATGAAGATTAAGTAGAAAATCAATATTTTTGCACGGCCCTAGTTACAAATGCATGAGATAGGTCCAGCGTGTCCATGAGAGAAACCGTGAATCTTGCAGGATCAGTTTGTCTCTTTCGTGCCTCGTAGAAGCGTCTCTGACTGCACTGACAATATTGCGATAAATCATGACACATGGATCTAAGTATCGATACAATATCGTGAGGAAAAGTATTGTGATATATCAACATTTGACTGTATCGACACAGCCCTAGTAAACAATTACTGAATTTTTATTTTTGGGTGAACTAAACCTTTAAGGCTCAGGTATACTTAGTTTTTCTGCGTGCCATTCTGTCTTGCACACGGTCGAGCAATCAGCCTTTCAAAGTATACTCTTTTGACCACGAGTGCAGATGGATGCATTCGAAGCATGCACACTTGCACTGCTTTGTAATACTCTTTAGTACAGTCAATGGCAGGCGCATGCACAGATGATGCGGACAGGCCACGCGAACTGTGCTGATGACAAAAACTGCATCCCGGAACGCAGAAAACCGAAGTATACTCTTGCCTTTAAGCATGATGACAGCCTCAATCAACATTCACTTTCATTGCATCTTTTTTCCACACAATAAAAGTGAATGGTGACTGAGGCTGTCATCCTGCCTAACATCTCCTTTTGTGTTCCATGAAAGAAAGATAGCCAAATGGGTTTGGAACAACATGAAGGTGAGTTAATGATGACAGTTATTGCAGCACTGTAATCTAAAACACACAACCTTTTAACTGGTTTACAAAGAATAAGGATCCACCAACCTCATCAGCACCAATGTGGAACCATTTTGATTCTGGGTGCTTCTTCATAACCTGTGTTAACATTTCTTTAACAAGCTCCAGGCTTCCTTGGGCCAGAGAGTTTATGCTATTGGGATACTCAGCCACTTCTCTCAAGCTGAAATACTTCTCGTGTTTTAAGACAAACTAAAGAGAAATCAGAAAAGACTGCTTAAGTGTGAGCAGGAGTGTTAGACCAGCTAAATAAACAAAGCTGAGTGAAAGCACAGTGTATCTAATGCATTTTTATGGTTATGTTTCGACACTACCCCCACACCAACCACCAGATGCAATGTTAATCTCGTCAACTAAGGGTACATTTACACGACATCGATGTACTAAAAACGGAAAAGTTTTTCCTTTGCGTTTTTGAAAAGTTTTGCGTACAGAAGACAACGTTGTCAAAACAATCCCCGTTCACACGTATCCGCAAAAATGACTAAAAACGCGGTATTATGCATGCCAGGCCAGTAGTTAGCGATGTCACTTTGTAAAGAAACACTACGCGCCTGTGCACATAAGCATTCTTCCACAGAGCGGTGAATACAAACAATGAAGATAGTGAAAGCATCAAGCAATTTTGTCTGGACGGACGATGAGGATTCTTTATTACTACAAGTCTTGAGCAGCACAAACACAGTCCTGTAGTTTTGAATGTCTCACGCGTTGTTTTGAAGTACTTGCGCGCATGCCTATAGACTGAACACGTAATACGTGTGTGCAGGACGTCATCGTTTTCACAAATTCACGTTTTTGTACGTTTACACGGAGACAATAACGGCATCGTTTTCAAAAATGTGCACTTTGAAACCCGTTTTCAAAAGTTTGTGTTTTCAAGCCCCAAAACGCCGTTGTCGTGTAAACGAACAGCCAAAATGCATAAAAAGTTTTCCGTTTTCAATTGAAAACGTTGTCGTGTAAACGGCCCCTAAATTACTGACTTTTTTCCTTTTAAAGAAAGAAATTCTATAAATAATTCATTCAAATAATCTAGTCATAGTATGTTTCCCTGCTTGCGCTGCGTGAGCTGCAAGAGCTGAACACCTGTACAAATTATTTTAATAACGGGTCAAGTACCTCAGTTAATCAGCTATAACTACAACATTAATATAATATTACAGTTCACATCTGCATAGACCATGAAGTGAATGAACAGGTGAAATTAGTCTTACGTGCTAGTCAGAATGCATAACTTGCATTGTGAATACAAAGTTCATTAAAAACATGCTACACATAACGCAATATCCTAAACTCTCTAAACTTGAGGAATTCACAACAGAGTAGCTTCTAAAAGTAGCTAATACTTAAGTATATTTATTATAAACAACAGTTACTTTTTTGTTTTTCCGCTCAACTAATTCAAAATATTGTCTACATTTCCTCCTTGTTCATTGACTCGTTAGGGGACACATACCCTTCAGCCGTCACCAAACGCAAACAGATGTACATATTAACATAATTCACGTTTTAAATGTGTTCTACATATATAATATCATTTTAGAAGTATATGTAACCCAAGTAAAGCAATTAAAATTAATTAACATAATTGAAAGTCAGTAACTGTAATCTGATTACAAGAATTTGAAATGTAATGTACCAAAAGTAATTAGATTGCTGTAATTAATTACTCTGTACACCCAACACTGTTGAGTATATAATGTGAGCATGTTTGAGATACTGACAGTATTTATATAATTATAATTATATAATACTTGTGTAATAACAGTATACTAGACTCTTCTATTAGACTCTACCAATATTTTTACAAAAAAAAAAAAAAAAAATGTGAGTTGTGCTGACCCATGTAAAACCTATTGCCACAATACTAGGGTGATGTGGGTCGTTAAATTGCTTTTTGGTTACGAAGGTGTTCTGAGTGGTTTTTATTGAATTACTTTGTGGTTAGTAGGGTTTTCTGGGTGATTGCTAGGTAGGGGCAGTGGTAGCTCAGCGGTTAAGGCTCTGGGTTACTGACCAGAAGGTCGGGGGTTCAAGCCAAGTTCCCCAGCCAAAATGCCACTGTTGGGCCCTTGAGCCTGCTCCAGGGGTGCCATATCATGGCTGACCCTGCACTCTGACCCTAGCTTAGTTGGTATATGTGAAAAAAATAATTTTATTGTATATACAGTACTGTGCAAAAGTTTTAGGCACTTGTGAAAAATGTTTCACAGTGAGGATGTCTTCAAAAATAATGACATAAATAGTTTTCATTTATCACTTAACGTCATACAAAGTCCAGTAAACATAAAAAAGCTAAATCAATATTCGGTGTGACCACCTTTGCCTTTAAAACAGCACCAATTTGCACCAATAGGTACACCTGGACAGTTTTTCTTGATTGTTGGCAGATAGGATGTTCCAAGCTTCTTGGAGAATTCACCACAGTTCTTCTATCTATTTCAGTCTGTCTCAATTGCTTCTGTCTCTTTATGTAATCTCAGACTGACACGATGTTCAGTGGGGGGTTTTGTGAGGGCCATGACATCTGTTGCAGGGCTCCCTGTTCTTCTATTCAAATCTTTTCTATTTGCAAAAGTAATGTTTGGGAGTCTAACATTTATATTTCCTATTGACACACTAAAGCTGAAGATATAAATAACCATCTGAAGACAAATGTTTTTGTGAAACATCTTAAGTGCCTAAAACTTTTGCACAGTACTGTATGCTAAATGTATAATGTGTGACAAAATTAATCTTCTTCTAGATGCTTACTGGCCCAAGTCAAAAGATCCCCACCCCAAGATATGCTTGCCCCTAGATATGGCTCAGGCCTCCAATTCAACGCAAGTCAAAAAAATTCTAGATTTTTTCTTGTTTTATTGTAAGTCAAAACACTTAGAAAAGTAATAGCACACCTCTCCAGAACAAGCCACATGATTTGAGGTTTCATTCATGTCCGTAGCGCAAAAAATACTTATGGTTAGGGATTTGTTCAACTCCCAAATCCCAAGTACGAGCTTACCTGTGTAAACAACACAAATTAGGTTCTTCTAAACTTGCCTCTAAGTGTCCGAACACCTGCACCAGTGGAATCAGCTCAAGCTGGTTCCGTTTGGCCAGAGACTTAATTTCTTCTATATCTTCCGGACTTTTCCATAAACAAGGGAACAAGAAGCAATCAAACAGAGATAAAAGAGTAATTAGTCATCAAATTTGAAATGTATTCACAGTTAATCAGACACTCCGATTCAGAAACCCACCTGTACGCAAAGCTTGATTTGAGTATCGCAAGTTCACCCTCATATGGAAACATATCCTCATATTCCAGTAATATCCCATTAGCACCCAGAGATGAAAGCAAAGGGAAGATCTATAAAAGGACATTAATGTAAACTATTTTAAAAAACTATACATACATTTAACTACATGTTTACAACACAACCTTGTTTGCATAGATCATCCCCACCTGTTCGAGATATTTGACTTTAGGTGCTGCACCTTTCAAGTCTAAATGGACAATCTTAAATGGAGCTGCCATTGTATTATCATCAGGAGCTTGTTTGACTTCTAGGTGTAGCTCTTCTTGGTTTGACAGGACGCTTGCTGGTTTCTTAGGGTGAACTTCTAATCTGTCTGTGCTTGGTTGCTGGGGTTGTTCCTTTTTCAGTGGATCAATCTGATTATCCACCAAATTCAGCGGTGGGATACGGTGCTGTGACCAGAAACCACTACCTTGTATGATCTTTTCCACTCTTCCACTGCTTGAGCTATAAATAAAGGTTGCAATGACAAACTTGTTTGAGACAATTATGCTTGGTTTGAGTGATGCTTGGGTGTGCACATGTAGATGGAGACCCATGAGAGGTGGAATTCTCACCTGGGGCTGAAGAAGTATTTCACTGTGGCAACAATCACCAAGCAGCCGACGATAAACCTCAGGAACTTATGACTGTTCATGTTTATGTCTTTGAAGGACAAACCACAGAAATAAAGCCAGGTGTTAAAGTCAGCTGACCTGCATAATACAAGATTTGCAATGGAAATCACATGACAAAACAACTTGTTTACTGGAAAAAATCTGTTGCAAATACACCGATCAGCCACAACATTAAAACCAGCTGCCTAATATTGTGTAGGTCCCCCTCGTGCCGCCAAAACAGCACCAACCCGCATCTCAGAATAGCATTCTGAGATGATATTCTTCTCACCACAATTGTACGGAGCGGTTATCTGAGTTACTGTAGACTTTGTCAGTTCAAACCAGTCTGGTCATTCTGTTGAACTCTCTCATCAACAAGGCGTTTCCATCCACAGAACTGCCGCTCACTGGATGTTTTTAGTTTTTGGCACCATTCAGAGTAAATTCTAGAGACTGTTGTGCGTGAGATCAGCAGTTACAGAAATACTCAAACCAGCCCAACAATCATGCCATGGTCCAAATCACTGAGATCACATTTTTCCCCATTCTGATGGTTGATGTTAACATTAACTGAAGCTCCTGACCCGTATCTGCATGATTTTATGCACTGCACTGCTGCCACACGATTGGCTGATTAGATAATCGCATGGATGATTGTTGGTGTCAGACGGGCTGGTTTGAGTATTTCTGTAACTGCTGATCTCCTGGGATTTTCACACACAACAGTCTCTAGAATTTATTCAGAATGGTGCCAAAAACAAAAAACATCCAGTGAGCGGCAGTTCTGCAGATCGAAATGTCTTGTTGATGAGAGAGTTCAACAGAGAATGACCAGAATGGTTCAAACAGATAAAGTCTACAGTAACTCTGATAACTGCTCTGTACAATTGTGGTGAGAAGAATATCATCTCAGAATGCTATTTTAAGATGCGGTTTGGCGCTGTTTTGGCGGCACGAGGGGGACCTACACCGTATTAGGCAGCTGGTTTTAATTGTACTGCATTTTATGAGTTTGACTAAACAAGACAAATGTAATAAAGTAATTTTAACAAAACCTGTAGTATTACATCAACAACCAATCAAGGTAGATCATAATATTACATGCATTTAATACTTGCTATATTTTAATCAATTCTGACTGCTCAGCAATAGAAGATGGGTCACTTTACAAATTAATGCACATTGTTATTACTCACAAAATTTCAAAATGTCTACTTACTTTGAAAAAGAGCATTGATCCTATAGGTTAAAGAAGTTAATAAGGTATAGTCACACGTTTACTTCCGTGTGTGGTTAGCACAGCAAAGCATCTGTGCTGTTGCAAAGTAAATGTGAGAAGCTCAACCTGTCTGACTTGACTTCCCTAAAACATCTATTTGCATGGATAATGCACGCGGACTAAAGTGGACAGACAGGTATCTCAGCGGCGATCGAAACACCTGAACACATACAACCTAAAAGTAGGGGTGGGCGAATCGACAGTAAAGTATTGATACTTACGATACTGATGTGGTATCAAGAATATCGATCCCTTCATAAAAATTCTCGATTCTGAATTTTTATTTAAATTTTTTATTATTATTATTATTATTATTATTATTTTTAAACAAGTGATCTCATTATTTAGATAACATGAATATTAATGCATCTCATAAGCTTCGAAGTGGAAAAAAAAAATAAGGCACCGGAACTATTTTTTCTTCCGCTTATCTTGACGCACAGAAAGTTTTTAATACACTTGCAGTCAAAGCGCTCGTTTAAAGAGGGAGCAGTGTTTTCCTGAATTAATGACAGAAAAACAGCATCTGGAGTTATTCAGACAAAGTAATCACAAATCTAGATGTGACATGTATTATAATGGTCTTGCTTGACAATTTTTTACAGGTTATAGTTGTTAAAACATTGATAATGATCTTTAATCCTCGTTAATGATACCCTCATGAAAACTACCCATGGATTTACTGTAGTAATATTGTATTAACCATGACTAGTAACCACGACTGTATAGTTTTTTCTTTCTTTTTGGCAGTAACCAAGGATTTGATACAATTAACCATGGTTATACTACAGCATTACTGTAGTATCCATATGGTAACTTGGTTTAATTAATAGTAACCATATAATAATATATATGGTTCATTTTTAGGTTTTACAGTATCTCACAGAAGCGAGTGCACCCCTCACATATTTACTCACTTTTGTTGCCAGCGGTTTAGACATTAATGGCTGTGTGTTAAGTAATTTTGAGGGGACAGCAAATTTACACTGTTATACAAGCTGTACACTCACTACTTTACATTGTAGCAAAGTGTCATTTCTTCAGTGTTGTCACATGAAAAGATATAATAAAATATTTACTAAAATGTGAGGGGTGTACTCACTTCTGTGAGATACTGTATATGTGGCTTATACTTACTAATTTTTAAAGGGTAAACAAAGCAGCCTAATAATTTTCTGTTTAGGCCCATATATATATATATATGTAAAGGAATAGTTCACCCAAAAATGAAAATTTGCTGATAATTTACTCACCCTCAGGCCATCCAAGATGTATATGTTCATCAGAACAGGATTTAAGATTTTTAGGAAAGTATCCCAGGTTTTTTAGCTTCATCCAATGCAAGTGAATGGACACCGATTTTTGACGGTCCAAAAAGCACACTTAGTCAGCATCAAAGTAATCCGCACGACTCCCGCCGATCAAGTAATGCCTTCTGAAGTGAATCGATACGTTTGTGTGAAAAACGAATCGCTAATTAAAACTTTATTAACTTTAAAATATTGCTTCCTGTAAACTCTGAATGCCTCACGTCGCTGTTGCGTGACGTTATCATGTTGGCGCGTTCACACGAGAATTCAGCAGTTCCGCTCTGTTTACCACAGAGGAACGTACTTCACACGAGAGTTAGGTCAATTCAAACAGCTACAGAGAGCGGGCGGAAGCGCCGATTTAAAGTTAAAAACTTTTTAATTAGCGATTTGTTTTTCACACAAACATATCGATTAACTTCGGTAGGCATTACTTGAGTGTGGATTACTTTGATGCTGACTAAGTGTGCTTTTTGGACCGTCAAAAATTGGTGTCCATTCACTTGCATTGGATGAAGCTAAAAACCTGGGATAATCTCCTAAAAATAAATAGATTCTCTATGGGGTTCAGGTCTGGTGAGTTTGCTGGCCAGTCAAGCACACCAACACCATGGTCATTTAACCAACTTTTGGTGCTTTTGGCAGTGTGGGCAGGTGCCAAATCCTGCTGGAAAATGAAATCAGCATCTTTAAAAAGCTGGTCAGCAGAAGAAAGCATGAAGTGCTCCAAAATTTCTTGGTAAACGGGTGCAGTGACTTTGGTTTTCAAAAAACACAATGGACCAACACCAGCAGATGACATTGCACCCCAAATCATCACAGACTGTGGAAACTTAACACTGGACTTCAAGCAACTTGGGCTATGAGCTTCTCCACCCTTCCTCCAGACTCTAGGACCTTGGTTTCCAAATGAAATACAAAACTTGCTCTCATCTGAAAAGAGGACTTTGGACCACTGGGCAACAGTCCAGTTCTTCTTCTCCTTAGACCAGGTAAGACGCCTCTGACGTTGTCTGTGGTTCAGGAGTGATTTAACAAGAGGAATACGACAACTGTAGCCAAATTCCTTGACATGTCTGTGTGTGGTGGCAAATTCTTGAATCGATTTTGCTTGACAATCCTCATAAGGCTGCGGTTCTCTCGGTTGGTTGTGCATCTTTTTCTTCCACACTTTTTCCTTCCACTCCACTTTCTGTTAACATGCTTGGATACAGCACTCTGTGAACAGCCAGCTTCTTTGGCAATGAATGTTTGTGGCTTACACTCCTTGTGAAGGGTGTCAATGATTGTCTTCCGGACAACTGTCAGATCAGCAGTCTTCCCCATGATTGTGTAGCCTAGTGAACCAAACTGAGAGACCATTTTGAAGGCTCAGGAAACCTTTGCAGGTGTTTTGAGTTGATTAGCTGTTTGGCATGTCACCATATTCTAATTTTTTGAGATAGTGAATTGGTGGGTTTTTGTTAAATGTGAGCCAAAATCATCATAATTAAAAGAACCAAAGACTTAAACTACTTCAGTCTGTGTGCATTGAATTTATTTAATACACGAGTTTCACAATTTGAGTTGAATTACTGAAATAAATGAACTTTTCCACAACATTCTAATTTATTGAGATGCACCTGTATGTGGTACCGCCCATCCCTATCTGAAAGTGACAGTAAAGTGCGCGTCACATCGAAGCTTTACGGCGCTTTTTGAGGCAGCTGACTTGATGATTTCAGTAATGGCTTAAACGAAAGCATGGTACTAAGCTAATAAATAAACTAAAAAACACTGATTAACTAATAACATGGTCTCGGAACAGTTCTAAAGGCATTTTATTTTCATCCTACCTCCTTATACAGCCTCAGAAGGCAGCGTTTTCCCGCATTCGGACGCAGCCTGAGTTACCGTAATATGTCGTATATATGGTAATTCCAAAATGAGTATCAATTCCCAGCTCACTCCGAAGGGCAGAGCCCTTGGAATGGGCATTATTTTTTTATTTTTATTTTATTTTTTCCATGTTGAATATTCATTCTTGACTGATATACTACTTGGTATTTCGATACCTGGGATACTTTCAAAATGTATTTGCAGCTTGATGAAATCACATTGCTTAGGTTTAAATTGTAATAATCCTCAGAAATACGACATGAAGTGCCTTAAAGATGCCTTGAATACCGTTATCGTATAGTTGCTTTATATTCAAATGTCTAAAATCTTCTTTCGTCTGCCTTTTAAAATTCTTTATTGCACAAACTGGGAGGGACGTTAAATGTGCTAAAGCGTGACAAGACACTTGCCTCTTAGTAAGCTGTAGTTACGTTAGCGTTCCGACAAGCCACGCCTCTGACTTGACCAGTGTTTGCTATGATTGGTCAGGGCTTCTTTCAGGCAATCTGTGATTAGACAGTTGAAAACTCGTTCATGCATTCCTACCAATCACAGCAAAGGGCGGGGCCTGTCCGAAAACGTTGTACACAATGGCGTCGCATTTCAGCGGAGTACTGCAACTTACAGATCTGGATGATTTTATTACTCCGTCTCAGGTTAAATGTCTATTTCTGTCAGTTATATTAAAAAGTTACATTACTATACATTCCAAATGTTTACTTTAGCTTCGCTTGATGTGTCAGGAAAAAAGGGTTACTTACCGAGCCCATAAGAGCAGACATAAGAATGTAACTAGTAGATCACTACATTTTGGAGTGTTTTGAAGTGTCACGTGCTTCCGGCAATTTATTTCTAAAAATGTTCAGATCCTGTAAATGCATAGCATCAATTATACTTGCTTATTTAGAGCTCTTTAAGGTACAGAGAGTAGAGGTCGACCGATAGTGAATTTTGCCGATACCGATAACTAAAGTGGTGGGAAAGGCCGATAACTGATTAATCAGCTCATAGTTTTTAAAAATGGATTTAAAATCTCATTCTTTCTTTATTATGGCAGGCAAAGGCAAAGAGTCCAAAATTAATACATTCCCAGATGCAGTTTTTTTTTTTTTTTCAACCAAAATCCCAATAATAACCAGAAAAAAATTCAGATTTGGTATATAATGTGGGACTTTTAAGTATAAACAAACTTGAAACACACAGGGACTCTTATTTTGGAATTATGAAATGGTGAAAAAACTATCGGCAACTATCGACAAATTTTTGCAGATATCCGATAGTTCCAAAAAGCAACTATCGGCACCGATTAATCGGTAAAACCGATATATCAGTCTACCTTTAACAGAGAGTTACTCTGTCTCAAAACCCAGTGTGCTCCCTACCTAGACAGCATTTGTGAGCCACTGGGTCAGTTTGAGTGCGTTGGGTTTTGGAGTATAAATTCATTTTATTTCAATTTTCATAGGAATGTGTGAAGCCAGTGAAGGTGGAGAAGAAACAGGGAAGATCTGTGGCCAAAATTCAAATAGAAGATGATGGCAGTTATTTTCAGGTCCAGCAGGTGAGTAGAAATCATGTGACATTTATTTAGAGTCAGTATTGTACGGTTGTGTCTATTTTACACAAGAAACTTCTAAATTCAATATTGTTTTTCTGATAGAGTAGTCATTTTATTTTTCTTTGTTGTAAATTTGATGATGGTAAGAACATTTTTTAAATAGTGTCTATTTTTTCTCTGTCAAGCATGTTTGTGCTTTAGACAGGAAATCAGATATTTGCTCTTTTAACAGGATGGCCAAAGGCAAAAGTTGGAGAAGGCAAAGATTACTCTAAATGACTGCCTCGCATGCAGTGGCTGCATTACATCTGCAGAAAGTGTCCTTATAACCCAACAGAGTCATGAGGAACTATATCGTGTGCTACGTCATAATAAGGTACATTATGTACATCAAATTTACATTGTTGCTTCACATACCTCAATTTAAAGTCAGCATGAAACAGTGGTCACAACCCATTTTACTGATATAATACTATGCATTTCTGATTGAAACTGGGTATTTAACAAGCAAAAAAACAAAAATGAAGGATGGGTTCCATACCAGAATGAAGCTAGTTAGTTGGAGTGGAGGGGCTGAAAAATGTTAGACAAAGTACACTGAAAAAAAAAAAAAAAAAGAGATTTTGTGGTGAAGTAAATATAGCAGAAAAGATTCCGTACTTTGTACATTGATTGAACAAGTTAGTTAGAACAAGTAAATACAACATTTGTTTTTAATTCAAACTTGTAAAAAAGAATGCTTTAGTTTATAAGTAAATATGATTTATGATTAGCTGTTATTTTTACGAGGCGTCATTGTGTAATAATCCTAAAGTAAATGTCAGTGGTAAATAAAAGATGTAAATTTTACTTAAAGGAATAGTTCACCCAAAAATGAAAATTTGTTGATAATTTACTCACCCTCAGGCCATCCAAGATGTATCTGAGTTTCTTTCTTCATCAAAACAGAATTTAAGACTTTTAGGATTTCATTTCAGGCCTCCTCCTTTAAACAATGCAAGTGAATGTCCTCCATTTTTTGACGGTCCAAAATGCATATTTAGGGTGCATCAAAATAATCCACACTACACCAGTCGACAAATAAAGTTCTTCTGAACGCAAACGATTGATAATATTTTAGAAACAAAACAATACTTATTTACCTTTTAACTACAAATGTTTGCTTCCGTACATCTCTGTGACGTGCGCTCATGAGAGGGATGACGTAAGCTCGTTGGGAAGGTCACGCGTCACGTGGAGGAGGAGTCAGGAAGCGTGTCATTTTTTTACAAGAGAAACTTGCACAAACAAGACCAAGTGCCGTTCACAAACCAAAACAGTCTAAAACAATTAAAAAATATATATATAAAAAAAAAAAAATGTCCAAATAATAATAATAATTAAAAAAAACCCAATGTAAACAATGATGCTCTTCCTGACTCCTCCTCCACGTGACGCGCGACCTTCCCAACGAGTTTACGTCATCCCTCTCATGAGCAGTCACAGAAATGTACGGAAGCGAACATTTGTAGTTAAAAAGTAAATAAGTATTGTATTAAGTATTGTATAAGTATTATAAGTAAAGTCTTCAATTTTGTTTTGATGAAGAAAGAACGTCAGATACATCTTGGATGGCCTGAGGGTGAGTAAATTATCAATAAATTTTCATTGTTGGGTAAACTATTCCTTTAAAGCTGAAGTATGTAATTTCTGCAACACTAGCGCCACCGAATGGAATTGCAAAAATAAACAATGTTTTCAAAACGGCTTTCCGAATGTCTGATGTTGTTCAAGAAGTTTGATAGTCCCAACTCACTCCTTTGGTTGAGTAATGTTGTTGGGATGGGCCACTCAAATCAAACTGGAAATTTTATAACGCCACAGAGACATAATGTTTACAGTTTTTGAGAAAATTAACCTATAAATGGCTTACTTATACAGTAGTTGTCGCTGCATATTAATCTGGAATAGGAGAAAGAATTTTAACACTGAAAATGTTAAACTAAAAACTAAAAAACTGTGTGCAAAAACTTGCGAAATAAACACAAAGTAAATTTTTTATTTTTTTTCAGTGTGTACAAAGATTACGGGAATTTAACATTTTATATCTTTTGAATAATGAATAATTCACCAATAAAACCATCAACATGTCATGTAGTACATGATTTAACATGTTAATAATGAAAGTTCAAAATGTGGAATGTTCTAGTAAAAATTTCATTTAGATTTTATCAAGCTTATTTAAATACCATATACGTCAGATTTGTAAGTAAAAGTTACTGAAATTAAGTTAAATGTATTCTCTTTTACTTCAGTTAATATTATGTCATGAAGTAGATTAAGTAGACTTAATACTCAATTTTATCCCATTAAAATGTACTTAGAAAAACTGTGTGCAAAAACTTTAACCTCATTATTTTTTTCAGTGAACAAAGATTACAGAGATTTAACATTTTATTTCTTTTGAATAACATTCACCAGTGATTCATGCACAATTAGACCAGGAAAATGTATCTAGAAAGTAATTGGGAGGAATTTACCATTAATAAAAAATGGCTGTACAGTATTTTAATATGTTCTACTTTAAATTGCTTTTTGTAATATTGAGGTTTTCTCTCTAAAATTACAACTGCAACATGTGTCTCTAAGCAGCAGGTTAGCAGTAGTGAGCAGAAAGTGGTGGTGGTGTCTGTATCGCCACAGTCAAGAGCTTCACTCGCTGCACACTACGGTCTCAGCAGCAGTGAGGTCGCTCTTAGACTCACCAGCTTCCTGAAGAACTTGGGTGAGAAGAGAAAAAAAACAGTTTTTGCTTGGAATTTATGTTACGGGTCATAAACTTACTAAGAGATCAGATAACTTGCATGGAAATGCTATTCTGATTTTTTTTTTTAGGTGTTCATCATGTGTTCGAAACCGGCTTCAGTCGGTCTTTCAGTCTGTTAGAGAGCCAGAGAGAGTTTCTAGAGCGATTCAATCGGAAGGACGTGGATAAGAAAGCCTTACCAATGCTGGCGTCTGCCTGTCCAGGTAATCTTTTTTCAGCCCTTACATATCCTAAACATATATATATATATATATATATATATAGTACTGTGCAGAAGTTTTAGGCACATAAGATGCTTCACAAAAACATTTGTCTAAAGATGGTTATTTATATTTTCAGCTTTAGTGTGTCAGTAGAAAATATACATTTTAGACTCCCAAACATTTCTTTTGCAAATAGAATTGAATAGAAGAACAGGGAGCCCTGCAACAAATGGCATGGTCCCCACAAAACCCCCACTGAACATCGATGTCAGTCTGAGATTACATAAAGAGACAGAAGCAATTGAGACAGACTAAATAGACAGAAGAACTGTGGCGAATTCTCCAAGAAGCTTGGAACATCCTATCTGCCAACAACCAAGAAAAACTGTGTCCAGGTGTACCTAGGAGAATTGGGGCTGTTTTAAAGGTAAAGGTGGTCACACTGAATATTGATTTAGCTTTTTTTATGTTTACTGGACTTGTATGACATTAAGTGATAAATGAAAACTATTTATGTCATTATTTTTGAAGACATCCTCACTATGCAACATTTTTCACAAGCACCTAAAACCTTTGCACAGTACTGTGTAAGTGTGTGTGTATATATATACTGTATATAAATATATATGTTTAGGATATGTAACCTCTGGAATGTGGTCAAGAGGAAGATGGATGGCCACAAGCCATCAAACGAAGCCGAGCTGCTTGAATTTTTGCGCCAGGAGTGGCATAAATTCACCCAACAGCAATGTGAAAGACTGGTAGAGAGCATGCCAAGACGCATGAAAGCTGTGACTGAAAATCAGGGTTTCTGAACTCTTCCTAACTTAAAACATTAGGATTGTGTTGTTTAAAAATGAATATGAACTTGTTTTCTTTGCATTATTCAAGGTTATTTTGACCAGTTGTCATTTTCTGCAAATAAATGCTCTAAATGACAATATTTTTATTTGAAATTTGGGAGAAATTTTGCCAGTACTTTAAAGAATAAAACAAAAATGTTCATTTTACTCCAACACATACCTATAAATAGTAAATCCAGAGAAACTGATAATTTTGCAGTGGTCTCTTAATTTTTTCCAGAGCATATATAAATACACCTATGCAGCAAAACATTATGACCACTCAAAGGTGAAGCAAATAACGTTAATAATCTCCTAACAAGGCCACATGTCAAGGTCTGGGTAGATTAGAGGGTAAGTGAACAATCAGTTCTCGTAGTCAAAGTGTTGAATGCAGGAGTAAAGACCAGAGCGACTTTGACAAGGGCCAAATTGTTATGGCCAGACCACTGGATCAGAGCATCTGTGGGGTGCTTCCCGGTCAGCAGTGGTGAGTATCTACTGACAGCTGTCTGAGGAGGGACAAACCGGCGACAGGGTGTTGAGTGCCCAAGGCTCATCGAAGCACGAGGACAATGAAGGCTATCCCGTCTGGTCCAAACTGACAGAAGGTTTACTGTGGCACAAGTCACAGAAAATGCTAATGATGGTTACAGGAGGAATGTGTCATAATACACAGTGTATCGCACCCTGCTGCGTATGGGGCTACGTAGCCAGAGACCGGTCAGAGTGCCCATGATGACCCCTGTCCACCATCGAAAGTGCCTACAATGGGCATGCGAGCATTGAAACTGGACCTTGGAGCAGTGGAAGAAGGTCGCTTGGTCCGATGAGTCCCATTTTCTTTTACATCACATGGACGGCCGTGTACGTGTGCAGCATTTACCTGGGGAAGTGATGGCACCAGGATGCACTGTGGGAAGATGACATGCCGTTGGAGGGAGTGTGATGCTCTGGGCAATGTTCTGCTGGGAAACCCTGGGTGGATGTCAATTTGACACGTGCCACCTATCTAAACATCGTTGCAGACCAGGTACTGATGGCAGTGGCCTCTTTCAGCAGGATAATGCATCCTGCCACACTGCACATATTGTACGGGAATGGTTTGAGGAATATGATGAAGAGTTCAAGATGTTGCCCTGGCCTCCAAATTCCTCTTATGGCTTTGCATCCGATTGAGCATCTGTGGGATGTGCTGGACCAACAAGTCCGATCTACGGCGGCTTCACCTCGTAACTTACAGAACTTGAAGGATCTACTGCTAATGTCTTGGTGCCAGATACCACAGGACACCTTCATGGGTCTTGTAGAGTCCATGCCTCGGCGGGCCGGTGCTGTTTTGGCGGCACGCGGAGGACCAACAGCGTATTAGGCAGGTGGTCATAATGTTTTGGCTAATAAGAGCATATATGTAGATAGCTCTGCAAAAAGTTTTCTTACTTTTATTTTCTGCCATGTTTGGTAGTGTGTTTTATTATGGGACCAAGCCATCCGACTTAACATCTGTTCCCTGCTGAGATTTTATTCTTGTTAAGTGACCTTCTTGTTAAATGTTCATTCAGGGTGGATTTGTTATGCTGAGAAGACTCATGGGGAATTTATCCTCCCTTATATCAGTACGACCCGCTCACCTCAGCAGATGATGGGATCTCTAGTCAAGGGTTACTTCGCCGCTCAGAAGGTACTAAAATACAGGTCATAAAAGCCCAGTAAATTTGCATTCCAAATATCGATATTATTATTAACTTTTTCCACTTTAACATTATGGTGATGGGGAAAAAAAATGTCTCTTGACCAAACCTAGGAATTTAACAACAGTCCCTTAGAAGGTGCAGTTTTCATGCTTTACCCATAATCACCCTTCCTTACTAAAATGTTTTCTGATTTTATAGTAGTAACATTAACTGAGGTATTTTGACATAAATGTTAGTATTATATAAAATAGGCTAACCTTTTAGGTAAAATCTATTATACTTTTGTGTATTGAAACTGTGTTGTAATAAATAATGTTTTTAAAGTGTTTAGGCTACTGTTGTATTCATAAATACTATAATTTGTTTTTTGAAAGACTAACTACATTGACCTAACCACAGAAATAGGGAGCCATTATGGTCTTATATGCTTATGGCTTTGCATTGTACATAGATATTAGGAAATAAACTAAAACAATGCATTTGGGGATTTGGCGACAGTTCTCTTAAGTCAGTTGAAGATGAATGAGAAACATTCTGTGAAATGTTGCAGTATATTGTAGTTTTGAATTGAATTTATATATCGATATTATATCGTATCGCTATTTACCTTGTGATTCCCACCCCTAGAGAAAAAAACAAACGTTTATTTACATGGAAAAAAATCCCAGATTTTCAGTGTGGTCATAGACTTTTGGACCCCACTTTTTAAACTTCTGTTCAGAGAGCAAGAAACTGTCTTTGTGACAAATGCCTCTCACAATTTAAGCCAGTGTTTCCTTTTGTACCTTTAAACTGTTTGATGCAATATCTACAACCATGTCCATGTGGATCTGCAATATAAATCCTCTGCTTTGATAGGGAGTTTCACCACAGAACATCTACCATGTGACTGTGATGCCTTGCTATGATAAGAAGTTGGAGGCCTCAAGACCAGACTTCTACCTGAGCAAGTATGAGACTAGAGAGGTGGACTGTGTCATCACTTCAGGTGTGTTAATGTAAAATCATTAAAAGGATGAACTAAGTGAAATGTGTTGCAAGAATGTGGCTCAGCCCCTCATCTGTGTGGTTTGTTCACAGGTGAAGTTCTGAAGATGTTGGAAGAGCAGAATGTTTTTTTGAGGGACGTGGAACCGGCACCTCTAGACTCAATGTGAGTTCTGAATGATAAAAAAGTTATAATACATGACCCCTTTAAGGAGAAAACACATGGGAATTTCTTGGTGTGTATGTGTGTTTTTTTTTTTTTTGTTGTTGTTGTTTTTTTTCTCCTCCCAATTTGGAATGCCCAATTCCCAATGTGCTTTTAAGTCCTCGTGGTCGCTTAGTGATTTGCCTCAGTCCGGGTGGTGGAGGACGAATCCCAGTTGCCTCCCCGTCTTAGAGAGTCAACCCGTGCATCTTATCACGTGGCTTGTTGAGCGTGTTGCCAAGGAGACATAGCACGTGTGGAGGCTTCACGCCACGAACTCGCCACGCACTCCACCGAGAACGAACCACATTATAGTGACCACGAGGAGTTTACCCCATGTGACTCTACCCTCCCTAGCAACCGGGCCAATTTGGTTGCTTAGGAGACCTGGCTGGAGTCACTCAGCACGCCCTGGGATTCGAACTAGCGAGCTAGCGAACTCCAGGGTTGGTAGCCAGCGTATTTTACCACTGAGCTACGCAGGCCCCATTATGTGTGTTGCTTTAGGTTCAGTAATGTATGTGGAGAGGAGTTGCTGAGTCATGCAGGAAGTGGATCAGGAGGGTATCTTCATCACATATGCAAACATGCAGCCAAACAACTCTTCGGGGTTGAAATAGAGGAACTTACATACAAGACAATGAAGTAAGTCTGAATTGACCCATTAAAATGTTTTAGAATTTTTAGCATAATACTAAGTTTTTGTGCGCGCACCATGGTAATCGTGCATTTTTTTTTGTACATGTATCGTAGTAATACCACTGTATACTTTGAAGAACTTGGGAGTACTTGTAAATACTATGGTATATGAAAAAGTAATCGTTCAGTACTGTTGTATAGACCAATCCCACTGTTTACAAACATTGCAGTGCATGCGCAGTAAGCGGTGGCAGAAAGCCGGCAAACTGTTGTGTTAGATTTGACAGATTAGTCGGCTAGCACTAGCTAGTTCCTCTGAATATTGCTAAAAGATAATATTGAATAAAATTAGCCTTCAGGTTTGGGTACAATATTGCAAGTAACATAGCTAGTTATAATAATCCATTAAATGAAATTCCGAGTTAATAACATGCCTGTAACATGCCTGCAATAAAATGTTTGCTGAAAAGCCGAGTTGGAAATGAGGGCCATTCTAAAACGCTTAACGTAAAAAACGCTTAACATGGCTTAATGTACTAAAACAGTAATATTTGAACACCAAATTCAGTATGCATGTTACTGATGATGCATACTATGTACAGAGAAGCAGATGAGCCCAGAATCTGAACGCAATGCGCAAGTTGCACGTTAAGCGATTTCCTCCCATAGAAAACCGTTATAAAGAAAACGCTTAATGTAGCTTAATGTACTAAAACAGTGATATTTGAACACCAAATTCAGTATGCACGTTATTATAGTACATTAAGCCACGTTAAGCATTTTCTTTATGACGAGTTTTCTATGGGAGGAAAACACTTAACGTGCAACTTTGCGTGTTAATTCTGGGCTCATCTGCTTCTCTGTATATAGTATGAATCATTAATAAGATGCATACAGAATTTGGTCTTTAAATATCACTGTTTTAGTACACTAAGCCACGTTAAGCGTTTTTCATGTTAAGCATTTTTGGATGTCCCGGAAATGATCTCTTCAGTCCAGTCAGATCTGTTGATGGAATCTGATAAAAGTGAAGCCCTTGGTTTTTTCCATTGCGATTTGACAGCCAACAGCGCAGCACAAAATTTAGTTTAGCTTAACCAGACCTTTTAAAGGTAACGGCTAACATTTGAGGACTGTTGGGTTAGCTAACTACAGGTTTGGTTTACTGTTCGCACCAGTCTTTTTTGCTACCACTTCCAGTTCTGACAAATTATTGGTTTATTATACATCATGGTATGCATTACCATGGTCAACCGATTTTGCAGATACCGATAACTACAGGCAAAAGTTTTCTACGATTAAATGTCAGGATTTGTGAAAAACTGAGTTTAAATGTATTTGGCTAAGGTGTGTGTAAACTTCTGACATATACATATACACTGATGAACCAGACCATCATGACCATCTGCCTAATAAGCTGTTGGTCCTCCACGTACCACCAAAACAGCGCCGACCCGCCAAGGCATGGACTCTGCAAGACCCCTGAAGGTGTCCTGTGGTATCTGGCACCAAGACATTAGCAGCAGATCCTTCAAGTCTTGTAAGTTGCGAGGTGGAGCAGCCATGGATCGGACTTGTTGAGATCTGGGGAATGTGGAGGCCAGGGCAACACCTTGAACTCTTCATCATGTTCCTCAAATCCTTCCTGAACAATTTGTGCAGTGTGGCAGGACGCATTATCCTGCTGAAATAAGCCACTGCCATCAGGGAATACCATTACCATGAAAGGGTGTACCTGGTCTGCAATGATGTTTAGGCAGGTGGCACGTGTCAGAGCACCCCACAGATGCTCTGACCCAGTGGTCTGGCCATAACAATTGGGCCCTTGTCAGAG
This sequence comes from Myxocyprinus asiaticus, assembly GCF_019703515.2. NCBI lineage: Eukaryota > Metazoa > Chordata > Actinopteri > Cypriniformes > Catostomidae > Myxocyprinus > Myxocyprinus asiaticus. The sequence goes on along the minus strand of NC_059357.1, from coordinate 6,468,035 downwards.
TTGCTCAGGTCTTTACTCCTGCCCATTTCTCCTGCATTCAACACATTGACTACAAGAACTGATTGTTTGCTTACCATCTAATCTACCCAGACCTTGACATGTGGCCTTGTTAGGAGATGATCAACGTTATTCTCTTCACCTGTGAGTGGTCATAATGTTTTGGCACATCGGTGTATGCATGTATGTGTGTGTGTATATATATATATATATATATATATATATATATATATATATATATATATATATATATATATATATATATATATTTTTTTTTTTTTTTTTTTTTTTTTTTTTTGAGGGGGGGGTATATCTAATCAAAATAGCAAAATATGCATTGAAGTGAGAATAAAAATATGAATAGATATTGTCAATGATAAAAGATTTAGATACAACAAATCCCCGCAAGGTGTCAAGTTCCAGAAAGAAACTATCAGCACCGATTAATCTGTAAAACCGACATATTGGTCTGACTTTAGTATACAGTATATCACTTGATAACATCATCGTAATATGGTAGCACTACATTACTTTTTTAAAGGGAATATTATGCATTTCTTTGTTAAATAGGTCAATTAATTATTTTAATTGATTGTATTTAACAATTCCTTGTAATCCTTCATTTGTATTTGTAATTTTTCTGTTGTTTCTAACAGAAACAAGGACTTCCAGGAAGTGACTCTAGAGAAGGATGGTACAGTTCTGTTGCAGTTTGCTGCTGTCTATGGCTTCCGGAACATTCAGAACCTGGTGCAGAAGCTGAAAAGAGGGAAATCACCTTATCACTTTGTAGAAGTAATGGCATGTCCATCAGGTGAGACGTAAAGAAATTCTGCAAAGTTCTTACAGGGATAGTTCACGCAAAAATTAAAAGTCTTTCATCATTTACTCATCCTCATACCCTCCCAGATGTGTATGACTTTCTTTCTTCTGCTGAACACAAAGAAAGATTTTTAAAAGAATATCTCAGCTCTGTAGGTCCATAAAATGCAAGTCAACAGGGTCCAAAACTTTGAAGCTAAAAAAAGCATAAAAAGGCAGCATAAAAGTAATCCATATAGGGGTTAAATCCATATCTTCAGAAGCGACATAAGTGCGGCAGAGAAACAGTCAATATTTAAGTATATTGTTTACTATAAATCTCCACTTTCACTTTCACATTTTTCTTCTTTTGTTTTTGGTAATTCTCATTGCACATCGCCACCTACTGGGCAGGGAGGAGAATTTATAGTCAAAGAATTTAACTACTGGAGTCTTATCGATTACATTTATGCTCCCTTAATGTGCTTTTTTTGAGCCTAAAAGTTTTGGTTAACATTCACTTGCATTATAGGGACCTACAGAGCTGAAATATTCTTCTAAAAATCCTTGTGTTAAGCAGAAGAAAGTCATACACTTCTGGGATGAAATGAGGCTGAGTAAATGTTGAGAGAATTTTCAACTTTTAACAGTTGTTGATATTTTCTTGAGTGGGACTTGTCCATGCAAAATTCGACATCGATTACTTAGAAAACTATTAGCACATCTCTCCTTGACAAGCCACATTATTTAAGGTATCATTTATGTCTGTAGCACATGTTTAGCTAATATTTGGAGTTAGAGATTTGAACAAACCCCTAGCCCGAAGTATGAGCAATAATAATAGTGATGCTTGCTTTAGCACACACCAAATAAATGACAGTAGGACCTTACTGTTCAGTATTTGAATCCTTTGCTAGAGTACTTTTGAATATCGTCTATTCCAAAATTTGGATAGTGTTTGTTTAGTGGGTCAGTGATATCAATCTGATTCACTAATTTTTTCTTACTTAAATTTTTAGGATGCCTTAATGGCGGAGGGCAGCTCAAGCCGTCATCAGAACAATCCAAAAAGGAGTTGCTTCAGCAGGTAGAAGAATTGTATGGCGCTGAACGCACCTCGACGCCTGAGGAGGACACACGAGTGGCTGAACTTTACCACAGCTGGTTAGAAAGCGTTGGAGAGGAGAAAGCCAGACTGTTACTCCACACACAGTACCACGCAGTAGAAAAAAACACCAGTGGACTCAGTATAAAGTGGTGAAGAGCCTAGATGTTTCTGAGACACTGATTAACAATTTCTGTTGTTTGTTTGGACCTTTCAAAGGAACAGTTCACCCACAAATGAAAATTCTGTCATCATTTACTCACCCTCTTGTTGTTTGAAACCAATATGACTTCCTTTTTTCTGTGGAGTACACAGGAAATGTTAAGCAGAATGTTAGCCTCAGTCACCATGCACATTTTATTGCATTTTTCACTGAAAATAAATGGTGACTACCATTCTGCATATCATATTTAGTGTTCCACTGAAGAAAGATGTAGGGGTTTAAAACAACATGAGGGTTAGTAAATAATGACAGAATTTTAATTTATGGGTGAACTATCCCTTTAAGTCCATCTTTAGCATGGATTTGACACTACACCAGCTTAACACTCATAATCATGTGTTGTACAAATATGGAAATAATTGAACAGACTGATTAAGTATGTTTTCCTCAAGCAAATATTAAAAGCAAATGCTGAAAATGTCTGGTTGGGACATGCTTTTTTTTTTTTTTCATATCAAAGAGGCCTTTGCATATTATTTTAGCCATACATCTTGATAAGACCCACCGTTTGATTTTGTTTTTTTTAACATTGCCATACATTTTCATTTATAGTTTCTTTTTATTATTATTATTATTATCATTTTTTATTTTATTTTTGATGTGTGATACCTGAACATTATGAATGCAAAAGAGTGTCTTGTCTAAAGTGATCCTGCTAGAATTTATGGTTGTATGCACCAAAAACAATATTTTCTGTTTTCTTAAGAATGTATTTTGGTTATGATAATAACATAATTATGTATGTAATCATTCCATGTATATATAACATTTTTCATGTATTTGTGAATTTATTTACTGTTTTCATTTTTTTGTTAATAATAAAGTGCCTGATTTTATTTCTTGGGTTTAGAGAGGATGATTCACAAAGATTCACATAAGTTTGAGCATATATGGACAATGTATGGTATTTCAAGAGGTGAATCTGATACAGCGTATGGCATAATTCCCTGTAAAGACAATACATTTAGTTATCTCATACAGAGATAAAGTACTTTCAGGTAAACCCGTTAGCACACTTCTCATACAATCTATTCAAAGTATAATATATTCAAATCTTTAACTGTAGTTACTTGATGTAACAGTTACACAATCCAGCCACACACATCAACACTTAAGAATAGTTTCACTGTTTGCATTCTTTTCAGTTACAATTGTACAAATCTATAGAACATTCATTGTTTTTATTTTATAGTTTGCATATATAAACAAGCAATATATTTGAAATGTAATTTAATTATATATATTTAAAACAAAAGCAAACAGCAGTTACTTTAACATTTAAGACTTTGAGATTGAGCACTATTAGATCTTCTCTGTTACTTCTGATGACAGAAAGTGCAAGATCAACTGAAACAACAACAACAACTGTTTGAGCTTAAACAAAACAAGGTGAAAAAACTGAAACGAATATATCCAGTGTTCGAAATTGTCTACATTCAAAATAAAAGCAATTCAATCAAAAACAATTTTAAGATGGATATGAAAATACATAACATTGTTTTGTTGGAACACCTCTTATTGACAATTGTTCATAAGACCCAATAATATCTCAAAATATAAAATATTTCTTTTTGATTTACAAAATAAAACATTGCACATTTAGACAAACATGGCCCGGATCCTTCAGAAAAGTGACAAAGCCTGAAAATGTCAAAATTACAATTTAAAACTTAAGTAAACTTACATAATAAAGTGTAACTTATAACACAGAGCTAGTGCATGATCATAACTTCTTTTATATGCAGATTAACAGTGAAAACATTTGCAAATGTACATATAAACAGTATATATATATGAGTATATAATTTTTTTTTTCAATTAGATGTATTGCTTGCAACAATGATTTAGGTAAATACACTGTTATACAGGTAAACAATCTTGTGTATTGCTCATTTTAGACCATTAGTTGACTTCATAAAAATAAACAGGTCAATAATTGTGCTATTGCTTTCAATGGAGCGCATGTAAATGCAACTAAAGTTTCCATGAACCTTGCGTCTGCATGAAGTTCTGCTATTGTTAGTGAAATGTCAAGCAGAGATAATCGTACTGTGATGACGAGCCTGAAATGACATGGGCTCAATCCTTCGGAACCCTAAAGCTGTCTTTCTCCTTACGGATGCTCCTCATGACTTCAATTGGGTCACTGGTCCCAGCATGCTCCTGTACAGACTTCTCTCTGATGTGTAAACACAAGGAATTAAAAATTAAACAATATTTTTTTTTTAAAACAATCACTGCTTTATCTTTTGAAATGTTTATTTTTTTTATATATATATATATATATATTTTTTTTTTTTTTTTTTGTCTTTGTTTTTTTTCTTCAGTTTTCAGTTTTTCAAACACAAGGAAATGTGAAAGCAATCAAAATTGATTTTAAAACAATTTCTTAATATTTTAAATTAATTTTGTTTATTTTAGTTTTTTGTTGTCTTTGTTTTTCAATTATTCCATTTTCCAAACACAAGGAAATACAAAAGAAATCAAAATTAATTATAAAATAATCATTGCTTAATTTATAATTTATTTATTTATTTGTAACTTTTATTTTTTCAAACAAGGAAATCTGAATTGATTTTAAAACAATTATTGCTTTGTATTTTATTTATTTTAAAATGTTGGCTTTTGTTGTCTTTGTTTTTAATTTTTTCAGTTTATCAAATAAAAATAGATTTTAAAACAAATTTGCTTTACTTTTTTATTTATTTTGTGTATCTGTATGTGGTTTGTTGTCTGTTTTTCACAAGGATATGCAAAAGAAATTGAAACAATTATTGTTTGAATTTATTGTTTATTTTAATATTGTATTTTCATTGTCTTTTATTTTTCAGTTTTTCAAACAAGGAAATCTGAATTGATTTTAAAACAATTATTGCTTTGTATTTTATTCATTTGTTTGTTTTTGATGCCTTTATTTTATTTTTGTTGTCTTTGTTTTTCATTTGTATGTGTATTTCAAACACAATACAAAATAAATCAAAATGGATTATAAAACAATCATTGCTTTATTATTATTATTATTATTTATTTTATTTTATTTTTTGGTCTTTTTTTAATTTTTTTAGCTTTTCAAAAAAGGAAATTTGAATTGATTTAAAAACAATTATTGCTTTGTTGTTTATTTATTTGTTTTTGTTGCCCTTATGTTTTAAATACAAGGAAAAGAGCTTTGTTTTTTTCTGTTTTTCAAACACAAGGAAAAGAGAAAATATTTTTTCAAATCATTGCTTTATTGTTGTTTGTTTGTTTTCATTTTTAAATTAATATTATATTTAATTGTATGTGCATTTTATGCTTTGTTTCTTCTTTCCTTTTTCTGTTAATGCTTTTACATTTTTCAGTTTTTCGAGTTCAAGCCAATAAAATGTTTAAAAACATTACTATGAACTCCACTTCCTTGTTGCCCAACAATATTATTCTGAGTTCAACCAAAGTTTGTGTTACTCAGAAGTCAAGATCATGTAAAAGACAGGAAGTGCAAGTTGGTGATGCAATGTTGAGAATAATTGCACATACAGTACCTGACTCTCATGAATGGGTTAAATGTGAACTCATCTGCCACCGTGGAAGGAATGGTGGGCTCTCCATTGTTATATTTCTCCTATCAGTATAAAATAAAGCTTATTCTTTTGTACACTTTGTAAGGGAAACATTTGTAAAGAATATAAGGGTTAAAGAAGAAAGTTAAATACCTTGGCCCACGCTAATTTTGTTTGAATGGCTTCATTATTTGGCTCAACATGCCGTGCAAATTTCAAATTGTTGATGGTGTACTCGTGACCACAGTACACACGCTGAAACAAACAAACAAACAGAACTTGTGAGAGTTTAGATTCACATTTACATTCAAATCAAATTTTTCTATTTGGTAAAAGTAACTTAAAAATATCAGTAATTTAGTATTTATAGCAACATTATAAAATAACCATTTACAGTTTAACAAAAAGTGTTCAAAACATCATTAATGGAATAATGTCAAGAATGAACTTTTCCATTAAGAGGAAATATTTGGCCCCTGGATTTGATGTTTTTGTGGTATTTTAAAAATAAAATGTAATATGTTTTCTGATCATATAAAATACTGTTTGCCATCCTTTTTATGTTTAATACCCCAATTTAATAAAATTATTAACACAGAAAAGAATATTAAGAGATATGTCCGATGTTACAAATAAAACAAAGATGAATTCATTACCAGGCCCCCACATTTTGAATTTCGGAGGCATTTTTTTCCACTTTCGTAGAAAAGTTTTAAATGATGAAATCATTACTGTGTCTGGAGGAAGACGGCCTAAAACCTCTATCAGGGCTTTGTACATCTCTTCAGCTGTACCTTCGAAGAACTTTCCACAGCCGGCCACAAACAAAGTGTCCCCTGCAAATTGTATTTATAATTTGAATATAACAAGAATCAATTGCCTATCAACAAACAGAGATCAATCAGAGAAAAATCTAGTGGAAATTAAACAATATAAATACTTATTAAATAGTCTTTGCTAAAAGTTTGGAGTCATAAAAATAAAGAATGCCTTTTGCAATCATTTGTAAACACAGAACACATTCCAGTTATTTATATTAATCAGTAAAGGCAAATATACTGTATAATTGCTAAAGAAATATCATTTACTTGGCCATTAACTTGAAACTTACTGTTGTGAGTAAAATATGTCTTACCCGTGAACACAGCTGGTGGTTCGGTGCTGTTTTCTTTTGTTACGAAGTAGCAGATGTGACCACTGGTGTGACACGGCGTAAACAGACACTTTACATTCAGTGAGCCCACCTGAGATGATACAGAAAATAAGATCACAGTTTAATCAAATTGACAAATCCTATGACCTGAAACGAGCCTCCTAAACATGTTCTGGATTAAAGAGTATCAAGCAACATGAGTAAGTAAATGAAGAATTTTCATTTTTGGGTGAACGATCCCTTTAACAGGTAATAATACTGTCAGAAATCAGGCTCACCTTGAAAGTGTTGTAGTGTGTAACTTTCTGAGTCAACGCTCCCACTCTGTCATCTCCTCCATACACTGTAAGTCCCGGCATTAACTTCACTAACTTCTCATTACCTCCAGCATGATCCCTGCAAGTGATTTAGAAACATTTACATCAACTTTCCTATTAGTTTCCTATTCATTTATGCCGTTTTATTAGTGCATACTGGCTACATAAACAACAAAGAACCAAACATAGTTTATTTCAGGCCTGACTCACCAGTGATGATGAGTGGTTAGGACGGTTTTGAGTTTCACGCCATGCTTTTTGGCTGCATCTACTACCTGAGAGAAATGACAGGGTTGAGTCCATTGGATGTGGTATTTAATGTGCAAAACACAATGAAGAATTCTTACTTTCTGTGGCTCTACTGGATCAACAATGGCAGCTTCCTTTGTGTCCTCATCAATGAGAAGGTACATGTAGTTGTCGGTGAGAGCAGGCAGCAGTTCTACCTTCATGTCGGACTGTTCCACCAGAGAAGATTTCCTAGGAGCGGAGTGAAACAAGGCTGTAGGAACTTGAAAAACAGATCAATATTATGTTTTAGTACATGTTCTAGCTTTATAAATAAATTCTACATATGAAAATGTACAATGTCCAAAAAAATAGCTCTTTGGCTGAACTTGATTCAGTGGTTTAACATGTTTGAAATGAGTTTTCTTAACTTCAAATTACTTTGTAATCTCAACACAAACAATTTGTGTAGAAAGAACCTAGTTGAATTAGGTAAACCTAACAAAATTAGATGTGTCAATGTAACTTAAATAAATCTATTTCATTTATTTATGTACTAACTGGGAAAAGTGCATGTTAGCATGCTAAATACATGCTGGTTGGAAGCACTACAGAGTGTAGTTTAGTAACTATGCTATGATCAGCGTAGCATTTGCTGAACGAAGCGAGCAACAGTTTCTTGTGTGACATCTACAGGGTGTGCATCTCATTCAGCTCCCTAGTTCAGTAGTCTGGGCACTAATCAGGGAGTCGGCCATATTTAGGGCTGTCTTTTGGGGCTTTTCCACTGCACGGTACGGCTCGACTTGTCTCTGCTCGCTTTTTGGGGGTTTTCCACTGTGGATAGTACCTGGTACTTTTTAAATTCCACCTCAGTCGAGTTTCCAAGTGAGCCGAGCCGATACTAAATGTGATGTCAAAACCCTGCAGATCACTGATTGGTCAGAGAGAATCGTCACTACCAGCGTCACTGGATTTGCGACACGGGACATCAACCTGCTAGTTTTAAAGTTAGCAACAGTGATAGCCGTATCATTTGTTCACGCGACTTTCGAACTGTAAAAAGAATTGGCTGTGCGCAAAACCACGCCGTGGTCAATAAACGAGGTGCAGACGTTCCTCTCATTAGTAGCCGAGGAGAGGATCCAACGAGAGCTGGATGGGGCGACGCAACTATGACGATCAGCCTATAATCCCACCCATGTTGAGGCTGCACTAAACTGCAATGGAAAAGCAAGCTCAGAAAAGTAAAGCGAGCAGAGTCGTGTCGAACCGTAATGTGCAGTGGAAAAGTGCCATTTTGGCAAAATCATTTCAGTGCGCCGAAACGTTCGCTCCCTAAAAATCCAACAATTCACCATAAAAACCAGGGAGCATCGTTGCTTACTATGTTCACTAACCGGAAATGTCATCAAGTTTTGTGAAGTCTCTAAAAACTTTATAAGAACTGTAAATATATAATGTCAAAGTCTTATTTTCTCTTTTAAAGATATGTTGTTTGTAATGTCTTTCATCTATAATTACAATAAAAAGGGAAACAATCTTTTAAATATTACAGTTGTTAAAATTAGGTTCAAAATACACTACTTTTATATTTTTATTTCTTTATTTAATGTCATTTATCTTTCATAATAACACTGTACATTTGAATATCTTCAACGAAAATGAACGATAGTGTCATTTATCCAGCGATGATGCTGATTAATAACATCTGGCTTTGAATGCGCAAGCTCATTATCGTGTCGCAGGTAATTGAGTCATTAGTGTCCCTGTGTTCAGTGGATGAACACCCTAGCTAGTGGCCGAATTCGTGTTCATGATATACTGATTTACAACATAGGGAGCTAGGGAGCTGATTGAGGCACACGCAGAAACTCTTCTAAATCTCAACACAACAAACATGAAACTTAATTTCAACATTTACTCTCCCTATGGAGTCCCATTCAAAGCATCTGGGAAATGGAAATCCCCTGCCCAGTGTCATCATTAACACTACTAAAAGTATGCATGTAGTCCCAACTCAAATGGATTAAGTAAACTTACATTTTACAAACTGAAATGGATAAAACACCATAAAATTTCAAGTTGTGACTAAATGGTCAAGAATTGTGTTGCTTTGGTTCATTTTAATTAAGTAAATTGAACAAGCAGCAAAACTTTTTTTTTTCTTCTTTTTTTTAAGTGTAGTTACTACAATTATTCTTACAGCAATAAAACTGGCCTGCAGGAAAATCCACTTGGTTTTACATGGTTTCAAGCTGGTCTTTTTATTATTACCTGGTCATAGCTTGGTAATAACCTGGTTTAGGAGGTTGATCAGCTAGAATAGCACCTTGTCTAAGCTAATGGGGACCTGGTTAAGCTAGTTATCCATTTTCCAGCAGGGTGTTATAACTTGGTATTAGCCAGTACTATTTAAAAGATTCTAAAATGTTGTACATTGTGTGAGGATATCCCATTTTGATGTGTTATTATGTTAACAATAACTGTAGTAACTACAGTATTTCGGTGGAAACTAACATTTTGCCTGTTCTACATGTTTTAGTGGCAACATGATCATTATTTGTATTCGTTTTGGAACCATTAGCATACAGAAATCTGATATACAGTGCATCCGTAAAGTATTCACAGCGCTTCACTTTTTCCACATTTTGTTATGTTACAGCCTTATTCCAAAATTGATTAAATTCATTATTTTCCTCAAAATTCTACAAACAATACCCCATAATGACAACGTGAAAGAAGTTTGTTTGAAATCTTTGCAAATTTATTAAAAATAAAAAACAAAAAAAAATCACATGTACATAAGTATTCCCAGCCTTTGCTCAATACTTTGTTGAAGCACCTTTGGCACCAATTACAGCCTCAAGTCTTTTTGAGAATGATGCTACAAGCTTGGCACACCTATTTTTGGACAGTTTCTCCCATTCTTCTTTGCAGGACCTCTCAAGCTCCATCAGATTGGATGGGGAGCGTCGGTGCATAGCCATTTTCAGATCTCTCCAGAGATGTTCAATCGGGTTCAAGTCTGGGCTCTGACTGGGCCACTCAAGAACATTCACAGAGTTGTCCCGTAGCCACTCCTTTGTTATCTTGGCTGTGTGCTTAGGGTCGTTGTCCTGTTGGAAGATGAACCTTCACCCCAGTCTGAGGTCCAGAGCGCTCTGGAGCAGGTTTTCATCAAGGATGTCTCTGTACATTGCTGCATTCATCTTTCCCTCGATCCTGACTAGTCTCCCAATTCCTGCCGCTGAAAAACATCCCCACAGCATGATGCTGCCACCACCATGCTTCACTGTAGGGATGGTATTGGCCAGGTGATGAGCGGCGCCTGGTTTCCTCCAGACATGACGCTTGCCATTCAGGCCAAAGAGTTCAATCTTTGTTTCTCATGGTCTGAGAGTCCTTCAGGTGCCTATTGGCAAACTCCAGGTGGGCTGTCATGTGGCTTTTACTGAGGAGTGGCTTCCGTCTGGCCACTCTACCATACAGGCCTGATTGGTGGAGTGCTGCAGAGATGGTTGTTCTTCTGGAAGGTTCTCCTCTCTCCACAGAGAAACGCTGGAGCTCTGTCAGAGTGACCATCGGGTTCTTGGTCACCTCCCTGACTAAGGCCCTTCTCCCCCGATCACTCAGTTTGGCCAGGCGGCCAGCTCTAGGAAGAGTCCTGGTGGTTCCAAACTTCTTCCATTTAAGGATGATGGAGGCCACTGTGCTCATTGGGACCTTCAATGCTGCAGAAATTTTTTTGTACCCTTCTCCAGATCTGTGCCTCGATACAATCCTGTCTCGGAGGTCTACAGACAATTCCTTGGACTTCATGGCTTGGTTTGTGCTCTGACATGCACTGTTAACTGTGGGACCTTATATAGACAGGTGTGTGCCTTTCCAAATCATGTCCAATCTACTGAATTTACCACAGGTGGACTCCAATCAAGTTGTAGAAACACCTCAAGGATGATCAGTGGAAACAGGATGCACCTGAGCTCAATTTTGAGTGTCATGGCAAAGGCTGTGAATACTTATGTACGTGTGATTTTTTTTCGTTTTTTATTTCTAATAAATTTGCAAAGATTTCAAACAAACTTCTTTCACGTTGTCATTATGGGGTATTGTTTGTAGAATTTTGAGGAAAATAATGAATTTAATCCATTTTGGAATAAGGCTGTAACATAACAAAATGTGGAAAAAGTGAAGCACTGTGAATACTTTCCGGATGCACTGTAAGGCAATATATGTAAAACACATTTATTATGCTTGTTCATATATGATTTTAACTTGTCACTTTTTATACATGTACATGCATGCAATACATATTTTAAAAACACTACACCAATGGCCAATTTCAAATATGTAACATATATTTTCCTAAATCATAGTGGAATTTAAATATGTACATATATTCCCATATATAATAACTTATTTGTTCATATATGGCCATAAATTAGACATCTGTATGGGGTGAAATGGTGCCCACTAGAGTGTGTTTTTAGATATTACCAGTGAACAAGACAACATTTGGTGCTATATTCTATATTGTTTTCTGAATTTATCTCATATCTTTTAAGCTAAATGCTTGGTTGCTGGTCAATGTTTTGTATGTTGCATCTAATGCAATATTGTAACACATTAAACATGGCATAATTACACTACAATGCACCAAACGAACGAATTTGACGTCATAGTGAAATTGCAACTGTGTATCAAGAAACCTTTGACACGTGTTTTTGCAACTTTTTACAGTAAACAATGGCATCACTCTTACTGCACGATATTTCAAGTGTTGCATTTACGCTTACTATTATGTCATATGGTCACGGTTATATGCATTAAATGCATGCAACATGCCATACTTGATAACGTGTATGTCAACAAGTCTGCTTACATAAACTAACGCTGGTTTCTAACAACTCTTATCCCAGACCAAAACATAGTCTATGCATAAAGAAAAGGGTTGTATGACAGCGCTGGCTGATGGTTTCACTTCGATAAATAAGCCATTGTGCATATGCAAAAATGAAGATCTTTATGTAAACATACCGAATTTCTGCGAGACAGCTCCGAGAACACCGAGAGTGCACGCACTCGCCACCAATGACCTGAACCACATATCACGACTTCAGCTGTCTGAGATATTACACCAGCATAAGGAGGAAGTAGAAAGTGTGGTTTAAAGTGCAACTTTTTAACTTTGACCCCTCGTTTGACCAATCCGATAGGGGGGAGTGTCGGGCGCGTGGTATTCGACGCTGTGTTTGAGGCTTTTGGTTGCGAATGGACGAATCCTACTATGGCGCAGGATTGTGTTTAATATTAATGAGCCGCGTCTTCGTCATTGGATGGCAAACAAGCAAGGTCAGAATAATCTAATACATAATCAGGAGCAAGACGTCGCCATTGGACGATTAATCAAGTAACGTCAGCAAAATGTCATTAATATTCAACAGCACAGATTTCTTTCTGACTGATATATATATATATATATATATATCAGTCTTCGTGTTTTATATATATATATATATATATATATATATACGTGTATGTCAATATATATATATATATATATCAGTCTTCGTGTTTTATATATATATATATATATATATATATATACGTGTATGTCAATATATATATATATATATATATATATATATCAGTCTTCGTGTTTTATATATATATATATATATATATATACGTGTATGTCAATATATATATATATATATATATATATATATATATATATATATATATATATATATATATATATATATATTTAATGTTTATTTAAATGTTTTATTGTATATTTTTATTGTTTTTATTTTTACACATTAGTTAATTTTAATTGTATTGTCAGGCCTACTCTTAACTGTTATTATTATTATTATATATTTTTTATTTTAAATGTTACTGTTACTTGTAACTGTTATTTGTATTAGTATTGTTGTTATTATTTATTTATTTGTTTTTATTTTATTTTAATGTTAATGTTACTCGTTACTGTAATATGTATTATTATTATTTGTATTATTTGTTTTTTATTTTATTGTTACTCGTTACTGTAATTTGTATTATTATTATAATTATTATATTTATTTGTATTTTTCATTTTAATATTACTGTTACTCGTTACTGTTATTTGTATTATTATTATTTATTATTTATTTATTTGTTTGTTTTCTTGTCACTGCTTTTGTTGTGGGTTCTCATGCTTTGGCAATAATATAAACACAATCATGACAATAAAGTACTTGAAAATCATTAATATTCATAAACTAGCCTTCGCCATAGTAGGATTTTCGATTTCGCTCTTGGGCTTTGTGAATTTCACGTGACGACCTGCTATAAAAGTAAAAGCAATAATGCTTTCTGGACCTAATGACAGTGAATTGTATGCTAGTCTAGGCAAATTTAGTAGCTTCAGACACATTTAAGTTTTTATTAGTTCGAGATATTCAGAATTACTGCATTAACTGCATTAACATTACTGCAACAACTCTGTTGTGAAGCAATCGAAGGTCATTTTAATTCCGGTTGCAGGTCCTGCAGGTGTCGGACTCCAAAATGAGCGCAAGGAATATTGCTCGTTTCTGGGAATGGGGAAGGAAGATCATCTGTGTTGGAAGAAACTACGCAGACCATGCCATCGAGCTCAAAAACGTCATTCCCACCAAACCTGTTCTCTTCCTGAAACCCCCTTCTGCTTACATCAGGGAAGGGTCTCCCATTCTGGTTCCCTTTTACTCCAGCAATCTCCACCATGAAGTTGAGCTTGGCGTGGTCATTGGTAAAGGAGGAACTGCTATTCCCCAATCTTCAGCCATGGACCATGTGGCTGGATATGTCTTGTGCTTGGACATGACAGCTCGGGACATTCAGGAGGAATGCAAGTCCAAAGGTCTTCCGTGGACCCTGGCCAAAGCGTTCAACACCTCATGTCCCATTAGTGACTTTATTCCCAAGGAGAAGATTCCAGACCCAGGGAGCATCAATCTGTGGTTGAAGGTGAACAACATCATGAGACAGAATGGGAGCACATCACAGATGATCTTCTCCATTCCATACCTCATAAACTACATCAGTGAGATTATATCGTTGGAAGAAGGTGATCTTATTCTCACCGGGACCCCCAAAGGAGTGTCAAGTGTCCAGGAGCATGATGAACTTCAGATTGGGATTGATGACATCATCACCATGACTTTCAAAGTTGATAGACAAAGTTGATTTTACCCAGAATTTACATTCTTGTGTCTGCACATGCTGGAAAGCACAGCCATTGCAAATACTGATCTCAGGTTTATTAGCTCAGAATGCAAATATAATGTATGACAAGGAATAACAAAGTTTGTACGACGATTTTAGAATCTCCGGAATGGGTGCCAGTGTATCTAATGTCTAAATAAAAGAGTTTAATGTGGAAAGAGAATAACTTTTGAGTGTTTTATATATATATATAAAACACTCAATTTAATAATCTTTTGTAATGTTAGTTAACAAAAATACAATTGTTCATCGTAACATAGTGCATTAACAAATGTTAACAAATACAACTTTTGGTTTAAAAAATGTATTAGTATATGTTTAAATTAACATGATTTAAACTTAATTAATGCAGTAAAAGTTGTTCATTGTTAGTTCATGTTAACTAATGTTGTTACTGTTAACAAACGAAACCTTATTGTAATGTGTTACCGTAACATTATATATTTTTGCCCACAAGTCTGGCCTAAACGTACCTTAATCAAAGCAACCCTGTCTCTATACACAAAAGTTTGTAATAGATAAAGTAGATTATTGACAAAAGGTACAGCAGTCATACTGGAAAACATTGAAAACAGCTCGTTATAGATTATGTTGGAAAATCTGCATGTGACTGCACTTTCTCAAATGTCTTCTAAGATACAACATAAGTTTACGAAAACACCAGAATAATGTTATGTTGCATTAATGCAAAGTTTGTGCTCCTGAATGTAGTTTTTACAGTTTGAGTTTAAAGATATAGGCCTAAAATATTAGTAGATATTATTACTTTGTAATAAGGCGTTTGTCATTTTTAGTGATATGATAGGTGTGGGTGAGAAACAGATCAATATTTAAGTCCTTTTTTACAATACATTCTGCTCCCTGTCCAGTAGGTGGCGATATGCATGAAGAATGTGAATCGCCTAAAATAAAAGAAGAAGAATGTGAAAGTGGAGATTTATAGTAAAAAAAGGGCTTAAATATTTATCTGTTTCTCACACACAGCTATCATATCGCTTCTGAAGATATAGATTTAACCACTGGAGTCTTATGGATTACTTTTATGCTACCTTTATGTGCTTTTGGAGCTTCAAAGTTCTGGTCACCATTCACTTGCATTGTATGGACCTACAGAGCTGAAATAGTCTTCTGAAAATCTTCATTTGTGTTCAGCAGAAGAAAAGAAAGACATAAACCTCTGGGAAGGCATGAGGATGAGTAAATGATGAGAGAATTTGCATTTTTGGGTGAACTATTCCTTTAATAATTCATAAAAAATCCTTGTACAGGTTACTTTTTACTGACAGCGACCTCTACAGAAACTGTGAATGCACTTTGTAGGTTCAAAGTGTCAAAAAGTACATTACATATTCATTGACACAAACCATTTACCTACAAAGTCATTTTTTAGTAGATCTTGAAATAGGACTTCAGTCTTTTATCAGCCTCTAAAATTCTGTCAGTGAGTAACAAAAGAAAAATGCAACAGTTTACAGGCAAGACAAGCTTATTGATTGAATTCTTTGTAGCTTGCATTTAAAGAGCACACAAACTGCATAAAGAGCAATGATTTCCAAGACAAAACCTTTGGTATTGTTCTAAACACATTAATACATAAATTATTTCAAGATGTAAATGTTGCAAATAAAATCTCATAAATATTTTCTGCCAAAAATAGTTTCTCAATGGCCAAAAGTATTTTGCCGTACTGCAGAAATGGTTAAAATAGCACGTGATTCTAAAGTTAACAAGTAATAATTGACACTTTAAACAGTGTCTATTGATCTATAACAGGTTAAATGAGATTTTTTTTTAAATGGACCTTGCGCATAGTTTAAAAGATTTTGTGCATAGATGGAAAAGCATATGTGCGCATTGACTGGTAGTAGCAGTTTTATGGGAGAAAGCTTTTTAATTTTTTCCATGTGGTTGTTAATACATCATCACTCTGAACATCCCTCTGTGGGCTTTTCACCAGAGCATTTCATTCACCACCCACATGACGAACACATCTGAGCTTCTCCATACACTCTTACTGACACATCCTCACACTCTTATCCAACATCTTGCTCTACTGTTGTTCATTCTTGACTGCAAAAGAGAAAACAGGGAGGAAACAGACGCTGAGATAGTAGGAAACCACATACTGAGTATACACAGTTTATTATATGTATTTGATAAAAAACTGAGTACTTTATGTGTCTTTGTTAAATGCATACCTTTAGGAATGAACTTCAGAGAGCTACTGAATATTCAGTAGCGTGAAGTGCCGTGTTTGGGTCCGTCATTCACAAACTCGTGGCCAAGACCATTCCCACACTTACCACATTTAACCTGCAAAACATGATACACAGTTTACAGTTTAAATAGTTTAATCTTCCTCCAAATTTGAATGAGCCTTTTATGACCCAAGAACTTCCTAAAATTAACTGGACCGCAAGTGACTCCAACTTGCACCTTATAAGCGCCCCGTCTCTCCTCATGTTTAGACACACTGTTCTCATGGATGGTTTCTGTGAAGGCTGGCCAGGGTGATGAATGCTCATATTTAGTCCTGCTGGAGAACAACTCATGTCCACATTCTGCACAAACATATATACCTACAGGAGAAAAACACATGCACAAGGTTTGTACACAACCTAAAGAATTCTTATTTTATACATTAAATAATGTACCAAATAAAATGATTGTCAATATTTTCACTAAAGCTATTTGATAAAGCAGTGGCGGGCACAGATTTCAGTAGGGGCGAAAGGAGAAAAAATGGCTATCACCAAAATGCAGAATGAGACGTTTTTGTTTGCAAGCGCTTTTCATGTGGAGTACAAAGCGGCGCACAACACCGGCATTGACGCTTTGACGTGAATCATGAACGCAGCTTCACGATTGCTGTAACAAAGCGGATAGCCACAGTCTACCAGCGGATTAATATTATGGAGGATGAGAGTTTCAGAGATTTGATACCCATTGCAATGAATATGCAACCTATGTGGGGACAAGTTCTTTCAATTAGTCAAACTCCCACTTAGACTTTCGGAAACGTTTAATGTTACTTGAATTGGTGCTATTTTAGTGCATTTTTATTACCATGAAAATATCATGACATGAGAATAATCATTCAATACCATGGTATTACCATGTTAACACCACCATGCTTTTTTCGTAGGGCTCTAATATTTTTTCTTTCTGACCTCAACATCCTCTTTATACAACTGACACTTTCTATAGGTCTTTCACTTATTTTACTATTTTACCACTCCCATTATAATTAATAAAGCTGTCTAAACTGCAAGTGTGCTGTGTTGGAAATGTGGAAGCAGTTAAGTATTGTTTTATGATGAGCTTACAGTACAATACATAGAGCGGATTTTCTATCTGACCTGTTAATTTTCTTTAAAGTAATTTTCCAGGATCAATACAAGTTAAGCTCAATCGTGGCATAATACTGATTGGCACAAAAATTAGTTTCAACTTACCCTTCCACTGGGTCCCAGTGCGGCACTGACAATTGAAGTGAATGAGCCCATTCCATAAATGTTAAAAATACTCACCGTTTCAAAGGTATAGCCACAAGACATAAACAATATGTGTATTAACATGATTTTAGTCTGATAAAATCTCTAACTAACCTTTTCTGAGTAAAGTTATAGCCAATTTTACAGCTTCATTGCCATGACGATGTAATGTCATCAAACCCTAAAACAACTCTAAAAATGATGATTTAAACAGCTTTACATGTCCAATAAACACAAGTTTAAATAATACACAAGTTTTAAAAGAAGAATTACAGTAAGTGCTTTTATAAAATTATAAGCTTCACATTTCTGCGTTTAAACACTCCAAAACATTGGCCCCATTCACTTCCATTGTAAGTGCCTCACTGCTATCTTCATTTTTGCTTTTTTAAAGAAAAGGAAGGACGAGGCGATATTATTTTTGGTGGTAATCAACATTATGCCACGAATGCTGTCGATTGAGCTTCACAAATCTCACATTGACACATTATTGCTGTCATTGTGAGATTGTTAAGAGATTGTTATTTTCTTTTTATTATTACGCTAAGAGCAACCTTACATTTCGGAACGAAAGGGGCAGGGGCTCGAACCCCTCCTGTCCCCCTCCTTTGTGCACGCCACTGTGATAAAGTAACCATTACTGTTACATATGATTCAACTATTGTATTGTGCAGAATTGATCATGAAAAAACTACTCACATCACTATGAATAAGATCAATATTAATGTTGAGATTCTCTGTAGCAACTAACAGAACTAACCCTAACTTTAAAATAAGACATTCTGATACGCCTACTATAAATTAAATAAATGACATAGATTAAATATTCAGAATGATAAAGAACCTTTAGTTTCTTTGACTCGTTTTCATGTGTAACGTATTGAGGACAACTTACCCCTTTCAAAATGATCTTTGTAAAACTCTCCTCCAGTGAACGAGCAGAAAGACATGGCTGCGAGTTTTATAACCAAGTCAAAAGCGACCGAAACTTTCTGTATCAACAGGTGTTTAATAAAGTCAGTTTGGATCAGATTAAATGGAAGACACGTGTTCACACAAACACGGTTGTGCAACTGAGCCAAAATAGAATCACATGGTGACAGCAGAGATCTCCCTCAGCCAAACTGTAACAGGAAAAATTATGTAACATAAAACAGCCTAGTTAAACTGGTAGATTATCAACCATCAAAACCAGCAACACATTAGATATTACAGTGTTGACTGTTGCCTTTTGGGTTTTTGCATGTATTATATACCTACATTGAATAATAAAATTATAATAATAATTATTATTCCTTCAACACAGTACAGAAAAGTTAATTGTTGACAAATTAATTGATGGAATAAGATTAAATGGAACAAAGAACAAGAAAGAACATATTAAAGGAATATTCCGGGTTCAATACAAGTTAAGCTCAATCGACACCATTTGTGGTATAATGTTGATAACCACAAAAATTAATTTCGTCTCATTCCTCCTTTTCTTTAAAAAAGCAAAAATCGAGGTTACAGTGAGACACTTACAATGGAAGTGAATGGGGCCAATTTTTGGAGGGTTTAAAAGCAGAAATGTGACATTTATAATTTTATAAAAAACACTAACATTAATTTTTCATGTATTATTTGAGCTGTAAATTGTTTAAATAGTAATTTTTACTGTCATTTGAGGGGTTTAGGGTTTGTTGACATTACATCATCATGGTAACAAAGTGGTAAAATTGGCTATAGCTTTACACAGAAAAGGTTTATAAGGGATTTTATCACACTAAAATCATGTTTACACACATATCCTTTACGTCTTGTGGCTATACCTTTGAAAAAGTGAGTATTTTAACATTCAAAAGTTGGGCCCCATTCACTTCCATTGTAAGTGCCTCACTGGAACCTCAATTTTTGCCTTTTTTTAAAGAAAAAGAGGGATGAGTCTAAATAATTTTCTGTGGTAATCAACATTATGCCACAAATTCTGGAATATTGCTTTAAGCAAGAAAAGAATGGAAAAAAAGACAAAATCAATAAAAATTAGATAAAAAACAAAGAGGGCATTAAAGGAACAAATCATTGAAAGAGTTTTAAGGCAGTGCAAATTGTATTTATTCTAAGTGCATTTTATTTATAGAGAGTGATACAGTATTTAAATAAGGTTTCATCTCTTTTAAGAGTACAGGCTTACTTTATACATGTAAAATATGCATACAAATAAATTAGGTTTATAATAAAGCAAACACTATCTTTTGTGGCATCTGACTCAAAATACCCAAAGATATTATTCTAAAAATGCATTGGAAACTCTTGCAAGATATTATTTGTAGAAAAATAACTAATGCCCATAGCTGTATAGTGGCATGACCAAAATAAATGAAAAACAGTCTCTGTATCATTCTGGCAAAAGGAGCATTTTGTGTCAGCGTCAGTTCTGAATTTCTTTAAAAAATTGTTTGACAGGGTAAACCTTATGGATCAGCTTAAAGGATGTATGTCTGACTTTATTAGTGAGGAAAAATCTTTGCTGCATGGACCACATTTTATTCCAGTTTAAATGATCAAAATAGGTATTCCAATAAGAAACTGCAGGTGGGCCAGAAATAATAAGGCCCTTCCTTCATGGTTTCTCCCTGAATCCATTATTCACGTTCTGTCAGCTCTGTTAAAGGTGTGATGATGACAGACTAGTCAATGCCATTTTCAGTGCTATCTAGCCTACCTGTCCCAAAGTACATTTGCTGATGTAAGATAATAATAAATCAGAAATATTTAATGAATTGAATTATTGACGTCAATGTAAGGAAACTTGTGAAACGACGACTACTAGTGGTGGAGAAAACAATTGCGTGTACCCTTTTACCTTTGACCTCATTATTTATCAACGAAACAAAGAATGAATAAATATTTCAAGATTTGACATAAAATAAAAAAATAAAACATTAAATTTGTAATACATAACCATAAGAACAATAAATCTTTTTTTCCTCCACGTTTATTTGTCGCTGCTCGGTGACCTTTCGCCATGTTGTGTGAAGCGCGCATGCGCACAGAAGGGATATTCGAGGTCGATTAAAGGTGTTTTGAAATTTCCCTTCTTGTTTATCCTCGATAATGCCTAAAGATTACGATAAAGATGCATATCCCGAGCCTCCCCGTCAGACTCCATTGGTGGATAAGCAAACGGCACTGCCGAATCCAGCTTTAATATTGTCAAAGCTCTTCTACTACTCCGTTGATCTGCCTGTAACCACATTCAGAGGTACAACTGACTTTACATTAGTGCAGCTGATAGTGTTTACATCTGCTTTAATCCATCCAGATGATATAGAGCAGTTTTAGTATTAGAGTATTAGTTATATAGTGAGCAAAATCACAATGTTGCCATAAAAACGTTACAGCAACGTTCTAGGAACGTTAGTGTGTGTTTTTAAAAAAATACAACCTAAAGAGAACGTTCCTACAACGTTGTAATTGGGTTCCTGGGAACCATATGCTAACGTTAGTTGAACGTTCTGTGTTTGCTGGGATTATAAACATGCATTTGTGTTTTTAAACCTTGTTTATATGACATATAATAGGGAAGGTTATGTTCCACCAATGAGATTTATAATGTAATGATATGAAAGCATTTTCATTTCACTCCATATAGATTTATTGTCATTCTAGCTAAGGGAACACATTTTGATTCACCAGGTCCACAGTCAAATTACTGGCAGGACACCGAATACAGGTTGTAACTCCTGATTCTTATTTTGTGATTCTGTTTCACGTTCTGCCAGGTGTTATCGAGGGCATCCAGGGCAATAAGAAGTCCCACTACTACCATCAGGTGTTCCGTCGTGTCCCTGAATTGACTGAATGCCAGGAAGGAGATTACCTGTGCTACTATGAAGCTGAGATGCAGTGGAGGAGAGACCAGTATGTTACATCCACAAATATACATATGGCAGTGAGATGCTTCACATGATATATATGTATATAGTACTGTATTTACAGTGCTGGCAAGTATTTCTATACATCACATTTTTGGTTAGGATTTGTTCTAATTTCCTAACCCTAAACAGGGCTCAAAAATAAGGATGTTTTGGGCCAGTTGATGGAATAGTTACTTGCTCATGTGGGCCAGTACTGTGTTGTCGCTATATGTTACATTCATTAATCTTTTAAATGGGCTTTTATGCCATGCATACTTAAATATTTGGAATTCTGTGATGTATGAAACATCATTGCTGCGATTCTGCCCATTCGAATTTCCCACAGAGGTAACCAAGGTAGCAGGCTAACGTACGCGTTTAAGCCGGAATAGTCATAGCATTGGTAAGAATGGGCTAAAAATTACAAAAATCTATGTTCTGTGTTGTATGCCATATAATCATATACATATTATTTCTGGAACATATACATACAAAAATGCATTGCTAAAATGTTGTGAAAATGATGGCAGGGCAAGTAAAAATTGGAACTACTGGCCCGATCGGGCCTGCAAAAAAAAACAAAAAAACTAAAAACTAATGTTGAGCCCTGCTAAATATTAATCATCTGCAATTAATTCAGCCCGAACTGCTTAAAGGGATAGTTCACCCAAAAAAGAAAATTCTGTCATCATTTAGTCACCCTAATGCTGTCTCAGATGTATATAACTTAACTCATCTGCTGAAGAATATTTCAGCTCTTTAGGTCCATAAAATGCAAGTCAACAGGGTCCAAAACTTTGAAGCTCAAAAAACATATAAAGGCAGCATAAAAGTAATCCAGTGAGCAGTGTGAGTGAGAAACAGATCAATATTTAAGTGCTTTTTGTTTTTTTTTTTTACTATAAATTTCCACTTTCAAACAGCCCTTTAAATGCTTTTCTCTCCTAAATGGTCTTCGTTTGTTTTTGGCAATTTGCATTGTAAGTGCATATCGCCACCTACTGGGCAGGGAGGAGAATTTATAGTAAAATAATAACTTTGATCTTTTGAGGTGAGTAAATGATGGGAGAATTTTCATTTTTTGGGTGTACTATTCCTTTAATTTACACAGAACTTAAAGCTGAAGTATGTAATTTCTGCACCACCAAATGGAATTGGAAAAACAAAGGTTGTTTTCAGAACAGCTTTCCAAATACATGCCGTCTGCTGCAGATCAAACAAATAGTCCTGCCCACAACTCATGCCATTGGTTGAGTCAATGCTGTTGTCTCTCTTGAGACGGGTCGTTTAAAACAGAGGAATTTTTATAGTGCCACAGAGACACAGTGCTTACAGTTTTCAAGAAATTTAGCCTATGAATGACTTACTTGCAGTTGTCTCTGCTTATTAATTTGGGATAGAAGAAAGTATTTTAATACTGAAAATGTTTAAGCCTAAAATCTAGATTTGCCTTGCAAGCACTGTTATTTCCTTGAGTAAATGCAAACCTAGTATTAAGTTTAGATGCATAGTATGATATAATGAAGTTTATATACAGTATCATGAGACACCTTTCCTGCACTAGCACACAAGAAGTAATATTTTTTTATTTCTGCAGTAAAGTGGATCAGGAGATCGTGAAGGTGATCCAGGAGCGTCTCAGGGCCTGCCAGCAGCGAGAGGGACACAGTTACAAACAGAAATGTGGCAAAGAGCTGCAGCAGTTTAATCAAGTTTCCAAGGCCTTTCAATCACGCTGTGAGTGTCAGCTGCTATCTTTTTGATACATGCAATCAGCATGCAAAACATGCATAGATTTACAAACTCCTAGAGAGCAATCTTTTATACCATATTTCATATGTGAGAGAGTACGTGACCATGAGAAAAGCCGATATAATGCTTTCTCTAGAATGCTTTATAGTTGACAATGAAACAAAAAGTTTTTAGGCTATTAACAATATTATTTACATCTTCTAGATGGGGATCTCGGTGCATACGCCAGCGCAAGAAAGTGTTTGATGAAACAGAAGGAGAGAATGATGGAAGAGGCACAAAAGGCATAAACTTGCCTCTCCTTCTGCTTTTCTATGTCGCTCTCTCATCTGTGTATCAAAGTGTAAAATAAAGTTATTCCAAAGTGACTTTGCAGTCATCATTTTGATTTTGACGTAGGAAAATCCCACCATCAGTTGTTGAAAGTGTATTACTTTGCACTCAATTTTTTTTTGTTGCTAAAGATCAGTTGTGCAAGGTCCAGTAATTATTTTGCTTATTGCTAAAGCTTTAAGCAGTAAGAATTAGTCATAGAACTGTATTTTTGAAAAATGTTTAAAATGATGTACACTCACTTGAAATGAAATTTAAAAAAAGCTGCTTTACTTAAATATTGTAGTTAACTTTATGGATCAGAATATGGTGGGACCAGGCAGGCAATACTTGTATACACAGCGAGAATTATTATCGAATTTATTTTGTAATCCCTGCCCAGTAAATTGCACGTTTACATGCATGTTCTTACACGGATTATGCTTAAAGGGATAGTTCACCCAAAAATTAATATTCTTTCATCATTTACTCACCCTCATGCCATCTCAGATGTATATGACTTTCTTCTGCTGAACACAAATTAAGATTTTTTAGAAGAATATTTTAGCTCTGAATCAGAACTTTGAAGCTCCAAAAAGCACATAAAGGCAGCATAAAAGTAACCAATATGACTCCAGTGGTTAAATCCATGTCTTCAGAAGTGATATGATAGCTGTGGGTTAGAAACAGATCAATATTTAAGTCCTTTTTTACTGTAAATCATCTATAAATTCTTCTTTTGTTTTTGGTGATTTGCATTCTTCGTGCATATCGCCACCTACTGGGCAGGGAGGAAAATGTATCGTAAAAAAAGGACTTAAATATTGATCCGTTTCTTAACCACACCTATCATATCACTGGCCACTATTCACTTGCATTGTATATGCACCTACAGAGCAAGATATTCTTCATTTGTGTTCTGCTGAAGAAAGTCATACACATCTGGGATCGCATGAAGGTGAGGAAACGATAAATTGTTTGGCTGAACTTGACAATGTGTGTTGTCATGTAAACACATTAAAACGGCTGTCCTTAATCGGTGTACTGTATAAATGACTTGAGAATAAACAGATCAGCTACTTTAAAAAAACCAAAGCAAGCAAAACAGGTTTAAATGAGACTTAAAATGATGTTATTCCTAGCTTTTGAAGTCAAATCGTTAAGAGGCATGCTCACAACCTGTGCGTACATTGGATAAGCCGTTAAGAACACAGGTAAAGGTGTTTACATGCATTGCAAAATGTCACTTATTGCTAATATAAAATGTATGACCGTACACTGGTAAAAGAAAGCAGTTTAATGTGTTTACATGACTACACTTTGTAAGCTTAAACATAATCGGTGTAAGAACGTGCATGTACACTATAGATTTAAGGCCCAGATTTTGAGCCCTGCCAATCAAAACCATGTGTCAAATTGCTCTGAAATAGAGTTGTATGTATATTTTAGTTGATAAAATTGGGCAAATTATACTTCAACATTAATGTATTTAATGCAGAATTACAATCTAGCTTAATACCAATTTATTAAAATTAGACAATTTAGCTTTTCCTCAAATGAGAGATTATCAGTAGCTTAAGAATTTAACATTTTTCTTGTGGTAGTTTTCTGTATACTCAGGCCATGCAGCAACACAAATGAGCTAAATCAGAATGATTCTCATTAAATAACTTTAGATATTATAACTCTGAAAGACATTTTAAAACCATTTCAGGTTCGGTTACTCCAAGTCAAATGAAACAGACCGGGTACATCGAACATGTAGACTTTTACGACAAGCTCTACATATGTTTTCGATTCCTGACAAGTTGGATTGTTTCAAACAATGAAGCACACATTCAAAGATGGTTTTCTTTCTGTACTTTATTTCTACCCGTTGTACAAAATTTATGAGGCTTCTGGAAGAGCTCCTTGGGTCCTCTGAACAGAGACCCTGGTGTGAGTCTTGGCCAGATGATCAGTGAATTCCTGAAACGAGATTTAAACATTTAATTCCAAGAAATCAAATACACTTTGAAAAGTAGCAGTTATGCAAATAAAGCAAATGTTATACCTGGTAAGGAGACTTGGCAAACACAGTTTCCTTCCAGAGATCAGGGGTCAGGTAGCTGTAAGTCTTCGAGATGGCATCGAAGGTGGCCTTAGCTGCAATTAGGACACAGAACTTGTAAACTCTGAAATACTTCATTTATTTGCCTACTCTCACTAATAAAGCAGGGAGAATCTGTGCTACAGTCTTTAATAAAAGGCTCTTACCGAAGTTGCCCAGGGTGGCGGTGCAGCCCTTTGCAGAAGTGTAGCAGTCATCGATACCAGCCATCATCAGCAGTTTTTTGGGTACTGGAGCAGACACGATACCAGTACCACGGGGGGCGGGAATAAGCCGTACCAGGACTGAACCACAGCGACCAGTCACCTGACCAGAAACATCATGTTCACATCAACAGAGGCAATGGAAGTGCATGGCACAGTGTGTTATTCAACGGACATCTTACCTTGCATGGCACAGTGTGTGGTTTGCCGATCTTGTTACCCCAGTAGCCTCTTCTGACGGGAATGATGGATAACTTGGCCAGGATGATGGCTCCGCGGATAGCCGTTGCTACCTCTTTAGAGCACTTCACTCCCAGACCAACGTGGCCATTGTAGTCACCGATAGCAACAAAGGCCTGAAAGATTTGAGGAAATGTGTCAAGGCCTAAGTTTTGTACTGGATCGCTGAATAAAATGACTAGTATTTAACATTTAAGAGGGATCCAAGAATGGGAAGTCACCTTAAACCTGGTGCGCTGACCAGCCCTGGTCTGTTTCTGGACGGGCATGATCTTCAGAACTTCATCCTTCAGAGCTGAACCCAGGAAGAAGTCAATGATCTCAGACTCCTATGGGGGAAAAAAAAAAAAAATAAACAATTGCTGAGTTTCAGAAAGAGCTAAGCAACTTCACGACATGTTCTGGAGTTTGAGATTTGAAAAAGTAGTACCTTGATTGGCAGAGAATACAGGTAGATCTCCTCCAGGGTCTTGATCTTCATGTCCTTCACCAGGCGACCAAGTTTGGTCACCGGCACCCACTAAATGAAACCAAAATATAGTTACAGTCATACAACAGGGCCAGTGTAAATTGTACTAAACTGTAACAAGTTCAGCTATGCTATATACCAAATAAAACCCTATGGATCATAGATAATGTACAGATGCAGACTATAAATATAAAAATAGAGATTTTTAGTATAAAATGCATGCACTTCTGGCATCTTTGATAAAACATTAAGCCATGCCAATTCAAAACGGAGTCAAAGTACGGGATCATTATGGGATGTTTTACCTCCTTATCCTCAGATTTGCCTCCCCGAGCACCGCGGCCTCTTCCACGGCCTCTGCCGCGACCACGACCGCGACCCCTGCCGCCAGTGCCGAAACCTCCGCGAAAACCTCCTCTACCACCGGCGTCGTCCGCCATTTGCTACAGACACACCATGAAGGTTTAAAATCAACAACTAATAAGTTACACAACACAAACGTATATAATATCAGACACATGTTAAGTACAGATGCAGATCACGCATCAAACTTAGACATGGTAGAGCTAGTTTATGCATGTATAAGAACTATATGTAAGTAAAACTGTAACACTAATCATATAAAACATGCAAATATTAGGAATAAATGACTAGCTTCACTGGTGCCACCATTTTTTTTTAGACCATTTACTCAAAAATGACATTTCCGCTTGATACATAATTTTAATATCGGTATTAAAGTGTTATTTATCAGTACACACATAAGTCCTTTATAGTTATTGTGCTTTTTAAATTAAGATTGCGAGGATTTAAACAGATGAAACTCAGCAATGACAGAAGCCCACGTTGACTTACGTGATGTGTATTCAAGAAGAAGAAGGCCGCACGAGAGTTCGCGACGTACTTATCCAGAGCGAATCATCGCGATATTTCGTTTTAGCTGTTGTTCTGGCGACCCATTGCGGCAATCAAGAGATCTGTCACAGCCCTTCAAGCGTAACGCTGCGGTCCCGTAGACGTTCTATGGGCGGTACACTGGCGAGGAGAAGAGGCTGTTTTTTAATAGATGTCTATGGTGGAGATGCATCAGTGTGCTGAATAAACTGCTTTTATGAGGAAACAGCACATCACTTAATGAATTTACCGCCGGTCCGCCAATCATCTACATGTTTTACACAATCCTTTAGGAGCAGTGGCGTAGTCAACTACGCCCCCCTAAATTATCCCAGGCCCACTCAGAATATTATAAATTATTTTATGACTTCAAATATATATTTATAAAATAGTTTAAAAAATGCAAAATATCTGAATTCTGAAAGCGTGAAAGAACTGTTTGAATGCACCGCCTCTCTGTTGTTAAGGAAATTTAAAAAATATATATTTTGGACGAAAATCCATACCCCAAAAAAAGCCCACCCAAAAGTAATTTCCTGGCTATGCAATTGTTTAGGAGTGAACTGTGTCACGGCCCCTTACCACATTATCCACAGTTTTAGTAACAAATGCGTTGAGTTAATATGCGTTATTAATAAAAATTGTATACCCTTTCTTATATGCTGAAATTATATATATATATATATATATATATATATATATATATATATATATATATATATATATATATATATACATCTTTTATATGTTTAAAGTATATTTATTTTTATCTTTTCAATTATTTATCTTATGTATACATTTTGGTTGGTTTATACGTATTTTGTTTTTCTTCTTTCACCTGTACTTGTCTTTATGACTCAGTAATTTTATTCGTACATTGTTTGATCTTATTGAACATTTAGAAAAAATCCACAGTTTTAGCACCATTTGTGGACTTTTCGGACGGTCCTTTACCCACCATAGGCACATTTTCCAACTTATATTAATGTTAAATTAGCGATCTGGAACGATTTCACCATCACGCCATCTGACCAGCTTAAATATGGGACAAATCGCGTCCCGTATTGATCCGTATTGACGGGACGCATAATTTTATCTTTAAATACAGGACGATCCCGTATTTTACGGGTCGGGTGGCATCCCTATTTGCGACAGGCAGATGTTAGTTTACGGCTCTCCCCATTCATTTGTATGGTATTCGCAAACGGTGACTTACTGTCGTAACACGCTAGTTGACCGTTAAAAGGCTCTCTCCAATGGTTAAAGCACAGACGTTGTTATCTGACCGTATGCTTCCACCGAGTTTTTAACATAATCTCTGACCAAGAGCTATGTACATAATTTTGGTTTACGGACTCAGTAAAGTATGAGTCAAATCTACAAACAAATGCCTAGAGCAGGGTTACAACCAAGGAGCTCTAAGCTACATCCCGGACTAAAAGCATAGTGTTTTATATTTAAAAACATCATTAGCACATAATTCCACACTAAATATACCATAACCAGCACTCATGCTTATGTTATAATAAAAAGACTTAAACATAAATTAATTAATTTTATTGAATAGTCTACTTTATTAGAATCAGAATCAGAATGAGCTTTATTGCCAAGTATGCTTACACACACAAGGAATTTGTTTTGGTGAAAGAAGCTTCCAGTGCACAAACAATACAACAACAAGACAGAGATAATAATAAAAAAAAAAAAAATAGAATAAAAATAATTAGAGAAATAATAGAAACAGATAAAAGTCCAACAGAGAGAAGAAATTGGGAAAGAAGGAAGAGTCTTCTGAAATCGGACTGAATTTTATTGTGCCACAGACAACAGAGAATATTTAGCAGAGATGGGCCACTTCTATTAAAATTAATGGGAGAAATTGGAATGTCCAACGGTCAACGGATGTAGAAAATGAAATTACGCCTTAAGCCTGGTTCATACTCTCCTGGACAGACTAAAGCACCCTAGGTGAATGAAGTCGCAATTTATACTACGCGCGACATCGTTTTAAAAGGGTGATGTCACTGTGTTTAACATACTGTTCCAGCCACAGATAAAGCCAATAATGCAGGTTTCTCTCACTGTGGACCGCCACTTTTAGCGCTGTCCCTCTTCTTTGCTTTTTTAAACTTGTCACGGCCCCTTTCACTTTTAAAAACTCAAATCTCTATCCACTCATTTGTTGTGGCCATGCTGTCTTTGTAGAGTTTGTGTTGCAAATCATGCAAAAAAAAAAAAAAAGTATACTTTCACACAATCTCTAAGAGACGGACTTCAAAGTTATCCATTTTAACGACAGTAACTTAGATAACAACTCAGCTGGCACGTGCGACTGTAAATAAAAAGCTTCACATCCAAACCACACCTGCGAATAGTTTTAACCAATTATCAACGCTCTTCGTCCAGCCGAGTTCTCTTGGGTCAAGAATTTCAGAGATGTGTGCAAACAGGAGAACGAATACCTTGGCAGAACAAAAACGTCACTGCATTTCATCATCATTTGTAGGCGAACTAAGCAAAGACTGTTCACCCAGTAAGTATAAATTAGCCTTTAAAGACCCAGGTATACTTCGTTTTTGCATGTTCCGGATCGGCTCACGCCTGGTCGACCGCGTTGCCTTTGTGAGTATACTCTTTTTGAGTTTGACGCATGCGCACTTCAACTTCTTTGTTATACTCTTTTAGTAGAGTCAATAGCCGGCGCATGCGCAGATGATGTGCACAGACGATGGCCGCATCCGCGAGTCAAGAAAAGGCTTGTTCGAGATGCCAAACGCCTCGCCTTGAAAGTAGACGAGAGTAAGCGGCTGCAGTCAGGGGAGGAGTGAAATAAGTGCTGTTAAGTCGGACAGTTCTCACTTCTCGTAGTGTATCAGACACCTTTGGGATCAAAGGCAGATATCGCGGGTATTCATATATAATTTATACACATAAAATATGATATTAGTGATAAAAAATCAAACATTTTAAAAGAGAACAAAACATTACGGTTGTTTAAGCCAATGAGCATTAAGCTGTGTCGTCAGCAAGTCGTCTCACTGTCGCAAGATTTTTTTTCTTATGTAGTCAGCATGACATCAGAGCAAGTCGGACCACACTCATTTTGCTCATCTCCAACTTGCCTAGTATCTGGCCGGTGTGCGTTTAAGTGGTTTGGAGTGGTGGTGGCGTAGTGGACTAAAGCACTGAACTGGTAAGCAGAAGGTTGTTGGTTTGATCCCCACAGTCACCACCATTGTGTCTTTGAGCAAGGCACTTAACTCCAGGTTGCTCCAGGGGGATTGTCCCTGTAATAAGTGCACTGTAAGTTGCTTTGGATAAAAGCATCTGCCAAATGCATAAATGTAAATGTTTAAGCCTTGTGGCTGTGCTGTTGATGCAATTTGCGTCACACATACTGTGTGTGAAATGATCTGCAACTTGGACACCCAAGGATACTTTGGCCTTCAGGAAAATCTGTCTGGTCAGGCTGCACGGACTGGATTATGCCAAAATTTACATCACGCATACTGTGCGCAGCGCGATCCGCATTGCGGACACGTGAAGTATACTTTGGCCTTTACAAGTACAAGAGCCAATCACCTTTTAGAACTCGAGCATGCGCATTAGCTATACAAACCAGGAAAATTATGTTTTTTTTAGTGTAATCTGAGGTAAAGAAGCACAATTTATGATTCCAGAGTTGTCAGATTTTACTGCTGATTTGAAATAAGTTCTCTGATCGTAATCTTGACCAACTGTTTTGGAGATTTCTGTCTTTCCTCATTCAGGTAGATTGGAGCTGCTCTTGTATGTCTCTTGTTTACATAGGTGAATAGCTGCCCGGGAGCGTTCCAAAGTTGTCCGCCAAGTGAACTGACTTGCTAAAAAGACTTTGGTATGAGTCAAATTTACGAACAAATAGCCTGGAGCAGGACTAAATCTACAATTATTATAATTATAAACATAATTATAACATAATTCCACACTAGCAATGCCAGAAACAGCACTCACGCATAAGTTATAATAAAAAGACAAACACAAATTAATTAATTGTATTAAATAGGCTACTTTATTACAGAAATAAAAGAAACTGAAAAGACCAACAGGGTGTTCTGAAATGGGACTGAATGGGATTGTACTGTTTAAACAGTTTTTTAATCATTTGTAAATAAATAGTAAACAGGCTAACTGGAGTTTTTTTGCAATCTAATTCATTGCTTTTATTTTTATTGATCTGGGAACTAATTATGGGGTTTCCAAGATGACCAGGTCACTTTCTTTTTTTATTCCCTAAAATAGGCTTCATAGCCTCCATAGTACAAGTAGCTTCAAATAAAGTTAAGATAAGACATAAGAGATAATTACACTTGTTGAATGGTCAGAACAACTGGTCTTATTACACTAAACATTCTGCCCCCCTCACTTATGAAATGATTGTTGTGCTCTTGAAGAACAGACAACACAAAATCAAAAACTAAGGGAGTGAAATGCCCCCATATGAAACACAAACAACAGCAGCTCCAATACCTTAAGTTTCAATATATTTAACATAACAAATTACTACGTTTAACAATGTAGTTTCAGTTTTATTAATGCATTGCAAAATGACACTTTTATGTACTGTATGAGAATGCAAAACTTCCACTAGTCTCCAACAGAGACAACACAACATGTTGTAATGTTGAGTCACCCAGCCACAATATTACAACATGGATTATATTTCATATCTAAAAATATCACACTTGAAAAAGCATGTGAGCATTATTTTTAAATGTTGCGTGCAATATTACAGTATATTGCGTAAACCTCAATTCAAGTCAAATTAATTTGGCTTTGTACAGTCCTTTTCCTGAAGTGGTAGTTTCCAGTTTTGCTTCCAAGCGGATGGTTTTGCAGATCAAAGGGACAAGCATGAATCAAAGGTTTAGCTGTATTTCAATCATCCAGATTTTGGTAAATATCTTCACTCCTGTCTTGTGTTTGAGGACCTTTAGACTAGAGGAGATTTAAAACAATTTTAGGTGACAGCAAGCACTTTTTTTGTCACATTGCACAGCAAACTTGTCAGCTTAAAATTGCAATAGGATGTGCTAGATTTGCTAAATAAAATGCTTGCATGTTATAATAGAGTAATGTGAAAACCTTTTCTTGCGAAACTTTGTAGTGAGCCTGAATTTTGTCACTGACTAGGTTCCTCTTGCACAGTTCTTGCACCACTCCACTGAAAATCGTTTCTGGTTTCGGATAGTCCTTCTAACAAGACAAAGAAAGATGAAACAAACACGTTTTTAGAATCGTATATTATATAAGCTTGATAAAATATGTGAAATCAAACAATACCTTAGTCTCATTTTGTCGCCATCTTCTTTTAAAGACTGATTTGATTTGTCCAGTCTATCAATTCAAACAAATACATGTTTATAAATGTAAATGTTCTGGGTTCAAAGAAGCTATCCCAGATGTGTATGACTTTCCATCTTCAGCAGAACTGAAGTGAAAATTTTTATAAGCACATTTCAGCTCTGTAGGTCCACACAATGCAAGTAAACGGGTGTTATCAGGCTGCTGGCTATTTGACGGGCCAAAAGCACATTTAGGCAGCATAAAAGTAATCCACACGACTCCAGTCGATCAATTAATGTCTTCTGAAGCAAATTGATAGGTTTGTGTAAAAAATACATCGACAATTAAAACTTTACTAACTTTAAAAAATACTTCCTGCTACCAGTCAACCCATCACAGAGCTGTCACGTGACGTAAGCGCAAGCATGCGCTTTGTTTACAACAGAGGACTGAACGTCACGCGAGAGTTAGGTCATTTCAAACTACAATACAGCGCTGGCTGGAAGTAACAATTTAAAGTTAAAAAGTTTTTAATTATCAATTTGTTTCTTACACCAACCTATCGATTTGCTTCAGAAGACATTAATTGATCGACTTGAGTCGTGTGGATTACTTTTATGCTGCCTAAATGTGCCTTTTGGACCATCAAACCACTTTCATTGTGTAGACATACAGAGCTGAAATGTGCTTATAAAAATCTTAATTTCGGTTCTGCTGAAGACAGAAAGACATACATATCTGGGATGGCTTAAAGGTAAGTAAATCATGAAAGACTTTTCATTTTTGGGTGAACTAACCCTCTAAGGCACTCATAATGGAAGTGAATGGGGCCAGTCCATAAACGTTAAAATGCACTGTTTCAAAAGTATAGCCAGAAGATGCAAAAAATGTTGACATGATTTTAGTGTTACAAAATTGCTTAATAATCTGATCTGTGTAAAGTTACTTCCAATTTTACAACTTTATTTTCATGACGACATATCCCTGTAAATCCTAAAATGTCAATTTTAACAACTTTACAGCTCAAATAAAACATGACTGAAGAATTAAAAGCAAGTGCTTTTATAAAATTATAACCTTTACATTTCTGCCTATAAACCCTCCAAAATGTGGCCCCATTCACTTCCACTGTAACCCTGATTTTTTATTTTATTTTATTTTTTAAGAAACAGAGGGACATTATAGTGGATGTGCTACATACACTAAAAACAAGTAAGATTTACTTAATTTTAATTTTTGCAAGTTTTTGCACACAGTTTTTAAAATCAACTTAACTTCATGACATAATATTGACTAAAGTAAGCAAATTTAACTTAAACATTTCAGTTAATACAGTAACTTTTACTTACAAACCTGATGTATATGGTACTTAATTAAACTTAGTAAATTTTAAACAAACATTTTATTTGAAAATGTAATGTTAAACTTTCTTGTAAACATGTTTAATCATGTACCACATGACATATGGAAGCCTACCACAGGCAAGATTATTGCATGCTAAAATTTCTTTTTACTTTTTTATTTTTTTATTTTTTATTATTTCACAAAATAAGAAGTTCCCAAATGTAATAACAAAATCAACAATAAAAATGGTGTAGATAAACTTGCAAACAGTAAATCATGCAAGCTCATTTTTATTAAAGCCTTGTGCATGCTGGGAACTCCAACTTTGAAAAGTTAAGTAAAATTTACTTATTTTATTTACCAGTGAAATTAACTCAAATTGGTGAATAAATATGACAAGATTTTCTACTTTAGGACTGATACATGATGACGCCTTGCAAAGATAACAAACAATCATAAATAATATTTACTTATAAGTTAGAGCATTATTTATACATGCTTGAATTGAGCACAGATGTAGAATTTACTTAATATTTCCAAGTTCACTTTTAAACTATCTTATTCATTGTAGAAATTACTTAATATTTTCAAGTTCACTTTTAAACTATCTTATTCAATGTAGACAGTACTTAATATTTTCTGCTACATTTACCTCTCCACAAAATAATTTTTTTTCAGTGTAGTATTGTAACATTAAAATGCCAATAAAAGGTGTGTAACTTAAAATGTACCTTTATGCAGATGAGAATGCCCAAGACGAGGAGACTGTACACAATCAGTAGGACAAACAATGTCAATAAAAGAGCTTTATGGATGTTAAAGCCCCACTCTGGATACAAAGCACAATTTCATAAAAAAAAAAAAAAAAAGAAGACAGAAAAAAAAAGGCCTCTTTAGCATTCGATTAAGGCTGAATATTTTGCAGACTGAATATCTTTGAACATTTTGAATACAATGGATTTTTATTCCAATTTTTTGTTTATTTTTCTTCTATTTATCCCTCATATTAAAGGAATATTTCAGGTTCAATACAAGTTCATCTCAATCAACAGCATTTGTGGCATAATGTTGATTACCACAAAAAATAATTAAGACTCGTACCTCCTTAAAATCGAGGTTACAGTGAGGCACTTTCAATGGAAGTGAATGGGGCCAAATTTTGGAGAGTTTAAAGGCAGAAATGTGAAGCTTAGCATTTTATAAAAGCACTTACAATAATTCTTCTGTTAAAACCCATGTATTATTTGAGCTGTAAATTGTTAAAATCATTTTTACTGTCATTTGAGGGTTTTAGGGTTTGTTGACATTACATCATTATGGCAATGAATTTGTAAAATTGGCTATAACTTTACACAGAGAAGGTTAGTAAGTGATTTTATCACATTAAAATCATGGTAACTTGCATATTGTTTATGTCTTGTTGCTATACTTTTGAAAAAGTGAGTATTTTAACATTCAAAAATTGGCCCCATTCACTTCCATTGTAAGTGCCTCACTAGAAGCCAGATGTTTGCCTTTTTTAAAGAAAATGAGAGACGAGTTGAAATAAATGTATGTGTTAATCAATATTATGTCACAAATGCTGTCGATTGAGCTTAAATTGTATTGAACCTGGAATATTCCTTTCAATCTAATTTATTCTTTCCTGTATCCATAATTTCTTTCTTTGCTATTGCTATTATTTATCTCAGCTGCACAGCAATTTTGTTC
Organism: Myxocyprinus asiaticus; assembly: GCF_019703515.2. NCBI lineage: Eukaryota > Metazoa > Chordata > Actinopteri > Cypriniformes > Catostomidae > Myxocyprinus > Myxocyprinus asiaticus. The sequence goes on along the minus strand of NC_059357.1, from coordinate 6,431,663 downwards.
AACTATGTTGTTTTTAAAAGTGCTTTATAAATTAAATAATTTGCCTTACTTGACACTTTCAAAGTGGTCCCTTGTCCAATCGCCTGTGCCCCGTTATGTGCCACATCATGCAGAGCCGCTGCACAGTAATACACACCACAGTCTTGTGTTGACAAAGAGTTGATTTTCAGATTCTGATCCTCCAGTGTGTATTTGACTGATTGGCTCATTAAATCAATCTGGTAGTGAGAGTCTTTCCGGAACACATACCAAGTGAATTTCAGTTGGTCAAGTCTGTGACCTGGGCAGCTGGATATGTTTAAAGAACAGGGAATAGAGACGGATTGTTGTTCTTTTCGCCTAATCACATTGTTTGACTGTTGGACTTCTACCTTGCATCCACTCACTGAAAGAACTGGGAAATAAGTACGAATCAGAAATAACTTTATCTGCCAACCTGTGCTAACACACAACAATTGGTTTTGTTTACAGGAGCTCTGAGCAATTACATACATAATATACACAGTACAAGAAGATAGCAAGAATAAACATAGAGTAAACAGAAAATACATGGAAATTATAAATTGGGCATAGTGTATTGCAACATTGTAAGTTCATTTGACATAATATACATCTATATATGTACATACATATACACACAAAAGGACAGTATAAATTAATAACTTTCTGTTTGAATAATTTGAATTAAAAATATTTGATTGCTGATATTTCATGCTGTTATTGTCCAGCACATCCTACAATATTTACAGTTGAATTCAGAAGTTTACATACACCATAGACAAATACATTTAAACTCAGTTTTTCACAATTCCTGACATTTAATTGTAGAAAACATTACCTTGTCTTTAGGTCAGTTAGGATCACTACTTTATTTTAAGAATGTGAAATGTCAGAATAATAGTAGAGAGAATTATTTATTTCAGCTTTTATTTCTTTCATCACATTCCCAGTGGGTCAGAAGTTTACATACACTTTGTTAGTATTTGGTAGCATTGCCTTGAAATTGTTTAACTTAGGTGAAACGTTTGGGTATCCTTCTACAAGCTTCTCACAATAAGTTGCTGGAATTTTGGCCCATTCCTCCAGACAGAACTGGTGTAACTGAGTCAGGTTTGTAGGCCTCCTTCCTCGCACAAGCTTTTTCAGTTCTGCCCACAGATTTTCTATGGGATTGAGGTCAGGGCTTTGTGATGGCCACTCCAATACCTTGACTTTGTAGTCCTTAAGCCATTTTGCCACAACTTTGGAGGTATAATTGGGGTTACTGTCCATTTGGAAGACCCATTTGCAGCGAACTTTAACTTCCTGGCTGATGTCTTGAGATGTTGCTTCAATATATCCACATAATTTTCCTTCCTCATGATGCCATCTATTTTGTGAAGTGCACCAGTCCCTCCTGCAGCAAACACCCCCACAACATGATGCTGCCACCCTCATGCTTCACGGTTGGGATGGTGTTCTTTGGCTTGCAAGCCTCAACCCTTTTTCCTCCAAACATAACAATGGTCATTATGGCCAAAAAGTTAAATTTTTGTTTCATTAGACCAGAGGACATTTCTCCAAAAAGTAAGATCTTTGTCCCCATGTGCACTTGCAAACCGTAGTCAGGCGTTTTTATGGTGGTTTTGGAGCAGTGGCTTCTTCCTTGCTGAGCAGCCTTTCAGGTTATGTCGATATAGGACTCGTTTTACTGTGGATATAGATACTTGTCTACCTGTTTCCTCCAGCATCTTCACATGGTCCTTTGCTGTTGTTCTGGGATTGATTTGCACTTTTTGCACCAAACTACGTTCATCTCTAGGAGACAGAATGCATCTCCTTCCTGAACGGTAAGATGGCTTCGTGGTCCCATGGTGTTTATACTTGCATACTATTGTACAGATAAACTTGGTACCTTCAGGTGTTTGGAAATTGCTCCCAAGGATGAACCAGACTTGTGGAGGTCCACAATCTTTTTTCTGAGGTCTTGACTGATTTCTTTTATTTTCCCATGATGTCAAGCAAAGAGGCACTGAGTTTGAAGGTAGGCCTTAAAATACATCCACAGGTGCACCTCCAATTCAGTACACCTCCTATCAGAAGCTAATTGGCTAATTGTCTGAAGGCTTGACATCATTTTCTGGAATTTTCCAAGCTGCTTAAAGGCACAGTTAACTTAGTGTATGTAAACTTCTGACCCACTGGAATTATGGTATAGTCAATTTAAAGTGAAACAATTTGTCTGTAAACAATTGTTGGAAACATTTATTGTGTCATGCACAAAGCAGATGTCCTAAACGACTTGCCAAAACTATAGTTTGCTAATATTAAATCTGTGGAGTGCTTAAAAAAAAATTAGTTTTAATGACTTCAACCTAAGTGTATGTAAACTTCTGACTTCAACTGAATATATATACACGAGTATCTAAATATTAGTATAGCATTTTACTGACAGAGCATTGAAAAAAAAAATGCAGCTTAAATTCTGAAACTCACCTGAGGTTAAGATAAGAAATGTGATGGTGAAGAGATCCCTGCTGAAATTACGATAGTTTATGGGTCCTTTCATTGTTGTCTTTTCAGTTGTTTTGCAATTTGTTAGACATCGAAACAAAGGTCTCACGCTTAACTGACAAATAAAACAGAAATGACATATGCAAAAATGAGAAGGGACATAGACCCATCCCCTCTTTTCCTTCCTTTCTATCAGATTATCTGTATGTGTGTCAGTCTGTCTGAGTCACATCGACTGCTTATAGTAATCTCATAAATATTTCTGTGTGTGTCTTTGTTTTCCCAGTAGTGGTGTGTGATAAAAATGATTTAAAATGGTCAAAATATTATTCATTATTAGCTAAGAAATTATTGATAATTCTTGACTAAATATATAGCTGATTCTTAGCTAAGTGACTTTAACAAAGGCCAATAAAATATAATTTAAAAAATCAAAATTTCCTGCCCTATCTTTAAAAAAAATATATAACATGGCATAAAAGAGAAGCTTTTAAAAGTTACGTAGGAGCCCAACATTTGAGTCTAGGCCTATAGATGGTATTAAATATCCTTATAGATGTACAAAAGCATACCATTTTTGTTTATAGGTCTTATCTACATTAAAACACTCCATGTAGGAGAGATATGCTCTCATCTCCTCACCAATACCAATTGACCATGGTAATCATAGTAACCAAATATCATAGCTACCATAGTTATTGTTCCTTCATTATAACTCTGGTAACTTCACCAATGAAAAAATAACTTAAACCAGCCTCTGGTGATTTGCTGATCTTAGATGGTTTAAAGGATTAGTTCACCCCAAAATCAAAATTCAGTCATTGTTTACTCACCCCTGTGTTGTTATAACCCTATATGACTTCCTTTCTTTTTCTTAACAGGAAGGGAGAAATTGTGAAAAAAAAAAAAATTCTCAGTGATGTCATACAATGGCAGTTTATGGTGACCACCTCTTCAAGCTTCAAAAAGACACAAAAATATAATTCAGAAGTCTAATAAATTATTCCATGAGACTCATGATTGTAATGAATGCATATGATAAGATTTGGTGCAAAACAAACCGAAATCTAATGTATTATTTAGTTAAAATATTCACTGACTGTTAAGGCCCAAACATACTCTACGCAAGTACATGAACGCAGACGCACCTCGCTACGCAAGCTCGATTTCACGCATTTGGTGGTTTTAGCTGGTCCAGACTGGTCTTACCTGGTTTAAGCTGACCAATTTGGCCAAACTGGAGCTTTGCTGGATTTTGGTTGGAGGCCAGCTGATCTCCCAGCCTGACTAGCTAGAAAGTGCCCAAAACCCTCTGAAACCAGTCTGGGAGACCAGCTAAGATTGTTTAAAAAAACATCTCAAACCAGTCTAAGATTGTACTGTGGTTTTAGGTGGTCTAAACTGTTCTTAGCTGGTTTAAGATTGTCACCCAGCTTGGCTAAACTGGAGCGTAGCTAGTTTTGATGGGAGGCCAGCTGATCTTCCAACCTGACTAGCTAGAAAGCGCCCAAAACCCTCTGAAACCAGTCTAGGAGACCAGCTTATATTGTTTAAAAAACAGCTAAAACCAGTCTAAGATTGTTTGGTGGTTTAAGCTGGTATTAACTGGTATTAGCTTGTTTAAGATTGTCACCCAACCTGGCTAAACTATAGCTTTGCTGGTTTTGCTGGGAGGCCAGTTGATCTCCAAGCTTGACCAGATGAAAAGTGCCCAAAACTCTCTAAAACCAGTCAACGGACCAACCTGACCAGGCTAGGCGACCAGCTAAGACCAGCCAACCAGCTTAGGCTGGTTTTAGCTGGAGGTTTTTCCTCTAACATGAAAAATGCAACAAATTGTCAGTGGTGGCCAAACCCATTTAATATTATTTATTTATTTACAGAAACCATGGTTACCATTAGTAATTTGTGTGGATAGAATCGATGGGCGTGGTCAAACCCCACGCGTGACACTCCCAGCAGCCGTGTAAACTACACTTCCCAGAGTTCATTGTGGTTTCGCTCATGCCACGTCATGTCCACCGGCCACGTCGCCCCTCATTCGCCATATTTCGTGGAGGAATGCGCTGGAGGAGAGCGGCACTGAGCCGGTTCACAGTTATCTCAAACACCCTGCGCTCTGTTTAACGCCGCAAAACAGCCAGAGAGTGACAAACATCATGAATCTCTTTAGACTGACCGGAGATCTGTCTCATTTAGCTGCCATCATCATCCTGCTGCTCAAGATATGGAAGACCAGATCGTGTGCAGGTGAGCTCAACTCACACAAAATATACATGTCTCGCATTCTTCATATGCCATTTGTGCTGTTTTAAATGTTAAGAAAGCCTTTAGACTGGGTTGAGCTGTCAGGAAAAGGTCTTGTGAATTTATTTTCAAGCATAAAGCAATTAAAATGAGCAATTTGTTGAGCAAGCAAGCTAGTGGGTTAGCTTGACTTGAGAGCTGCTGAATTCCATATTATTGTTTGATTACAAAAAGCATTTGACGTTTAAATTTACAGATATGTCAATATTTAGCAGGTTTTGTCAGCTATTAAAGCTCTGGCTTGTATAAATTTGAAGGCTTACTTCAAAATGCACAGCACAGGCGTGTTGCATTCAATCAAGAAACTTTAGGCCTAGTTACCAACTTCAGCAATTTAGTAATAGTTTAATGAAAACAGCAGATTTTGTCATCGAGATCACGCATTTTCATGCTATGAAGCACTTTCAGTATACAGAGCATATAACTGGCTACTCAGATGTTGCTTGAAAACGTATCTGGGGGTCAAAAAGTCACTAATGATATGTTTAAAGCGTTGTTATGGCAGCAAAATGCCATGCATCTTAAGATCTTCTTCCTGTTATTCGCCATACATTCCTAAAATGCAATGCATACCTTGCTTTGACGTGGCAGTGCATGTAGTTTTGTGTGCCCTTGGCAAGAGTAGGCAATGCTACTCCATTGACATAGAGATATAGCAACTCTTTTGCAAGGGTTACTAACTTATCTCAGCATTGTGCCATAGTTTGTAGTTTAAAGAATTGGTTAAAGGGCTGAGTGCAAATGGTTTTTGCCCCCCAGGTATCTCTGGGAAGAGCCAGATACTCTTCGCCTTGGTTTTCACCACAAGATACCTGGATCTCCTAACGTCATTCATCTCTCTTTACAACACATCCATGAAGGTAAGAGCTACGAAAGGAGAACTTTTCCATATACAGTCTGAAACTAAACCATTGTGTGTGTGTAAAGAAAACATGCAATTGCATATTGATACTGATGATTGAAACGATCAGTTTTTGGCACATGATCGTTTGCATTAGAGTAAACAGTGGAGTGTGGTTATATTTACACTTAGTACCTTGCATGGTTAATAGGCGATTTGCTTTTTCATTAAAACAGATTATCTACATTGGATGTGCCTATGCCACCGTATACATGATCTACGTCAAATTCAGAGCAACCTACGATGGAAACCATGACACTTTCAGAGTGGAGTTCCTAGTGGTTCCAGTGGGAGGCCTTGCCTTCCTGGTCAACCACGACTTCTCTCCATTGGAGGTAGGACGGACTAAAAGATCAAAGCAAACTTTGAGGCAATTGATCAAACTGTTCACTGAGCATCTGCCACCTTTGTCCATTATAACTGTGTTTAGATTTACGGAATAAGGAACAAGCTTACTACTTACTGAATACTATGCTTACTACTATTATTCTATGATAAACGTTTCGAACAGTAGTAGTATGCTACATTGTTGTCCCATGACCCGGGAAGTATATAGCAGCAGGCAGAGCTCCAAAAATGGGTGGGAGCTCAAACCCACCAGCAACGATATAAGGAGCACCTAGTCTCACGTAGCCAGACTTATGAATGCGGCATAGATCTGGGGTCTATAGCTGCTTCAGTTGGTCAGGACAGGAAAAGCCATTTAACTTGCTGACATGTAAAGCGACCAATCACAGTAGGTTTTGTCATTATGGGGTGTTTGGGGGGGGGGTTATTGGAGATGTATCACACCATAATAAAAGACCGACATGGTGGGGGGGGGGGGATTTATATAATTGTGCGTGAGTCTCTGTGAGTGATTGCACACAAAACACATGGGAGAATAGCATACAATGAGTAAGAGAGTCTAAGTACAGCACAGAAAACCACATTATAGAGAATTTCACAGACATAACTAAGTAAATAAAGCAGAAAATGAAGCTCTGCTCGTGGATATCCGCTTTGTTACGTGCCTCAAACGAAACTCTGAATATCTTTTTTGGGGGGGGGGGGGGATTTTTCCCCTTTTTCTCCCAATTTGGAATGCCCAATTCCCAATGCGCTCTAAGTCCTCGTGGTCGCATAGTGATTTGCCTCAATCCGGGTGGCGGAGGACGAATCCCAGTTGCCTCCGCGTCTGAGACAGTCAGCCCGCGTATCTTATCACGTGGCTTGTTGAGCGCGTTGCCACGGAGACATAGCGCGTGTGGAGGCTTCGTGCCATCCACCGCGGCAACCACGCTCAATTCACCATGCGCCCCACCGAGAACAAACCACATTATAGCGACCACGAGGAGGTTACCCCATGTGACTCTACCCTCCCTAGCAACCGGGCCAATTTGGTTGCTTAGGAGACCTGGCTGGAGTCACTCAGCACGCCCTGGGATTCGAACTAGCGAACTCCAGGGGTGGTAGCTAGCGTATTTTACCACTGAGCTACCCAGGCCCCCAACTCTGAATATCTTTAAAAGATTTGATGTCACTAACCTGGCAAACTTGGGCAAATTCTGTGATTTATTTTATCCTCAGAAGTGCTCATTCTATCAAAGCGGAACCTTGTGAACACAACTCGGCTTCCAGGCGGACTGATAAAACGTCCTGTGGGCGTCAACTCTCGGAATTAAGGTCCAACCAGCCAGTCAGATTTGCGCTGACTGATCGATAAAGCGTTTTCCAGTTTTGTGTGCTATAAGCATCAGACAGTTAGTGCACGGACCTTGGGCGTGCCGTCTAAGGCTGAGACTAGGTAGACCCTAACCGTGAGTAGAAGTGACGCCCACTTTTGAAGTTGGCGCAACCCTGTTTTGGAGTAACCCTGCCCCCTTCTGTAGTAACCTTGTCCTTGTTTGGAGATTCCGCCCCCATTTGGAGATCTTCGGCCTGCAGCTATACCTACTTGCATGACCTCACCATGTTGCATGTGATGGGTGTCCGGTCAGGGACATTTCTGACCATATTGGAGCCCTAGGCGAAATCGAAATTGTTGCCGCGGGGAGGTCTGTTTGTTGCCGGCTGGCACGGCGACCTCGTCATTGGCGCCCCAGTCTGGCAGAACGACCTCATCATTGATGGCCCCGCCTAGTTCACCTATGGCTAGTAACGGCCCTGCCTCCGGTTATCATCTAGGAAACAAAAGTATCAAACTTGTGAAAACATTTCTTTACTTTTGGCAGTCCAGTCGAATATTGAGTCAAAGAGATATTCAAAATCGTTTCTGTTATTAAATGTAGTTAACCGATGTTAATGAATATAACCTCATTGGGTTATTCTGTGTCAAATCAACCAAATTTCAGAAGCTTCCCCTGATGAAATTTGTTTTTGTTAATACTTTTTCTTATGAAAAATAAACATAAATTATGATGAAAGCCAAAATATTAAATACCATGGACGAAAATTTACTGAGTAATCCGTTATTTTATAAAGGGGTTTTTAATTTACATAAAAACAATAGTGTTATATATATATATATATAAAAAAAACTCAATTGAAAATCAAACACTCAAAGTAAGATTTTGATAATTTTTTTTTTATGTGAATAGGTACATTTCTAGTTTCTATTACAAAGTTATTTGTACTCCAGACCTTTGTTTTGTAGGATAAGAAAAACTAGTTTCAAACCATGCATCCCAAATTTTGTTTTCAACCATTGAAAATGGGTAAATTGTAACATTTTGCGGATCGAACCACATTGAGAGCCCCATATCTCTGAGATTTAACCGTACAGGGTTAATATATAAATAACCAAGGTTATTTTTTCTAGGTTTAGGGTAGGGGTTAGTGTAGTGTGTCTGTGGGACTCTAAATAAACACAGTAAACACATAGCAGCGATGCCCATACTGTACATTAGTATTTAAATATGGGTGCAAATAGTATTTGACACTATTTGCACCAGGGTGCAATTAATATCTACCATTATTTGATCAGTGGTTGGGGTGGAAGTAATATCTAAAAAATACAAAGACACGTACATCCCATTTATCAGGTATTTGGTTGCAGAGTCCAAAAAAAACCCTCATAATCCAACAAAAAGGAAAGTTAGTTCTGAACCAGAATTTCAATGGATATTAAGATATCTCTAATACTTCTGGCGTTATAGACACTCATACTTTGGAAAAACAGCACAATTTTTTTTTTAACTCCCACCATTGGCATGGAATGCAAAAAGTGGTGCTGAAGTCAACTGATTTTAATCATAGACATACCTATCTCTGTGTGAAAATAAAATATTGACGCTGTCACTTTTCTAAGGTGCTGTTTTTGACCTGTTGTTTTGCTCCAAAATCATAAGCAAAATTGACATTTTCACCCCCTTCTACAGTACAAAATCATGGATTGTTCAGATATTGATCCATGGAATTTAATATTTAAGCTTTCATCATATTTTTGTAATCTTTTTCATCAGTAAAAATATGACCAAAAATGACATTTTAAGCCAGGGACCTCTGGTTCAGTTGACCCTATTAGAACGCATTAATTATAATTCTGTTAGCTCCTCTCTTTGGTTATCAATTCAAAAAGTAATTTATTATTTGTTTTTCGATAACAGATCCTGTGGACCTTTTCCATCTATCTTGAGTCAGTGGCCATCCTGCCTCAACTCTTTATGATTAGTAAGACCGGCGAGGCTGAGACCATCACTACCCACTATCTGTTCTGTCTGGGGGTCTACCGTGCCCTTTACCTCTTCAACTGGATCTGGAGGTTCTACTTCGAGGGATTCTTTGACATGATCGCCATCGTTGCTGGGGTTGTCCAGACTATTCTCTATTGTGACTTCTTCTACCTTTATTTCACTAAAGGTGAGTTAATATGCACCTAAACCTTCATAAGGTCATGCGTGTGAAATGAAATTAAGTTTGTCTGATCTTGACCTTGACGTGAAATAAGTCAACATAAAAATTAAAACATTCCATATTTACTTATAAAATACATATTCTGGTCTTATTGTTAATAGTTCATCCATGCATGACTAGGGACTTGTTTGCCATTAGTTCAGGGGATTTGGTTTTTTTATTCTCAGAGGTTTATTACAGAGAAAAGACCAGGATGACATAAAATCTTCATGCTTAATTTTCTGACATGTTCTGTCTGGTCCACAGTGTTAAAAGGAAAGAAGCTGAGTCTACCAGCCTAAGTGCCAAAGAACAGAGAGCTGTGTCTCCATCAGACTTATAGAGGAGCACAGGCCAATGATGCCACTGCTCAATCACTGATTTCTTTCCACTCCACCTGGACACCATCAACCATCCCCTTACAGCAAAGAGGACTTTTTTACAAACTTTTTTGTTCTTCTGTCTTTAGCATCTTGTGATACTTTATTTTTTATTGCTATTAAAAGAAAAAGAAGAAAAAACTTTTCTATAAGCAATGTTGATTGAATGATGCATTATACACATTAACTCCAGTTATTAAGTGCATCATTGTTCATTTGTCCATGATTTGAAATGGTTCCCAGAGTGTTCAATAAGTTTGTGTTTCTTCCTGATTTATGTGTATGTTCAAAAATTCAAATTATTAGATACCATCCCCTTTTTACAATGTACATGTGGCAATTTCGCCCCTTTGCTTCAAAAAGTGGTTTAGCCACCGGTGGGTTTAAAAAAAGAAATTCAGTTTTTCATTTGTTCACAAAAATGCCTTATGCTTATTTCAGATTTTGTACATAACCATTTGTGTTCATTCCCCCATGGAAACAAGTAAACTGTAAATAATAGAATGTTTCATATTCCATTAGGCACCATTATCCTTCACTCTTTTTTAGGATGTTGATCATTGTCAACAGGATGAGGTGATATTACAGTAAGATTGTTTAAATGTTCAGTTTTCACCTGCGAACAGATAAGCTTGTCAAGATGCAGTAAAATATGGCAAAACCATTCAATTAAGTGGTGTGGATACTGGCAAAGCACATTAGAGGTGTGTGTATGACATGAGTTTTGTAGTGTAGTCTTTTTATATATATATTTTTTTTAGGTTCAGTGTCCCAGGAATTTTCCCCACTTGAGTCTTTCCAGTAGGGTTTAGTTATTTTTCTAGTTTTTACATGTTACAGTCTCCAATAAACATTTTAAGGGACAAGATTTTATGTTTATTTGTCTGAAACCAATGTCTAAAGTTCCTTAAAGATGAAGCATTTCTTAAAACTGTTTTAAAAATGTATTACATTGTATTAATGGGCACATTTACTGTATATGGGCTGACTACAATTGGCACACAAACCAGAAAATATGGAATTTATTTGGAACAGAGGTTTTCAAACAGGTCCAGGAGCTTCGCAGAAAGTTTCTGTGAAAAAAATAAAATAAAAAAAAAATGTGTATAAAAAGCATTTACCAAATTTGACATGATTACATTATGTTTACATTATTACATTAAGACCCCGTTTCCACCTGGTATTAATGTGCGTTTTGGGTGATCCGATCACATTTGCGAATACAGGTCTAAACGGGCTAAAACGTTTTGTGATCGGATCACAAAAACCACATACAAATGTTGTTAAAATTGCATGTGACCAGATCACAGTTGAGGTGTAAATGCTAATCTGTCCTGTATGCATCCCGGTGTCATAATCAAATGAGTCCGCCTATGAATTAGAGTCACGGGGGTTCTGTTTGTTATTGCAACGGCTTTGAAATGGTGAAAAGCACTAAAGATACGAAAATAACTGGACTGGCTTCATTAATTAATGAACATGTTTATTAAAAAAAAAAAAAAAACCGTTACATGTTTTTGGTTAGTTTTAAGTTAGTACGTTAGTTTTAGCTAAATGTTCTTAAATGTACTCAAACCTGCTCAGCACACGTTTACCTGTCAATCAATCGCTGCGCTAAAACAAGAGTTTAAACTTTGCTGGTTACAAGTGGTTTTAAAAGGAAAATAACCATCCATTCAGAACATTTATAAAAGCGGATACATACACACCTGACGCACCTTTAATGCAGGTAATAAACTAAAATAACAGATCATTCTGACTGACATGTTGCGTTTGTGCTTTGATTAAATTTCATCTGCACCTGAGAGATACAGTGCACTGTTTTTTTTTTTTCTAACTTTTTGTTGCGCTTTAATATAATGCAGTAACACTGACAGAGTGATTGATGTATGTTGTCATGAAACATAGACCCTCCCCTCCAAATCCGAATAACATTTAATAACATTTTTATCGTTAATTTTAGCTTTAGTACAATGACAATTTAGAGCCCTATTTTAAGAGTGCTTAGTGCTACGTTATGCTTTTAAGTCATACGTGCAAATCAATGGGCGTGGCCATGAAGTTTTGGTATTTTCTTGAAAGCATGCACTTAGTCTAGGCACAAGTGGGTTTGGTGAAATTGTATGTGCAAAGCAAGTAAAGTCATTTTTTATTTGTATAGTGCTTTTCACAACATTTTATTATCTACGTTTTCCATTTTAAGAGTATAGTCCATCCTTTAACCAAGGTGATGCAGGTAGAGGTCAGTAAGGTGCACTGCAGTTCGACTGTAAGCTTGTGGCAGATTAATTTCCAGTGGAGTCTATTTTAAATCCAAATTTCAGGCAGTGTCCAGTGAAGTATCCCATGTCTGAGAGTTGGTGCTGGCATCAGTTCATCCTCTGTGAGGCCCATCATAGTAGACTGAAGTGATATCTGGCTGGCACAAGCTGCAGTTATATATCAGCTACATGTAATAGTGGGAGTCGGACATCATGCAGGATATGTATCCCGAGGATAAGACAGGGAAACAAATAGAATAATATTAGCCATTCTTTAAACCAGGATTATTGAATATGAGATGTGTTTCCGGTTCCGGCAGACCTAACTAATGCTGCCTAACTATGAGCTGATAGATATATCCTATAGGTGTGTGCCTGGCTGAAAAGATGAATCTTTAGTCTAGACTTGAGAGTGTGTCTGATGCCCGAACCATCTTCGGAAGAAAATTCCATAGTTTAGGAGTCAAATAGGAAAAGGATCTACCTCTTTTATGGATTTTGATATTCTAGGTATTATTAACAGGCCAGAATTTTGTGATCTTAGTGAACGTGATGGAATATAGCGTAATAGAAGGTCACATAAGTACTGTGGAGCTAGACCATTCAAGGCTTTGTAAGTAGTTAGAAGTATTTTAAAATGAATACAAAATTTAACAGTTAGCCAATGTGGTGACGCTAAGATTGGGCTGATATGATCATATTTCTTGGTTTTAGTCGACACTCTAGCTGTTGCATTTTGAACTAACTGAAGTTTATTTATGGAACCTGCAGGACATCCTCCCAGTAATGCATTACAATAATCTAGTCTTGAGGCCATGAACGCATGAATTAGTTTTTCGGCATTAGAAACAGAGAGCGTGTGTCGTATCTTAGGTGGAAGAATGCTGTTCTACAAACATTGGAAATGTGGTTTTCAAAGGACAGATTGCTATCAAATATAACACCTAAGTTCTTCGCTGTAGAACACGATGTGACAGTACATCCATCGAGAATCAAATGATATTTTAGTGTCTTATTTTTAGAGGTTTATGGTCCAATAATTAGTCCATCTGTTGGAAATTTCTAGCCATCCAATCTTTGATATCATTGATACACTCTGATAACTTGGAGAATTGTGAAATTCCATCAGGTTTCGAGGAAATATAAAGTTGGGTATCGTTGGCATAACAGTGAAAACAAATTCCACGGTTCCTGATTATGTCTCCCAAGGGGAAGCATATATAAGGAGAAAAGGAGAGGCCCTAAAAGTGATCCATGTGGCACTCCATACTTATCTTTAGTTTGATCTGACAATTCCTCATTGTGGACTAAATTTTCATGCTGATTAGTATTATTAATCATTATTAGTATTCATAGTAATTTAGTAGTATTATTTAATTTAGTAGTATTATTGATCATTTGTATTACAAGCTTTATATAGGTTGTATATGCAAGCCTTATATAGGTTGTATGTGTAAGCTTTATATAGGTTGTATATGAGTTGCCTTTTATGAGTTGCATGTGTTGCATGTGTAAGTTGAGACGTGTGTTTTACATTATGAGGGGAGGGAAATTATTTTAAACTGTTATGGTATGCTTAAATACACCCTGCAAATGTATTTTCTTTAGAGAAAGACTAAGAAAGCCCCAGCAAGACCAGCAAGAAACCATTTGTATGACACCACTCTTTAAATTAAAATTTTGCTTTTCTCCTATGTCTGACAGCTAAAAGAATTAATAAATGTATTATTTCTTGGCAAGTAACTGGTGTTTGGCTCTGTGACTTCATAACGGGGGAAAAGACATACATTTAAAGGCTTAACTGATTTACACAGACAAAGTGGTAGTGATCAGATAAATAGGACCTAAACCAAGCTAATGCCTGTCCACAAATGCCAACATAATTCTCAAGCCTATCCAAAAGAATTTCGTGATCTATGGTGTTGAAGGCAGCACTAAGATCTAAAAGCACTAGAAGAGAAATGCTGCCACGATCAGATGATAAGAGCAAGTCTTTTGTAACTCTGATAAGTGCAGTCTCTGTACTATGAAGGTGCCTAAATCTTGACTGAAATTCTTCATATATATAATTTTGTTTTATTTTTTTGTAAAAATGAACAGTTGGGAGGACACTACCTTTTCTAGTATTTTCTACATAAATGGGAGATTTGATATCAGTCTATAATTAGCCAACTCTCCAGGATCAAGCTGTGGTTTCTTGATAAGCAGTTTAATAACTGCTATCTTAAATTTTCTTGGGACATGCCCTAAGGATAATGAGGAGTTAATAATATTAAGAAGATGTTCTGATATTACAGGAAACACTTCTTTTAATAGCTTGGTCTGTATTGAATCTAACATACATGTTGTTGATTTTGATGTTTTGAGAAGTTTGTTTAGCTCCTCCTCTCCTATGACAGCAAAGGATTGAAGTTGTTCTTGGGGAATAATATTGTCTTCAGAGGTGCTATTACAGATGGTTGCATAATTCCATAAATAATTTTGTTTCTGATGATTTCAACTTTATCAGTAAAGAAATTCATAAAGTCATGACTACTGTGCTGCGATGGAACATCTGGTTCAGTTGAAGTTTTATTCCTCACTAATTTATCCACAGTACTGAATAAGCACCTAGGATTATTGTGGATATATCTATGAGTTTGCTAGAATATGCAGACCTGGCAGCTTTTAGAGCCTTTCTGTAGCTAGAGACACTATCAATCCATGCACCACGAAAGACCTCTAATTTTGTACTCTTCCACTTGCGCTCCATTTTTCAAGCTGCTCTCTTGAGAACATGAGTGTGATCATTGTACCACCGTGCAGGGCTTTTCTCTTTAATTTCCTTTAATCGAAGAGGGGTGACACTATCAAGAGTGCTAGAGAAGACTGTATCTATATTTTCTGTGATTACATAAAGTTCTTCAAAATGATTAATTTACTGAGTATTTCAGAAAAATCTGGAAGGCTATTAATGAAGCTATCTTTAGTGGTCGAAAGAATAGTTCTACCTGATCGATAACGTAGCGTAGATTGAGCGACCTTTGCTAAGTGCAGCATAGAAGAGATGAGGTAATGATCTGAGATGTCATCGCTCTGCAGCAGAATTGCTATATTATCAATATCAACTCCGTATGACAGAATTAAATCTAGCGTATGATTATGGCAATGAGTTGATCCTATCACATTTTGTCTGACCCCAACAGAGTTGAGAATATCGATAAATGCTAATCCCGGTGTATCATTTTCTTTATCGATGTGAATGTTGAAGTCACCAGTGATTAAAGCTCTATCCACACTAACTACTAGATCTGACAGAAAATCAGCAAATTCTCTAAGGAAATCAGAATATGGCCCTGGTGGTTTATATACTGTAGCAAGAACAAAAGATGACTGACATTTATATATGACGATGTCACATTAAGCATATAATTACTTATATCCTGACCTCTGAGTAACACCAAAAACATTTCTGTAAATTGTAGCAACACCTCCTCCTCGACCTTTCAGGCAAGGCTCATGTTTATAACAATAACCTTGGGGAGTAGACTCATTTAAAGTAATATATTCATCCAGTTTAAGCCATGTTTCAGTCAAACAGAGTGAATCTAAACTATGATTTGTAATAATTTAATTTACAATTATGTAATATATGTTATATATAATATATAATTTTTGTTATTTTCAAGTTTGATATCAATACAAAATTTTCTAAATGACAGTGAGAGTTTTGTGTTGGTAGTTCGGGGAACAGACACAGTCTCTATATGATATCTAGGTGATACAGTTTCTATGTGTTGCAGTTTATGTGAACTATGTGACATCTCAAGGCAGCTAGAAGATGTTTGGATTAGCCAGTTTGTCTGCTTCCTGACCTGGGCCCCAGTTAGTCAAACACTATCACTATTAAGACTATGAGCCAAATTACTAGAAAGGAGAGTGGCACCTTCCCTGGAGGGATGGAGTCCGTCTCTCTGTAGCAGGTCAGATCTACCCCAAAAACTTGTCCAATTGTCTATAAATCCTATGCTTTTCTGCGGACACCACTCAGACATCCAGCCATTCAGTAACACTAATCTACTATAAACCTCATCACCACGACGAGCAGGGAGGGGACCAGAGCATACTACAGTGTCTGACATCATTTTTGCAAGTTCACACACCTCTTTAACATTATCTTTAGTGATCTCTGACTAGCGAAGCCAGACATCATTAGTGCAGACATGAATAACAATCTTAAAAATCTAAAAATAAAAATCTACGTTTAGCATTACCCAGCACTTGTAAAGCGCTAATGGGCTGTGTCAAGTGCAATGTACTGTACATGACATATTAGCAATTCAAATTGACCAATTTCGCCAAAGATGATTAGTTTGCATTCTTGGAAATTATTGTCAGTCAGTACCACATGTCAATCATAAAATCGTGATTTAGTTAGATACTTACACTCTTAATCTGAACTGCTGAATATGCTGATGCATGGCGCTGGAATAACTAGATTTGTGCTTAGCTTCTATGAGTCCTGCCTTCTTTGATTTGATCTCTAATGACATTGACGAGTGGTGTTATACCATTGAACATGCAAAAAAATTTAACTTTTTTTAAACCATTATGTAATCCCTACAACAACTTAAAGACAATTAGACAGCAGTGCATAATGGACTGCAGCAGAACAGCAACAAGGATATGAATTATTGTGTATGTGGAAAATCCAATCATTTAATTAAATAAACAACATATTGTCTTTATAATATCACACTTACTATTTTTTTCACACAGTATAAATGGGCCTTTACATATTTATTTATTTTTGGATGGGAGTTCCTCAATATGAAGTGGATCATCGTATTTGATGGTCCTTGGAATCAAAGAAAGTTTGAAAACCCCTGTTCTGGAATACAAAAAGCAACTCATTGAATGTTAGTGTAAACAATTTTTATGATTAGTTACTGTGGATGGTTTGTGGTTGTGGATAATTTGGATGATAATTTGTTAAGCACATAACATCATGGCTAACTGGCCCCTTTGCAAGTAAGAAAAGGGTAAAATATTCACTTTCAATTAAAACTTAGTATTTCCATGACTGTGAATACTACATTTCTACAATGGCATCTGAAACTGAAAACTATTCATTTTAAATGATACTGCATCCAAGCCGCTAGGTGTCAGTGTAAGTCCAAGATGACAAAGACAAAAGTTACTGAGTGCACCTTTAAATGAATAATTCAGGTCCAATTTTAAAGAACTGGTCACAATGATCTCCCGTTCAATACACACTGGCACTGTACATGGTAATCAGAAGTGGATAGAGTATCCAAAATCTTTACTCAAGTAAAAGTACAATTACTTTAATAAAACGATTACTCAAGTAGAAGTAAACGTAGTAATGTAAAAAACTACTTGAATAAGAGTAAGAAAGTATCCAATTAAAAGAATACTCAAGTAGCGAATAACTAGTTACTTCCACATAAAACATAATGGACGATTACGCCCCAATATTCCATTACATTATACATATTTAACATGTATTACAGAATAATAATAATTATACTACTACTACTACTAATAATAATAATAATATTATTAATAGAAATTGTCATCATACACCCTCATATTGTCTCAAACCATATGACTTTCTTCAATGCAACACAATTAAAGTGATGTCAGACAGAATGTTAGCCTTATAGTCACCATTTACTGTGCCACTTTACTGTTTTTCCTCCATATTTTAAAAGGGAATGGCGACATTATGTCTAATATATTTTTTGGGTTCCACAAAATACACAAATTCACACAGGTCTGGAACAACATGAGGGCAGGAAATTATGACAGAACATTAATTTATGGTTGAACTATCACTTTAAGGACGCTTGTCAGATTTGGACGAATCTGTCAATTAGAAGACAAGTTTGGAAACCAGTTTCTAGTAATTATTATGGTGAAAAATGTGAACAATGTCCCACAGGCCCAATTATATGTAACGCTGAATAAAACAAAACAAGATCATGTTTTATTAATACCTACTCACTATTTCAAAAGTCCTGTCACTTTTTAAAGTCCTGTATGGATTCTTAGATCAGTGTAGTAACAGTATTTTCAGTGTTGAATGAATTTAGATCATTAGTTCTGTACATTAAGGGAAAACTGCAACTTATCTCTGTATTTGGAAGCGTGTTGGGCTTATTTAAGTTCAGAGCTCTGTTGTCCATGAGAAAAACATGTCGCATCTTTCAAATGCAGAAATGCTGTGCAGGCGCAGACATACTGTCTACTCTTGCTCCAGAAGTCAAGCACGTGATCTGCAAGCATAATACATTTACACTTAACGCAGATGTTAAGTGTCCATTTACACTACAATATTTTCAACTAAAAACTGAAAACTTTTTATGAGTTTTGGCTGTTCGTTTACACGACAACGGCGTTTTGGGGCCTGAAAACGCAAACTTTTGAAAACGGGTTTCAAATTGCAAGTTTTTGAAAATGATGACGTCATGCGCACGCGTATTACGTCATAGGCATGCGCGCGAGTACTTCAAAACAACGCGTGAGACATTCAAAACTACAATGGCGGCCTACAGGACTGTGTTTGTGCTGCTCAAGATTTTGTCCAGACAAAATTGCTCGATGCTTTCGCCATCTTCATTGTTTGTATTCACCGCTCTGTGGAAGAATGCTTATGTGCGCAGGCGCATAGTATTTCATTACAAAGTGACATCGCCAACTTCTGGCCTGGCATGCATAATACAGCGCTTTTAGTCGTTTTCGCGGATCCTTATGAACGGGGATCGTTTTGACAACGTTGTCGTCTGTACTCGAAACTTTTCAAAAACGCAAAGGAAAAACACATTGTTGTCATGTAAACGTACCCTCAATCTTGAAATATCCACTTGCCTTGGTGTAAAATTAAGGTACTTCATGACGAAACTACTTTTTTTCATGGTGTGGAGCGAAGAAAGTGTTTATTTGGCTTTCTTGCTGCTGTTGCAGTGGTGGACTCGACTCCAGTGACGGAGCTCAGCTGTAAAGTTCTGCTGTTGTAAAAGTCCCTTTCAAAAATCTCTCAATAAATTATGCATTTGTAATGATGTAAAAAGTGTTATAATTCATCAAACTTTATTTTGTCACTTTGTTTAAGAAAAACTTTGGTTCTTAGCCAGGTGCAGGAAGACTAAGGGATGGTCCATCATTTCATTATAGGGGAGGAGTTAGGAGTATATATAAAACTTATGCAGAATGGAAATTGCGACTGTTTTACACAGCATTTAATCTCGGTGTTTATCACACATTATATCGCACTACTTCCTTGTACTGCATGTATTTGTTTAGAGAAATGTTTATGTTCTTTTGTGTTGCCGATGTGGAATACGCCCACCTTGATCAATGGTATATTCCCCTGGTGCTGCACTCTTCAGTCCGCGTGAAACATTCTGAAGAGAGGTATGCATCTCTGTCAATTGAAAATTCGAACATGTTCCTAGAGTATATTAAATAGAAGTTACAATGAAATCAGAACAAAATACTTTGGTAATACTGTTGTTGACCCGGTTGTGTGTAAAATTAAAGGTTGTACATGTTTAACACTTGACATAATTTGTATCGCTTTAAACGTGCGATGGTATTTCTATGAACGGTACTTCTGACGTATCACTTTATGTCCTATGTTCATTTTCATAAGAATGAAAAGGCTTCTTAATGTTAATTTGAGTTTATTTCATTTCGTTGTGGTAAAATTAGTGGTTAATTCATCGCTCAAAGAGTGAAATGCGCGCCAGTAATCCACGGTGCATTTTGGGTAATGTAGTTCATGACTATATGGTTAAAGTAAAGAAATTGAAACTGTGAATTGTGACTTTAGTATTGTAAGTTGCCTGCATATTAGAAGATGGGACAATGTACTAACTAAATGATGTATTTACAGATTGTGAAACAAGAACAAAGAGATTTGTTGTAAAGCTGTCCCATTTTATGCTTGCAGGTATGAGTTATTGTGTTCATTTTGTTTTATTATTGTTTTATTAATTTTCAGTATTCATAAATCTTGTTAATTCTATATAAAAATATACCTTTGGGGTTATGCATTTTATTAAGTGGAACAATTTAAGATACTGTGAAGAAAACAAATCTTGTAATAGGAGCCTGCGTGAAACATTCTGAAGAGAGATTGTGAAACAAGAACAAAGACATTTGTTGTAAAGCTGTCCCATTTTATGCTTGCAGTAAACACCCAAGAAAAGGCGCTGCTGTTGTATTTGTCCTTATTTGGGGTTGGTCCTCTGGTGCGTCTGGTGTTCCGCTACACATTTATTTACACTTATTACATTAAAACCAGTAATGTAATGACAAGAATGTCGCCCATTGTATTGAACTAAAAAGTACATTTTGTACATTAGAAATTTACTTGAGTTAGAGTGAAAAGTACCCACCTTTAAATACACTCATAAAAGTAATTTTTTCCCAAAAAGTTACTCAAGTATATGTAACGGAGTAAATGTAGCATTTTACTACAATGAACAATGAAACAATGAATCTATCTAATGAATAGTTACAAGTATTATTGAAAAAAAAAAAAAAAAAAAACATACTAGTTGCTATTGGAATGCTTACTACTAGTAGAGAATTAAAAAATAAGTACTACTAGCAAAAGATAGGCTACTATTTTGTTTTAAGAAATAAATGTTAAAACGGCTTGCCATGCACGTTTTCCTTAGAGACCAAGAGTTCGAATGATCACGATGCAATTTTCTGCAACATAATATTGTAACTCTTGATTGTTCCATCAAAGCTCATAGAACGTGTGACGTCACCGCGCGATTTCTGGTCAACAGCTCAGTTGTTGTGGGGCGACCGCGGGAAAATAGTCCACGTAATACATCGGCTAG
Organism: Myxocyprinus asiaticus; assembly: GCF_019703515.2. NCBI lineage: Eukaryota > Metazoa > Chordata > Actinopteri > Cypriniformes > Catostomidae > Myxocyprinus > Myxocyprinus asiaticus. The sequence continues at coordinate 6,410,590 of NC_059357.1, read as the reverse complement.
TTCCAGGGAGGGACTCTGGACTTGCTTGGGATCGTCGGGAGCACATTTCACAGAATACACCGGGAATATATTCACAATAATTCTTCAGAAATAACACAAGACGCGTTGGGGCGAAATAGAGGAGCTTTCGATCTAGGACAGTTTACGAGGGGCAGGAAAATGGAGTTGGATGACGGAGTTGTGTACCAGGACGACCCGGGGACGTCAGCGATAATGTCGGAGCGCGTCTCGGGCCTGGCCAACTCCATCTACCGTGAATTCGAGAGACTCATCCGCAAATATGACGAGGACGTGGTAAAAGAGCTCATGCCGCTGGTCGTGGCGGTACTGGAGAACCTGGACACTGTGTTCGCCGAGAACCAGGAGCACGAAGTGGAGCTCGAGCTCCTCAAGGAGGACAACGAGCAGCTGATCACTCAGTATGAACGCGAGAAAGCGCTGAGGAAACACGCAGAAGAGGTGAGTGCAAGATAATTGTGAATAGTGCATTGATAACAGCAGCATCTCGCATCAGCATATACAGGAGGAGAACAAGAGGATGGCATCATTGTTTTGTTGCAGCATCAGAGCCACGTATCAACCTGCACGTGCAAGGATGGCTTTGTCATGCCTTGTTTAGCCAGCGTTGCCCTTTGATGATGAATCAGTCTTTCAGATTAGGCATTTAATAAATAAATAAATAAATGGAAGGAAGTATCAACATTTCATGTTTTGCGTTTTATTTCAGCCCCTCAATTTATTAATATGCCCTTTTGGTGTTTATAACTTTTGTGCAAGCATATAAGCAAGCATGCATTTGTCTAATACAGATTGCATCATGTTGTTTGCATTCTTAAAAATAAAACAAAATAATACATTTAAACAAACAATCAAACAAACAATGCACAATATTGAGACTGATGCTTGTATCAGAATCATATGGCTGGATTTTGACACAGGCAGAGCTGCAACAGTCTACATATGCAAACACACAAAAGACAGTGCAGTCTTGTTTTGTGCATTTATTTACTCTGCATTAATGCATTTAATCTGCAATTAGTTTCCGCCCTTTTTCAGAAGTGTTACGCGTACATAGATGCTTTCCTTAACTAACTTTACTAACTTGAGGTGCTTTACACGTTATTTTGCACGAGTAAGATCCATTTTACATCAGCACCGGCCATTGTCATACATTATGTTGTAAATGATACAGTATATGAACCTTTCATAGTTGTGCATGAGTAAATGCTTTGATATGGCTCTAATCTGTTTCGGAAATAAGATTACACTGCATTGTACAGCTCTTAGTGTGTTTAAGGCCGACTTTGGACAGATTAAGTCTCCTCAATGACTGTATGTGTTCACTGACAGTTAACTGGGATTATGTGCAATATGCCTGGGACATTCTTCAACCAAAAGCACAAATGAGCCATGAGCTGTATTAATCCGTGTGTGCTGATCTGGGATCTGAGAAGTATCTTATTATCACAGGTTTCACTTACACCAAAACTGTGACATAAGGCCGTGGTCAATATTGAATAATGGGAATTGATCTTTTACGCAATTTACAGTTCACTCATATACTAGAGAAAAGCCTATTTGGGAAACTGTTGATCAAGTTTTCAGCCTAACACATTTATTCCTAGTAGAGCCACAAATGATACTTTCTTTAAAGTAAAATTCACAATTTCAGTGTAATTATTATATTTTCAATATTAAATGAATTTTTCGGGTTCAAAACAAGTAATGGTCAATCAACAGCATTATGTGGCATAATGTTGATTAACACAAAGATAATGCAAAAGTATAATTCAGAAGTCTAATAAATTATTCCATGAGACTCGTGATTGATATGAAAGCTTACGATAAGGTTTGGTGAGAAACAAACCGAAATCTAACGTATTGTTTAGTGAAAATGTTCACTGACCGTTGATCTTCTGTGTGCGTTCATTATAGGGCACGAGAGCAACAGTTCACGCAGCCCCCTCACGACATGGGGAGTTCAAGCGAAAATTCGTTTTGTTTATCAAAAAACAGATCCTCCACAGCGATAGCGACAACAGAACACAACACAACTGCTCAAAAACCAGAGAACAGATCTTACTAAACATGTCTGAAGAGTTTGTAGGTGAAGAATTGATGCATTTCTATGCCCAGCCTTATTTTTTTTTGGACAGTTCACAGTGGATGGAGTTACCTGCGCGATGCCAAAAATAGAAAACAAGCGATTGATAGAATATACCGTCACTGCTGGTTAGGACAAAAACTCTGATTAACATAGAAAAGATATCTTTTATCGTGTGTTGTTTGCCATCAGGTTAGGACACGGTGTGACTATGGCTGCCTGTAGCCTCCTCTATGTTTCTGTTTGATTTCTGAGTAGTCCGTTCTAAAAAAATAAGGCAGGGCATAGAAATGCATCAATTCTTCAACTACAAACTCTTCAGACATGTTTAGTAAGTTTTTGGGTGAACTGTCCCTTTAATGACAGTAAATTTGATGAATTCATAATGACTTAAATGACATGAACACTTGATTTACTCAATATTTGCTCAAAATTCACAATCATTTGAAATACAAATGGTTTATTATCTATTAATAAGGCTGGTGGTAGATTTTGATGCCGATAATGTTAACATATTGACAGATTAATCGGCCTGACTGATATGTTATTGCCAATTTAAACGCAGAACCCACACTAACAGCAATAGGGCGCAACGGTCGGGTTCTGGAAGTAAAAATCCCAATTCTCCAAAGGGGAATTAATTTTTTACCGTAACTTATAAACTTTGAAAGACAGACCTACAGTCTGTTCTGAGGTTGGTAATTGATGATAAATGCTTCTGTCGAAGCCATCACAATGTGTTTCTGCAACTTAATAAAATAAAAAAATAAAAAAAAATCACATTAATTATTGAATTTGTGTTGAATGACTACACTCCGTATGAACCCTGCAGAGAAAGATCCACCAATCAGAGAATCGCAGCAAACACAGTGCACCAAAAGAGCTCTGCAGCAACCGCCCACTCCCACTGTGAATGATGCAATTGAGTCGCTCTCCCTGCACTCTCAAAATGCTAATGTATTTGCATATATCAAAATATTTAGCAATAAAATACAATTATGTTGTTTCTTTACTTAGAATCTACAACTTTTAATCAATAGTTTTATATTTCGATAACATCATTAAAGACGTTAAGTACACAGTCTTGTACCTTTTTCTTTTTGTCTGATTTTCAAATACATTTGTGCTTTAAATAAAATTTGTAGTGTTGTGATTTATTTCGGAGCTGGTTAGTATGGTAATTATTTTTTTTTTTTAAGCTAACTTTGAGAATTGATTTTCTAAAAACCCTATGGAAAAAATGAATGGAAAAAATACTTCTGGAAACAAGATGGATGAAAAAGCGGGCACGGTTGCACTCTATATGCTGCTGTCTTTAAGCACTGAATCAATGTTCTATGTAAATTTCCTTAACTTGACAAGTTGACAACTCTGAACAATGTGTTTGTATTGCATGGAAAATGAAAGTGTATTGAATGTGACAAGAACCTTATGTTTGTTGATTTGTCTGCGCTTGGAGGCATCAGTCAGTATGATGGGAAACTAAAGTGACACTGAATCAGCTCCCGGTGCTGTTGCGCAAGTCTCTCCATGAGACCCCTGCATTCCAAACAGAAGCCATGAGTTCCACAAAGAGTGTGTACCAGAGAACTTTCAATTAGGGAGACTACATCAGGATGGTATTACTTCCAGGTCACGGGGTCCTTTGCTGTAATAGGGCTGAAAGACTCTGGCTTGATTCAGTCTGTGTTTGTCTGCTTGTGTTAGGGCAAGAGTACTCATTACATGTTTTTTTATTATAGGGATGCACTGATATGTACATTTTTGGCAGATATAAAGATTTTAACAAAAAAAAAAAAACTATTGGCCGACATGATATTTTGCTACTTGCCTTATTTTGTCATCATATTGCTGTTATATTTAGGAATGCTTAAAAATTTTACAAAAGCTTTTTCACTGTTCTAACAATAAATAATTTCCATTGAACACTGAATCTGTTAAGCACATGACAGGCCAAAATTTTAAAGAGAGCCACAGTGAAAGATACATACAAGATAAAAAAGATACAAAAATTGACTAAAAATGATAACACGATTAATGATATGAAAAAAAGGTTATTTTGTACTTCTAAAACAGTTTTTCCCTTCTGTTTTTGCAGTTTAAGATGCAATCTTTTAAGGTTTAGTAATGGCACAAGGTCATATTGCAATTTCAATCTTAATTCAATCAATTAAGGGATATCATACCGATATCTCAGAAGTCAAAGTCTGCTGGTTTTCAAGTGTTTTGAATGGTTTCCCTCATCACGTAGCCTATAAGTAAGTGCCGCTTTCACAACTGGCGCATCCATTTATGACTTTTTAACATGTCACGTCCATTTATTCCACATTAATGTGAGAACGAGACAGAATAAAAATAAATATTACATGTTCTTAGGAGTGCCAACCCTTCTACATACTGTGGCTTTTATTATTTCTGTTTTTACAAAGTGTGTTATTAATTAATTATAAATAAACCATTGATTTTTCATATTGGGGTGTTCATGCTTATTACTGATATGCCGATGATTTTAATTTGGTCAATAGTTGGTCGATAAATATCGGCAGCCGATACATCGGCGCATCCCTACTTTAAAAAAAATGACAAAACAGTCCAACTAAAACCACTGTTTTTATTTACTTTTACTTTTTCAATGTCCATACGTGACAAACTAAACTAAAATAAACTGCTTTTTAATGCTTGTACAAGAGGAAATCATTTTTCAACACACACTGAATGAAACCCAACCAAAGAGCACCTACTGGGACTCTTTACAACTATAGAACAAAGTCCTTCCAGCAAGTAGCGCTCCAAATTCTATGTATTTCTTCATATTGTTTATGTGTATGTCACCATTATATCAGTCATTGTCTGATTATTTAGATATTGGCATAGGCAAATGATAAACTCATATCAGTTGACCAGTATCCACATTTCACATTATGGATTTGGTAACACATGTATTTCTACTTGTCAAAAAGTTTGGATACAGTACTTTAAATGGAAAACGCTTTTGCTTTTTATAAGTGTTAAAGGAATAACTCAGCCCAAAAATGAAAATTCAGTCATCATTTACTCATCCTCATGCTATCCCAGATGTGTATGACTTTATTTCTTCTGCAGAACACAAACAAAGATTTTTAGAAGAATATCTCAGCTTGGAAGGTCCATACAATGCAAGTGAATGGTGACCAACATTTGGTCCAAAAATCACATAAAGGTAGCATAAAAGTAATCCATACAACTACTTTCTTCTGAAGTGATCCAGTTTTTGGTGAGAACAGACCAAAATGTTACTAGTTTTTCACTATAACTCTTGACATCAGCAGTCTCCTTGGCAATCATGATTTCAAGCTCGATTACACTTCCTAGTGCCATCTTGTACTCTGCACATGCGTCAAGCACTATGAAGTGTAAACGAGCTTGAAATCGTGATCTTTTATGCTGCCTTTATGTGCTTTTGGAGCTTGAAAGTTTTGGTCACCATTCACCTGCATTGTATGGACCTACCTTGCTGAGATATTCTTCTGAAAATCTTCATTTGTGTTCTGCAGAAGAAAGAAAGTCATACACATCTGGGATGGCATGAGGATGAGTAAATGATGAGAGAATTATCATTTCTGCCGAACTATTCCTTTAAATGATTTCCTCAGTCTATGGAAAGGCATAAGGACATCTGGAATGATTCCTAAAGCTTCAGCTTCACTTTAATCCTGTTCTGGATACCTGGTGGAAGTCAGAAAGTGCCAGAATCTTGCTTTGCTGAGAGTTTGCGTTTAAACTGATTGACTGTATTTGCAATTCTGAGGACAATGTTTTTTATTATGCTATATGTTGAACTGTTCTTTGTGTGATTTTTGTGAGCAGAGGTTCATTGAATTGGAAGATTCTCAGGAACAGGAGAAGAAAGATTTGCAGAATCATCTGGAGAGTTTGGGGTCACATTCCCGTCAACTGGAGCTGAAGATCAAGAACTATGCTGACCAGAGTAAGAACCCCCTGAGTTTTACTCCACATTCACCCCCACAGTCTTCTTCTCCCTTTTTCTCACTAGATTACCAGCTCTTATTAGCTTTTTCTTGCTTAAAGGGATAGTTTACACAAAAATGAAAAGGATGTAATTATTTACTCACCCTCATGTTGATCCAAACCTGTATTACTTTAGGCAAAATTGTCAGTTTCAGTCACAATTTACTTGCATTGTATTAAAAAAGATGCAATGAAAGTGAATGGTGACAGGCTATCAGTACCTAAAATCTCCTTTTGTGAACTAACCCTTTTAATCCTTCTGTTCTGACCAGTCTTAAAACCTTGATGCATTGTATATTCAGTCCATTCTAGACTGTTGTATGACTTCATTTTAGTTGCATTTTATCGAATGAATCTCCTTTCATGTGTTTACCTCAGCAGTCACTGTTTTAGTGTGAAATGGATAAAATCCATAGTTTTTATACTGTAGCTGTTCATGTGACATATTGGTTTACAATGTGCTTCACACAAATACCATAATGGAGTACTGTTTCATCCTCCTTTTCTCAGTCTTAACTCATTCCACTGACTCCATTAGTGGAGTATTGATAATGTACAGCGGCCCATTTGTTGGAAAAATGTGACATTTTCTTTGCCTCCTTCAACATATAACTCTTTGGTTTCATTTGGATTGTGAGTCACTAGTAGTAGATAGGTAGGTGCTATCTTACACTAATAAAGAGTCAATGATTTGCAGGGCCATTTGCTGTCAGTTTGCTGCGGTGTTAACTAGATGAACTAAGATCATAGTCCAACTGTTACAGTTTTAAAACCAGAGGCTCCATCCCAGTAATCTTTGTATATCAGAACAAGTGTCAGTAGTTAGAAAATAAAGAAATGGTCATTGTGAAATTATGAGAATATCAGAGTTTCAGTAAAAACCAAAAACAAACCAGTAAATAGTGTCTGGAATACTTCCTCGCTCTTATTCTGATAATATAATTCCCATTCCTATTTAGATTCATAATAGTCATATAGTTCCAAATCCTTCAGTGAGGATAGACTGTAGGCTGTTACTGTTCCCTAAAATGTGCCAACGACTGGTTGGTGCTGGCTCTGTTTTTTGGCCCGAGGTTTGGCATGGAGTCATTCACATTTAGAGTTCATTCACATTTAGAGATAAAATAAATAGGGTTGATTAGTGGGGATAGGTGCCATTTAGAGCTCAAGGGAAGCATCTTTACTGAAGCATTATGACTTGGATCAACAGAAATATTGTTGGGAATGATCCTGGATCAGAACTATGATATTAACCTTGGTACACTTATCAATAGAGAACCCAGTTTCATCTGTTCGGGTCAAATTCGACCCGAAACATCAAATGTGGAACCCCCAATGTTTTTTTAACACTATAAAATAAGCACATTTTATGCCGTCTTTACAGTAAACTGAAAGATTGTCAAAACATCAAAATATGTAATGCATTGGGGTCTCTGGTGACATCTGTTGGAATAAAAATAACAATTACATGAAATGACAACTATGTCCAGTAGATGACTTGAGTGCTTCATGCATTGGCTGATCTCTATATGCCAATGTTGTAACAAAATTAATTTCGAGATACTATCACAACTTATGCACTGGATATGTATTTAGAAGTTATAAAACGTAATTATTTGTTAAATGTTAGTAGGGCTGTCACGATTACTCGTTTTAATTCGATTACTTGATTAAAAACATTCCTCGATTACAAAATTGCAGAACCGTCAAAAAGATTAGATGGATATGACGGAGTCCAAAGGTCCAAGCATATAACGACAAGAGGTTTCAGCTGTGTGATAGCACTTCACTTTAGACTGGAAAAACAATAACAAAACCTAACGCCACTTAAGCAATGCAACAGAAGTCAAAAAGAAGACATCCTGTTTTCACAGACCCACCGGACAGACACATGCTGTACGATCACTGTGTGCAATTTGTGGTGTTGCGCATCAAGAAGCAAGAGAGAAGTTGAGCTCTTCATTGCCATGTGGGACACACTGAACTCAGCAAAAAAAAAAACACATTGGAATTCACACTAATCCTATTTATCTACACAATTGTTTGCAATATAGGCTTTTATGAAGCAACATAAAATAATGTCATGAAAAAGACATCCGTTGGACTTAAAGTTACACACCTAGTGGCAGATGTACAGACACTTTTTGATCTATAAATCTCACTGAATTCAGACGATCTAAGAAGGTTATTTTTTGCTAATTGTAATTTGTGTTCCGTTCTGGGAAAATTAATAACAGTATGAATGTAAATGCGATCTTCCTCCTCATGTAAATTAGATTTCCTGCACGATTAAGTTTGTAATAGTTCGCAGTGCCCCACTTCTGATAAATATTTTATAGTTTATGGCCTCAACTCAACATTGGAACCCAGAGAACTTTATTTACTTAATAAAGCCACAGGTCTGCTGTCAGGTAAAGCTCAACGTGAACTTGCCATTAAAGCTATACAGCTGCGCGTCTCGCACCCGCAGAGGCAATATAAAACGTTGGCTTACCTGAGAGAGTAACGGCTAGTTTCCACATTCAATATTATTAACAGTGTTTGCTCAAGAAGGAACTGAATGTCTATATGAGTAAAGGCATTTTACATGGTAGGCTACTGTGATCTGTGCAGTGTGCAGCACGCACAACAATGCCAGCAACTGCAGCTCAATGCAAGAGAGTGAAAACATATATCTCTCGATTACTGTAAATATTGTAATCCGTGTTACATGTAAGTGATAGTTTAAAAAACCAGCAACCAAATAAAATGGCTTTTATATCTCCATAAAACAGTTTAGCCATAAATATAACTCATCCTCAATAAACAAGATCAGTGGACAGACATTGTCTCTGAAAAGATAAAATATTTTATGACCTGCTGTTTTCCCATATATGAGTTCTATGAGTTGAAATAGTTAAAGAAAAATTAGATCTTGCATTTAAAAAAAGGTGGGCACACACCTGGAGTAGTCAGTCTCTGTCAGCTGGAATAATACTGTATACATTGTTTTTATATTACAGATCTGCTTTGGGTTTCTGTTGACTTTAGATATTATTTGCATAATTGTTTTGTTGTTATTCAATTGTACATTGCATTAAAACTTAGGCTAATGAACGCATTTTAGGCAAACGTGACTTTACCTCGACAACTTCATGCAATCTGAGAATTTTTCAGATTACTCGATTAATTGTCAGAATAATCATTAGATTACTCGATATCCATAATAATCGATAGTGAAAGCCCTAAACGTCAGCTTTTATTTTTAAGCCACTTGTGTTGAAGAGTGAGATTTTGCAATGATGCCACAATATGCTTACAGTCAAACCTGACCATGGTGTACAGCTCCCACACCTAAGCGTAAACTTTAACACTGGGTTTAGACTAAGACGTTGATACGACCTAGAAATGTGTGTGTGCGTTTGTGTGTTATGCATTGTGGCTGATTGATTTTTATTTGACCAAAAAAAAACAAAAAAACTGCTGTGTTATAGTCTTACCTATTCATTTATTTGTGTTTTCTGCATTGTAGCTGATTGATTTTTATTTGACAAAATTCAAACATATCACTCTGTTATAGTCTCACCCATTTATTTCTTTGTGTGTGTGTGTGTTAGTGTGTTTTGCATTGTGTATGTTTTATGGTCTCACCTCCTTCATTTATGTGTGTGTTTGTTCTGCATTGTGTCTGATTTATAGATTTATATTTGGCAAAAAAAAATAAAAAATTGCTCTGTGTTATAGTCTCATCCATTCATTTCCTATGGCGGGTTAAATCTGATCCGAACAGTATTTGCCATTCAGATAAATAATAATAAAAACATACATGCTCATTTGTTTATTTCTTAGCCAAAATACAACATATACATCGACATATTTGTATTTAGAAAAATTCACCAAATGTACATCCCCAATCTACTTCCGATGTGGATGCAAATATAAAACCTGGTGTTTTTGTCAGTATTTAACTACGGTAAATTGCCTCGCCAATCTTTCGCATATTTAAAAAGAAATATTATGAATCATACCAAAATAATCAAATCAAACAGAACTGTGACCGAATTATAGATTTGAATATGTATTGCATAATTTAGTAAAAAATAGAACTGAACCAGAGCAAATAGTTTCAGTCCTAGTAGTAACTGGTTTAATTACGTTTACATTTACATTTATTCATTTGGCAGACGCTTTTATCCAAAGCGACTTACAAAAGAGGAAAACATAAGCGAATCATCTTAGGAGACAGTGGTATGAAAAGTGCTGTATTACAAAGTATCACTAGCATCAGAATAGTATTCAAAATAGAATAAAGTGCAACAGAATTTGTATTTATTTATTTATTTTTTATTTTTTATAATGACTGGTTAAGTGCGCATGGAAAAGATATGTTTTCAGTCGTTTTTTGAAGACAGAGAGTGAGTCAGCTTCACAGATGGAGTTGGGAAGGTCGTTCCACCAACGTGGTACGATGAAGCTGAAAGTCCAGGAAAGTGTTTTGGTGCCTCTTTGTGTTGGTACAACAAGGCGACGTTCCTTAGCCGACCGCAGGCTTCTAGTGGGCGCGTAGCTCTGCATAAATGATTTTAGGTATGCTGGAGCAGACCCAGTGACTGTTCTGTATGCCAGCATCAGAGCCTTGAATTTGATACGTGCATCAACCGGCAGCCAGTGGAGAGAGACAAGGAGTGGTGTAACATGCGCTCTCTTTGGTTCATTAAAGACCAGGTTACTTTTTCACTCTAGTTTGCAGTAATGTGCCATTCTTTCATTAAAACCTTTCAAATGTAGTGTTTTCTGTGTCTCTGCATAGCCCCACTCCTATTCTGTTGTTCAAAAACATCAGTAGTTCAACTAATTCAGGGACATAAACAGTCTGTTCAGACTGAATGCCTGCTAGAATCACCCTGTACTCGACAAGATGCCCGTGGGTGATAATGACATTAGTCAAGCAACAATACATGCTAATTATGGATGTCTGGTCTGTAATCTAGCACTAATAAATAAATTCTGGCATTAATTAATAGTTTAATGGCAGGATACAAGTCTCTGAGATTTAAAATCAGTTCTACTAGAATGTGAAAATACATAAATAGACAGTAATTTAGTCTCTCTGATGGCTGGATGCATTGAGCAGTTCTTCAGCAGGCTTAGATTTAAACCAGACAGCTTAAAAGTGGATTATGTCTTTGTGTCACCTACTTAATTGAGCTTGTTTAATATCCTCTGTGGACTTTACAGTACTGCAATCATTTTTTCTACAGACATCACTGAATCTGAGCATCAGTTTTGCCCACTCAAACTACTAACTTAAACTGGAAATCTGGTTTCAAGCTAATTTAAAGTGGCACGCTGTCCCAGCATTCTTTAAAAGTGCAGTTTCTAATGAGCAGCAGATCTTCATTGGTCATTTGGGACATTCTAACCTGTGTTACGATGATGACTGGGATAATTAGCCTAATTTTTCTGTCCTCGTTTTGTTCTAGGCCCTTCATCAGAGCTTCTACATTTCATGCTGTGTGTGAGGTGTGATCATTTTGTGTTTACAAAATGCCACATACTAATATTTTGCTTAAAAATATGTTCCGGATACAAGTTAAGCTCAGTTGACAGCACTTGTGGCATAATGTTGATTACCACAAAAATGACTGCAACACGTCCCTTTTTATTTAATAAAAAAGCACAAATCGCGATTTACCGCAAGGCACTTACAATGGAAGTGAATGGGGCCAGATCATAATCATTAAAATGCACATGGTTTCAAAAGCATTACCACAAGACGTAAACATTATACATGTTAACATGATTTTAGTGTGATAGAATCGCTTACTAACCTTATTAGTGTAAAGTTAGATCCAATATTACAACTTTGTTGTCATAACAACGTAACGCAGGTAAGACCTGTAACCTGGTAATGCTTTAATGCCAGTAAATTTCTGATATCAAACCAAAATCATGTTAACATGTTTATGTAAATTTATAGACTGGCTCCATTCACTTTCATTGTACCTTACTTTAACAGCAACTTTCTTTCTTTCTTTCTTTCTTTCTTTCTTTCTTTCTTTCTCAGTAAGTCGATTAGAGGAGCGAGAGGCTGAACTCAAGAGAGAATATAATTCCCTTCACCTGCGTCACACAGAGGTCAGAGAGAGCAAATCCACTATTTGAATCCAATATTCATTGTGTTTACAAACAGCTGCATGTCATACACTTTAATATAAATGAATTTACCTACCTACTTTAACCCATAGATGATCCAAAACTACATGGAACATGTAGAACACATCATGCTGCAGCAGACAGGAGGAGAGACCTCTCACACAGGAACAATGGGCAGAGTTCGGTAAGTATTCAATGGTCCTATTTCACACTCTTTTTCAATTGACTTCAGTGCATTGTGCCTTTGGCTGCATTAGAAGATATTTTGGCCTGCACATTGTTTCCTATTTTATTTTATTTTTTTTAAGTTTAGATTAAATTAGAAGAGGAGAAATTGATGAAAAAAAGAGGGGAGATTATTTGATTGACTGTTTTTTGTTGCGTGTTTCTCATTAAACAGTAAAGAGCGTCCCCTGTCTCTGGGAATCTTCCCCATGTCTGGTGGAGGCAGTTCATTGACGTCTGATGTCCAGGGCAGAGCAGACATTCCTGGGATGGAAGGATGGAGATTTAACCATCTCACTCATCAACGCTCCAACGCCAGCCTCAAGGTAACTGCAGCAACACCACACATCTTTACTTAAAAGAATATTCCGTGTTCAATACAAGTTAAGCTCAATCAACAGCATTTTTTTGCATAATGTCGATTACCACCAAAAATGATTTCAACTTGTCCCTCCTTTTTTTTAATAAAAAATAAAAAAAATCTGGTTACAGTGAGACACTTACAATGGAAGTAAATGTGGCCAATCTGTAAACATTAAGATACTAACTGTTTTAGAAATCTGCTACAATACATGAACATTATGCTTGTTAACATGATTTTAGTGTGATAAAGTCACATACTAACCTTTTCTGTGTAAAGTTATATCCAGTTTCACAACTTCGTTGACATGATGATGTAAAACGTCTGTAAAAATGATGATTTAAACAACTTTACAGCTTGAATAATACATGAGTTTTAACAGATAAATTAATGTAAGTGCTATTATAAAATTATAAACTTCACATTTCTGCCTTTAAACCCTCCAAAAATTGGCCCCATTCACTTGCATTATAAGTGCCTCAATGTAGCCTCGATTTTTGCTTTTTTTAAAGAAAAGGAGGGACGAGTCAAACAAATGCTGTCGATTGAGCTTATCTTGTATTGAAACTGGAATATTTCTTTAAGGTATTTGCTGAGTCTGACCCAAAAGAGATTTGGCTTAAAAAGTTTTTTAAAAGTATTTATTTTTTATAGAATTGAAAAAAAATAAGATTTAGTGTTTTAGAAGCCATCAAAACTATGACAAGAATATAAAGAGTAAGCGTTGGGTGATCCTTCACATTTATGATTGATATAATAGAACTCTCTCTCTCTCTCTCTCTCTCTCTCTCTATATATATATATATATATATATATACAGTACTGTGCAAAAGTTTTAGGCACTTGTGAAAAATGTTGCATAGTGAGGATGTCTTCAAAAATAGTGCCATAAATAGTTTTCATTTATCAATTAACGTCATACAAAGTCCAGTAAACATAAAAAAGCTAAATCAATATTTGGTGTGGCCACCTTTGCCTTTAAAACAGCACCAATTCTCCTAGGTACACCTGGACACAGTTTTTCTTGGTTGTTGGCAGATAGGATGTACCAAGCTTCTTGGAGAATTTGCCACAGTTCTTCTATCTATTTCGGCTGTCTCAATTGCTTCTGTCTTTTCTTGTAAATCCCAGACTGACTCACTATTCAATGGGGGCTCTGTGGAGACCATGCCATCTGTTTCAGGGCTCCCTGTTCTTCTATTCTAATTTTTTCTATTTGCAAAATAAATGTTTGGGAGTCTAAAATGTATATTTCGTATTGACACACTAAAGCTGAAGATATAAATAACCATCTTAAGACAAATGCTTTTGTGAAGCATCTTACAGTATGTGCCTAAGACCTTGACACAGTACTATATATATATATATATATATATATATATATATATATATATATATATATATATATATATAGGTCTATATATACATATATATAGGTTTATATATACATATATATCAGGCATGTGCCGTGAGCTTTGAGATTGGGCAAGCATCAAAGATTTTTCATACACATTATTAAACGCAGTGCACAAAACACATTGTGGGTGAGTGTAATTTCGCGGAAATGCTATTGACGTAAACTGTTGTCTTAGAACCCACCATTTAATGGAAACAACTATGTTACAGTAATATTGCTCAAATCACACAAATTAAAGTCATATCATGTTTATGTCCATTAAATCATATAATGAACCATAGTGCCAGAAGAGCTTGTTTTGACATACAGCAAAAAAAGAAAAAGAAAAGATTGCCAGTTACTAGCAGGCTATAATTTTCGACATCATAGGCCTCACACGTCACTCTTCCCACAGTTCAGAACATCTGGAATGGACAGCGGCAATTAATTAATCTGACCACCAAAGACAACAATCTTAACCTTAATGCACAAGACACATGTAACGTAGACAAGGCAGACTACATCCCTTAATATTTTTTTTAAACAGACACTGCGCCCTAATGTTAGAACTATAAAACAGACAGAGCATAGCACAAGAAGGACATGATTGCCAGATCACCACAATGACCTAGTATCTATGACCTACAGTAGTATCAATAACACAGATTTTTAATAAATATATTTACTTGAACACAAAATCCATGCATCTCTCCTTGCGAATGAACATCTACGTCACTTTGTAGTTGAAGTTTTGATCCTCTCTTTCTCAATTCCATTGAAATCAGGGTTGCAAAATTCTTGTAGGTCGCCGATGCTTACACTATATCTATTTTAGTGCTTAATAACACATTAGTTACGTGAACTTGAACATGTTAACGCAAATCAAAAATCTATCCTACCAGATAGCGTAACTGAAGGAAGGAGCTTTTGATTGGCCTTCTCATTATGGTAAGCATGCTTACCTAGGCCATTTGCAGTATAGGGATGGGCATTTTGGTAATTTTGTCTACTCGAGTACTCAGACTAATTACGCGAGTACTCGAGGAGCAATGACATGTACATAACTGTATATATAAAAACATGTCTGACAAACGTCTTTGGCTGCTACATTGCGTCTTGTTGTGCCAGTGTATCGTCTATTCATTATTATAGGCTGTTATAAAATAATCTGTTACAAAATGTACAAAAGATTGCATAATCAAAATATAATGCATCATATTTTGTCATTATTTGAAGATTCGCTGCCCAACTCAATGAAAGAATGTGCACAATGCACGTCTGTCTGTTCTTCCTTCAGGTTACCGTTAGTAGTCTTAGTAAGTGCACACCAGATTTTTTAGTGACTGTCTGAACCGTCTACTTTCAAATCGCGGTTGGCTTAACAGGAGACGCCATAACCATCGCGTTTTTAGTATGCGTGTTAAGTTGAATTTCAGTTTTGAAGACACTGTATTATGTTCCATTTAGCTGTGCTCTGTCTAGCTGTTTGAAACACTCGCCTGCTGTATATGCGTTGCTTCAGCGCGTTGAATCCATGCCACACACCTGGTGTGTGTGTCCCCAATTGTTCGCCCCAATGCTCCGTATTGTTGTTGCTGTGATGATTCATGAAGCATTCCATTCAACTCAGAGAGTCGGAATTTCCACCTTTCAACTGGGGAAAGTGCATAAAATCTACATAAATCTTCAACTCCCATTTCGTAGAGATGCAGGTGTGTGTTACGTCACGTAAACTTGTCGACACGCAGGGCTGAGATGTTTACAGTCAGTGACAAATCGATCATCGTTTTCATGATCGATCATTGCTGCCATGTCTGAGTACCCGAGTACTTGAGTACTCGTGCCTATCCCTATTGTGGTAGCAGTCGTGATTCAATTTGAATGAATGTACAGTGTTGAATGAAAGGAGACTGTCCTTGCTGCGGACTGAAGCGCGATGACGTGGTGGATTTAATCCACTACATAGTCTATTTCTTTGACGTACTGGATGTTTTTCAATGTGTACGCCCACAGCTACATACACTGATCAGCCACAACATTAAAACCACTGACAGGTGAAGTGAATAACAATTATTATCTCGTTATAATGGCACCTGTCAAGGGGTGGGATATATTAGGCAGTAAATGAACAGTCAGTTCTTGGATTTCATGTGTTGGAAGCAGGAAAATGGGCAAATGTTAGGATCTGAGCGACTTTGACAAGGGTCAAATTGTGACGGCTAGACGACTGGGTCAGAGCTTCTCCAAAACGGCAGGTTTTGTGGGGTGTTCCCGGTATGCAGTGGTTAGTACCTGCTGGCCATGATAGAAAGGTGTCAGAACACACAGTGCATCGCAGCTTGCTGCGTATGGGGCTGCGTTGCTGCAGACCGGTCAGAGTACCCATGCTGATCTCTGTTCACCGCCGAAAGCACCTACAATGGTCACGTGAGCGTCAGAACTGGGCAATGGAGCAATGGAAGAAGGTGGCCTAGTCTGATGAATCACGTATTCTTTTAGAGCATGTGGACGGCCGGATGCGTGTGCTTCATTTACCTGGGGAAGAGATGGCAGCAGGATGCATCCTGGCAGTGTTATGCTCTGGGCAATGTTCTGCTGGGAAACCTTGGGTCCTGGCATTCATGTGGGTGTTACTTTGACACGTACCACCTACCAAAAGATTGTTGCAGACCATGTACTGTACTCCCCTTCATGGCAGCGGTATTCCTTGATGGCAGTGGCCTCTTTCAGCAGGATAATGCGTCCTGCCACACTGCAAAAATTGTTCAGGAATGGTTTGAGGAACATGACAAAGAGTTCAAGGTGTTGACTTGGCCTCCAAGTTCCCCATATCTCAATCAGATTGAGCATCTATGGCAGAGGTGCCCAAACGTTTTCTTACGAAGGGCCAAAAATCAAACTTGATTGAGGGCCTTGGGCCAAAAGAGAACATTGTGTTATAACAAACTCGGGGGTGGTGTGGGGTTGGGGTGTATTCCTACAAATTCTCCACCGAGACAGAGGAGTAGATGATAGCGTTTCTCCAGATTTGGAATGAGGAGCTTATAAAAAAAACTTAGCAACTCCTTCAAGCCAATTTAATAAAACAATGAACATGAGTCAGAGATATGATTCATACACCAAAAGTGGTTAATGTTCTGTAAAATTATTATTGTATCATTAATAACGTTTTATTTAACATCAAGGCTAACACATCCTATTTTTGTTAATGTTATTATTAACTACACTGTATCATTCGATATTTTTAGTGCGGGAGCACGACACCGAACTGATGCGGAGCGAGAGAAGCGGACAGCCCGCCTGTGTTCGTTTATGGCTTGCGGGCATCTGCCACTGACTCGACAACATCTGCACAACGGACGGCACAAAACAAATAATGTTCAGCGAAAATTCAAATGACTAAGGCAATGGATATATTCATTTGGAACTATATCAGATTGCGGGGGTATTTTTTTGCCCAGAGCCCCCGTTAATTTCTGACCCTGGATGGAAATAGGGATGGATATGAGAGATGTAACAGGTGTTTACATGCCTCTCTTCACCATGCAGCTAGTACATTACACAAAGCATTTTAGCTATTTCTGCCTTTCTTGCAAATGTGCTTCATTATGACTAATGAGGGAGCACCAAGATATGAAAGGCCCACTCGCTTGCAATGTTAACAGCTTTGTTGGTTATAAACAGCTAATGGAGTCGCTCGCTTACGGAGATGTGGTATAATGCCATTTGCATGTCGAATTAACAGGTTTAGAAAGGTTTATACATCTGTAACATCTTAAGTTCAGTAACTATGCTACAAAGCGCTTCCCTGCACACGCTCATACTTCTGACACTGCTGACAGCTGCACGAGAGAGAAAGTGAGTTAACAGAGCGGATTTACTCACGCAGCTTCTGGAATTACAGTTTGACACAAATATAAGTTTTTTAATGTGATTTGTTCATATGTATCTATTGGTTTACTAATTCGCAGCTGCACTGTAAAGGGAATAAAAGTGTGCGGGAATTTCCCGCATTATGAACGTGGAAATTGCGGGAATTATTAAAATTGTGCGCAATACCCGCAATCCCGCGCCGAATTTCAGGCTCTGCAAAATGTATTATATTAAAATATTAAAGTTGCCTTGGTTCCCCTCCTTTATGATTTCATTATAAATAAATCTGATAAATCAATGCAATGAAAAGCTGCGTCAATAGCATTTTTTTTTTTTTTACATTTTTTCCACTCTTGTTATAAACGTCAAGGTGGGCCAAATCAAAGGTCATCACGGGCCAACTTTGGCCCGCGGGCCCTAGTTTGGGCATCTCTGATCTATGGGATGACCAACAAGTCCGATCCAAGTCTTGCAACTTACAGGACTTAAAGGATCTGCTGCTAATGTCTTGGTGCCAGATACCACAGGACACCTTCAGAGGACTTGTGGAGTCCATGCCTCGACGGATCAGAGCTGTTTTGGTGGCATGATGGGGACCTACATGATATTAGGCAGGTGGTTTTAATGTTGTGGCTGATCAGTGTATTATATTAGATTCTCTTTACAATACTACGTTACTTAGTGTTGTCAGTACGGGATATAGCCTAGTTTTGTTTGACAGGTTATATTAGCCTAGTGGCTAATTAAAAGTTAGTAGTTTAACTACTGCTGGTAGATTTGTGTCTAAATAAGCATTAATGTTTAATAGATTCATCCATATAATAAATGTTTGTTTCTCTCTGGCAGCCTCAAAGTTTGGTCTTTATTTTAAATACTGAATTTATGCAATGTTTTGTATTTTATCTCTACAAAACTTTGCAGGATACATAAAGATAAATGTTTTCTTCTTTTTCTTCTTGTCATCTCAAGTAAGCCATATTTTATAACAATATAACAATATACTGTATGTGTTGTCCATAATCCACATAACTTTTGTTTTGGAAATAAAAATCTACTAGCCTACACATTTTTTTTTAATTATTATTATTATTTTTTTTTTAATAAGATTTAGAGACTGAAAATATCTATCTGTAACTGTATAATTAATTATTCTCTTGTCTTATAGAGATGTTGTTTCATAGATGTGTAGAAGCAGTCATCGGTGTGTAATTATCATTAATGTATGAATCAAGTAAAGGCTATAGCCTATATTCCTTTGTCCCTCTGAGATATATGTGACAGAGTATAAAAGAAGATTTTAATCCCAAATCAAATTAAAGAAGAAATAGGACTGTATATGTTCTCGAAACTGAATCGAACAAATAAAAAAACATGTAGCCTAATAGTCATAATCAATACCAAACAAATTCACTCCAAATGCTCAGCAACCTCTCATATTCTCTAGAAGACTAAAATCCCAGATGCTCAAAAGTTATTAATACACTATACTATACTGCTAATATATATATAAAAAGTTTAAGGAAATACAATCATTATTGCACTCTCTCACTTTTTTATTTATACATAACGCTACATACTGTACATGCTGAATATAATGTTTGCTTATATTCATCATGATATACATCATGTATATCACAGCTCCGAACGTTTAAAACATGGATTTAATCCACTACATAATGGATGTCCGTGACGTAGTAGATGAAATCTACCACATCATTGTACACTCCGCAGCGAGGTCCTTTTGAATGAAAGGGTGGTAAACAATGCTTTGAATCAGAGAAAGCATAACATAAAGAGCTTATATCTTAGGGTGGCGCCAAAGTGAATAAATGAATAACTGCCTGTGCTGCTCAACTGAGATACAAGATGACAAATTTGAACAAAAATAGTAGTTTATATTAACAATTATATTTAAATATTTCATAGTGTCAGTTTTGTTCTAACCCTTCTGTTAGGTAAACACTGCTTACCCTGCTTATATGGATGCACGTCCCTGATATAAGTAAATAAATAAATAAATAAAATTATATATATACACACACACACACACACACACACACACACACACACACACAGTTGAAGTCAGAAGTTTACATATACTTATGTTAAAGTCATGAAAACTAATTTTTTAACCATTAACCATTAATATGAGCAAACTATAGTTTTGGAAAGTCTTTTAGGACATCTACTTTGTTCATGACACAAGTACGTTTTCCAACAATTGTTTACAGACAGATTGTTTCACTTTTAATTGACTATATCACAATTCTAGTGAGTCAGAAGTTTACATGCACTTAAGTTAACTGTGCCTTTAAGCAGCTTGGAAAATTCCAGAAAATGATGTCAAGCCTTCAGACAATTAGCCAATTAGCTTCTGATAGGAGGTGTACTGAATTGGAGGTTTACCTGTGGATGTATTTTAAGGCCTATCTTCAAACTCAGTGCCTCTTTGCTTGACATCATGGGAAAGAAATCAGCCAAGACCTCAGAAAAAAAGTTGTGGACCTCCACAAATCAGGTCCATCCTTGGGAGCAATTTCCAAACGCTCTAAGGTACCACGTTCATCTGTAAAAACAATAGTACGCAAGTATAAACACCATGGAACTGTGCAGCCATCATACTGCTCAGGAAGGAGACTAATTCTGTCTCCTAGAGATGAACGTAGTTTGGTGTGAAATGTGCAAATCAATCCCAGAACAACAGCAAAGGTCCTTGTGAAGATGCTGGAGGAAACAGGCAGACAAGTATCTATATCCACAGTAAAACGAGTCCTATATCGACATTACCTGAAAGGCTGCTTAGCAAGGAAGAAGCCACTACTCCAAAACCGCCAGACTATAGTTTGCAAGTGCACATGGGGACAAAGATCTTACGTTTTGGAGAAATGTCCTCTGGTCTAATGAAACAAATATGTAACTGTTTGGCCATAATGACCATCATTATGTTTGGAGGAAAAAGGGTTGAGGCTTGCTAGCCGAAGAACACCATCCCAACCGTGAAGCATGAGGGTGGCAGCATCACGTTGTGGGGGTGTTTGCTGCAGGAGGGACTGGTGCACTTCACAAAATAGATGGCATCATGAGGAAAGAAAATTATGTAGATATATTGAAGCAACATCTCAAGACATCAGCCATGAAGTTAAAGCCCAGTCGCAAATGGGTCTTCCAAATTGACAATGACCCCAAACATGCCTCCAAAGTTGTGGCAAAATGGCTTAAGGACAACAAAGTCAAGGTATTGGAGTGGCCATCACAAAGCCCTGACCTCAA
Organism: Myxocyprinus asiaticus; assembly: GCF_019703515.2. Lineage (NCBI taxonomy): Eukaryota > Metazoa > Chordata > Actinopteri > Cypriniformes > Catostomidae > Myxocyprinus > Myxocyprinus asiaticus. Next base: position 6,389,218 of record NC_059357.1, on the reverse strand, counting down.
TCCGAAAGAAAATTTCTGGGCAGAAATGAAAAAGCATGTGCGAGCAAGGAGGCCTACAAACCTGACTCAGTTACACCAGTTCTGTCTGGAGGAATGGGCCAAATTCCAGCAACTTATTGTGAGACGCTTGAGGAAGGCTACCCAAAACGTTTCACCCAAGTTAAACAATTTAAAGGCAATGCTACCAAATACTAACAAAGTGTATGTAAACTTATGAAAGAAATAAAAGCTGAAATAAATCATTCTCTCTACTATTATTCTGACATTTCACATTCTTAATCTTGGTACATTTAAAACAAACATTAAAATATAATCATAAATATATTTACTCGCAAGAATTTGGTTAGTCATCATTTATTTTAATAATTGAAATATTTAAATATATACATGTTAAAATGTTTTTTTTTTGTGGATAGAGTTAAACACATTTTTACAGGAATACTTCTTTGATAAAAGTATATTTGTGCATACTATAAAATCAGTTGACATGTTGTAATTACAAGTAGGGTGTCTTTTTAAATAATATGATCAAATAGGCAGATTTAATTGATATCAAACTTTATTGGCAAGAGAAACTTAAGTGTACATTGCTAATGCATCATTTGACACTATGTATACAGATATAAAACATATTTAATGCTGAAGTTTAATTTGCTGAAGTTTAAAATCTCAAAACAGTTATTATCTCTGGCTGCCATTCAGTCTCTCTCATGCGGTTTTGCTTTTGACAGTGGTTTAGATAATAGTGAGTGAGCGTTTTTGGGCGATGTGAAGAGGTACGGCAGCTTGTCTGTATCTCTCCCATGCCTGGCTCACCACTTGCGGTTGAAGTCTCTATTCTCCATATAGTAAATACGCTCCCATGTTTATTATACCCAGTATATCAGTTTCTGATTGTGAAAAACATTAGTGAAGTTTCAGGAAAAAAAAATGGAGATTGCATTAACTGCATTAATTTTTTAACACGTTTAACAAAAACTATTAATTGCAGAAATTAACGTTAAATTTCTCAGTTCAAATATATATATGATATCTGTTTTTGAAGGTGAAAGCTGTTTTTATTTTTATTTTGGCAAGCTGCACATCATAGATGTTGGCTGGTGAATAGGAAATATGAGAAATATGAGAAAATATGATAAATATTTGGTTGATAGATGTTGGCACATGTTTAGATCATCCATCCTGCCGAATGAATGTTAAATCATCCTGTCTGATCGACAGCGGCAGGAATGTTAGATCCAGTGTCCCACTAGACCTCTCTCCGTCAGAAAATATCCAAATATTAGAGTTTTGTCTGATATCCAAATCCACTCAGCATCAACAGCTTGTTATGTTAACTCTTCTAGCAGCCCAAGAGCTAGACATAAGGATCAGGGAAATATAGCAGAAGGCAGGAGATGAAAAAATTAGCAGAGATTATTAAAAAATATCAGTTCCATCTGTATCCATGCTCAGTCTGACAACAATGTTTATTGTATTATATAAAGAAATAATTTCACAAATAGTTTATTTTAAGGACATTCAATCAAAAACATCATTTAACATCACAGTCATTTCTCTTTATGTGAACTGGTTTGAGGTTCCAATATCCATGTTCACCTCCATTCAGTAGATGCTTTTTAAGTAGTCATTTAATCACAATTTAAAAGGGATAGTTCACCCAAAAATTTACATTCTGGCACTTACTCACCCCTAAGTCATTACAAACTCGAATGACGTCTGTGGAACACAAATGAGATGATAGGCAGAATGTAAGGGATTGAATGTTACCATTCAATGAAAGTAAATGGTGACTGAGGCTGCCATTCTGCCTAACAACTCCTTTTGTGTTCCATGAAAGAAAGAAAGCCATACTGGTTTGGAACAACCTAAAGGGTGAGTAAATGACAACAGAATTTTCATTTTTGGATGAACTGTTCCTTAAGAACACTGTATGGATCAATGTATGTTGCATAAACTGTATTTCTGAGCCCAGCAATGCTGGATCCCAGCTCACAGCACAAACACACAAACACATGTGAACGCTATTGAGTTTTATGTTGTGCCAACGAATAAAATATGCCACATCCCAATTTTCTTGTCCAAGCAGTTGGAGCCGGAGGACACTCCAAAGAAAAGGGAGGGTAAGGATGTTCTGGAAGCTTGGGATTCGCTGCCAAACGACTGCAAGGTAGCCAGGCTCTGTGTCGGCAGACAGTGTGTAGTCCAAATCACTGTTGTGCTCTAATATTCAAAAATTCACAAAGCATTGTTCAGAGTCCGAAGTAGCTGAATGCAACTACAAACATAGAAGTAACAGATTAATAATAAACCGTAAGTAATAATAGAATGTGATAATTTAATCAAATACAAACACAATAAAATCTAGTCAGCCAATATTAAGATTTTGCCGGATATATCTGTAGTTGCATACAGCTAGTTAAAATAGCTTTCACTGCATGCCATTTCAGTTCCACACTGTCTTTGATTTGCTTCATTGTTCTTTTATAATTTATTTAGATTTAAGTTTAGGTTTGATCAAAATTTTAGCTGATAGTGTCACTTATCTTAAGTTTTAACTCATTTAGAATAGTTATAATATAGTTGTTTAGTTTCACCCAGTGTTGGGGAATGTTATTTTTAAGTTACGTGTTACATCATGCATTACTTCTTATAAAAGTTACTATGTTACAGTGTTTTTTCAAAGAAAGTAATGTGTAAATTACTTTTTTATTGTTTTGCAAGGGATAGTTCACCCAAAAATGAAAATCCTCTCATCATTTACTCCCTCATGCCATCCCAGATGTGTGTGACTTTCTTTCTTCTGCAAAACACAAAGATTTTAAGAAGAATATTTCAGCTCTGTAGGTCTTCACAATGCAAGTGAATGATGGCCAGAACTTTGAAGCTCAAAAATGCACATTAAAAGTAATCCATAAGACTCCAGTGGTTAAATCTGTGTCTTCAGAAGCGATACGATAGGAGTGAGTGAGAAACAGATCAGTATTTTAGTCTGTTTTTTTTGTTGTTTTTTTTACTATAAATTCTCCTCCCTGCTCAGTAGTTGGCGATGTGCACGAAAAATGTGAATCGGCAAAAACAAAAGAAGAAGAACGTGGAAGTAAAAGTGGAAATTTAAAGTAGAAAAAGACTTAAATGTTGATCTGTTTCTCACCCACACCTATCATATCACTTCTGAAGACATGGATTTAACCACTGGAGTCTTATGGATTACTTTTATGCTGCCTTTATGTGCTTTTTGGAGCTTCAAAGTTCTGGCCACCATTCACTCACATTGTATGGACCTACAGAGCTGAACTAGTCTACTGAAAATCTTTGCTTGTGTTCAACATCTGGGATGGCATGAGGGTAAGTAAATGATGAGAGACTTTATTTTTGGGTGAACTATCCCTTTAAAATTGTAAGGCAATGTTTTTAGTGGATTGAATATTTTTACAGTGTAAATTAAAAAATGTACATGTTACTTGTTACGTTAAAAAAAAAGTAATGAATATGTAACACATTACTTGTTACATGTTACTCAACATTTGGTTTTAACACATTTTGTTTCTTCTCTAAATCACTGAATTCATTGCAGTTTTGTATTTCCTGCATTCACATTGATGTTTTTAACTTTTTTGCCATTCATTCTAAATGAAATTTGCTTTGTTTAGGGTTTCTTGCATAAATAAAAACTATATGTATCTATGTGTTCATCTGTTTTTTTTTGTGTTTGTTGTTTGTGGTAATCGACCTGCTGGTTATTTGTGTGTCATGTAAACTTTTTTCTTACAGTTGCATCAGTGAGCTGTCAAATCCTCTTTTTTGTTGCTGTTTTGTTTCTCAGTCTCTCTCTTTTTTTGTCTTTTTTTTGTCTTTTTTTTTTTTTTTTTAGTCTGAACAGGCACAGGATTTTGTCTGGTTATTATTTGCCACTAAATTCGTAACCCCTGACCCATTTCATATAAGCTTGTGTATCAGGTGGCTTTGTATACAGCTTGTCTAGTGCTCATTGGTTTGGTTTGTCAAATGTGCTGGGCCGAAGCTAGGAAAATAATCCTTTATGTTTTGATGTATGCTTTCCCTCTTCTGTCCCTGAACTGAATATGTGATTTGAGATGTGATCTCTGACAACTGCGCATTGGATGATTTCAGGATGAGCTGTCTGACCTCAGCCAAGGGGGCTCAAAGTCTATCACGCCAATGTCCACCACGGCCTCGGATCTGGCCCTGGACTCCCACAGAGAGGATGGAGATGGATTCTGGAAGAGCACAGAGGTTCAGGCTGTTCCCGGTTCCAGGAGCGTCTCTGCGGGTTAGTCCCTACATTACTATTAAAGAAATAGCTAAAAACATGTCCATTCCTTGAGCACCACACCACAACCATAAAGGCACTTCCAGTCTCACTTCATATTAAGTGTATTTAACTACTATTTACTGCCATTTTAATACATAAAATACAACCTGTTTATTGTGCAACTACATGCTGTTCGGAACAATTCTCACATGATTCACATTTGCTGCTACTGAGGTTTAGGAGTAGGGATAGGGTTAGGGTTTAGGGTAAGGATTGGGGTAGGGTTAGGTTTAGGGGTAAGGTTAACTGTGTAACTACAGATGTAATTAAATGCAGGTGCATTAAATGCAAGTACAATGCAACAACACATATGTAAATAATAAGTACATTGTATCAAATGCTTAAGTACAAAGTAGTTAAAGACACCTTATATAAAGTGGGTCCGCACTTCCTATTTAAAAAGAAGAATAAAATCTCATTTCTACATAGTAAATGTATTTTATTGTATGTTTTTTTTTCTGCTCTTGCTTGTGTGTAGCTCTAGCTACTATAGGAACTTAACAGTGCGATTCTGCAGAAATGATTGACTTTTTTGTTTGACAAATTGCTTATTTTATTCCCCATTATTAAGTTGCCTTGGATAAAAGCATCTGGTAAATTACTTAAGGCAAAAGTATGACCTTTTGTACTGTGCATCTTAAATGTGACCAGAGCATTTTCAGATGTTATGTGTACATAATATGGCAGCAGACAGATGGATAAGTAATTGTCCATTGTGATTATTAAGGTCTGGGTGATAATGAAGAGAAGTCAGATGTTCAGGCGATTATTGAGTCCACACCAGAGCTGGACATGGATCTCAGTGGATACAAAGGAGCAAGGTAACCAATCAGGGCAATTTAACGAAATGAAAATCAAGCGAACTGCCTAGCTAGACAGTGTTTTTAGGCACAAAGGGGTGTTTAAACATTCAGTTTGAACTTTCAAATGCACCAACATTGTAAAAAGTAATAATCTGCAATAGTTACCTTAACCGCCTGAGACCCGAGCGTGACTGTTGTGTGCACTTTCCGTTTCGCTTTTTGATTTGTAACTATTAGCACCTAATAAACGTGCCAAAGAAAAACAATTTGGTGTCAAAATTGATGTCCGCTTATGTGGACAGCGGGACTAAGTTGTGAACTTCAAGTAATACCAAGCTATAGGAAGTCAGATTTTTTAAATCAAATAGTTTATTATGTGTCCAGGAGTGTTGGTTATTCATGTTTTTGAGACTTAACAGACATTACATCAGAAATTAGCATAATTAATTCTGATTCAAAGTAATGGCCAACCATGTTAAAATAAAATTATACATTATAAATTCTGAATTTATGTACTGATTACCATAGTCCCATGTCTGCCAAACATGCTGAGAGGTCCAATCTTCATCTGCAGTCTGAAACTGAACTTTTTGTCGGGTTTGGTCGGTGAATGCCCTTGGCTGCATAGAGAGATATAGCATGCTCCCTATATAGTGAATGAACTAACCTCCAGTGTGCTGTCTGTCTGCACTGGTCTCAGAAAATGAAGCAAAATGACCCACAGATGTGTTAATGTTGAAATTTATTTAAAATAACTAACATGTTTTGAGGGAATAATGTCCCAAAATCCACATATGTGGGCATGTTTATCAGCACACTTATGCATAAAAAATTCATGCATTTTTTAAAGCGGCATTTCAAACGAAACTAGAGATGCTACTCTTTACACCCAAACAGGCTTCAATGAAAAAATGTAAAGAGGTTTCTTACAAGAGGCACTTTTGTTGGCTCTGGGCCCATAGAAGTGCTTCACGGAAATCGACGTCATGCTGTTGTGTCCCGTGAATCGGTACACCAGAAGTTTAACCCTTAAATAACAGTCTAGAGTGTTGTGAACAGTATTCAGTCGGTTTAAATGAATTTAAATTATGCGTTGCATATAGTGAAACCAAAATACAATATCCACGTATGTGGACGCGGGGTCTCAAGAGTAGTCTTGTTGGTGTAACCGAATGTATTCGGGTTGATTCAGTGATGTTAAATACAATTTTCAATGTTAATTTAAATGTTAGCAAATGAAGCACATTTTTAGGTGACATTTTTTTTTTAAAAGTCTACACTGTAAAAAGTGCAATTTCAAAAACCTGCAATTGTTCTCTCAAGAATCTATTTCTACATTATCGAACCCATAAAAATTACTTTCAGTGGTGTAACCTAATTTGTCAAGTTGATTTGGTCATATTAAATAATATCTTTTGACTTGAATAAAACCAGTTAATTTAGATAGTATCATCACATAAAGCACATTTTTTTAAATTACCTGACAAAACACTTTTGTATGATGCATATAAATGCTGTCTAGGTAGGCAGCTCACTAGGTTTTGAAACAGACCCATAAAGACTACACCGTATGAGTTTGCATGGACTGTCTCAATTGAACTATTTTCAGAAACACTCCTTTCATCATATGACACACATGATTTGACAGAATAATCAATGATCAGTGTTACTCTTTCAAATCAAACAATAAAGACAAGACTAAAATTGTGATTCTATGCTAGAATATTTTTGAAGAATGAACTTTACATGTTGTTTATGATGTATTGAAGTACTCCGACCCGAGGTATTGAGAACATGGCGTTTGACCGGAACACAGAATCTCTGTTTGAAGAGGTGTCGTCAGCGGGCTCGGGTTTGATTGGAGATGTAGACGAGGGAGCAGATCTGTTGGGTATGTGTTTTACTGTTAGTGCTGTTTATTCTCACATGTTACAAAGAAAAACATGTTACACAAACATGTTACATATTCACTATGTTAACTGAGGTGGTGGAAATGGTCAATAACCGATTAATCGACCGAAAGTTTTTAAAATCGATTTATAAAATGTAAAAAAAAAAAAAATCTTAATCTTTCCTTACTATGAAGGGCAAAAACAGAGGCTACAAAAGTCCAAAATGAAAAAAATATGCATTGAAGTGAGGATAAAAATATGGATAAATATTGTCAATGATGAAAGATTTAGATACAGTAAATCCCCACGAGGTATCAGTGATAATTTTTTTATTTCACCTCAAGAGGCTTCTGTTATATTACAGAACCATGCTGTAAAATTCTCCAGCGCCGGCCACTAATAATAAAAATAATAATAAAAGAATAAATAAAAATAATAATAAAAAACTAAAAATAATAATTGATTGTTTCAAAAAAGCAACTATCGGCACCGATTAATCGTTAAAACGATCGATCGGTTGGTCGACTTCTATTATTCACGTATCACATCGTCATAGAAGGAACTCTCATAGTATGAAATATTTTTAAGGGAAAGAGAAAAATATATATCTTAAAACTTATGTATTTCTTTTTTGTAGTAGAATTTGTTTGAATTTTTAATAGTTGTATAAGCAGTTTTTCAGAATTAACTGCATGTATTAAAAGCACATATTTTAATCAAGCAAGGTCAACATGACCAAAAATATAGTGAATGTCAATTAGTGCTGAAACGATTAGTCGATGTTATCGTCAACGTCGACAATAAAAAAAATTGCCGACAAAAATGTGTCGTTAGATCTTATTTAACGTAACATGAGATAATTTGAAACTCGAACGATGCCGTGCAAGAGCAGCACTGCAGCTGATTGAGAAAAAAATATAGCTTACAGTCCAAATACACCAGACTTTCCAAACAGCCTACAGATCGCAAAGTATGAGTTAATTCTATTGAAAAAATACTAAATAAGTAAATACAGAAGCAGTGTCATCGTGAAACAAAGTGGAGCCGGATCTGGCATTCCGCTTAAGCAAAACTTGCATGTCAGATTGTGTACAAAAGAAACACACAGGCATTATATCTTTAATGCATCCTTTATTATAGTTCAAATAATAAAGAAGCGGGTTATGTAAATAAACAAACTCAGAAACTGGCATTTTTCTGTGCGTTCAGCACTGCTTCTATGAGTCGTGTGAAGTGACACAATCTAAGGGGGAGAGATTGAAACTGCACCCGGCTGATGCACACTCTGGCGTGGGAAATCCCTTACGAGCATATGCTGCGGCTAGATTATAACGTGATGACTCGTGACGTATTGAATCATAATATACTGTTTCACGTGTGTATCTTATCGTGAAGAAAACCTGTGATACGCTACTCTTAAGAAGAGAGAGTTTGTTTTCTGTGAGTTAAAGATGGATCAAAGTGAACAAAAAAGTGTAGTCTTAGCCCATTACACACTGCAGCAAAATATGATTTTGATTAGTTTGGCTTGTTTTCCAAAATATACAATGAATACAATATTTAAATAAATATCTAAAAATCCTTAACAAGACACATTCAACTGAGAAGCAGCGTGTAAGATATTTAGACTTGCTTTCAGAGAATAAATCTTGAATATAAGTATATTTTTTCTTTACTGTACTGGCAGAAGTATGAACAAGTGAAAAAATACACTTATATACGAAATACACTATTCAAAATACATTCTAGCAAGTCTAAATATCTTATATGCTGCTTCTCAAGTAAATGTATCTTGTTTTAAGGATTTTTAGACAATTTTAAATGGAAAACAAGACTCTTGATATCAGTTTGATTTTTAAGCAGTGAATTTTTGACGGAATTAAACCAAAAAAAGTTTTTTTCCTTTTAATTCAGTGAATGTCATTTAGAGGTATTTTTAAAAGATGACTTTGTCCTCTTTATTGTTAATAAGCATGTTTAATACAACTTTTTAAGTCGAGGCACAAGCTGAAGCTAATGAATAATTGTTGGAATATTCGCCCAAATAGTCGAATAATCGTTCTAATAATCGTTAGATTAATCGATTATCAAAATAATAATTATTTGCAGCCCTAATGTCAATAATACATTTGGCAGTTAGGTGATTTCATGTTGTGACAATAAAATATGAACAAGTTTGGAACCTTTGGGAAAAGGATAGTTTTCACTTATTTCACTTTTACTATATTTTAAGATTGGTTTAATTACTTCGATTTTGTCCTTCAGTATATCAGTATATCCCGATGAAGATACATTTAACCTTACAGATGATATATAAAGAAACAGCTCAATAATTACCATCAAATGTGTGTTATGTGTGATTTTTTTTTTTTTTTTTTTTTTCTTAATAAGATGATCTGTGTGTTGGCACAGTCCCATTATTTTCTGTTTTGCATGTAAAACTGACCCAGATTTCTCTCTCCCTGCCCCTGTTCTGCTGTTCTTCCTCTAACCAGTGGAGTACTCCGGTGTGTATGACGGCCTTCCTTCATTATCTCTTCCTGTCTTAATGTTAGAGGTGCAAAATATACTGGTTACCATTTTGGTGTCAGCCAATATTAGCATTTCTTTATTATCAGCATTAAATAGACTAAATAAGTCTAAATAGGCAGATTTACAAAACAGAATCACAGGGCCTATTTATTTATTTATTTATTTTGCCAATTCAACATTCAATCAAAAGTCTTTTTCTTTGCCAAGTTGTGAAAACACTAAACAATTATTTATCATTTTTACCATATATTGTCTTTTTAATACCTAATGATTGTGAAACTATAGATTGAAAAATTAGCATGAAAGCTGTTTTATTATTAGAAGTCAGATGAAATAACATTTTCATGTAAAAATCATGCAAATAAAATTAATAAATAAATTATTGTCAGCTATGTGGATATTGGCCAAAATACAGTGTATTGTTGCATTTCTACTTAAAGGGATAGTTCACCCAAAAATGAAAATTCAGTCATTGTTTACTCACCCCTGTGTTGTTATAACCCCATATGACTTTCTTTCTTTTTCTTAACACAAAGGGAGAAATTGTGAAATATATTGTTCTCAGTGATGTCATACAATGGCAGTTTATGGTGACCACCTCTTCAAGCTTCAAAAGAATGCAAAAGTATAATTCAGAAGTCTAATAAATTATTCCATGAGAATGCTGCACACAAAACAGAGAACAGGTCTTAATAAACATGTCTGAAGAGTTTGTAGTCGAAGAACTGATGCATTTCTATGCCCAGCCTTATTTCTTTGAGAGTTTTTGGACCGGTGCCAGTTCATAGTGGACGGAGTTACCCATGTGATGCTGAAAATAGAAAACAAGTGATTGATTGAATGTACCGTCGCTTGTCACTGCTGGTTAGGACAAAAACTCTGATTAACATAGGAAAAAATACCTTTTATTGTTTGTCGTTTGCCGTCAATTTAAGAGATGGTGTGACTGTGGCTGCCTGTAGCCTCCTCTATGTTTCTGTTTGATTTCCGAATGCTCCGTTCAAACAAATAAGGCTGGGCATAGAAATGTATCAGTTCTTCGACTACAAATTCTTCAGACATGTTTAGTAAGTTCTGTTCTCTGTTTATGGTGTGCAGCTGTGTTGTGTTCTGTTGTTTCTATAGCGGACCTGTTTCGGTCCCACTTTATATTTGGTGGCCTTAACTACAATGTACTAATGTTAAATACATACAAGACTATGCATTTACTGTGTAAGTACATGTTGTTATACAAAATTCCCACATTTGCTGTTACTGAGGTTGAGGTATGTAAGGGTAGGGTGAGGGTTAGGATTAGGGATTAGAGTTAGGTTTTGGGGTAAGTGTAACTACAAATGTTAGTATGTACATAATAAGTACATTGTATCAAATGGATAAGTACATAGTAGTTAAGGCCACCTAATATAAAGTGGGTCCCCTGTTTTTAGATAAACAAATGAGTTTTCGCTTGAACACCCCAATGTCACAAGGGTGCTGCGTGAACTGTTGCTCTCGTGCCCTATCATGAACACACACAGGAGATCAACGGTCAGTGAACATTTTCACTAAATAATACATTCGATTTCGGCTTGTTTCTCTCCAAACCTTATCATATGCTTTCATAACAATCATGAGTCTCATGGAATAATTTATTAGACTTCTGAATTATACTTTTGCATTCTTTTGAAGCTTGAAGAGGTGGTCACCATAAAGTGCCATTGTATGACATCACTGAGCACAATTTTTTTTCACAATTTCTCCCTTTGTGTTAAGAAAAAGAAAGAAAGTCATATGGGGTTATAACAACACAGGGGTGATTAAACAATGACTGAATTTTAATTTTTGGGTGAACTAATCCTTTAATGTCTCCGTGTCAAAAAATCTGTGTGAGCTCATTCTTATATCTACATGAACATATTCATTTTTCACTTTTCCCCATTTAACTGAAACATGAAAATTGTGGGGTTGGAAAATTCCGTCATTATTTACTTACTGCCATGTTGTTGCAAACCTGTATGATTTTCTTTATTCCTTGGAACACAAAAGGAGATGTTAGCCTCAGTCACCATTCACTTTCACTGTATGGGAAAAAAAGATGCAATGAAAGTTAATTGTGACCGAGGCTATCTAACTTTCTGCCTAACATCTGCTTTTGTGTTCCACAGAAGAAAGAAAGTTAAACAACATCAGGGTGAGTAAATGATGAATTTTTATTTTGGGTGAACTATTAATTTTTTTGTGTTCTCTTTAGATATAGCAGCGCTTATTTGAATATGCTTAGTCTTGCTGATCTCTCAGGGGTCTCTACACTCTTTCCAGCATCTCTTGGTTTTTCTGTGACCTGTTAACTTTCACCTCACAGCTGTCCATTCCTGTTTCACTCTCCATGTGTCTGTCTGTCTGTCTGTCGAACACATGCAGTGCATGCGCTTAAACACCCGAGTCTGTCTGGTAAGACCATTCATTCATACCTGACCAGCTGTCTCACCTTTACCTGTCTAACCTAAAAATACAGGGTATATACAAATCATCTCAACTCAAACATTTTGGCATGTTTGCACATTGTGATGGGATGTATATCATTGATTCATTGCAATGGTTCATCATCATTTTGTTTTCGTTTCACAGTAATTTGATTTTTTTTAAATGTTGCTTTTTTCAGGCATGAGTCGAGAGGTGGAGAACCTCATTCAGGAAAACGTGCAGTTGTTAGAGACAAAGTAAGCTTGTTTTTTATAGAAATTTTAAATTGTGCTTTTGTTGATGCCAAGTTCTGGACACATTAAGCTGTGGTGCTCATATGGGCAAAGCAGGTTGGAGTCTGGACTCGACGGATTTCGTTAATCCCGAATAAAAGTGTCAACAAATAAGAAATAAATGAATATGCTTTTTAAAATATATTTTTTATTTCCTTAGCATTGTAGTTGACAGTGCAACTTTGCATGGTTTTTGGTGTTTTTGTATGAAGAAATGCCCTGAACGTGGTGAAGAACGATCTGATTGCTCGTGTGGATGAGCTCTCATGTGAGAAGGAGGTTCTTGAGGGAGAACTGGATGCCGTTCTGCAGACAAAAGCCAAACTGGAGGAGAAGAACAAAGAGCTGGAGGAAGAACTCAAAAAGTGAGTCATTGTTTTGTCCAAACTCTCTCCAAATGACACAAGATGCCAAAGAGGTATAGAATAAATCTAGCTTAACATTAGTTTATTTCAGGTTTACAGCTACAGTTGATGTTTTTCACTTAGTTGTATGATTTGTCATGTATATTTGTCTTTTTTATTAGATGTTGATGCCTAATTGCAATAACGTATGTGGACAGAGTATAATTGTTCAGAAATTTAGTGACTCATAAGAATATTCTCTAACGCAGACTGAAAGCAGAGTCAGAGGTGCCTAAACAGAATAATAATAAAGACGAAGATGAGGTGAGTATTCATATGTAAAAACCACAGTAATGCCCTATAGAACAATTACACCTCATACAGTGGGAGATATTTAAAGGAACAGCTCACCGTAAAATTATTATTCTCTCATAATTCACTCACCCTTATGTTGTCTCAAACTCCAACCATACGACTCGAGTTGTTTAATCTGTCTTCTGAAGCGTGTACAGCACTCTGCGCATGCGTCAAACGAGAGGTGATCGCGCCAAGGAGACTGCTGATTTCAAAATTTGTAGTGAAAAAGGAGTTACAGTTGAAGTCAGAATTTTACATACACCTTAGCCAAATACATTTAAACTCAGTTTTTCACAATTCCTGACATATAATTTTAGAAAACATTCCCTGTTTTAGGTCAGTTAGGATCACTACTTTATTTTAAGAATGTGAAATGTCAGAATAATAGTAGAGAGAATTATTTATTTCAGCTTTTATTTGTTTCATCACATTCCCAGTGGGTGAGAAGTTTACATACGCTTTGTTAGTATTTGGTAGCATTGCCTTTAAATTGTTTAACATGGGTCAAACGTTTTGGGGAGCCTTCCACAAGCTTCTCATAAGAAGTTGCTGGAATTTGGCCCATTCCTCCAGACAGAACTGGTGTAACTGAGTCAGGTTTGTAGGCCTCCTTGCTCGCACATGCTTTTTCAGTTCTGCCCAGACATTTTCTATCAGATTGAGGTCAGGGCTTTGTGATGGCCACTCCAATACCTTGACTTTGTAGTCCTTAAGCCATTTTGCCACAACTTTGGAGGAATGCTTGGGGTCATTGTCAATTTGGAAGACCCATTTGCGACCGAGCTTTAACTTCCTGGCTAATGTCTTAAGATGTTGCTTCAGTATATCTAAATAATTTACCTTCCTCATGATGCCATCTATTTTGTGAAGTGCACCAGTCCCTCCTGCAGTAAAGCACCCCCACAACATGATGCTGCCACCCTCATGCTTCACGGTTGGGATGGTGTTCTTTGGCTTGCAAGCCTCACCCTTTTTCCTCCAAACATATCGATGGTCATTATGACCAAACAGTTCAATTTTTGTTTCATCAGACCAGAGGACAGTTTTTGGACACCAAAATGTGAGATCTTTGTCCCCATGTGCACTTGCAAACATTAGTCTGGCTTTTTTATGGCGGTTTTGGAGTAGTGGCTTCTTCCTTGCTAAGCAGCCTTTCAGGTTATGTTGATATAGGATTTGTTTTACTGTGGATATAGATACTTGTCTACCTGTTTCCTCCAGCATCTTCACAAGGTCCTTTGCTGTTGTTCTGGGATTGATTTACACTTTTCGCACCAAACTACATTCTTCTCTAGGAGACAGAATGCTTCCCCTTCCTGAGTGGTATTATGACTGCATGGTCCCATGGTGTTTATATTTGCATACTATTGTTTGAACAGATGAACGTGGTACCTTCAGTCATTTGGAAATTGCTCCCAAGGATGAACCAGACTTGTGGAGGTCCACAATTTTTCTTCTGAGGTCTTGTCTGATTTCTTTTGATTTTCCCATGATGTAAAGCAAAGAGGCACTGAGTTTGAAGGTAGACCTTAAAATACATCCACAGGTACACCTCCAATTCAGTACACCTCCTATCAGAAGCTAATTGGCTAATTGTCTGAATGCTTGACATCATTTTCTGCTTAAAGGCACAGTTAACTTAGTGTATGTAAACTTCTGACCCACTTGAATTGTGATATAGTCAATTAAAAGTGAAACAGTCTGTCTGTAAACAATTGTTGGAAAAAGTACTTGTGTTATGCACAAAGTAGATATCCTAAACGACTTGCCAAAACTATAGTTTGCTAATATTAAATCTGTGGAGTGGTTTAAAAATGTGTTTTAATGGAGGCCGGGGTAGCTCAGTGATAAAAGACGCTAGCTACCACCCCTGGAGTTTGAATCCTAGGGCATGCTGAGTGACTCCAGCCAGGTCTCCTAAGCAACCAAATTGGCCCGGTTGCTAGGGAGGGTAGAGTCACATGGGGTAACCTCCTCGTGGTCGCTATAATGTGGTTGGTTCTCGGTGGGGCGCGTGGTGAGTTGAGCGCGGATGCCGCGGGGGTGGCGTGAAGCCTCCACACGGGCTACGTCTCCATGGCAACGCGCTCAACAAGCCACGTGATCAGATGCGTGGGTTGATGGTCTTAGATGCGGAGGCAGCTGGGATTCATCCTCCGCCACCCGGATTGAGGCGAATCACTACGCGACCACGAGGACTTAAAAGCGCACTGGGAATTGGGCATTACATATTGGGTGAAAAAAATAAAAATAAAATGTTTTAATGACTTCAACCTAAGTGTATGAAAACTTCTGACTTCAACTGTACATTTTGGTCTGTTCTCACCCAAAACTGATCGTATGTCTTCAGAACACATGGATTAAACCTATTGAGTCATATTGATTACATTTATGCTGCTTTTATGTGCTATTTGGAGCTGGAAAGTTTTGTACCCCATTGACTTGCATTGTATGGAGAAACAGACAACATATATCCTTCAATAAATATTTTTATTGTGTTTCACAGAAGAAAGTCATACGTGTTTGAGATGGCAAAAGGGTTAAATAAGAGAGAATTATAATTTTTGGGTGAACTATTCCTTTAATAGTGGAATAATGTTGGTGGTTGAGGAGATTTTACTCACCCTCATATCAATCCAAACCTGACTCTTTCTTCCATGCTGTGAAATACAAAACGAGATGTTTTGAATAATGTTTATGCTACTCTTTTCCATACAATGAAAGGAAATTTCAAGCTCCTAAAATGACAAAAAAAGTCATCTGTATGACTAATGCGCGATATTTCAAAAATATCCGAAGCCATCTCAGAACTTGGTACATCACAAATGATAAAATTTTGGGATGAACTGCTCCTTTAAAATTTGATAAAAAAATTAAATATAAAATAAAAAAATAATTGTTAAAGCCTTATTTAGGTGTGTGTAAGCTTGTGTCCTTTTTTGTAATTTTTTTTCCCACAGAGTGATGTGCCCACAGCTCAGAGGAGAAGGTTCACACGGGTGGAGATGGCTCGCGTTTTGATGGAGAGAAACCAGTACAAAGAGAGACTGATGGAGCTGCAGGAGGCCGTCAGGTGGACTGAGATGATCAGGTAAACATTCCAACAAATAAATTTTTTGTGCCCTTGCAATAGTTTACGTTCCCTCGCAATAAGTTTCGCATTCTCTCAAATCAGTTTTGCATTCTTTCAAATAAATTTTGCTTTCCCTCACAATAGTTTGCGTTCCCTTGTAATAGTTTGTGTTCCCTCATAATAGTTGGCGTTCCCTCGCAATAGTTTGCGTTCCCTTGTAATAGTTTGTGTTCCCTCGCAATAAGTTTTGCATTCACTTGCAATACGTTTTGTGTGCCCTCACAATAGTTTGCGTTCCCTCGCAATAAGTTTTGCATTCCTTCGCGATAAGCTTTGGGTGGCCTTGTAATAGTTTGCATTCCCTTGTAATAGTTTGCGTTCCCTCACAATAGTTTGCGTTCCCTCGTAATAAGTTTTGTGTGCCTTCGCAATAGTTTGCGTTCCCTTGCAATAAGTTTTGTGTGCCCTCGCAATAGTTTGTGTTCCCTCGCAATAAGTTTTGTGTGCCTTCGCAATAGTTTGCGTTCCCTCGCAATAAGTTTTGTGTGCCCTCGCAATAGTTTGCGTTCCCTCGCAATAAGTTTTGTGTGCCTTCGCAATAGTTTGCGTTCCCTCGCAATAAGTTTTGTGTGCCCTCGCAATAGTTTGCGTTCCCTCGCAATAAGTTTTGTGTGCCTTTGCAATAGTTTGCGTTCCCTTGCAATAAGTTTTGTGTGCCTTTGCAATAGTTTGCGTTCCCTTGCAATAAGTTTTGTGTGCTCTCACAATAGTTTGCATTCCTTTGCAGTAAGTTTTGCCTTCCTTCGCAATAAGCTTTTGGTGCCCTTGCAATAATTTGCATTCCCTCGCAATAGTTTGCATTCCCTTGCAATAGTTTGCGTTCCCTCGCAATAAGTTTTGTGTGCCCTCGCAATAGTTTGCGTTCCCTCGTAATAGTTTGTGTTCCCTTGTAATAGTTTGTGTTCCCTTGCTATAAGCGTTGAGTACCCTTGCAATAGTTTGCGTTCCCTCACAATAATTTGTGTTCCCTCGTAATAGTTTGCTTTCTCTCGCACTAAGTGATGTGTTCCCTTACAATAGTTTGCATTCCCTCACAATAAGTTTTCCATTCCCTCAAATAAGTTTTGCGTTCCCTCGCAATAAGTTTTGCATTCCCTTGCAATACATTTTGTGTGCCCTTGCAATAGTTTACGTTCCCTTGCAATACGTTTTGTGTGCCCTCACAATAATTTGCATTCCCTCGCAATATGTTTTGCATTCCCTTGCAATACGTTTTGTGTGCCCTTGCAATAGTTTGCATTCCCTCGTAATAAGCTTTGGGTGCCCTCGCAATAGTTTGCGGTCCCTCGTTATAGTTTTGTTCCCTCGTAATCGTTTGCATTCCCTCGCAATAAGCTTTGAGTGCCCTCACAATAGTTTGCGTTCCCTTGCAATAGTTTGCGTTCCCTTGCAATAAGTTTTGCCTTCCTTAACAAAAAGCTTTAGGTGCCCTCGCAATAGTTTGTGTTCCCTTGTAATAGTTTGCCTTCCCTCACAATAAGCTTTGAGTGCCCTCGCAATAGATTGTGTTCCCTTGTAATAGTTTGCCTTCCCTCGCAATAAGCTTTGAGTGCCCTCGCAATAGTTTGCGTTCCATCACAATAGTTTGTGTGCCCTCGCAATAGTTTGGGTCCCCCTGCAATCATTTTAGTGTTTCCTAGCAATAATTTTTGCCCACCCTTGCAATAGTCTGCACACCCTCACAAAAAGTTTTGGGTTCCCTCGCAATAGTTTGTGTTTCCTCGCAATAAGATTAGCAAGCCCTCGCAATAGTTTGCATTCCCTCCCAATAAGCTTTGCATTCCCTCACAATAGTTTTGATACAGTATACTGTATTAAAACCATGGTTTCCGTCAAAAAACCATGGTTACTTAACCTACTTTTCATAGTTACTAAAACATTACTATAGTTAAACCATGATTTCTGCCAAAAACTATGGTTACTACAGTCTACAATATTACTATAGTAAAACCATAGTTAAATTATGGTATTTGTAGAGTAAAACCGTAATAACCACAAAATTATGATTTTTTTATTACCATATACGTAATATATGTAATAATACATTTTCCTTCATTCTTACTATGGTTTCACTATGAATATCATGGCTAAATATGTATACTATAGTAAAACTATGGTAAATTTATTGCAAAATGCGAAGGCACGCAAAACTATTTCAGAAAATAGTTCCCGCCCTGTCCTCTAAGGGGCTCCATAGATGTACCATTGAATAATAAAAAAATAAAAAAATGTTTATCCAAGTATTATAGAAGCAACACCATTGTCTTGTGAATGTAGTTGTTTTGTTTATTTGTTTCAGCTGTCCTCAGTGTCTGACTAGACCATATTTTTGCGCTCAGCTTGAGCTGTTCTGATACTAATTGCTCTTTTGGAAAGTAGGCCAGTTTTTCTGGCTCATGAAAAAGGACTCCTCATGGTGACTGTCTGGTTGCTTACGGCTCTTCTGCAGTGATATGTGTTGTTGATCCACAGAGCTTCAAGGGAAAACTCTGAAGTTGCCGAGAAGAAGAGGTCAAGCATCAGGCAGTTGTAAGATCTTTTATCCTTTAGAGCTCCTTTAGAAAACCCTCACACATCCATGAGAAATGTAAACTGTTGTTGTCCCTTCTATTCGGCCTGTTCACAGCCAGCTGTCTGTGTGTTCTGTCCACAGCTTCAGCCGTCTATTTAGTTCCTCCAGTTCTTCTACGTCGAGCAACACAGCGAGGGCTCTGCCGTCCAACGTGAAGTACAATCCGCCCAGCATCATGAAGAAGAGCAACACCTTCTCCCAGTTCCCCAGAGAAAAGTCCAAAGCATTCGACTTCCTCCAAGAAGAGTAAGTGCATTGATATTATTGGAAACCTAATATGGAGAAGTCCTTTTCTGGCTTCCAACAGCACATTGAAGTGTTTACCAAAGCAGTTTTATTTGCTGTACTACTCTGGGTTTAAGCTGAATTATTTGCTGGGCTCTCTCTCCATCAGGGTTGACTCAAGTGGTTCTCTGTCCCGTCGCGAGCAGAAGCGTGCTCAGTACCAGCATGTGAAGGCCCATGTGCAGAAGGAGGACGGCAGGGTGACCGCTCATGGCTGGAGCCTCCCGGGCAAATACAAGGCAGAAGTCTATACATACCAAACTCTAAATCCAAAAGCAATGAATGTAATTTATAGTAAACAAAGGGAGCACTCATATTTTGCCTTCAAAACTGGTAGTTTTCAGACTTGCCAACCCTTTTCTTAAAAACACAAAGTGTTTTTTGAAATATCTAATATTGCATTCTTCTGTTCTTTACAGGTTGCCAATGGTGGCTATGCAGAGAACAAAATGAACTTACCAGTTCCTGTGTGCCTCAAGCCATTGGAAAAGAAAGATGCTTCTATGAAGGTAATGCTTCTAAAAAAAGCACAAATATGATGAGTCACAGAGCTTACACTGAGTGATACTGGACCATGCAGTCTTCTCTATTTTTGTGCAAATTTTCTAAACCATTTTGTTAAAGCAATACTGTGCTGAAACTGTTTTTCAATCATTTTTGACTGTTAAGAACATAAATCAAAATTCATTTTATGAATAGGTCTTAGGGTATGGGGATTAATGTTGTGTTCCCTATTGGTTAAAGATGTAGGCTGATATCTGAAAGGTTGTACTGTATGCTTGAGTCCAGCAGGGGGCAAATTATGAACTTTCTTCATTTTCACCAAGACACTCAGATTTTTCAGAGTCATTGTCAATATAATAAGTGAACTGTAAAGGCTGAAACATACTTTATGCAAATTGCTAATGTGTGGTCCAACTGAACATGCTTAACAAGTATTCTTGCATTAATGTGGCGGGAACAATCCTCAGTACTCAGGGGGGCGACAGAGTTACCTTCAAAAGTCTGTGCCATTAAATTGGATGTGTTATTACTGAGGCAAGCTGCTATAAATATACTGACTTTAGCTTATTTGCTAAGCAATGTTTTCTTCATATTGTTGCACAGCCATGACAGCAGTTGACGCACCTTATGGCAACTTTGAGAATGCAAGGTGTACTTGCGTTGTGTTATGAATTGCGGTCTGACACATTTTGGAACGCAAAAACAAATGAAATTGAGCTTGAGTAGCTAGAAGCGTCTGCATTCACTACTTGTTTAGAGTATGTTTCGGCCTTTAGATGCTTTGGATAAAAATGTCTGCTAAATAACAAATTAATTAACCATCAAATTTTTTACAGTCACCTTTCTTTACAGTGCATCCGGAAAGTATTCACAGCGCTTCACTTTTTCCACAATTTGTTATGTTACAGCCTTATTCCAAAATGGATTAAATTCATTATTTTCCTCAAAATTCTACAAACAATACCCCATAATGACAATGTGAAAGAAGTTTGTTTGAAATCTTTGCAAATTTATTAAAAATAAAAAACGAAAAAAATCACATGTACATATGTATTCACAGCCTTTGCTCGATACTTTGTTGAAGCACCTTTGGCACCAATTACAGCCTCAAGTCTTTTTGAGAATGATGCTACAAGCTTGGCACACCTATTTTTGGGCAGTTTCTCCATTCTTCTTTGCAGGACCTCTCAAGCTCCATCAGGTTGGATGGGGAGCGTCGGTGCACAGCCATTTTCAGATCTCTCCAGAGATGTTCAATCGGGTTCATGTCTGGGCTCTGGCTGGGCCACTCAAGGACATTTCTCAGAGTTGTCCCGGAGCCACTCCTTTGTTATCTTGGCTGTGTGCTTAGGGTCGTTGTTCTGTTGGAAGATGAACCTTCGCCCCAGTCTGAGGTCCAGAGCACTCTGGAGCAGGTTTTCATCAAGGATGTCTCTGTACATTGCTGCATTCATCTTTCCCTCGCTCCTGACTAGTCTCCCAATTCCTGCCACTGAAAAACATCCCCACAGCATGATGCTGCCACCACCATGCTTCACTGTAGGGATGGTATTGGCCAGGTGATGAGCGGTGCCTGGTTTCCTCCAGACATGATGCTTGCCATTCAGGCCAAATGGTTCAATCTTTATTTCTCATGGTCTGAGAGTCCTTCAGGTGCCTTTTGGCAAACTCCAGGCAGGCTGTCATGTGCCTTTTACTGAGGAGTGGCTTCCGTCTGGCCACTCTACCATACAGGCCTGATTGGTGGAGTGCTGCAGAGATGGTTGTTCTTCTGGAAGGTTCTCCTCTCTCCACAGAGAAATGCTGGAGCTCTGTCAGAGTGACCATCGGGTTCTTGGTCACCTCCCTGACTAAGGCCCACTCAGTTTGCCCAGGTGGCCAGCTCTAGGAAGAGTCCTGGTGGTTCCAAACTTCTTCCATTTAAGGATGATGGAGGCCACTGTGCTCATTGGGACCTTCAATGCTGCAGAAATTTTTCTGTACCCTTCCCCAGATCTGTGCCTCAATACAATCCTGTCTCGGAGGTCTACAGACAATTCCTTGGACTTCATGGCTTGGTTTGTGCTCTGACATGCACTGTTAACTATGGGACCTTATATAGACAGGTGTGTGCCTTTCCAAATCATGTCCAATCAACTGAATCTACCACAGGTGGACTCCAATCAAGTTGTAGAAACATCTCAAGGATGATCAGTGGAAACAGGATGCACCTGAGCTGTCATGGCAAAGGCTGTGAATACTTATGTACATGTGATTTTTTTCGTTTTTTATTTTTAATAAATTTGCAAAGATTTCAAACAAACTTCTTTCACGTTGTCATTATGGGGTATTGTTTGTAGAATTTTGAGGAAAATAATGAATTTAATCCATTTTGGAATAAGGCTGTAACATAACAAAATGTGGAAAAAGTGAAGCGCTGTGAATACTTTCCGGATGCACTGTATATGAGAAACTGTTGGCAGTCTGTTATGAAATTAGCTATGATTTCCTCTATGCAGCTCTTGTGTGCAGCTGGAGTGAATCTCTCAGGTGGATGGCCAAGTGAGGGAAGCTCTGGGGTTAGTGGTGAGGAGTCTGTGGTGGATACAGACGCCTCCAAGCAGAAGAAAGGATCTCAGAGTAGCCTGGACAAGCTGAAACAGGAACCTAAGGTACAATATTTCAATAAACTCTTCGGTACCTGTGTCGGTAAGGGTCATTCTAGTTGACTACCCACTGTGTAGACATACTCTGTTGTTCACAATATAAATCTCCCTACCTAGTCCACCCAGACTATTGATGAAACTAATCTGCAAAATTTGATCATGAATGGGTCAGTTGTCATGGTTTTGACGTTACAGCCATGAACATATTAACGTATATATCCATCTGTGTTTACATATCACACCTATTTAGTATTCAGCAACTTTGGTGGGGACATTGTTACTCATTTGTCACATCATGTGAAGAGAGTAGTTAATCATAACAGAGGTAATTTACATAAACAAGTAATTTACATAAAGCAAGACAGGGTGCGTTGTTAGAGAGTGTTCTTCATGCATGGGATATGACATGTGTTGACAGGATCATGAGAAGGAGCAGACAGTGCAGGTGGAGATGTCCAGTCAGGTTTGGATCTGTACGAGCACTTACTCCTCCACTAAAGTGATGATCATGGATGTGACGCAGCCCTCTGACCTGCTGGACAGCTTCTATGTCTGTAACTCATGTGTGCTGTGTATCGCCAGTATACCAGGTCAGACATCCAAATCCCGCATAACACGTACTGTTGTACATTATGATTATAGATAGATAGATGGACCACTAATTAAAACAAATTAAGTTTTTGCCACATTTACTTCCCAGAATGGAAATCAGTAGCTTTCATCATTATATAATTAAACATGAAAATCAAAAATAATATTTATATATTAATTCTAATGTGATTTTCAGGTGTTTTGGAGACAGACTATCTCGCAGGGGAAGAGATTCCTCAGGATGTGGAGGCAGGGCCAGACAATTTATTGGCCAGTCACAGCTCACAGGGCAGTGAGGGAGTGTTGAGTGACGTGTCAGTGGTTGGCTGCAGTGCTGAAGAGTCCAGCTCAGGATCTCAGACGGGCAGCACAGGAGCCAATGAACAATCAGCAGAACAAAGTCCTGTCAAAGGCAGTGGTAATAACAGTCTGTGGAACTTTTAACTGAGAAATATGTAACCAGACTTCAGAGCCTTTGCATAACTAAATGCCAGACTTATTTGACACTCATGATTATGCATGTTTATAGAACTGATAGTTCAGCTCTAAATTCTGATAGAATGAGAATAGCATTTAATATGTCTAGTTGTACATTTGCCCCATAGACTTTAGATGTTTACTTGCCCCATAGACTTTTTATTAAACACTTGTCCCTTAAACCCTAGTTGTACATTTGCCCCATGGACTCTAGTTGTGTACTTGCTCCATAGACTCTAGATGTACACTTGCCCCATAGACTCTAGTTGTACACTTGCCCCATAGACTCTAGTTGTACACTTGCCCCATAGACTTTTATTGTACACTTACCCCATAGTCTCTAGTTGTACACTTGCCCCATAAACCCTAATTGTACACTTGTCCCATAGACACATATTATACACTTGTCCCATTAACCCTAGTTGTACACAAGCCTCATTGTCTTTAGTTGTACACTTGTCCAATAGACTCTAGTTGTATACTTGCTCCATAGACGTTAGATGTACACTTGCCCCATAGACTTATATTGTGCAATGTCCCATAAACCCTATTTGTACACTTGCCTCATAGACTCTAGTTGTACACTTGCCCCATAAACCCTAATTGTACACTTGTCCCATAGACTTTTATTGTACACTGGCCCCATAAACCCTAATTGTTCACTTGTCCCATAGACATGTATTGTACACTTGTCCCATAAACCATAGTCCTACACTTGCCTCATATATTCTAGATGTATACTTGCCCCATAGACATTAGATGTACACTTGTCCCATAAACTCTAGTTGCACACATGCCCCATAGACTCTAGTTGTACTCTTGCCCCATAGACTTCCATTGTAAGTACATAACACATTCTTTAGTTTGTTTTTGCTGAGAGATGAGTCAAAATGATTGTCTTTGCTAATTTACAGCATGCCATTTATGCTGTTGATCTAACTTTACTGTATTTAACCCAGAATATTCCTTTAATTCCCCAGTACTAGTAAAACCCTGCCTTAGTTAACAGATTCCCACTCTTTTGTAACTCTCTTTGTAGTAGACCTCTCCAGAGCACCCAGTGAAGATGAAGTCACTGCAGCAGAGGAAGCCATGGAGGCCACCGAGGAAGACCAGGAGAGCCCGGGACAGGACACCAGTCAGCCAGGAATCTACACAGAACACGTGTTCACTGACCCACTGGGAACAGAGTCTTCTGGAGCTTCAACCGGCAATAACCAGAGGTAAGTAGATATATATGGTTTACTTTCCAGAATGGGCACCACTAGACCCATGTTTAGTTGCCCCATAGATGATTACATCATGATGGCGCCGCGGATGGCCGCCTCGGTGTGGAACGCTCCTATTGTTTTGTTGTTTTTGTTTGTTTGTCCTGTGTTTAGTAATGTTTTTCCAGTCAGTTTTACCAGAAATGAACTGCTGAACATTCGACAGCTTATACCAGACAGTCTTTTCCCGGTTTTTGAATAGTCAGACATTTTGCTAGACATTTTAGTTGGAGGCGCGGCTTTGTTGTTCAGGAGACGCAGGCGAGGAAGACGAGCCGGTGTGCTGGTCAAACTCCGTCGGCAGGGCTTTCGAACAACGCTGCCGAGCATTCATCTTGCGAATCTCCGCTCTCTTCCTAACAAAACGGACGAACTACATCTCCTCACCCGCACAAACAAGGACTTTTCAACCTCTGCTGCCTTGTGCTTCACAGAAACCTGGCTGAGTGAAGCCATTCTGGACAGCGCGTTACATCTGCCAGGCTTCCAGCTGTTCAGAGCGGATCGCATCGCGGAGTTAACGGGGAAAACGAGAGGCGGTGGAACATGCTTTTACATCAATGAAAGTTGGTGTACAGATGTTACAACGTTAAAGAGGATGTGCTGTCCTAATTTGGAAGCGCTCTTTATTAACTGTAAGCCTTTCTACTCGCCGCAGGAGTTTTCCTTGTTTATTCTGGTGAGTGTGTATATCGCGCCAAACGCGTGTTTGAATGCGGTGCTGCAACAGCTGGCTGATCAAATCACAGACATGGAACAACAATACCCGGACTCAGATATTATTATTCTTGGGGATTTTAACAAAACAAATCTCACACGTGAACTGCCCAAATACAAACAGCACATTACATGCCCCACCAGAGACAGGAACATACTGGATCATTGCTACACAACAAAGGATGCATATCGCTCTGTCCCTAGAGCAGCTTTGGGACTCTCTGATCACTGTCTGGTTTATCTTCTTCCAGCCTGCAGGCAGAAATTAAAATCAACCAAGCCAGTAAGGACTGTAAAGAGATGGACCAATGATGCAGATTGGGAACTACAAGCCTGCTTTGATTGCACGGATTGGAGCGTTTTTGAGGCTGCAGTCACAGACCTGGATGAGCTCACAAATACTGTTACATCATATATCAGTTTCTATGAGGATATGTGCATTCCTACTATGACTTATTTAAAGTTCAACAACGACAAACCATGGTTTACAGCAGAGCTCAGGCAGCTTCGTCAGGCCAAAGAGGATGCTTACAGAGTTGGGGTTTATCCCCATTGTCTTGTACAATCAGGCCAGGAACACACTGAATAAGGGGATCAGAGTGGCTAAAAGAAGATACTCTGAGAAGCTGAAAAACAAGTTTTCAGCTAACGACCCTGTATCAGTGTGGAGTGGCATGAAACAACTCACAAATTACAGGACTCCTACCCCCAGCCCTGTGGTGGACCAACAACTGGCTGACAACCTGAATGTGTTGTACTGCAGATTTAAAAGGTCCAATCTCACACCCCACATCCACTCTGACCTTCACTTCACACAAACACTAACACCTCCTGCAACACCCCTCCTCCCCCTCCTGCTACTCAACCTGCACTTAAGATCTGTGAAGATGATGTGAGTAGCGTCTTTCGGAAACAAAAGACGAGGAAAGCTTCAGGCTCAGATGGCGTCTCACCAGCTTGTCTTCGATGCTAACCAGCTGGCCCCCATCTTCACACAGATCTTCAGTAGATCACTGGAGCAGTGTGAAGTCCCATGCTGCTTCAAACACTCAATCATTATTCCTGTCCCAAAGAAACCAAAAATCACAGGACAGGGGAAACTCACTTCTAGCACCTGTACAATCAGCACTGGTGCCCCCCAGGGATGTGTGCTCTCCCAACTACTCTTCTCCCTGTACACCAATGACCCCCTCTGTCAAGCTCCTGAAGTTTGCAGATGACACCACTGTCATCGGCCTCATCCGAGATGACGATGAGTCTGCATACAGAAGGGAGGTTGAACAGCTGGCTGTCTGGTACCTTGAGCTGAACACGCTCAAAACGGTGGAGATGATTGTGGACTTTAGGAGGAACACCCCAACAATGACCCCCCTCACCATTCTAAACAGCACTGTGGCAGCAGTGGAGTCATTCAGGTTCCTGGGCACTACCATCTCACAGGACCTGAGACACACATTGACTCCATTGTGAAAAAGGATCAGCAGAGGTTGTACTTCTTTCGCCAGCTGAGGAAATTCAACCTGCCATAGGCGCTGCTGATACAGTTCTACTCAGCGGTCATTGAGTCTGTCCTCTGCACTTCAATAACTGTCTGGTTTGGTTCAGATATGAAATCGAACATCAGAAGACTACAAAGGACAGTTCGGACTGCTGAGAGGATTATTGGTTGCCCCTGCCCCTCCTTCAAGAACTATACACTTCCAGAGTGAGGAAAAAGGCTGGAAAAATCACTCTGGACCCCACTCACCCAGCCCATTACCTTTTTGAACTGTTGCCTTCTGGCCGATGCTTCAGAGCTCTAAGCACCAGAACCGTCAGGCACAGGAACAGTTTTTTCCCTCAGGCTATCCATCTCATGAACAGTTAAATTGCCCATTGAGCAATAACTATGTGCAATACACATATCTTTTTTATATTTATCCAACACATCCAACCTCTTCTGCCATTTCATTTCTCTGGGGAAAAAAACCCAAAACATTTGCACTGTACATAACAGATAACAGATTTGTATTAGATTGCACTATGTATGTGTATGTGTGTATGCATGTATGTATGTGTGTGTCTGTGTGTGTATGTACGTATGTGTATAACTATTTAAAAAAAAAATGTATTATCTATGTCTTGCTGCTGTTTTTGTATTGTTGTACACTGGAAGCTCCTGTCACCAAGACAAATTCCTTGTATGTGTAAGCATACTTGGCAATAAAGCTGATTCTGATTCTGATTCTGATGTTGCTTGGCTCATTATCATGCAATGGAAACCCCAGTATCTTATAGTTTTTAATTAAAAGCCAGATTTCAATGCAAACTCATACTTGGTTAAATTCCTTTTCAGGGAGTCAGATCAGGACAGGGATAATGTGCCATCTACAGGCGACAAAGCAGATCTGGCGAGAGAGGAGACCCAGCGTATGAGCAGTGCACTCCCTACCATGTGGCTGGGGGCCCAGAATGGCTGGTGAGAGACTTATACACTCACACAAATACACAGCAATTGCATCACATTTAAGCATATTTCAAAGAGATTCACATTTATTGATTTGGCAGATGCATTAAGCAACTTAAAGTGCATTTAAGGTATATATTTATCAGTAAGCATGTTACTTGGGAATCAAACCCATGACCTTGAGCAATGCTCTGTCAGGTGTGCTACAGTATTGAAATTCATATAAGTTAAATGTTAAATGTCCACCAATGGAGTGTTTTCACAGATCCTCATAAAGTTCTTTGTATTGCACCACTGAAAAGCTATGTGATTTTAACACTTTTTTTACATTGTCTCATGTCTAGTTTATATGTGCACTCATCTGTTGCTCGGTGGAGAAAGTGTCTCCATGCTGTCAAGCTGAAGGATTCAATCTTAAATATTGTGTAAGTGCAAAATTACATCATTTATTCAGGAAAGAAATGCATCAGACACGATCAATTGTAGGCCTGCTTAGGAACACATTTGAAATGTTCTTCATTTCATATTTGAGTAGGGAATCAGTGTAGTATATATTATAATACTATAAAAATATTAAAAAATATTTTTGTTTATTATTTAATTTCATTTAATGAATATTTAAAGGTGCTGTAAGCAATTTCAACTGTTCTACTTCCATGAGACTGAGCCGTTGGATTAGCCACACTCCCTCTTTCCACAACCCCGCACTCTAAAGATAACAAATGAGCTTTGTTGAGAACAGAAACGGTTGTTAAAAACAACAGTAGTAAAATAGCGCCCTCAACTGACAGCTGTTATGAACAACATGGCAGAAAAATGACATTATGCCTAAATAATTTGCTGCAACTACAATACTATGAGAACGCGCAGAATGATTGACAGGCAGAAAGCGTAAATGGTCAGGACCATGGACACATTTTGTTTGCTTTTTACAGAGTCTAGAGTTGAGACAC
Organism: Myxocyprinus asiaticus; assembly: GCF_019703515.2. NCBI lineage: Eukaryota > Metazoa > Chordata > Actinopteri > Cypriniformes > Catostomidae > Myxocyprinus > Myxocyprinus asiaticus. The sequence continues at coordinate 6,360,628 of NC_059357.1, read as the reverse complement.
TGAGACAGGTGAGATACGTATCTCAGGGCACTTATTTAATTAATATCTTTCAAGGAGTAGGAACATTTTTGCAGACCTTTCCATGAATAAATCACTTACGGCACCTTTAAGCAAACAAATCTTGTCCATGCTGCTTTTTAGAAATACTTCAGCTCTTTTATTCAATCTTGAGGTGAAAATAAATGCAAACATTGCAGTATGAGTCATGTAGTGTAGTGATATATTATATTGTTTCTTTACATAGACACGTGAGGGGACGTGTTTTAGTGGCTCTTGCTGAAGGTACACTGGCCATCTTTCACAGAGGGCTTGGTAAGACACTGTCAGTTTACTGAAATTTCAAATTCCCCTCCTGCTGTCACTTTTATTTGTATAAAACCATCTGCCCTCTATATTACAGACAGCCAATGGGATTTAACCAACTACCACCTCCTGGACCTCGGCCGACCACATCACGCTATCCGCTGCATGACTGTTGTGCATGATAAAGTATGGTGCGGCTACAGGAATAAGATCTATGTGATCCAGCCAAAAGCCATGAAAATAGAGGTTTGTATTATGTCTTTCTTGTTACTGCATTAATTGCACATTATGCACAAAACTATGTGTTAAATGCACTCTTAACTAGTATAAGTTGTACATATTTCATTGTGTATTTGCAAAACAGAAGTCTTTTGACGCCCACCCGCGTAAGGAGAGCCAGGTACGTCAGCTGGCCTGGGTGGGCGATGGTATCTGGGTCTCCATCCGTCTAGACTCCACCCTCCGTCTCTTCCACGCTCACACCTTCCAGCATCTGCAAGACGTTGACATTGAGCCTTACGTCAGCAAAATGCTGGGTAAGAATAATTTGAAAAACATCTTTTGTGTTCCATGGAAGGAATATTTTTGAGTGTACTATTCCTTTAACGTATACATACTATGGTTCTATGTAAAATAACATTACATTGAATTCTATATAATTGCACAGACAGTTGACTCGAATAGCTATATAATAGCTAATGCTTAGATTATAAGTCTCCAAAATGCATGAAATTACGTGATGTGTGCTCTTTTATAAAATGATTTGTAAAAAATAGACACTTGAATGGACTCTCTCTTGTTTTTGACAGGTACAGGAAAACTTGGCTTCTCCTTTGTGAGGATCACAGCCCTAAAGGTGTCCTGTAACCGGCTTTGGGTGGGAACAGGAAATGGTGTAATCATCTCCATCCCATTGTCAGACTGTAAGTAAAGTCATGTTGTTGTTTTTGTCATTTTCACAGATTACACAGGGTTTACTGTGCATTTAAATTCTTAAGACGAGGCTCAGATTGCAGGACGTTGACAATGAAGAGAATTGTGCAGAACAAGACATAGACAAGATGTAGACAGAGTATGTAAACACAAATATAAAAATATTAAGTTTATAAGTAATATAAATCTTGGTCCCACTTTATATAAGATAACTACTTTAACTACTATGTACTAAAATTTAAGTACATACAATACAATGTACTTAATATGTAACTACATGTCTCAAGATTCACATTTGCTACTACTGAGGTTTAGGTACGGGTAGGTTTAGGAATAGGGTTTAGGGTAAGGGTTGGAGTAGGTTTAGGGTTAAGAGGTAAGGTGACCAGTGTAACTACAGATGTAATGAAAATACAGGTACTTTAAATGTAAGCACAATGCGACCACACGTATGTACATAAGAAGATTCTTAATTACAAATGCTTGATTACAAAGTAGTTAAAGATACCTAATATGAAGTGGGTCCCAAATCTTTTATATTTAACCATTTAATGCATACCTCGTGTCTTTAGTGACCAGGGACCTCATTCAACCCCCTGTAACTCATCCATTTTTGTTGTAGTTATGCCCACATACACACATTTTTTGGAGTTATGCCCACACCACTTTAGTATTCCTCAACCTTTCTCTTCTGAATAGTAAAAAAAAAAAAAAAAAGCACAATTGCTAAATATATAGTTTTTATTAGGGCTGTCGACTTAACGCGTTAATTAAATGCAATTAATTTTATAAAAAATAACGGGCTAAAAAAATTAACACAGTTAATTATGTCCCAGGACAATAATAAGGAATATTCCTTGCATCTGAGCAATTCAAGCTTGGAGTACCACCTGTTTTCTCCAGGGGGCAGTAAGCGAAACTTCAGCTGTATAGGCAACGTGCAGCTTTTACAGATGGAGAACAAATAGTGATTTGGCTATTGTTATTTGTGTATACTACTGAAATTATATTCGTTGTGCGTCTATTTACACTCAAAAAGTGCCTGAGAAAATTATGTTACGTGTTGCTCAATAGGTGTTTGACGGCCAGTTGTGTCTCATGAAATTTCAGTGTGAAAGTAATGAAACTTGTTCTAGATTTGTTGCATAATCTCTTTGATATATGAAAAATAAAACATAAAAATATATTGTATTCTATTATTTTCTAATTGTCTTTATTTTACACTATATGGACATTTTGTAGATCCATTTGTGATAGATATACGTGCTGGGTCGCTAAAGACCCGAGGTATCTAATAATGTTTGGTGAAACCCCCATTCATTTAAGGGTTAAACAATTAATAGAAAGTAAAAAGTTTTTAAAAAGTTAATATAAAATCTTCTATATGTAAGACAACAGTAACGGGACAAGAGCACAGAGGAACTCCGGAGGTAGAATATCAATATCTAAATCAAAACATACACAGTGGACATCAGTATTAGCTTTGACACTGAGTAAAGTAGCATTAGGACAGCCAGTTTTCAGTATTCGGCCTCTTTTTCACTTCCTGACTACCTTATTCTTCTGTTCTCCTGTCTTTCTCTCTCCTCTGCTGTCTCTATAGCTGTGGGTCAGTGTGGATTTTTAGGTCAGAGGGGTGAGTGGGAAATGCAAAACACTGATTGCAGGCTGATTATCAAACAAACCTGTCTTGCTCGCTTGCATCATGCTTAGCTTTGTTCAATATTTCATGTGCAAGTTCCCCCCTCTATCTTTCTGGGCTGATTGACAGCGTTTCTGCAGTTTGCAAAATTTTGCTTTAATATCGGCAACAGTCGCACTACAGTGATTTGCAAGCAAACCTCTCTGCTTTGAAATTGCTAACAATTATTTGTTTTGTTTTTTTGCCCTGTCTGCACAAAGACGCTGTAACTGTGCTACTGGTGTTCCATTAGAAATTTCGGTCTGTGGTTAAATGTATTTGTCTTTCCACAGCAGCTCATAAGACTGTCGGAGCTATCGCTTGTCGTCCAGGTGGGGCAGTAAAAGTGTATGGCAATGAAACCGTGGATGGTGCGATGACAGGCTCGTACGTACCGTACTGCTCCATGGCACATGCTCAGCTCTGCTTCCACGGCCACAGGGATGCTGTTAAATTCTTTGTTACTGTTCCAGGTATGACATCGGACCGTAACACACCTCAGTGCTATATAGACTATACAGAAAAAATTAGAAGCCTCAAGATGATATGGACTTAATGATTTTATGATTATTAAAAGTTCCATCATAACATTAGGATGACGTTAACATTAAGAGAGTAACATTACAAACGTAATTTTGTAGGTCAACTGCATGTCAGTTTATACAGTATGTCTAGCTAGGATGTAGCCTGTATAGGGGAGCATGTGGTGATTTTTAAATGCTTTTAAAAAATCAGGAGTTTGCAAAAAATAGGCATAGTGAATGTGGTTTTTAAACTCTTTCGTTTAAAAAAAATGGAAACGATAATCATGAAGACAGGGCATGCAAACAGCAAATTCCATATTTTAATTTATGCCAAGAACTATGTTTTCTAGAATATGGCATGACAGTCACACTCACTACATCAAAGGTTAAAGAAGAATACTGAAAAAGAAATGCTGTGTGGGTGAAAATAAACATTTACTTGCAGAAACACACTGTGAGGGCTGACTGACTGGGAGATGCTTTGCCGAAGCAACGGCGCATTACACAATGTTAGAGATCTTTTGTGATATTATGAGAAGTGTACAAATATTTTCGGTTCATTATGAAACTATGGCGGGACAAATTAGACTGTGGCGGGCTTGACTTGTATGGAACCCTGAATATTCCTTTAATGCTGTGGTGTTTGGTGTAATGACTGGTGGATTGCAAAGCTGCTGTAATTGATGTGTTCTGCTTCAGGTCAGGTAATTGTGCCAGGAGCTGCAGGATCTGATGGTGTGATTGAAAACTCAGATGCTTCAGCTTCAGACAGCAAGAACATGCTCATTATGAGCGGAGGAGAAGGCTACATTGACTTCAGAATCGGTAAAACATTCAATAGAAATGTCTTTGTTACCTGTTAGCATCTGTCCTTGAACAAGAGGGGGCATATTTAGTTGGGATGTCCCAATAATTTTTTTTTTTTTTTTTTGAGAACGAGTATGAATACCTATACTTCCTTTTCCGTACTTAGCGATACCTTTTTTTTTTTTTTTTTTTCTGAATCAACATTTTATTTAAATTTGATCAATAAATGAATTAATTTAAACTTAATCAAATGAAAATAGAACAATTCATTTTGAACATAATATTGTATTATTTTTATCAAATGAAGCGCTTTTATACAGAAGCTCACAGCACAATCTAAAATACAGCGTTGGAGTTATTTATGTCAAATAAATAATAATAATAATAATAATTATTATTATTATTATTAGTAGTAGTAGTAGTAGTAGTAGTAATAGTAGTAGTATTACAGTCAATATTACATAACTATACAGTAGTGATATATTTCTGTCTTACTTTTTTCCCATTTGAACTGAGCTTTTATTTTGGCGGAAGCTTTTATTTTGAAGCCCTTTCCGTTTCTGTGTGTTTTTGACAGTAGCTTCTCACTTCTGGAAAAACAGGACGCTATGTGACCCAGTGTGGTTATTAAACCATAAAAAGCTGCTATTTCATTAAATAAATATGTAGCCTGTATGTGCCTCGCACTTCAAAGTGAATTAGCGCTCTGCTCGCTGTCATCTGCTACAAACAAGGTGTGTAATGCTCATATTGTTTTCCATGTATGAGTCAATGATCTCTAAATGGTATGAGCACTTTGTGTCTTTATGTCATCACAACACCAGCTTTACACATTCACAAGCACTCTCATTTGAAGCGTGCAGCACATGCAAACTATATATTTTTTTATTTTTAGATTATCTCATTTTAGTAGGTCCTCACAATTCAAGTGAATGGGGTCCAAAATTTGAAGCTCCAAAAAGCACATAAAGGCAGGATAAAAGTAATCCATAAGACTCCAGTGGTTAAATGTATGTCTTCCGAAGAGATCCAGTTGGTTTTGGGTGAGAACTGACCAAAATGTAACTCATTTTTCACTGTACATCTGTACAAGTGTGTGTAAGTCTCATTTGCTATCATTAAATTACAGCTGCTTTATATTGTCAATCGGTCACCCAGCTCCTTCAATATCAGTATCGGCATCAGCTATGAAAAACCCAAATCAGTTGAACATTATTGCATATATACGTATGTGGTTTACAAACGGGGTATTCTGTTAATTTATCTCTCTCTTTCTCTCAGGTGATGATGATGATGGTGGTTTGGGCCGAGATGAAGATGAGGACTCTGTGGAACCCACTTTGAAACTGCAGTCGGCCCCTGCCAAATCTGAGCGCAGTTATGTTATAGTCTGGCAGGTGGCAGTAGGCAGTGAGTGACTGACAAATCACTGCTGCGAGTTTAATTGAGAACTCTACATCTAGGTCAACCTAACTTGGGCTTATTATTTTACAAAAGACTGTTCTTCTTATGAATACAGATATGATTAATAGTGTTGTTTTTTTAACACCTACATGACTTCTTTAATCTTAGTGTTTAAATGTTTATTTATTTGTTTTGTTTTAAATGAATATGGCATTTATCCATGATGTGACTCAGTGAAAAGAAATCAGAAGGAAAATGAAGGAACAAAATGATGACTTGAAGGACAACACAAAGTCCGTCCACAACTGTATCGCAAATGTCACTGTTTCTGTGTTAAAAAGTCTTGAAAATCCTGTTCTAACATTTAAGGCTTGGCCAAGTGTGTCATTACTTAAAGGTGAAGTGCGTAATTTCTGCATTGCTTGCGTCACCAAACGGAAAATACCACCCCAAACCCTTGCCATTGTTTGAGCCAATGTTGCTGTGTCAGGCCGGTCAGGATATGCATACAAACAAAGCAACATTTTAATAGCATTTTAATAATGTTTACTATTCTTTTAATGGCTTACTTTAGTTGTCTCTCCATATTATGCTGACAAATTACACACGTCACCTTTAACTGTAATGTTTTCTTTTTTAGCTGCTTCACAGTATTATGATTATTTATATATTTTCTTATATTGATCAGCGAAAGATGGTGATATTTCTCTGGAGCTCTGCATTTGTGCACTATGGCAGTGGTAGCATTGTGTAGTTCTTGTATATAGAAACTCAGAGAGCTATTTTTGCTATCTGTACGGCATAGATATTGTGAGCGGTGTCTCAGCACCTTAAGGCATGGCGTGTGCATCTGTATGCGTGTTCCTAGCGTGATTTCTCGCCTGCATGAGTCTTGTATCATTCCTAAATGGAGCTCTGGAGCTTTCGAGTCTAAAATATGTTGTTAGCATTGGGCTTCCCTCATGTTAGAGCTTGCTGGCACTTTAAAGACAGTAACAAACATAGACAAACTTTAAAATGAGCTAACTTCCGGAAAGAACAGCATATGATAGCATTTATTTCGAGAGGGTCTCCCCTTTTACCAAAGGATGAAATGTAGAACAAATACTAAACAGCCTAATTTTATGTAACGCTCATATTTTGTGTTGCCAAGGCTATTTGATGTTATGTACTTATTTTAAATGGGCAAAAATGGATGAAATATAAAAAAAAAAAAAAAAAAAAGACAGGGATTTTAGAAATTGTGTGTTTACCTGTGTCAAATATTATTATTTTTTTTATTTTGTTTTTTGCTTCAGCACTTAGCATCTAATTAATGTCAGTCTTGTCTAAAGTTTGTTTACCTGTGTTCCTGGGTTCGAGTGTGTACAGTATCTACAGTGGCCCCTAAAAGTATTTGGACACTTTAGCCATGTTTCAAAATGCATGAATGTCATTGCATTAGATAACACAATATCAAACCCATTGGCATCTAAAAATGATGCTAGACCTTTTTTTAGAACTGTTTTTGTTTTCATTTTCGAGTCATTTTTGCAATTACTTCTAACCAATTCAAGGTGATTTCAACCTGTTCACACAGGTAAAACAAATAAAAAAACAAGTGTAGTTTATTACCTTAACTGCAGACATGTTCCAGTAACGCAGTAGTTCTCAATTCTTATGGTTCACGCCCCCCCTTTGAAACAAGAAAAACTTTCGTGCCCCCCCAAATAATCGAATTGAAAATGATTAATCACAATTGATCACATTTTTACCGAAGGAAAAACAAAATGCTTTCTGCATTGATTTAACTACATTTACTTTCATCTTTCTGTTGGGACAAACCGTTTTATTTAAAAATACGATTAAAACTGAACAGTAAGTTACAATGTTCACTAAAAAAGGATCTAAATGATGAACTTTTGTCACTAGGTTGTTCTGTTAATTTGTGCATACTTTGTGTTACATAAATACATAAAAAATATAATTATGGCTATATACTTTCAAAACATCAATAAAAAAAAAAAAAGAGTGATACTGCTGCAGGAGCAACCCCTGTGCATGAACTCTATCAGCAAATGACTGTATTACATGAGACAGGGAGCGCTTAGCCACTCAGAAAACCGAATCCTCCAGTCATCCGCATTTAACTATCAGAATGTTTAATATCTAATTGGAGACATTTTTACACTTGATAGTTATTTTAATAAAAACCAATAATTTCAAGGATTCAGACATGTGAATGAAAATAAGCCTCAGCAGTCTCTATAAAATCATTTTAAAAATTCCCATCCAGTAATAATAAACTACTGTGACTGGCCCATCCTGGCCTGCATTGAAAAAAGTAAAAAGTATCGCAAGACAGTGACATCTACGTGCTATCAGGACCTCTGGACAATAATTTACACTTAATGATACTGAAAAACTTTAACAACCACTGAAATAAAAACTGACCTTTCTGCCATCATTTACTCACCCTCGTCATTCAAAAGGATATGAGTATCATGTTTATGGCTGTTTATTTGTATTAATTTTAAATGGTGTGTATATATATTGTTTTATACATTTTAAACCTTAATCTTGTGACATGTTTTGCTTGAAAGTGTCCCATCTATTTACAGTAAATGCCATTTCGTTTGATATTTAATGCAAAGACATTCAGACATTTTTAAGTGTGACTTAAGTGTCTAAATACTTTTTGGAGCCACTATATTCTCAGTTTTCTAATTGTAATCAGAGTTTGGCACTCATTTTTGTATTTGATCTGTAAGACACTTTTATCTGTACCTTGATGTCTTGTTGAAACAAATGCAGCAAAGGCTAATGTTGGACTTTTTATGTGTAAAGGGGTTGGATTAGGACTTTTTTTTTTTTTTATTCTGACACATAAAGGGAAATCATTGTTGCCATTCCAGTATTTATTTTTCATAATGAACTTTTTGGTTCAGAATGTAACTTTTTACATGTTTGTGAACAAGAACAATATTGTTTCTTTTAAATCAGACACCTTTAAGAAGCGAATATCTGTCTTTTTTCATGTTGAAGGAATTTGACTAATAATGTTGACAGTATTAGACAGCTTATGAAATATAACCTCTGTGGATCTTTTGGAAATCAACACATTCATTGTATGAAGCTATGCATGTTTTTTTTTTTTTTTTTTTTTTTTTTTTTTTACAGTGCACTGCAGTTTGTTCGTTAAAATGTCTGTTAACTGCCACCTTTTTGGGTGGTTGTTTCTATGTATGTATGTGTGCACATCTGATTGTAAAATGTTACTGGATTTGTGTGCGTGGATGAGCGTGTGCAGTTGCTATTTCCCTTAAAATCTTACTGGACTCGCTGTGCGTGCCACAACTTGTAATTACTGTTTTTTTCTTGTCAAAAGTTTGCTCAAACTGCATCATAGCCTTATTTTTAAACTCTATTAAACTCAATTTCATGGGGAATTTACCTTTGTTGGTTTTATTCTCGTGTTTTAGATACAAGTCTTCTGTCCAATTCACAAACGAGCCATTCTTTTGAACTGGTTCTATTTAATGATTCATTAAACTGATAAAGCAGTTGAAACACTACACTGTAATGGAGACCCATTTATAGAACTACATAATATGGAAGTACTATATGGTGTTTTGGCAGAAACTATGGAACAATTATATATTTTTGTAAGAAAGTCTTTACAACCTAATCAAAAACATACCACAAAAATGAAATGTAAAATGCAGCGCTAGTACATGTTCTGGCCTCACTTCTGAGTAATGATTCAAAGGAATCGTTATTTTGAACCAGTTCATTGAAATGAACCATACGGATGGTCCGAACAAACAGATTTTTAAGTGAATCAGACTTAATGCTAATGTACACATGCCAGTGTTTTCAAATAAGCAAAGTGTATGGAAGGCCAAATTATCTTTTAATGTTCCCATCAGAATTGTATTTTTGCTAGTAAGAATTCCAATTACAGAGCTCTCTAATTTTTACTAGTTAGAATTCCAATTATAGAGCTCTCTAATTTAATTTTTACTAGTTAGAATTCCAATTATAGAGCTCTCTAATTTAATTTTTACTAGTTAGAATTCCAATTACAGAGCTCTCTAATTTTTACTAGTAATAATTCCAATTATAGAGCTCTAATTTAATTTTTACTAGTAAGAATTTCAATTACAGAGCTCTATAATTTTTACTAGTAATTCCAATTATAGAGCTCTCTAATTTTACTAGTAAGAATTTCAATTACAGAGCTCTCTAATTTTTACTAGTAAGAATTCCAATTATAGAGCTCTCTAATAAAATTTTTACTGTAAGAATTTCAGTTACAGAGCTCTCTAATTTTTACTAATAATAATTCCAATTATAGAGCTCTCTAATAAAATTTTTACTAGTAAGAATTTCAATTACAGAGCTCTATAATTTTTACTAGTAAGAATTCCAATTACAGAGCTCTCTAATTTTTACTAGTAAGAATTTCAATTACAGAGCTCTATAATTTTTACTAGTTAGAATTCCAATTACAGAGCTCTCTAATTTTTACTAGTAAGAATTCCAATTATAGAGCTCTCTAATTTAATTTTTACTAGTAAGAATTTCAATTACAGAGCTCTCTAATTTTTACTAGTAAGAATTTCAATTACAGAGCTCTCTAATTTTTACTAGTAAGAATTTCAATTACAGAGCTCTATAATTTTTACTAGTTAGAATTCCAATTACAGAGCTCTCTAATTTTTACTAGTAAGAATTCCAATTATAGAGCTCTCTAATAAAATTTTTACTAGTAAGAATTTCAATTACAGAGCTCTATAATTTTTACTAGTAATAATTCCAATTATAGAGCTCTCTAATTTAATTTTTACTAGTAAGAATTTCAATTACAGAGCTCTCTAATTTTTACTAGTAAGAATTTCAATTATGGAGCTCTCTAATTTTTACTAGTAAGAATTCCAATAAGAGCACTATACAGTTGCATTGTACTAGTAAAAATTCCAAATACAGAGCTCTACAATGAAAATGTACTTTTCATGTTTCAATTGACTCTTATTCATTTTTTTTATTTCATAGCTCTACAATTGAAATTTTACTAGTACAAAAAATCATATTAAAGGTGTTTAATTGCAGGCCTCTGTAATTTGAATTGTAGAGCTCTGTAATTACATTCTTGCTAGTAAAAATGAAAAAGCAGAGCTCTGTAATTAGAATTTTTACTAGTAAGTATGCAATTACAGAGCTCTTTAATTGGAATTTTTGCTAGTAAGAATGCAATCACAGAGCTCTGTAATTCAATTGTAGATCTCTGTAAAACAGTCAGAGTTCTGCAATTGCATTCTTACTAGTAAAATGCAAATAGAGAGCTCAGTAATTAGAATTCTTACTAGTAAAAAATAAATACAAAATCTGTAACTGGAATTCATACTAGTTAAAAATGTATGTTAGAACTCTCTTATTGAAATATTACTAGTAAAAATGCAATTACAACAAGTAGTGTTAAGACATTACATTACATTTATGCATTTGGCAGACGCTTTGATCCAAAGCAACTTACAGTGTACTTATTACAGGGACAATTGCCTTTCTCAAGGACACAATGGTGGTGGCTGTGGGGATTGAACTGGCAGCCTTCTGATTACCACTTATGTGCTTTAGTAGTCCACTATGCCACCACCACTCCAATAAAGAGCATTAAAAGCTATATTGGCTTGCCATAAAAATAGACTGTTAAAATGTGCAGTTTTACAACAAGAGACATAGATGATTTTTTAATGATTATGATTCAGTTATCAAGAATGTTACTTACTAAACACCTGTCATTAAACAGATGTGTTTACTTTTTTTAATTGGTGCAAGGCTGCGAGTTGAGTAGGCTCATTTTGGCCTACCGAGTCATTTGCAAACATGGACCCCAAGGCCATGTATTAGAATACTGGTAAGACTGGAGTCTTCATCTCATCTGCGTGTACAAACTTTTTTAATTTTAAATTATTGTTCACTTCTTTATGTTCTTTATGTACAACTTTTTAATGAGTGAAAAATACTGTACACCTTTAATCTAGGTATTACAACAAAATTCTGTTGCGAAGATGTATGATCTTTTGTCATGAAAAACCAGTCATAAATTAGACAGATTTGACTTTCTCTAACCAAATAAATTATCATTCATGCATTGCTTTTGAAAAGTGAACATCACAGAATCTATATTCAGTTCGAGAAGGATGGAACCTGCGGTCACTGTGTGAGTGACTCATCTGAGCCGATTCAGTGAATAGTTGATTGAACGATTCAGTTATGTTTATTTCATGATTCAGACTGATTACTCCTGGGTTTGATTCAGTCTGATTCACCAGTCGGGCTCCATATATATGTAAAATTATGGGGGAAACGTTAATTGTATATTTCTTAAAGTTATATTAGATGTTTGTTTTTTTAAAATGTTATGTTATAAATACAATACAGAATTTTCGTCATCAGGTGGCAGCACGACACTGCTCCCATGAAAAATAGAAAGAGCTTGTATAATGTAAACAGAGCTGCAGCACTTACACAAGAGCCAGTTGCTCTAGACTCTAGTGCTCGTGTGTGTGCGTGTGTGTGCGTGTGTGTATGTGTATGTGTGTGTGTGTGTGTGCACGTTCACCCACCATCTCACATACTTTTGAACACAATAGTATCCCACAACCCCATCAGGTTTGGTTGTTGTGTTCAAAATTTTGCCTTTGGTATAATAGGTTTCTTTTTTAATGCCAGTTTACTTACAAAAAAGTAGCAAAAAAATCCATTATGTTACCATGCTATTTTGGACTTGTACCACAGTAATACAATTATATTATTGGAGAACCTTGGTCTACCATGTAAATACCATGTTATTTAAATATAGTAATCATTCAGTACCATTTTATAACCATCTGATACCAAAACTGCCAAAGTGCTGTTTTGCAAGGGTTTACAATGTTTGTTTTGATATCTCCAGGTTGTTCCTTTAACAACTACATAGTTATTTAATAGTTTGAGAACATTTCACATTCTCTACTAAGCTTAAGGTTAGGAAGTGCCAAGTGTGTATATGAGTATTATAATCTTTTAATGTGATTTATATTGAATTAAGATTGCACACATGCAGTCTGGACACAATAATGTCAGGGTTGTCGTTGTGGCTGAATCAGGCATTGTGACTCACAGGAGTTAGAGAAAAGAAAGACTGCAGACGTCAAGTTTCAAATCAGAGTATGACAAGGGGCCGTCCTTTCCCTTAGGAGAGCGTTCTAATCATGGAACCACAGCTATCGACCTTGTGCTTTTGTATGATGTATATTTAGGTGAGGTGTGTCTGGCCAGGGTTGTGTGCACGTGCTTGAGGAAAGAGTGAAGGTCTCGTTCACTGCGTCATTATCTGTATTGTACGCACACTTTGGTTCAAGTGTCCTAAAGTTCTTTGTTTATCATCACTTGGTCTTTTGTATATGTGCTGCCTAGTGCCTAGTAGAACTGTTATTACACTAGAAATGTGTAAAACCTTCATTCATATCACAGAATAACAAAAGGCAAAAGAATAACATTCCATTTGTTTTTATTTGAATGCAAGCTGCTTCTTTAAAATTCAAAGATATTTGTTAATGGTATAGTTTACCAAAAAATGAAAAATGCTGTCATCGAGCGTGTATCAATGCACAGTCTTACAAATAACTACAAATAACTGTGTGCGTGTGCATGCGTGCGTGCGTGTGTGTGTGTGTGTGTGTGTGTGTGTGTGTGTGTGTACATCATTACTGATATTTTTGAGTATTTGCTGAATATAAGCAACTTGTGCTTGGTTAAAACTTTGAATATTATTTTATTGAAACATCCCTTTGAAATACATGTATCATATGATACAACAGGCTTTTGAGGTACATGTCTGTAACATATAAAGGACAGGCAAGGACAAGGCGGGAACAGGCTGAACAGTCAACGTAAAGTTTAATCAGAAACTTAACTTAAAACAAACATAAACAAATACAGTCACACATGCAACACGGCTGCGTGCATCTCTCTCTCTCTCTCTCCAGCACCTCCGGCTGCCTCTTATCTCACAGTCCTGCTGATCAGCTGATGCAGCCCGGCTGTGCTCCATCACGGCCCGGCCACACCCTCCTCCTTGTCACAATGTCTCAATCACCATTCCGTTCATGCCCACCACAAAAAATAAAAATAGAGCTTTGAAAATTCTGACATATACATTTTATAAGATACTATATTTAAAGTGTGAACTAAAATGTTTGTGTATTTTCATATATGCAGCCTGCTCTGTCATTATATAAACAATTTCCCTTTTTTAAATATCAATATAGTGTTTGGTGCATAAAATACATGTGATAAAAATTGTTTACTGAAAAAATTATATTTTATTAATATTGTATTTGATGTACTGAATTGAACAGTGATACATTTCAATCCATATTTATAGACCAAGGAGAGGAAGTTGTCATGGCCACTCTCAAACATTTGGTATCTCTGAAAAGCCTAGTGAGTCCTCAATAATCAAAACAAGCAAGTACAAACCCCTGTGTATTTATACCATGATCAATGGAAACATGGGTAAATGCTACAGACTCCCCCCCACACCCCCCCCAACCTCTCGTAGCCAAATCTATGCCCTTGGCTGGTCCTTAGGAGGATAATGACATTTAAAGCCTAATGTATCAAATATGATTTTTTTTTTTTTTTTTTTTTTTTTTTATGATTTCTTTTTATAGTTTGTTTAATGGTACTAAAAACAGCTTAATGTAAAAATAATAATAATAATAATAAAAAAAATAGAATTTTCTGACAATTCTTTCATATGTCAGGCTTTACAGGGTTAAAACGGGTTAAACGGGTCAAAAACGACCCAAACACAACAGAAGTGTTCAATGAGACACTCAAATGCGCTGTTCATGGCATTTAAAAAATTCCCTTATTTGGACAGTAAAATGTGAATAATTGCAGAATAATTGCAGTTCTCAAATTACCGTAATTAGACGATTATTTAATAATCGCGACAGGCCTAGTTATGAGTATGCCTGTTTACATTATGACATCAAAAACAAGCTGATTTTCTGTAGTTATCGGCTTACTGGTGTGCATGTAACATGTAGCAGTGCACTCATTGAAAATAGCACACTAGTCTTACATACTACTTTTATGGTGCTTTTTTGGTCCTTTTTGGAGGTTGGCGGCTCTTTCTTTGACTGGAAAATAGCAGTGTGAACATTCTACAAAACCTATTCTTTTGTGTTCCACAGAAGACAGAAAGTGGTACAGGTTTGGACTGTGAGTAAATGATGATAGAACTTTCATTTTTGTTGAAACTGTTCATTTTAGGCATACAAGTTCATACTCCGTTTGTTTATCTGTTGATCTCTCTCATTACCATCCATCCATTGACCTATCCCACTATTAATGTGTTCGAAATTTATCAGGCCTCTAAGGCTGTAATGATTCAGGCATTTTGATATCCCTGCACTGCAGCCCTCCAAATTTAGAGGTAGAAAGTAAGTGTGTGTGTGTGTGTGTGTGTGTGTGTGTGTGTGTACTCAGCATGTTTTTTTGCTCAGCTCACAAAGGCACCCCTAAATTTATCCTGACAGTCTCTGGGGAAAAGCCGAGAGAACAGCGCTTATAACCACAAAGGGGCTTGCAGAGTACAAAACTAGAACAAGAGCAGCCGAGACATTTCTCTAGAACAAAACCTGTCATGGGATGTTAAACTTTACACTGAACAAATCCAGTCCAGGACTTTGACAGGTCAACAGTACGTAACAGTTCCCCAAAAATAAATATGTGTACTACAATGTCTCAGGCACAAAAATAGAAAAGTTATTTGATGTAACTAGATTTTTTTTTTTTTTTTTTTTTTCAGAAGGAAAAGTGAGTGTGCTGCTTGCATGTGCAAAACTTGCAGTCAGGATGTCAACAAGGGTGTTGTTTTTGGTTGCTAGGGTATTGCTATGCAGTTGATAAGATTGTGTGTTTTTAGCACGTTACTATGTGGTTGCTTGGGTGTTCTAGATGGTTGCAATAGGAGTTCTGGGTGGTTTCTAGGTGTTTGCTCTCTGTCCCAAGTCAAAATATTCCACCAGAAAGTCTATTATATTCCGGTCCCAATGGCTAGGCGATATAATTATGTTTTGTTTTGTTTTTTTAAATCAGAGCAACCATCATTTCAACCAAACGGCCATTGTAGCCAAATAGATTTAAAATGCACGAAGTAAAAATCTATTTAAAAATAATAAAGTCATGCTTTTCACACTATTTCACAAAATAAACACAAGGAAAAATTATATTTATACATTAGTGAACTATTTCTTTAAGAAGGACAGGTGTGCGTGCTGCATTAGAAACATTGCCTTTAATTTATCACCTACACTCACCGCCTGTGTGCCCTGTATCCTGTTTCATGGATCACTGTGTTGGCTTTCTCACTATCTCTGTCTCTCTCTTTCCCATTCCCATTGGTCTCCTCCTTCTTTCATAAGCTCAATCCTGCTCACTCGCTCTCCCTCACTCACTCTGATGTGCGTCACAAGCTGGGTAAACAAGTTTTCTGTGGGGTCTGCTGCTCACCTGCTTTGAATTTTACATAGTGAGTTGGCTAGAAGCAGAGCGAGAGGCTGTGTGTGTGTGTGTGTGTGTGTGTGTGTGTGTGTGTGTGCTAGAAAAGCTCTGATCTCTTCCTCAGAGGCATGCAGACACATGGTTCATTAGCCATGTGTCAGAGACAGTCCTTCAAAACTAAGATCAGAGATCAAGTGCTATATCACTGACCAGTGCTGCTGAACACTATCAGCATCTGTTGCCACATTTTAGGATTAACTCTATGACAGCGTATTGCTTAGTTCATTTGGGTTCTTGATAGGATGTTCTTGTATCTCATTAGACTGCCAATGTGTAACTAGTTTGAAACTGTAGACGCCATGAAATCAAAATCAAAGTTTTGTGGCTTTCAATTCATGTCGGTTAGCTCTGAGGCCATCAATATGCAAGAGTACTCCTAGAAATTGACTAAAATTTATTTTTACAGATATACCAACATTATCTTTAGGGTAATCTATACCAACCTAATTTAAATTACTGTACATTTGCAAAGACACCGAATAAAAAACATTAAAAAAAACATAATAACATAAAAAAAAATCAACATATTGACAGCATCTAAAAAAAGTAAACCTTTTTATGTTTGAACACCTTCAGCCCCACTAAAATTACCTATGGAACTGTGTCTGAGTATTGAACTCAGTCACCTGCTGTGCTATCCTCATAAAGGTTCGTAAGAGTATTTGTAAAGATTTGTTTGCCTCTAATGCTGGATACACGTAAAAGAACTTACCTTTTAGATTATGTGAATATGTTGATATTGTGCGTTATAGTGTCTATCAAAATGGATATAAATTCACGTGTAAATATTACATTCAAATATCTACAAATACTAATAAGATCAGCCTGGATAAACATTTAAAATTTACAATCTTTCTCTTCTGCAAAAATGGACCAAAAAGTTTGACGACTCAATACACAGCTACGGTATGGACCCTTTTCACACTTCTGCATTCGTGAATCGAAGTCGTCATAGTTGGGTAAATGCAACTATGGCTGCTGACGAGGTGTATGTGTTTTCACAGTCCTTAAAATTTTGCCTGCATTTACATTTGGAGACGTTGACCACATCATCCATCAACGGTTAAATCTAAATTAAACAAAGTTTACAAGTTGTTTTTGGAGGGTTATCTGCACGAATACGAAGGTAAGTCAATAAAAAAAAATAATAATTATTTAGAGGTTGTGTGTTAAATCAGCAGGCACATATTTATGGTGACACAGGATGTGAAGGAGTGGAGAGACCCTGTCAAAATTAACGCATTAATGCATGTGGTTTATTTAAAAAGTTTAACACGCAAGTTTTTCTTAATTGCGATTAAGGCATTTACTGTTAATACAGGTGCATTTTAAATACCACAGAAGCATGGCAAGTCTTAACTATCAACAAAACACAGAATGAGATGTTTTTGTCTGCAAGTGCTTTCATGTGGAGTTCAAAGCGGTTAGCGGCGCTGACACCCTGACGCGAATCATGAATGCAGCTTCACGATTGCTATAACAAAGTGGATAGCCACAGTCTCACAGAGAGTTTAAGAGATCTGATGCCCATTGCAACGAATATGCAACCTATGTGTGGACTAGTTCTTTCAATTAGTCAAACTCCCACTTCGACATTGGGAAACGTTTAATGTTACTTGAGTTGGTGTTATTTTAGTGCATTTCTATCTTTATACTTTGGAAGGCTTTGTTTGGAAAATGTTAATAAAGTGTTATTTTGTTACATATTGTTTTGTTTTCTTTCCTAATATGGAAATAAATGCACTTTGACAGGAAAAGAAGTATATATAGAGTCAAATTTCAGCACTTTCAAAATTTGCAAACAATCGCGATTAACTACTAAACTTCATGTGATTAATTGTGATTAAAAAATGTAATCGACTGACAGCACTAATATTTTATTAACCATACATCCTAACCCAAACCCCTACCCTAAACTTAACTGTCAGTGGAGTAAAATGTAATCTTAGAGGGAAAATGCAACCTCTGAATCATGCTCATCATTGTTTATGTGAACACAATTACTCCCTGGTTTCCATGGGACCAGAACTTGTGTCTCTGTGGCTGCTTATGCAACCATCAGCCACAGTAAAAGGTATTTGAATTAATTGAATCTTTTTTTTTTTTCTTTAGACACGCATTCTTAATTTTCAATTTCAGTTGATATTAGGTGTGATGGCAAGCATTCTGTACGTCAGCATTGTCCCGACTTTCACCTCTCATGTGATTTCAGCACAGTGGACAGCAGCCAAGCACATCTACATAAGTGTAAGAGATTCTCCCATTGGTTTGCTATAATTGGTTAGGGTCTAAGAAGCTCTGAAACTCATTACTGTGCTAGAAGGGAGTGACAAAGTGATGTCCCCGACCACGACTGAACTGGGCCTCTTGGTAGACAGCCTTGAGAGACCTACCTGCACATTTGCATCCATGTGTTCATATCGCCGCTGTCCCAATTTTTTATTTTGTTTAAGAAACCAAGGGACAAGTCAAAATAATTTGTTTTCAGTATGGATGTTGTCAATAGAGCTTAACTTGTATTGGCCCCAGAACATTCCTCTATGCAAACATGTCTCCATGAGACAACATTAAAAATGGTTGTTTGTTTTAATTTTTTAGCTACAAGTGAAGCAAATTTACATAAAGAAGCCTTAGAATTAGCCTTTGAATTTATCCCTTAATTATTATATTCTTAATTACATAATTCTTCCGAGCTGTCCTCATATAAGTTCTTATTTACAGTTCATTTGCATTTTCAATGTTGAGTAATTTGTCACAATGACTGAAAAAGAAAATGCAATTGTGCTTTTATAAAGAACTGTTCCAATGATGATTCATACACCAGGCATACAGAAAATGAGTGTGGATTTGACTCCTAACACATCTGCTGTTTTGCCTAATGTTGCACGTTATACAAGCTCAACATAGGAGGCAAAAAGTGTGAGAGAGAGAAACATAAAAGCAGTTTTGACATTGCTGTGTGATTGAGCCGTTTACTTCTCTTTGCATTTCCTTTGCCTTTGCCTTTCTTTCAGACAGATCTAAAGAGTTTTAAATACTGGTTGCTTTGCAATAATCAGACAACAAAATTAAATACTGCCATTTGACATCTGGATGGTAATCAGACCCCATGGGACATGGAGGATAGTCAGCTTTGAATCCAAAAGTGTGTATGTGTGCTTATGTATGTGGGTGTACATATTGCCCAACCGACATCATTGCTACATTTACATTTATTTATGCATTTTGCAGACGCTTTTATCCAGAGCAACTTGCAGTGCATTCAATGAAACAAAATTAGCCACAGTCTATCGAGCACTGACGAAATGTTGGATTGATATTGCTGTACTCTCAGAAACACGACTGGCTGGCGAAGGACAACTCAAAGAGCAGAAAGGTGCTTATACATATTCTGGAAAGCAAAACTAGCTGATGAACCTAGATATCACAGTGTCGGTTTTGCCATTAAGATCAGTCTCATTGGCTACCTTGCTGTACTCCCTGTGAGTATCAATGAACACCTAATAACCATACGCCTGCCGCTTGCCAGCAACCAAAGCGCAACTGTCAGCAGTGCATATGCTCCAATCAGGGCCGGCCCAGGCTCAGTTGGCACCCTAGGCGAGATTTTAGATTTAGATTAAATGCTACTAAAACAATGTAAAGAACAGTTTTTCATGTACAAAACATTTATTTCTTAGTTTTTCCCCCCCCACATGATCTGTCACTGAAAATGACAGCAAAATGCTGCACTTGCAGATTAGGACATACATTGATGCAGCATTTTGTGTGTTCACAAACTGCAGGGATTTTTGTGTGTTTGATGGGATTCAAGGAAATCTGCAGCATTTACAGTATTAGTCTTACATATTCAATTGAGCAGGTGTGTGCAATTATTTTGGTACAGGGGCCACATCAGCCGTTAAGTAGAACATGGAAGAGAAAAGATAAAACATTCTGCATAGTTGTATCTTTTAAGGCCAGAAGTACTAGTGCACTCATGCACTCAATGAATGATGCACAATTTTCTGAAGTGTATACAGACTGATGGGGCCATTCTGTGATTGCTTGAAGTTTTGTTGCTACTTTTCTATCATGTGTTAGTAAAACTGAATAAAGGATGAATACAATTATTAATTGTTTATTTTACCATACTTCAATGCAGTGGTAATTTAGTATTCAATTTAACACTCTCAGGAGTCTGGTTTAATAGTAAAATAAAATATTTGGAAATTGTAGATTCTAAAAGCTTATTCTAATGTTTGCCGCAAAGTGGATTAAGTTGTTTTATTCTGAAAACATTATCAACCCGTATACACGCTCATGGGTCATGATGTGTCTCGTCAATGGTTTGTTTGGCATCCCATTCAGCACACAACTGAATAAAACAGGCTGCATGACACTGATAAATGATTACTGCCAGAGTAACATTCGCATACAGGTGTGATGGACATTCAGCATTTTACAAAAACACAAAGAACAAACATTTACCTCTCTCACTTGGTTTTACTCACGTGCCCCCTCCGTGTGCGAATGATGCGAAGATCTATTGGGATTTTACTAAAGTTCAAAACTGAAAAGGTTTGCTCACAGACTTGGCACTAAACAGCACACATATCCTCACGAATGGACACGGAGTGGCTGCATCACACTTTTCTTTTAGCATAATATTGCACTATTGAGCGCTACGTTTTTTTATTTGACTTTTTTCGAAGAGGAGAGAGAGCGCGCGCACACTCGCATACATCGTTGCCAGACTGCATAATGTAAGTATGACATAAGGGGGCCTGGGTAGCTCAGTGAGTATTGACGCTGACTACCACCCCTGCAGTCACGAGTTCGATTCCAGGGCGTGCTGAGTGACTCTAGCCAGGTCTCCTAAACAACCAAATTGGCCCGGTTGCTAGGGAGGGTACAGTCACATGGGGTAACCTCCTCGTGGTTGCAATTAGGGATTCTCGCTCTCAATGGGGCGCTTGGTAAGTTGTGTGTGGATCGCAGAGAGTAGCACAGCCTCTGCGTGCTGTGAGTCTCTGCGGTGTCATGCACAGCAAGCCACGTGATAAGATGGATGGATTGAAGGTCTCAGAAGCAGAGGCAATTAAGACTTGTCCTCCGCCACCCAGACTGAGGTGAGTAACCATGCCACCATGAGGACTTACTAAGTAGTGAGAATTTGGCATTCCAAATTGGGAGAAAAGGGGATAAAATGTAAAAAATAATAAATTTAAAAAAAAATAAGTATGACAAAAGGTGAAATATTTCTTATTTGTGCATGTATAAATCTCTGATTGTGGTGTTGCATCTATTATCTGGCAACCCTGAGCACATTAAAAGCTTATGGATGCGCGATAGGTCCTAAAGCCAGATAAATGAAAGATCTAATAAAAAACATTCATGATAAATCAACCCGCGGGCAGTAGTTTGCCTTGATTTGCAATTGAGGGTGCTCTAAGGTTCGTTTGAGGGTGCTTAGCATGAATTTAAAAAAAAAAATTTTTTGTTAACATTTTTTTTATTAAATCATACAATAACGAGATGCAAAACATATATATATATATATATATATATATATATATATATATATATATATATATATAAACAACATTTAAACCCCACAACCCCCCTCCCCAACCCCGCCCCCCCCAAAAAACAACCCTGTGGTCAAACATAAATAAATATAAAAAAACAAAACAAAACAGAAACAAACAGACACACATACTGTGTGTATATATATATATATATATATATATATATATATATATATATATATATATATATATATATATATATACACGCACATACATACATACACACACATAATAATCATACTAACTATATTACACTACTCTCTCCACACCCCACCTGAGAGCCCTCCAAAAACTCCAAATACCTGCCCTATTTCCAGATAAACAAATCCAAGCCACCCCATCTTCCTGATGACACCTCCTCATAAGCCGCCACCCTCCCCACCTCCGTGCACCACTCCGGATATGGGGGCGCACCAGCTGACCTCCAACCTCTCAAAATAACCTGCCTGGCGATCATCACACAGGTCAGAACCCAATTCTCTATATGACTATCCCCCACATTAATGACCGCCCCATCGCCCAGAACACAAAGTCTGGGGCAAAATGAAACCCGAGTGCCTACCACGTCAGACACAAAATTCTGAACCTTCAACCAGAATTTCTGGATCTCGACACACCACCAAAACTCTGATTGGCATCGCCATAGACCAATACAATCTAGAGGGGGTCCAATAGAATCTATGCAAAATTTTGAATAGCATAAGACACAACCTTGCATCTCTAGATGCAGACTTAATGTTTTTAAGAATCCTTGCCCACACTCCCTCCTCCAATACCAAGTTGAAGTCTTTCTCCCATACTCTCTTAAGAGAGGTTAAAGCTCCATCCCCCAAACTCTGAATTAACAGGGAGTAATACACTGATGCCTCATGACCATTTCCAAAAGTAGTAATCACCTCTCCTAGAGTATCTGCTGCTTTAGGGGGGTGTGTGCTACTCCCAAAGACAGTACAAAGCAGGTGGCGCAGTCGTAAATACCTACAAAATTGAGATCTGGGAATCCGAAAATGTTGAACCAGATTTTCAAACGATTTCAACACTCCACTCTCATATAGACCACCGAGTGTAGTAACCCCCCCTCCCAATCCACTCCGACCAGCAGGGGACTTACCGATACACAATCTTGGGTTCTGCCATATGCTTGAGGCAACATTTAAATAAATGTCCGATTTAAACACTCTGGACACTTTTGTCCATACCAAGTGTACATGCGAAATAACGGGGTGTGACTTAACTTCTCCAGTTAGTTTAATAGAGAGGCTTTGCAATGGCAAAATAGGGGCAAGAACTTCCTGTTCAATACCAAACCAGGGAGGGGCTCTCTCAGGTGGAAGAGACCAATGAGCCAAATGTCTGAGAATGAACGCATAGTAATAAAACAAAATCTTGGGTAGGCCTAGCCCACCTTTGTCAATCGGACTATGTAACTTATTGAAATGCAATCTGGGACGCTTACCATTCCAAATGAAGGACTTCACTATGCTATCAAATTGCTTGCAATAAGAGAGGGGGACATCTACAGGGAGAGACTGTAGCAGGTAGTTAAATTTTGGAATACAATTCATTTTAATAACATTAACCTTCCCAATCATAGATAAATGTAATGAAGCCCACCTGCCCACATTGCTCGAAAATCTTTTTATTAAAGGGTCAAAATTAACTCTAACTAAATCAGTTGCTCTAGTGGGTTTACACACTTTTGCTTCACTATGATGAAGGACTGAGTCCATCAAAAGATTAAAGTCTCCTCCCAATATTATATCATGAGAGGTGCCAGCGGCTTGCAACATCCCTTCAAGATCTATAAAAAAGCCCTGATCATCAGCGTTAGGTGCGTAAATATTAGCCAAAATCAGAATTTGCCTCTGAATTTCTCCTAAAACAACAATGACTCTTCCTAATTTATCTTTACTCTGTTTAAGACATTTGAATTGTAAATGTTTATTTATCTGTATAATGACCCCCCTGCTCTTACTTGAGCCTGCACTAAAGAAAAAATGTCCACCCCATATCTTCCCAAATTTTTCAGCTTCCTGCGGAGAAACATGCGTTTCTTGAAGAAACACAATATCATATTTCTTATGTTTAAGAAAATAAATAACCTTCCTTCATTTTATGGGATGCCCCAACCCATTGACATTTCATGTGGAGAGAAATAACCTACTCATAATAAGATCTGACATATTGATATAATAAAAACAAAATTGTGTGTCAAAACAAGATTATACAGACCACATTCCCCATTAGTGCAACAATCAAATCCCGAACTTCCCCCCGAACAAAACAAACAGAAAAAAGAAAAACGTGCACATTAACCCCGTGCACGACAGCGCCAACTGCCGTCAATCCCTCTAAACTCAAAAGGTCCATGTACGCATACGAGAGCCCCTGCAACAACTTTGCCATCGGATTGCTCAAGTCCGGTGCCTCTGCACAATTTTTGTGAGGCAAAATTACACAACAGAAAATATTTTGTAAAACAGACCCCAGCCAACAGGCAGAATAAACATAAAAAACATGTAGATTCATTCACAGAACTGTCTTGAAGGTGTGTTCCTCCACAAAACAACTTCCAGCTGATATAAAGCCGTTCAGTTTCCTCGGACAGACAAACAATTGTTCAGTGAGCCGGATGTTATGAGTGCAGCAGATGACGAAATCATTCTAATGTCCCTTAAAAATACTCCACAAAAACAAACTCCAGCCAACAGGAGGCATAAGCACAAAGAACGAACAGATTCATCCACAACACTGTCCCGAAGCAGTGTTAATCCACAAAACAAGCTCCAGCTACTAGGCGGAACCAGCATGAAAATAAACGAAATAGGCATCCCGGTTCCTCGGATGATCAAGTGTGTATTGAGTGAGTCAAATTCACTCGAAGGCCGCATGACTTACCATGACTTACTCAGTCTGTCAACTTTATAAAAGACGTCCTTTATGTGAGCATGTAGATATTTTGCGGTTATCCAAGGTGTCCATTCTCAATCTGGCCAGGAACTTCAGTGTAAAAGCGATCTTCCGTCAATGCAAAAGTTTCTTGAAGGAAGTGTCATTCTACAAAACAAACTCCAGCCACTAGGCGGAGCCAACGCAAAAAGAAACAAAAATGGCGCCCAGCTTCCTCAGAAAATTGAGTTACTGAACAGCGAGTCAGTCCACTAATACAAGAAACATCAAATGGCTTACTCACTGCAATGTATTTATGAAGGAGAGTGCCAGTTTTGGACATGTAAATACTTTGCTGCCATCCTTGGTGTCTATTCTTAGTTTGGCTGGGAACATCAGTGCAAAAGCAATCTTCCGTTGATGTAAGAGTTTCTTAAATTCCTTGAACCGATCGCGTTTCTCTCTTGTCGAATTCTCAAAGTCAGGGGACAAGAAAATATTGTGATTATTCAAAGAAAGTTTTCCTTTGCTCCTCGCCTGGCGCAACACGAGATCTTTAATCATGGTGTCTTTTAAAAGAAGACACTTAGGAGTTTTTTGGTGAAGTGAAAGCAATCAGCAATATAACTGAAATTAAAACAGCATTATAGAAGCTTAAGTTAATTTGAAAGAAAATACACTGCACTTAACTTGCACTAAACTTAAATAAAACAAGCAAAAAATGGCCCACAGTGTCCGTGCCAGTTAAGAGGTTCTAAATAAGCTATTTCAAAGTTGTAAATAAACATCAATGGCTGACATGAACAGTCGTTAACTTGTGATTCTTACCTTTATATTGCTCTTTTTTTCTGCTCCTCTTCTATGTGCCGCTTCCTGCCTTGTGCGCCTGATAGCCTAATTTGGTTCTTTTTTCACTCATTTTGTTCACATATGATAAGGATCCGATTATAACATAATCACGTAGCACTAGTGCTCAACATATGGGTAGAGAGGCGCACAGTTGTCACGAGAGGGCGCACTTCCAAAAAAAAAAAACTTTCGTAGGGTGCCTCGCTGTCATTTTGCACCCTAGGCAACCGCTTATTTCGCCTATGCCATGGCTGACCCTGGCTCCAATGCTTGATATAAAACATACAGCTAAAGTTAATTCATGGAGGAGGGTAAGGAGGAAGCGGGAGGCGACGGGCCCAACTCAAAAAGGTATTTTATTTTCACAATTACAGAAAATGTCACACTCGACACTGCGGGCTGCACAGACACACACACACATGCAGGGTCAGCACTCTCTGCCTTTTATCTCCCCATCTCTCACTGTGAACATAGAAATCACAATTAGCAGCAGTTTATTTCAGGTGAAAACCCTTACTGCTTCCTCTCTCCCCAGACGAACGCTCGGCCACGCCCTCACCCCCACATACCCCCACCGACAGACTCAGGTCGGGGGAACAGCCTGGCCTGCCCCCCCCCCCCCCCCCCCCCCCGGCCTGTGGACCACCTCGAATTTAAATGGCTGGAGTGCCAGATACCAGTGGGTGATCCGGGTGTTGGCATCCTTCATGCGGTGGAGCCACTGGAGTGGGGCATGGTCGGAACAGAGGGTGAATGCCCATCCCAGCAAATAGTAGCGGAGAGTGAGGACCACCCACTTGATGGCCAAGCACTCCTTCTGTATGGTGCTGTACTTCGTGTCTCTCAAAGAGAGCTTCAGACCAATGTACAGCACCGGGCACTCCTCCCCCAGCACCCAGCCCCCCGTCCGATGCGTCTGTCTGCAAAGCAAAAGGGAGAGAGAAGTTAGGGGAATGCAAAAGCAGCCCACCACAAAGTGCAGCTTTTACCTGCGTGAAAGCTTGTTGGCACAGCTCCGTCCACTGGACTGGGTTTGGAGCTCCCTTTTTAGTGAGATCAGTCAGCGGGCTGGTGACTTCTGAAAAATTAGGCACAAACATTCTATAATAGCCAGCCAGCCCCAGGAACCTTTTTGGTCATGGGTCGTGGGCATGTCGCAATCACTGTGGTTTTATCAATTTGGGGCCGCACTCTGGAATCCCAGATACCATACCTCTGTCCAATTGCGCACTTCTTCAGGTTTGCTGTGAGCCCCGCTCACCGCAATGTCCTCAGAACTGCCCTCAGATGCTGCATGTGCATACGCAGCGTGCGGTCTGAAAATCCTGTCCATTAGACACTGAAACGTAGCTGGGGCCCCAAACAAACTGAACGGAAGGGTTACAAATTGTTGTAACCCAAACGATGTTCAGAAGGCCGTTTTTTCACGGGATGTTGGTGTCAAGGGGATCTGCCAATACCCCTTTGTCAAATCCAGTGTCGAATAAAAGCGAGCCGCTACAGGTCAAGACTGGTGTTCTTGCACCTGTAGCAAATTATCCTGTGATAGTCACCCCAGCGTGTGGAGTTTTGCTCTCAGGTCAAGAACGTATTGAATTAAATTTTTGCTTTGTGAAGGTCCCTCCTCCCAATTTTGCTTCATGACTTCTAACATGCCACGGGGCTTATGCCCATATAACAATTAAAATGGGGAAAACCCAGTGGAGGCTTGCGGGACCTCTCGCACTGCAAATAACAGGGGTTCGAGCCACTTATCCCAGTCCTGAGCATCTTCGTGCACGAACTTACGAATCATAGTCTTTAAGGTTTTATTAAATCGTTCGACCAGGCCGTCCGTTTGGGGATGGTACATGCTTCTCCGAATCAATTTAATACCCAATAATTCGTACAGCTTGCGTAATGTACGTGACATAAAAGCTGTGCCCTGATCAGTGAGGATTTCCTTTAGAAATCACAATTAGCAGCAATTCATCTCAGGTGAAAACCCTTACCGCTTCCTCTCTCCCCAGACGAATGCTCGGCCATGCCCTCACCCCCACAGAGACCTTTTACGCTGACATTGTTCTAACTAGAGTCCCCAAGGAAGAAAAAGTAATCCTGCTTGGAGACTTTAATGCCAGGGTAGGATGAAATCAAAACCAAAGGAGAGGCACAATTGGCTAAGAAGGATTTGGCAATAAAAACTCCAATGATATACTACTGTTCACAAAGTTCTCAGAACAAGGCCTAACCATCACCAAGACACTCTTCTGCCTAAAGAACAAATGTAAAATATCCAGGAGGCATCCACACTCCAATCTCTGGCACCTTATTGACTATATAATCGTCCATACAAAGGATCGCTGTGAGGTACTTAATACCAGAGCAATGACCAGTGTAGATGACTGCGGGTCTGACCATCACCTCATATGCTTCATCATGTCTATTTGCCTGCAGTGGAAAAGAAGTGGGCAAAAAAGGCAGGGCTGCCCAAAGCTCAACATCGAATAGTTAGAAGATATCACCTTCTGACAACAACTCCAGGATGGGCTCATTACAGCACTTCCCAAACAGTAGTAGATATGGAAACTCACTGGGACATGCTCAAATCTACTGTATTCAGCTCCTGTAAATACACCTAAAGAGCTGAGAAACAACAATATTGGTTTGATGAGCATGATACCAAAATCCAGCAGCTCATTAACACTAAGACTAAGTGTTCATCACCTGGCAAAATGACATCAACTGCAAACCTGAAAGCAAAAAGCAAAGGCTGCTATCCAGAGCCAGGCCAGGGAACTGAAAAACATGTGGTGGACGAAGAAGGCCCTGGAGATCCAGCATCTTGCAGACTCAGGGGACACTAGGGTTTTTTTGATAACACAAGAGTTGTATATTGGCCCAGCAACCGCTGTGTTACTCCCCTCCACTGTAAGGATGGGCTAACACTGCTGAAGGATAAAGAGTAGATGAAAAAAGGTGGAAAGAGCACAAAGAGGACCTACTAATCAGGGACACTACTGCCAAGATGAGGGCTCTTTATCAAATTCCGCAGCAACCAACAGATGAAGGTGCAAAAGCACGCGCCACCCAGCCTGAGAAAGTTGCAAGATGCCACTATGAAGCTGAAAAACTACAAGGCCTCTGGTCTGGATAGAATCCCAGCTGAAGTCCTAAAGGCAGATGGCTTTGATCTCCACAGCCACATCCATGCAGCAAGCCACATTATCAGCAGACAGTTCTGATTCTTGCTTCAGGTAGTTCTGAATTAAATATAAGAAGTCTTGAGGACTAGATTTTGCAGGACAAGCAGTTGTCAAAAGATACTTTTACCTGTTTTAAATTTAATGGATTGTGTTTGTGACAGTTGTAGAAAAGTTTAACATGATACAGCAAGAATGAAAGTTGGCAGTTACTAGAATAATTAATTATTTCAAAAAGTTTTGGCCATGCTCTATGCATTGCATACACTTATGAATACACCTCTAATATGCTGAAAATGTTTGCGGTTTCTGAGTTCAAAGTCATTTTGAATTTTTTTCTGGGGGTTTAAGTAAAAAATGAAGTAAAAAAAAAAAATCGACTGTGTGTGAATTTTAAAAAGTATATTTGTATCTCGTTGATATATTCATGACTCATATTGATATGCTTGACTCATATTGCATGACTCAAAAATACTTAATATTTGTAAAAAAAAAACAAACAAAAAAAAACAATTAGCTTGAAAAATATAATTGGAAACTTTTTCATTTGTGTACACTGACGTGTGTTCAATGTGCAAGGAAAGTATTTTAATACCTTATTTTTTTAATCAGTGTTTTTTTATTTTTTATTTATTTTATTTTTTTTATGCATGAAACCAACATGGACACAAACATAACATTT
The DNA here is from genome assembly GCF_019703515.2 of Myxocyprinus asiaticus. Lineage (NCBI taxonomy): Eukaryota > Metazoa > Chordata > Actinopteri > Cypriniformes > Catostomidae > Myxocyprinus > Myxocyprinus asiaticus. Next base: position 6,331,205 of record NC_059357.1, on the reverse strand, counting down.
CTACAAACTTCGCACGTGTTTCAAACTAGATTTTTAAAACATTTCTCATTTTTATCATCTTGGTCCACCTAATTTGTCAATGACCTGTATTAGAGATGACACTACAAATCGGTTTGGGGACATTCTTAGCAGCATAACTTTCAATAACCTCTAACCACACATGCTAACAAGCATGCTAGTGCTAGTTAGACTTTGTTAACTTGATATATGTTTGGAATAGCATACTATCGCCACACTACTAATACAATTTCTGCATTGTGTAGTATGTATAGTACTGTGCACATTTGCAAATATTTATAAATACTCAGATGACCTACTATTTATTTGCCAAAATGTGAAGTATACAATAGAGTGTATTGCATTTACAGTGAGATGAATGACCAAAATAAATATCAGCCATGATTTTTAATATCTCTTTGTTGGCTATACTTTTTGGCTGTACTTTTTGTGAGCGCTCTAGCGCCCTTTACTGGTTTGGAGTACAACACAATGTACTTGCAATGTGTGGTTGTTTGAAGACTTGTGATGGTAACACATTCCAAAAAAAGTTAGTGTGAGTGAGTGTTACTTGTAGAGTAGTAAAAAAAACTTTATTATTGCATCTTGTGTTGAGGATATAATGAACTCATTTGGGGATTCCTACAACCCAACTCTGCACAGTTAGCAAGCCAGACTGCATCTCCTTACTTTCCTCCCTTTGTCTGTGCTTGGAGCCAATATTGACTTGCGGGTTCCCTGGTGTGCGGCGCTGCTAAAGCCCCTGTCGTTCTGGATCTCCTCATGTACTCTTGCCTGTGCTCTTTACACTCTTTGCTAATGAACTCCCATGACATAAAAATATACAACACAATAACAGCTGATGGAGGAAGAGCATGGTCTTGCTCTTATATTTGAGAGTGTAGAGACACTGGTTTAGCTTTGAGAATTTGCAACGCCGGACTCATGAGTGGCTTGACCTGAAGGTAGAATTTCGTGCTGTAAAAATGACCAGGAAAAAGACCAGTGTTGGGGAGAATCTAACTTTAGCCAAACTACTAACTTAACTGCATTTTGCAGTAGTGTGACAGAAGCTCAGCTGATTTCAAAATATTGTAGCTTTTCCAGTAACTAGCTACATTTTCCAACAAATAGCACTCTTGCGTAACTGTGTTGTACTGCGAACGCAGCAAAGGAGCCAAGGGAGCAATCAAACACGCTAACCTAAACTGTCCTCTTTCTCTCATGAAGTGCTGGGAAATCCAAATCATTTAATTGAATCGGTTCTTCGGACAGTTTATGCAAACAAACTGGTTAAAAGAGTCGGTTCGTTCTGAGGGTTTCATGTGAATAAACCAGTTCACATAAATTATTCACTAATTCAATTGAGGAACTATTCTGATCAAGTAGGGCCACTTTGCTGTTTGCAGTCATTTTTGAGACAGTAAAGGTGTAACTTCCCTGAAGTAAAAACAATAAAATTATGCACTTCTTTTGGGATTTTATGTTTTTTAGATCTTATTTACATATACATTTCTCGAGTTTGACATTCATTTGTATATGCAAATTAGCAAATGTATGTAACTTCACTACAGTAAAAACCTTGTTTAAACCTAGTAGTAATTCTAAATTTGATCACAAGTTATGCATTTAGATATATATTTAGACATTGTAAGACTATTATTTGTCATTATTTTGTTAGTTATGCATTTGTTTTTTTAACTGTTTTGAATGTCCGTTTTTTTATTTTGTACAATAATTGTCACACTATGCTTACAGTCAAACCTGACCTGGTGTTACAAAGAGAAGACATAAAATAATCCTTTTGTTACCATATTTATTTAGAACATCAAAAAATAATAACTTGAAGTAAATTAATAATAATGTTAAAAATAAACAGTAATAAGTGGTGTATCTGCATGTGTGTGCGTGTGTGCGTGCATGCGTGTGTTTTGTTCTGTGTTCTACCTTCTGTCTGTGTTAGATTCACCCATTTATTTATGTGTGTGTATGTGTGTGTGTGTGTGTGTGTGCGAGAGTGGGTGTAGCTGTGCATGAGTGCGTTTGTTGTGTTCTGTGTTCTGCCTTCTGGGTGTGTTAGTCTCACCCATTTATCTCTCTCTCTCTCTCTCTCTCTCTCTCTCTCTGTGTGTGTGTGTGTGTGTGTGTTTGCTGCATTGTGGGTGTTTATGGTCTCACCCTCTTATGTGTGTATGTGTTCTGCATTGTGGCTGATTTATATATTTTATTTGACAAAATAAAATAAAATTATTTCTCTATGTTATAGTGTCACCAGTTCATTTGTGTATGTGTGTGTGTAAGTGTGTGTGTGTGTGTGTGCTGGGTTGGTGTATGTTTTGCACTTTGCAACTTGTAAAGTCGCAACCTTTCATTTCTGTGTGTGTTTTCTCTGCATTGTGGGTGATTTATATATTGTATTTGACAAATAAAACATTTTTTGCTCTGTTTTTAAGTCTTTCCCATTCATTTCCTATGGTCTGTCAATTTTGGCCGTGAACAGCAAAGATGTCTTTTTTTATTTTTTACTTTTTTTAAGTTACGACAACTTAGACTTATCGAATCAAGTCCATTTTTTTGTGTTCAGGTGGCTAGTGGACGAAACATCACAAAGTCTTGTACTGCTCAGATAAATGAAACATTTTGATGAATAAAATGAAATTTTATTAAAAATTAATTTAGGTCAAAAATAACCAAACAGAATTGGAAGGTTAAAGGGACTTTGCCAGAACTGTCTTCTTTTTTTAAGCAAAATATTTAGTTAATTGCTGCTGTCTATTGCTAAATTTTGACAAAAATGGGGTGTTTTAATACTTTGTATTTAGTACAAATTATGTTTAATTTAATATTGTCACCCTAAATAACTATCAAGTGATATTATTTAGTTGTGCAATCAGAACTTATGATTTCAGAATTAAATAATATCATCTGATTATTTTATATTTAAAAATATTTTCTCCTAGATTTAATGTACTTAGTTACTTTTTCTCAGTAACTCTACTTTTTTAAAAGAGTAGCTTGACCACTTGCAAACATATAGCAACAACAAACTGCAAAGCAACACCCTTCCAAACCAAGCACAACACTCTTGAATCTTGGCAACAAGATTTTCATGGGCAAACACCAAAAATCTATAAAAATCATTGATTAACATTTTTGGTCTTACACAAAATACAAAACTATTCACACACTGTAAACAAATGATCAAGCGCTCTTATCTTGCTGGATTGCATGGGTCAACTGGTGAACAGGATGAGCTCGGGTGGATTTGTGCAGGTGGGTGGAGCCCAAGGATTTGGAGATATATGAATAGTAGTGCTAATTAAGGGAAAGCCAAGCTCTAACAGAACAGAAGCCACCAGAGAAGAAGATTGTCCATTGTGACCCACAGACATAGCATAGTAAGGGATTAGGGTCAGCTTTCCCCATGATACAATCTAAGTATGGTAATGTGTTGCTAGTGCTAATGTGGTCTGTGTCCAGTATTAGTAAATGTACAAACGGAATAAAGAGTTTAGCTTAAGCTTTAGTGTTCATTTACACTTCAACTAATAGCTGCTGTCCAATCTTACCATGTGCTTGTTGGTGCACATACAGCTGGGAGCTACAGGATATTTAATTCAATTTAAAAAATGCATGGCAATGTCTTTTTATTAGATATCCTGCAATTAGAAAACCAGACATGTTTCATATTGATTTGCTTGCGTTCAATTCGAATTGTAGATAATTTATTGTAGAAGGTCATTATCCAGTGTGGATGAAACTTTAAAAAAATCTACTTTTCCAAAATGTTCTTAGCAAATGTTCTTCTTAGACTATTCAAATTATAGATAGACAAAACTACCATCTTCTTAGGATGTTTAGTCCATTGACAGGATGTTTATTTCTTGTTAAAAGACCTGTAGCGATTCCTGGGAATCTAGTGATAGTATACTGCTAACCCAAGGACTATATCTACTTCTTCTCTTTAACCCATTTACCCTTGTTGTGCTTGCATTAAGTATTTTTAAATAGTGTCTACAGTGCAAACAGGGAAATAGCATGCTAAGAGTTGTGACAAGGACAAACTCCTAATTCATCCAATTATCTAATTTAGCGCGATGAATTACAAGACCTGGTCTGAATCTAAACAGCCTTCCAACTATTGTGAAAAACTCCTGAAACCAGCAGCAAAGAACATTTTGTTTAAGTGTTTTTCATAGCTTGTTGTGTCCTACATCAGAATTTGGCAGTCAATCTTGATGCTTTGTTATGGTAATATTACACTTATTAAATTTCACTTTGAAGCATGCATTTGAATGCCATGTGCTATTTACAATTACTAGTAACAATCTCTTGTATACACAACAACAGCCTCTTGCAGAATCAATTGATCGTCATTTTACTATTTAAAGGGCATTTAAACTTTCTTAGAAAGTCAAAATTCTGGCATGGTGATAAATTAAAGTCAAATGATGCCATAATAAACTTCAAATGAAGAGCTAACCATGCAGACTTGGTGTAAAAGTACAGTGAATTTGAGTAAAGTGAGTGTAATGTTTTAAGCAGATGCTTTCTTACTAAAGTGACTTACCAAAGTGCAAAGATCATGTTTGTACCATAGTATAATATAGGTTAGTAATATGTCATAAATAAAATAGAACTGAACAAAGAAGTTTAAACACAACAGAAAATACATTTGCACAAAATAGCAGAATAGCAACTCAGAATGCACAACACGTCGAACCTTGAGGCGGATGGGCTACAACAGCAGAGGACCACATCAGGCACTTTATTTGGACCATAGTGTTCCTAATAAAGTGCTCAGTGGGGGTATTATACTAGACATCCAGTGTCAGTATGCATATACAGAAACTTCATGGGGTGTGACATAAAATACCCAAATTTTACTATCTTAGATGGTTTTTGTACCTTTTAGCCATTCAACATTTCTCATTCAAGGTCAACATTTTTCTATGTGCTTTTATAATGTTTTTTTGTTTGTTTGGAATGCCCAATTCCCAATGTGCTTTTAAATCCTCGTGGTTGTGTAGTGATTTGCCTCAGTCCGGGTGGCAGAGGACGAATCCCAGTTGCCTCTGCATCTGAGACCATCAACCCATGCATCTTATCATGTGGCTTGTTGAACACGTTGCCACAGAGACATAGCGTGTGTGGGGGCTGCACGCCATCCACCGCGGCAACCATGCTCAACTCACCACACACCCCACCGAGAACGAACCACATTATAGTGACCATGAGGAGGTTACCCCATGTGACTCTACCCTCCCTAGCAACCGGGCCAATTTGGTTGCTTAGGAGACCTCACTCAGCATGCCCTGGGATTCAAACTAGCGAGCTAGTGAACTCCAGGGATGGTAGCCAGCGTATTTTACCACTGAGCTACCCAGGCCCCCTACTATGTGTTTTTCTGTTTTTATGTTTCTACGCAAAACTTTTCACCAATTTCTGATTGAAAACAAATGCCCCCCTAAAAGTAATTTTCAGTTTAGCTTTTGGAAAAGGATTGCACTGCTGAAACATTTTGGAAAAAAACTTTTTTTTGCAGCACTCTTCATTTTTTGGTCCCCTGGTTTTTCTGGCAGCTTCAACATATACTGTGCCATTTGCCTGCTAAGTTTTTCCCTGCACTCCAAACTACCAATTGGCTTGAACCTTCCTTTGCTTAGTCTCAAGGATGCCTACACTTCCATGGAACACCAAAGAAGATGTTAGGCACAATGCCACCATTCAGTTTCATTGTGTTGGAAAAAAAGATGCAAAGAAAGTGAATAGTAACTGAGGCTAACATTCTGCCTAACATCTTCTTTTGTGTTCCATGGAAGAAAGAAAGTCATATGGTTTTGAACGACATGGGAGTGAATAAATGATAATGGATAATTTCCAAAAATGGAAATTTGCACAATGCAACATTAGTACGATGGACATTATGTGTCACTAAGGGGCTAAGAGAGGCTGATTCTAGAACAGTCAAGCAAGACCAAAGACAGATCAACAACCAAAGTAATTTATTTATCATTCTCGGCCAATTCCACAGAGTTGTACCATTCAGTCGGATGAAAGAACAACAAAGCCCATGTCATATATTCTCAATTGATGGATTGCATATAAGCTATGAGCATTGCAAGCCTTGACTGTTTAAATAATGTTTGCATTGCTTTCTGGTCTCCAAGTTTGAACCACAAATTAGGTACTACCCCTCAGATATTTAAAGTCATGGAGCTGTTTGCTTAGTCAGTCTGTTTAATGTCATTTCTGCAAACACTTCTGACACCAAACAGCAATTAAATGAACATACTATTGTTAATATATTTGGTCATTACCTGTGTCAGAAATGAACTTTTATGAAGGGGCAGTATTTTTTCCCTGGAATTGATTTTCAGGGGCTTTTTTAACATTTTAAATAATATAATAATTAATAATAAAATATGAATTAAATAAATAAATGTCAAACAATGTTAATCAATTTATTTAAATACATTTTCAATTGAATAATTAGGTTTTTACCTATAAAATTAAAATCAGCATCAACTCAATATTTTGTTTGAAAATATATTTAACTAAGCGTAAAATAAAATCTCAGATGATACATACAAAACAAAAGAATATTTTTTTTTTCTATTTTAATGGCATTCTACCCCTCAGTCTTGTAGGTAATTCAGCCTTACAGAAATAGTGGTGAGAGAAAATCACTGACTTTTCTGATGTAGATGGTAATAACATCATCGACTAGTGTTTGTAAATGCCGAAATAACCTCACATCCCCATGTACACTAATTAACGTCCAAATAGGCCAATAGATACGTATTATGTGTTTGATTCATCCCCACAATCTGCATATCTAATACAATTACTTCAATTCCAACCATTTGTTAACTGAGACATTATAACATTCTGCTAGTTTCCATGTTTTGAAACCTAAGATGTGCAATGATTCACCTTGACATAGTTTCTGTTGAAGAAGAGAATTAAACATATGGTTTATAATTGATGGTCTATTTCAACAGTAAAATAACAATTAGGGGAGACAAGTTTTGGCCAACAGAAAATATAATTAATGAATCGTATAAAATTACAACATTTTAAAGGAATAGCTCACCCCTAATACAAATTATGTAATAATTTACTCATCCTCATGTTGTTCCAAAACCACATGACTTTGTTATGCACTAAAAACAATTTGCCACTGTGAACAAGATTTCCTCTATTATAATGCACTCACTTATTGCATAAGCAGGTGTTCCAGGAGGTATATGAAAAGAATGTTGAACCTAACAAAATCACATGTACAACTTGAAATAAAAATAGTATTAGGGATGGGTGAAAAATATAGATTGAGAGTAAAAGTTTGGTTTGACTCGTCCTGTATAATGTGTGTCCAAAGATGAGATCCACACAATCCATTTGTCAATAAATAATGTCTCTTTTAACACCATTTCTGCTCCTTACAGTTTAAGAAAAATAAAAAATAGAAACATTAATTCTAAGAAAACATATCACAGATGCGCTAAATAAACTGTACCCGATCTCTCTAGTTAATATGCGCTCACTGGCTGAACTGCTGCTTGTAGTCTTAAAGAGACAGTAACATTTAGCTCTTGTTTAACATATCATACATGTTAATCCTTATAAATAGTAAAATGATGCATGTAAACAATGAACGTGTAATAAAACATATGAATGCAATATAATATATGCAATTTCAAGACATCATATTTATTGATGGAATACACAGAAAATGTGACAAATTGTGAAAAACCAATGATACAATACAATTTGTAAAATCAATATTTCATAATGTACCAAGTTAGAAGTTTCTCTGTATAATTAACAGCATTAGCTAAGAGACTATTTCTTTCATATGTAAGCAAACTGGACATAATTACTGAAATATACCCAAGTTAATCAGAATTGTATTGGAAACAAATCGGGATGTCAATAGATCAAACCAATACTAATTAAAGGGGCATTCAGTAGTTCTCTAGCTAGTGTTAGCATTGCTCTTCTTCATGTACTTTAAGTACTGAAACAACAGAGGGTCACATGATGCCATGCAAGAAGCAGACGTGTGAGCGATGAGCTCTGCACACTTTGCTAATTTTTTAATTATTTTCATGTTATAATTTGGTGAAATTTGATACACCCAGTTACACATTTGCTCTTTGAGGCAGAACATGGTAAAGAAGTCAAAATCCTCGGGCTCTGGAGACATTAAAAGACACATAGAGTACGTGTTCAGGATGAAAGCCCCGACAGGCCTACAGATCGGGGACTCAATTTGGATGGCGCGGCAGGAGAGGTGATCCAGCGTCAGTTGTCCAACATGTCGGTGATGTTGACGAAGGTTCTTGCTGACTTGGATGATCTCGCTGTAATACGTCGATCGATTACAGCGATGGAAATAAACTTCTCTGAGTTAGTTACAAGAGTGACTGATGTTGAGAGACGAATCAATTGTCTGGAGTCTTCAGAGAGGGAATTAACCGCTAATCCACCCGCGACCAAAGTTGATTTGGAACATCTCCTTGAAAAGCTTGAAGATCTTGAGAATAGAAGCCGCAGGAATAATGTTCGAATTGTTGGAATTCCTGAGCATGAGGAGGGCAGAGATATGGTGAAATTCCTAGACGAGCTTTTCCCGAGTCAGCTCGACATAACAGGCCATAAACTGGAAATCGAGCGAGCTCACAGAGTCCCAGCTCACAGATTTGCTGAGGGAGACAGGCCCCGATTAATCCTGGCCAGATTTCTGAGATCATCCGATAAAGATCTTGTGTTGCACCAGGCGAGGAGCAAAGGGAAGCTTTCTTGGAAGAATGATAATATTTTCTTGTTCCCGGACTTTGCGAGTTCGACAAGAGAGTAACGCGATCGGTTCAAGGAATATATATATGCAATTTTGCGGCAAATTTGTGAGGCAAAATTGAGCAATACGATGGCAAAGTTGTCGTGGGGGCTCGTGGGCATTCATGGACCTTTTGAGTTTAGAGGGATTGTCGCTGGTTGGCGCTTTTGTGCGCGGGGTTAATGCGCACGTTTTTCTTTTTTCTGTTTGTTTTGTTCGGGGGGAAGTTCGGGGTTTGATTGTTTCACTAATGGGGAATGTGGTCTGTATAATTTTGTTTTTGACACACAATTTATTTTTTCTACTATATCAAAATTTAAAATGTTAATATGTGTGTACTATCTCTCTCCACATGGAATGTGAATGGGATGGGGCACACCATAAAAAGAAGGAAGGTTATTACTTTTCTTAAATGTAAGAAATATGATATAGTGTTTCTTCAAGAAACACATCTCTCCCTGCAGGAAGCTGAAAAATTTGGGAAGATATGGGTTGGACATGTTTTTTTTAGTGCTGGCTCAAGTAAGAGCAAGGAAGTCATTATATTGATTAATAAACATCTACAATTCAAATTTCTCAAACAGACTTAAATTAAAGATAAATTAGGGAGAGTCATTATTGTTTTAGCTGAAATTCAAGGGCAAAGGTTGATTTTGGCTAATATTTACGCACCTAACACTGATGATCAGGACTTTTTTATATATCTTGAAGAAATGCTGCAAACCGCTGGCACCCCTCATGATATAATATTGGGAGGAGACCTTAATTTTTTGATGGACTCAGTCCTTCATCATAGTGAAGCAAAAGTGTGTAAGCCCCCTAGAGCAACATTGACGCTTCACAGGATGTGTAAAAATCTTGGTCTTACAGATATTTGGAGACTTTTGAACCCATCTGGTAGGGACTATACTTTTTTTTCATCAGTCCATAAGATTTATTCTAGAATAGATTTTTTTTATATATCCAAATCCCTCATTTCATCTGTTGTTGATTGCTCAATTGGAAATATCTTAGTCTCAGATCACACCCTGGTGAGTTTAGAGGTGTTGCCATATACAGAGAAAAAGAGATCATATAGTTGGTGCCTTAATGTGTCCCTTTTGCAAAATCCTGATTTCAAACAAATGTTAAAGACTGAAATCAATGTTTATATGGAGACCAACTGGTCCTCAGTATCCTCTGTGGGCATGGCTTGGGAGGCACTTAAGGCGATTCTTAGGGGTCAGATCATACAGTATGCCTCATTCACCAAAAAATCCAAAGCACAAGAACTTGTGGAGTTGGAAGGAAATATTAAAAGTACCGAGGCAGAGCTGAAGCGCCGTATGTCATCTGATGGCCTAAGAGAATTGACCCAATTGAAAAATAGATATAGTACTATTTTATTGCGGAAAGTGGAGTTTTGGTTATTCAGGGCAAGACAGTCATACTTTGAGTCGGGGGACAAAGCAGGAAAACCTTTGTCTAGATATATAAAACAGAAAGAGTCTTTTTCTACCATTCCCTCTGTGAAATCTGCTGGTGGTAAAATATTTTAAATAATGATAAAATAATGCTTTTAAAGAATTCTACTTTGATCTCTATAGTTCCACGTCTTTGTCTACTGATGAAGATATTAGGAACTTTGTGGAACCATTAGATCTTCCTAAACTGACAACTGAGCAAAAAATTCTTTTGATTCTGAGATAACCTTGGAGGAGGTTGATGATGTAATTAAGGCCTTACCTACAGTTGCGTTCAACTCCTTGGTGCCCATGCTCATGATGTAACTGTGTTAAAACTTCACCCTCCAATAGCAATGGTAGCACCAGCTGAAGTCCCTCTTCGCCCCCATCAGAGCGAAACACTCGGCGATGCAATACTCCATCCTGCTCACACAGACGTCTCCATTGGCGTAACAAATTCACCACAGCCTTGGGCAGCTGCTGGCACTCCTCTGCACTAGGAGGAACCCCACGCCTCCAAAATATTAGAGCCTCCCCTATAACAGGATCCTCTTCCTGCAAGGACTGCAAATCCACAGCCAGACTTGGCAGCGCAGTAACTACTGCTTGAGAAACCACCCCAGGCTTCCCAGCCTGCCTTACACTGGCAGGAAACACTGTACTGGGCAGTAACTCTTCTAACTCACCCTGGCTTAGAGGACCCTGCCGGGAGAGGGCATCTGCATTCTGGTTGATCCTTCCAGAGCAATCCCTCAGCTCAAAGTCAAATGTGGCCAATTGTGCAGCCCACTGCTGCTCCGTGGCCCCGAGCTTAGCTGTAGTCAGGTGGCTGAGGGGCTTGTTATCAGTGAAGATGACACACCTCTGCCCAAGCAGGTATTCTCTGAACTTCTCAGTCATGGCCCACTTGAGCACCAAGAATTCCAACTTCATGGAGCTGTAGTTTGACATATTGGTGGGCCTAAGACTGCGGCTAGCATAGGCTATAGGCCGCACCTTTCCCCCCTGTTCCTGGGACAGAACTGCTCCCAAACCTCCATGGCTAGCATCTACCTCCAAGATAAAGGGAAGGAAGAAGTCAGCATAAGCCAACACAGGGGCAGAGGTGAGTCTACTCTTCAACCTCTCAAAGCTCACCTGACACTGCTCTGTCCAAGCCGCACCAAAACTCGACTCTACTCAAGCCCTGGGCTTACGACTGGCAACCTCAGCCACCAGCTGATGCAGAGGGGCCACCAACTTGGTGAAACCTTCTACAAACCATCTATAGTAACTGGCAAACCCCAGGAATGACCGGAGTTCTACCACCCCCGTGGGGCACTGCCATCACGTCACTGCCTCTGTCTTGCTCGGATCTGTTGACACCCCTTCGGCAGAAATTACATGTCCCAGATAACTTACCTCCTGCTGGAAAACCATACATTTAGCTAGTTTAGCCTTCAACCCCTCTCACTCCAGCCGACTCAAAACCACCTCTAACTGCTCCAGATGTTGGGTCACGGTGGAGGAAAACTCCACTATGTCGTCCAGGTACAAAAGCAAGGACTGACACTGCTGATCCCCAAACAACCTCTCCATCAACCGCTGGAAGGTGCCTGGGGCATTGCAGAGCCCAAACAGCATTCGATTCCATTCAAAGAGACCGAATGGGGTGCAAAAAGCAGTCTTGGGTTTATCCCCCTCCGTGACAGGAACCTGGTTGTACCCACTGGTGAGGTCCATGGTGGAAAACCAATGGGCCCCGGACAGTGAGTCCAACGTTTCCTATATACACGGCAGAGGGAAAGCATCTTTTCGAGTCTTTGCATTCAGCTGGTGGTAGTCAATGCACATACGCAACATATCATCCTTCTTTTTGGCCAGCACAATGGGGGAGGCATAAGGACTACAACTCTCTCTAATAATGTTTGTATCCAGCAGCTGGTTTATATGTGTTTTTACCACATCGTACTCAGATGGAGGTATCTGCCGGTACCTTTGTCGCACTGGGGCAGAGTCTATCAAAGGGATGTTGTGAGAAATGAGTCTGGTACATCCCAAATTTCCCTCATGCGCAGAGAAAACCATGTGAAACTTTAACAGCAGAGACTTCACCTGTTCTTGTTCAGTCACTGTCAACACCGACAAGTCAAAATTCTTGATTTGTTCCTGCACTGAAGAAAGAAGAGTAGGAATCTGAAGATTCACTGACACGGAAACAGATTTAACTTCCGAGACGCCATGGGGCAAGCTCACAATAAATATACTGCGCAGTGTGCCCAAAACAGAGTTCTGTAAAAGAATTACGTCTGTTTTACCTACATTGATGACTGGTACATAGGCGGTACCTCAAGTCACTCTTACTAGTGCAGACGACACCAAAAGACCTGCAGGCAACCCGAACTCTGGGGGTTCAAAGAGCACAGTTTCCCCAGCAAAGTGCCCAGACCAAGTTGTGGCTACAACTTTCATTGTGCCACCCGGAATACGACACACCTTACGACCCCGCAATCGGACCCTACCTGAACAACTAGCTTGGGGGACGGCACTCACCTGGCGACAGTGTTGTAACGCTTGAAATACTGACTTAGAGGCCCCTGACACCGATGGTGCGTCAAAGAGGGCGGGACCGTGCTGCCCAAAGCATTCCCGATAGCACCTGCTCAACACATTCATCCCCAGAATACCCAGGACTTGAGCACCTGTGCCACCAGGAGGATCTCTAACGACCAGCATGCCACATCCTGGAATTACCTGACCACAGAGCTCAACATCCAACTCCATATAGCCAACATACGGTATCAGCGACCCATTAGCTGCATGGAGCTGTAACTACTGACATGCCCTGAGACGATCCTGGCCCCATGGTTCAAACTGTTCTAAAAAACAACTTTCTGTGACGCAAAGTAATCATAAACAAAACAGAGTGAAGCTGATATGCAGACAGCGAACGCGAGGCTCATAAACAGACAGCCCATGCGAGCCGCGAAGCAAAACAGCAGCAACAAATGCCCGTAAGCAAAACAGAAGCGGCATCACCTGTAGCGTTTTCGGCTAGGGATGTGTCTTAAAGATTGGGATGTTCAAATCCCCACACTTAAAACTGGGTTGAACAAACACCAGACGCAAAGCTGTATGGTTGCCCACAACCGGTACCGCGGCTAAGTATTCCAGCCATCATTCAACCACCTACTAATGTTGCTGTTACTGAAAGCGACCTCCGCCACCAACTTGCCACAATGCACACACCACCGGCTCCACTCTAATCAAACTGAACGGAAATGGGAACGGAAATGCCAGTGAGCGAGTAACCCAGAAACACCAAGACACGTATACACCCGTCAAAATAAGGGTCCTTAAATAGTATGGTAGCTCCCACCTCATTGGTCCGCCAAAGCCGTACCCCAAACAGGGCTAATAGGAGGGTTAATCCCTTATCCTGCCACACAAGCAAACTGTCCATTACTAACATACGTTGACTACACACGTCATTTTAAAAATTTAGAGGGAAACTTGTATGAGTTTTCTATAAATTCCACTGATACTATTTTACAAAGTGCATGGTCTAAACAATTAATAATGTCTTACCTGTCCAAAAAAACAAAAAAACATCGGCATCACTACTCATGTTTTTCTCCGTCATCAAATCTTTCCACTTTGTGTATGCCGTACCGATGTTTACTCCAGTTATTTTGCCTTTGCCAGTCTTTCTGTCTTCTTGCTTCAGATCTTTTTCACTTCTTCGGCAGTACAGCTACTGAATCTCCTGTTGTCTCTGCTTCTAAAGCATGATAATAAGTATGTTCCATTGTATTCTTTTTGCTCTTCGCATCACCAAACAACACTGCGCTAAGCATAACCAATCGTATCTACATAGGCGCAAGGATTTTCTTCTTAGAAGTTTCGTGAAACACAGCGGACCATGTCATTTCAACATTGAAGGGGTGACCCACACCATGTATAATAAAAACACTTTTTATAGAAAAATATTATGAGTGCAGTCTTCATCTCATGTGAGTGTACACCATTCAGATCACTCTTCACAAAAACATAATTAATTCGTTAATGTGTAAAACTTTTTAAATTAGCCCCAAATTATTGAATGCACCTTTAATAATGATCAATATTAATGATAAATTATATAGTCTTTGGTACACATCTTTGGTTTTGTGTTGATAATGGGGTACTTCAGCCTTACTAATGGTGCTGTGTTGGTACTTACGGCAAAAAAGTTTGGGAAACACTGGCATAGACTATTTTTATGATACTTTTTTAAGCTATGAAGTGAGACACTGTCAGCTGCATTGTATTGAAAAGATGGACTTGAATATTCATTAAAAAATATATACTTTCGTGCTCCACATAAGAAAGAAAGCTATATGGTTTGGAACAACATAAGGGCGAGTAAATGATGACATAATGTACATTTTTGGGCGAACTATCCCTTTAAAAACACACTGCAACCTGAGATTTATAAAAATACTGTTGTTTTGAGAACCTTTTGGTTAATATCTACCTTCACTCCTGTATCCCAGTGTGGTTTCATTTGTTTACCCCAATAGCTACGACAAAAATTTGATTATACTATATTTATTATGATATTCTAATTTATGAATGTTTTGAACTAGGTCTTTGAAACCAATAAACAAAACAACTAGAAAACAAGAACTTGTGTTACTGGACATTTGACTCAAAACCTTATAATTACAACTAGCACCAGTCTCGCCTATATACTTTTTCCTACAGATGCTTTTCCCTTTAAACCTGTCTACAAATGATTTACCACTAATTTAATGTTTTATGTGCTAGTTGACAGCAGGTTGTTTAAATTCATTGTGACTGTCAGGTATGTTAGCTAAACACTTGTTACATGACATGCTAATTGCACTCCAAATGCCCTTTAGATACAAGCAGCTCAAATCCTTTTTGGCTACAATCTAGTAAATTATTAACAATGACCTGAAACCTGAGGGGTCAGAACCACGTCACGCTCCGGCTGTTTGCATTGCAAATATATGATAGTTCTTATCCAACTCCTGTTGATTTTTCCTCCTGTACTGCTCCATAATTATCAATGTGCCGCCTGTGAGTAGGAACAGATGGACGGACCGGAGCTAAGAGAAGGGAGGGGGTGTTGGATTTGCACAGAAAAAGGAAGGAAGAGTGCACATGGTTTACACGGCTCGCTGTGAATAACGCTCTGTTGAACAGCTCCATGTTTTACTGGCTGTGATACTGTAAGATAGTGGCAACCTTTTGATTTATTCATTTCATATGCTTTGACCTTTAGCTGTTTAGACTAAAGAATGGCTTACTCTTCCATGTTCACTGTTTAATAATGTCTTTAAGGAGCAGTTCAATCAAAAAAAAAAAAAAAATTCTGTCATGATTTACGCACCCTTATGTCGTTCCAAACCCGTATGGCTTTCTTTCTAATGCGGAACACAAAAGGAGGGGTTTTACTAAATATCTCCAGCCATCTTTTCAACACAATGGCAGCTGACAGTGTCTCAGTTTAAAGCTTCTAAAGTACTCAAAAGTATCATGAAAGTATTCTGTGCGATTCTCAGTAAAAATGGTAACGTCTGTTGTGCGTTTTTGAGTGCTATGAGTTAAGCTTGTTCACTGTGGCTCACGTGTTTACGCAAGAACTTCTACTGTTTAGTGCTAAAAAACAACGCAGGTTCTTGCGTGAACACGCATGCCATTATAAATGAAATTCTCTTGAAGCTAGTAAACACGCAATGAGCATCAAGATATTCACATAAATTATGTACATTTCAGATTGTTTCTCACCATAACCATCGTATGTCATTAAGAGACTTGGAATATGATGCAGGAGTCACATAGACTACTTTTATAATAGTTTTGGGTCCTTTTTTAACTTTAAACCTTGTTAGTATCACAGCCATTGATTTAAAAAGATGGCCAGCAATATTCCTTAAAACAACTCCTTTTGTATTTCGCTTTAGAAAGTCGGCATTATGACAGGATTTCATTTTTGGGTGAACTTTACCTAAAAACACACAATAAAAGCATCATAAAATTTGTTCAGACGACTTGTGTGCTATATTCCAAATCTTTTAAAGTCATACGGTAGCTGTGTCAAGAACAGACTGGAATTTAATTTGTAATTCACTGATAATCTTCACTTTTGTCTGTGTCCAGATACGTGAGCATCTGCGGAGGCGAAGATTATCAGTGAAAACAATTTACATTTCTTTCTGTTTCTCACACAAAGGTATCGTGTGGCTTCAGAAGACATGGAATATAACACAATAATTCTAAGGTCCAGTTTTGGGGTTTTGTGTGTCACTTTTGGAACTTATCAGCTATGGTATAATAAGCTCATTGTCATTCTACTTTTTGTGTTCAAAAGAAGAAAGTAATTTGGGTTTGGAACAACATAAGGGTGAGTAAATAATGACAGAATCTTAATTTTTGGTGAACTATTCCTTTAATTTTGACATTAACAATTTAAAATTGTGACCTAAACTCGAGTTGGTGTTCTTCAAATCGTGGATGTGCCTTTTTTAATCTGACTGGTTAATTTACTGGCAGACGTGAGTTTACTCAGCAGTCGGTGGTTTACAGAAGTTCATGTTTGACATACATTTATCATTTTCTGGTGATCTGGAAGCCAAGGGTGGGAGTACACCTGTGTTTTGTCAGGTCCACCAATAGAGAGTGACTTGTGTCATACTCCTATATGGACTTTATCCCCAGAATATAATTTTAGACTCTCATGTAGTGTGTTTGTTACTAATTGCAGAGGGACCTTTAACCCATTTTTGAGCATACTGAACCCATTCATTAAAAAAAACAGGCCTGTTTATTTCAAATTAGATGTGTCAATGTAGGCAAAAATATTAGCTGAGATTTAAAAACTCAAAAGGGACCCTTAGAGATCCTAGCATCGTAACGACATTTACTCAGCACGATTACGCAAGCACGACTCTAAAAAATCTAGTTTTAATTTTATTTTTGTATGAACTGAGGTGGAAGATATTCTATCTAGTATCTCCGATCTAGTGGTGAATGGTAAAAAAATAAATAAGAATGACTGAACAGGGGGCCTGGGTAGCTCAGCGAGTATTGACGTTGACTACCACCCCTGGAGTTGCGAGTTCCAATCCAGGGTGTGCTGAATGACTCCAGCCAGGTCTCCTAAGCAACCAGATTGGCCCAGTTGCTAAGGAGGGTAGAGTCAAATGGGGTAAACTCCTCATGGTCACAATTAGTTGTTCTCGCTCTCAATGGGGCACGTGGTAAGTTGTGCATGGATCGCAGGGAGTAGCATGAGCCTCCACATGCTGTGAGTCTCCGCAGTGTCATGCACAACGAGCCACATGATAAGATGCACAGATTGACGGTCTACTAACCTACTAAGTAGTGGGAATTGGGCATTCCAAATTGTGAGAAAAGGGGATAAAAAAAATAAACAAAATGACTGAACATCAGCAGGAGTCTGTCTTAAATTCTTCCTATTCATGATTCTTAAAATCTTCTTTGCTAAAACTTTGCTTTAATGCCAGATTTATTAATCTCAGTGCATACTGACCTCTGCAGCATAGAGATGCCAAACAGGGCTTAATAATTTATATCTCCTGTGCTTTCAGCTGTTTATCCGTCCATACTGGCAGCCCACACTGCTTCATGCTCTTCGATTTGTAATGTCTGTTGAGCACTGTAAAATAAACATGTTGAATGTCTTTAGCCTGTGCAGAGGGTTGAAGATCTCACAGCTTCAACAACCTGACATTCCTCTCGAAATTTTCCTCCAAATGTTTTCCAGAAAATATCCGTACAGATTTATTGTTTATAGCCCTTTAGGTTCATATTATACTAGTATGCCATCAGTTTTTAAATGATTATTATTTATTTATTTTTTACATGCATTTACATTTATTCATTTAGCAGATGCTTTTATCCAAAGTGACTTACAAATGAGAATAATACAAGCAAACAATTAATCTAAAGGAGAACAAAATACAAGTGCTAGTACCACGGTAGTGCGATACTAGAGCAGAAGTGCACTTTTATTTATTTTATTTTATTACTGTGTGGATGCTGGATGCAGAGCAATGCCCTTAGTTTTAGAACTCTATTATAGGACTTGAAATTCAATTAACAATATTTCATAAGATATAATAAAATACAATTACTATTCAGAGCATATGTTCATGCGCTGTAGATTTCTTCAGGGCATTCTGTCTTTGCTCAAAATGATGACTGACTACTTAACAACGTGTTTCATTCTGATAACACTGCACATGAAGCGTCTTATGTAACCAAGTTTTTCAAACAGTATGGGACGTGACTGCTTACACTGTGGGAGCAATAAATTCTCCAATGGCTTTGCCAACTTATCACTATTTACTGTTGCACTAGTAAAACAGCATTTATCAGTATTTGCAGAGAATACTGATACTGATAATGATTAAATAATTATAAATAATCATTTTTAAATAATTATAAATGTAATTTATACAATAAATACAATAATTCAGAAATTAAATAAACATTACATTATTGTTCAAACAAGTACAACATTGATATAAGACAATACAAAAAGTGACTTTAGAAGGCAATATATTGTTAATTTCCATATCATTTCAAACAAGCCTATCATTGGCCTACAGTGCTAGAAATTCATTTTACAATTGAATTTGTCAATCTGTCCTTTTCTAAGGACGCATCAGTGTACACATGTGTCAGACGGACGATTTTGGGGTGTCTCACTGTGGTTGCATCGCATCATAAACAGCATTTTAGGACACTGTGTCAAGTTAGAAACTTAGAAAAACATGTTTTTAGACCCCCGTAATCGGAGTTGCGCTCCATCCAGCTGTGTTTGAATGAACGCAAGAATGAGTCCTCATCTTGTTATCTGCTGTCATGTCTGTAGTTTGTTGCCTGTACAGCTGTGCGTCTGTACAGCTGGATTTGCGCTTACTGCCCCCCGCTGTAAAATTAGGTGGTACTTCAAGCTTGAATAGAGCTGTTCAGTGTGTAGTCCAAAAACCCGGAAGAGAATTCACCATGGGTTCCCTCTGGATTTTCCTATAAGTTTTTATAATAGGTTTTTTGAACTTATGAGAAAAATAAGGTCTGTGGTAAACATTACGTGACGATACATGGACGTTTTGTTCTACAACATAAATTACACACAGTCATACCTCAAACATGAATTTTGAAGCTGTATTGAATTACATACCTTTTTTTAAAAAGAAATGCACAGTGGCTTCAAAATTCACGTTTGAGGTATGAAAGTGTGTAATTGATGTCCACGTATTGGGTTTGCCTACAAATTGACATCATGGCTGAACTGCTCCATTGCTCCGATGGTACGAATATTCCTTATTATGGTCCAGGGTCATGCTTAATTGCGTGCATTTTTTTAACACATAATCTTTTATATAATGAATCGTACTGAATTAACATGTTAAATCCACAGTCCTAGTAGTAACTAAACAAGTTAAAATTTCGATTGCAAGATTATCAGTGAATAAGGACTTTAATTTCAGTCTGTTGAAATAAATCACACAAACCTTTCTGTATGGCTTCAGAAGATAGATAATATAGCACAAGAGTCATATGTACTACATTTAGTATACTTTTACCTTGCTTTTTGGTGTTTTTTTTGTCCTTTTTTGAGCTTGTCACCCTTGGATACAATCCATAAGCTGTGGATCTGGAATGACATAAGTGTGTAAATTATTACAGAATTTTCATTTTTGGCTGAACTATTCCTTTAGCCTCATTATCACCTTAAACGTATCCATTTGTGTGTCTTTTGTATCTCACACCAGTTGAAACAGAATGCAGCAGTCTCCCCTGACAGTATAGAGAATACTCTAATGATAAAAGCTAAAAACACTGACTTTTAATTTGCTTTACATCATCACTATTTCCCCTGGTGCCCTGACTCAAGAGCTTTAAGAGGGGTGGGGTTTTAAAGTGACAGCAAATCATATGGAGGGGTGGAGATTTTCTTCCCAGCAACAGCCAACTGTCATTTCCCATTGCTCCATAACTCTCAGGTGGCCTTGTCAATCCCCCAGGGTGCAGCACACTCATGTTTTCTTGTCCGCTTGATCTCAGTGATGACAATGGCTTTTTATGGATTGAGTTAATGGTTTAAATGACAAGGCCTAAAGGTGAAGGGCCTCTGTTGGAGGCACAGGTTTATTTTATTTTCCTTTCTACCTTCCTTCTTTTCTTGATAACTTAAAGTTTGACAGGCTATATTCCGCACTCTCATAGATTGAAAAAAAAAACAAAAAAAAACTAGAATTTTGATTTACTGTAATTAAATGTTTCGTGTAAAGTCGCCATTAGGGGGATTAGTGTTCTCTTTGGTGAAGTTGGATCCTGTTCAATCCATGTAATTTTTAATTGCGCATTTAAACGTGTGTTGCTGAAGTGCAACTTTATCTGCACTTCTTTGGGAAATCATTTGTTCAATGACTGACCTCAGTCATTATTTTCTTATGAGCCAAACAAATTAAGTAGAAATAATAATATTTAAGTTAATTTGAAACAATGTGATATTATTAGTTAAATATTGTTCGTGTTACATACTTTTTCAAGTTAATAAATTTGAATGAACTAATACATTTGTGTATATCAAACAAAGGATTTCTAGTTATGCTGACATAAAATGACCATAACTTGAATTTACTTTTGTTGTCAAGACACAACAAACAAAAAGAGACCATCAGTGCACATATAATCCAGCACCTGCCCCCCTTACATAAACACACCACTCACAAATGAGCAAAGTGTTTGTTTAATTTCAGCCAGGCATTTTAGGAAGCACCAGCAGCCACTTCCTTTTGAGTAAAATGCTTAGCCTGCCAAAAGCACTAGGCTAGCGAACAGAATTTGTGTTTGGATTAGAGGGAGAGGTGCCTGGTGGACACACCCATGGCCAATAGAGACTGTTTAGCATCTATTCATTGCACTGGGCTGGGACTCAGTCGACTTAAGGGCTCACACGCTTGCTGTGTACACTCCAAACATGACAGTCGATAAAGGAAGCAGCCTTATATTAGAGATTTCTAGTAGCTGGATGCATGTGTTATGCAAGGGATAATGTACAATCGTGGAGGGGTCTGTACTGTCTGTACATTATCCTTCTTAATACATGACTACAATGCTGAAAAATCAACTTAAACAAGCCTAAGCTGTTTGCTGGTCTTAGCTGGTCTCCAGGCCCTGGTCAGGCTGATCAGTTGGCTGGTTTTAGAGGGGTTTGAGACACTTTTCAGCTGGTAGATCAGCTAGACCAGATGAAGACCAGCTAAAAGTAGGAATATAAAGGAATATTCTGGGTTGACTACAAGTTAAGCTCAATCGACAGCATTTGTGGCATAATGCTGATTACCACAAAAACTCGTCCCTCCACTTTAAAAAAAGCAAAAATAAAAGTTACAGTGAGGCACATAAAATGGAACCAATTTTAGGAGGGTTTAAAGGCAGAGATTTACATTTACATGTGTTCATTTGGCAGACACTTTTATCCAAACAACTTACAAAAGAGGAATAATACATCTTAAGCAATTCATCTTAAGGAGACAGCAGTACGAAAAGTGCTGCACTGTGTTTCACTAGCATCAGAATAGCAGTATCCAAGACAGATTAGAGTGCAACAAGAATATATGTATAATATTTTATTTATTTAAAAAAAAAAAAAATTATCTGTGAATGGTTAAGTGCTCATGGAAAAGATGTGTTTTTAGCCATTTTTTGAAGACAGAAAGTGAGTCAGCTTCATGGATGGAGTTGGGAAGGTCATTCCACCAACGTGGTACAGTGAAACCGAAAGTCCGGGAAAGTGTTTTGGTGCCTCTTTGTGTTGCTACAACAAGGTGCCGCTCATTAGCCGACCGCAGGCTTCTGTTGGGAATGTAGCTCTGCAGAAATGATTTCTGACCGTATTGGAAGCTGTTACTGTAGTTGAACCCAGCTGAATGGTGATGTTGTGTTCAACAGCAGGGTTGGCTGGAAAGACGAGGAGCTCAGTCTTCGCTGGGTTAAGTTGCAGGTGGTGTTCCTTCATCCAGGCCAAGATATCTGCCAAACAGGCCGAGATTCGAGCAGTCACCATGGTGTCGCTGGGCTGGAAAGACAAGTAGAGCTGTGTGTCATTGGCGTAGCAGTGGTAAGATAATCCATGTGCCTGAATAAATGGTCACAATGATGTTGTGTATATAGAGAAGAGAAGTGGCCCAAGCACTGAGCCCTGAGGTACCCCAGTAAGTAGCTGATGTGACTTGGACACCTCACCTCTCCAGGCTACATTGAAGGACCTACCTGAGAGATAGACTTAAACCAGTCAAGCACAGTTCCTGTGATGCCCAGAGTAGAGAGGGTGGAGAGTAGGATCTGATGGTTGACTGTGTCAAAGGCTGCAGAAAGGTCCAGTAGAATCAGGATGGATGATCTGGATCCAGCTCTCGCCTGTCTCAGCGACTCAGTGACAGACAGCAGGGCAGTCTCGGTGGAATGTCCACTTTTGAATCCTGACTGATTTTCATCCAGAAGCATGTTCTTCGAGAGATAGGCAGTGAGCAGAGAGTGTTTTCGCCATGAATGGGATGAGAGAGACTGGTCTGTATTGTTCTGCTTGTGTGGGGATAAGTGCAGGTTTTTTAAGCAGCGAGGTTACTTGAGCCTGCTCAAATGTAGTGGGAAAAATGCCTGTAAGTAGAGATGTATTAATTATGTGTGTGGGTACAGGTAGGATGGACAGAGAGATGGCTTGGAGCAGGTGGGAAGGAATGGGGTCAAGGAGACAGGTGGTGGGGTGGTTGGAGAGGAGGAGTTTAGAGACCTCAGTGTCAGTCAGAGGAAAAAACATGGTGAGAGAAAAGCTGCGTACAGGAGGCGGTTGTTTGAGAGGGTGTGGTGCTGAGAATGTATTGCTGATGGCTGTAACCTTATTAGTAAAAAATGCGGCGAAGACATTTGCTGTCAGTGAGGTGTCAGGTGGTGGAGGGGGAGGACAGAGGAGTGTGTTGAATGTTCTAAATAGGCTGCGAGTGTCTGTGGTGCTGTTGATCTTGTACTGGTAATAGGAAGTTTTTGCAGATTTAACGTTATCTGAAAAAGATGCAAGCAGAGACTGATACTTACCCAGATCTGCTGGATCTTTAGATTTCCACCATCTCTTCTCAGCCACCCTGAGGTCAGTCCGATGTTCACGAAGAACATCAGAGAGCCAGGGGCTGGGCGGTGTCATACATTCTTGCCTAGAGGAAAGAGGAATGTGAAGCTTATTGTTTTACAAAAGCAATTACATTAATTCTTTTGTTAAAACTTGTGTATTATTTGAGCTGTAAAGTTGTTAAATTGTTGCTTTTATGGCTGTTTTATGGTTGTGTTTACAGTGTTATGTTGTCATAGCAACAAAATTGTACAACTGGATATAACTTTACACAGAAAAGGTTAGTAAGCAATTTTATCACACTAAAATCATGTTAACATGCATATTTACATTTTATGGCTATTCTTACGTTTACGGATTGGCCCCACACTCTCAGAAAAAAAAGGTTCTTTGGGGTTCTATGTAGAACCATAGGGTTCTTTACTCAGCTCCAAAGAACCTTTTAAAGGTTCTATTTTCAAAGATTTACAGAAAAAATAACCCTTTTTGCACAAAAGGGTTCTTTGGGTTGACACTTGCTTAATATGAGTATGTACAGGTATGTACTGTATGTATGTATGTATGTATCTGTTTGCATAAATTACATTATTGAAAGTTTTGTTTATAAATAGTTTTGAACACTACACTACATTACTTTTGAATTTGCATTTCATACTGCAGAAAAAATAAACTTTTACAATGTACTTTTACAGCTTTGGGTTTGATTAGAAAAGGATAAATGACAGATGATCAGATCCAATGTCCTTTCTCTTTTATATGACAGGTTTATCTTAGTATTAATATACAGTCTATAGTATAGTCTATTCTTGAATTATAATTCAACAAAAGATGCACAAAAATGTGTTTATCATAAACAGCAAACAACTTGATCGTGTAGCGCTGTTTCCCCCTCCTTTCTACACTGCGCAAAGGCGCATTTAAGCTGTGCTCTTGCAGACGTGCAACTCGTGCGAGAGATCAAGATGAAATTAATTTCAAACTGGAATCACTAAAATATCTGTTGATCTGTGGATTGACTACTAATCCTGATACCATGTTATGTTATGATTTTATTTTCTTTGCATCTAGAAAACATGGTAAATAACTAAACAAGTTTCCAGGAGCACATGACAGCATTGAACTGATATAAAGAGATTAATCAAGCTCTGTTCAAGAGTGTGAAAATGTCAAATGTCCACAATCAAAGAGAGGATTTGATGGAAAT
Organism: Myxocyprinus asiaticus; assembly: GCF_019703515.2. Taxonomy (NCBI): domain Eukaryota; kingdom Metazoa; phylum Chordata; class Actinopteri; order Cypriniformes; family Catostomidae; genus Myxocyprinus; species Myxocyprinus asiaticus. The sequence goes on along the minus strand of NC_059357.1, from coordinate 6,306,567 downwards.
GTTTCAATTTCTCAACTTGTGAGTATTTGGTGTTTGTAGTTTTATTATCATGTAGCCTAAAATATAATAATTATGTATTTTTATTGAAGATGCCATATTAATTTAACATGGTTTTAGCAAAGACCTTCACCCATCTAAGAGATCACTTCTGAAGTTCTGGCCATCAACATCATCAGAGCCATGAGAAGTGGAAGTCGAAGGGGACATTTGACTTTAAAACAATGACATAAACAATGTCTTAAAAGGTACATATTTTTCCTGTTATTTCTCATTATTTTTCATTGCATCAAGGTTTTTATGATACTAAATAATGGTTAATTTCTGTTTGCAGAGGATCGTGAGTGCGGCATTACTAGTTTGACCATCTTCATTCAGAGAAAACAACACTCTTATTCATGTAAATTTAAAGATATAATTTAGAAAGATACCAATTTCTTTGTTTTTAATTACTCTGCATACCAATGGCGGTTCTAGAGGCAGTGCCCCCCACCCCAAACAGAAGCCTGCCCCCACAATGTGCCCCCCCACTCATAGAACCACCAGTCTTGTAAACGAGGACAGGCGCACCCCGAAGAGAGTCCATTGAAGCTGGTGTGGTGCGAAGCAAAGCCCAGGCAAGATTCTCCCCCGACACGCGGGCAGAGACCGAGGAATCCTTCTCCAAGGGAACTGGACAACTATACAGGCGAAGGTGAAGGCGACGGTGAACAGGAAGGTAACCACACCTCTAGAGACAGCCAACCAACAGACACAAGAGCAATTTCCAACTAGACAAGAGAGCACGGTTAACACTTGACAGCAAACAATACATTCACACTCACAATCACAATGACAATGATCTGTAGTCAGACATGACACACGGGGGATTAAAATAAGCTGGGAAACAAACAAGGGGCAGATGCCTCTCGCAGCTGAAGGTTGTAATGATCAGTGTTCCCATGGATACAATCAGGGGTCCTATGGAAACGCTGATTCAGCATGCCAGTGGCACCTGAAACACAAAAGGGCAAAACGTAAATGCGCTTTGCCAAAAACAGACAGGGAATGATAATGCCATGGCCTAGTCAGACAAAACCCAACCTGACAGGTTGACAGGACAGCGACATCACCAGAGGGCACACGGCGGCAACTCACGCACTGTGGTAACCCACCACCGGACTTGTGCACCCACACAAAGCACGTACACGGAACACAAAACAGACAGGGGATGATGATGTCATGGTCCTTGTCAGACAAATCCCAACCTGACAGGATGACAGGACCATGACATCACTGGAGAGCACATGGCGGTAACTCGCACACAGTGGTCCCAAACAACTGGACCCGTGCGATCACACAAGGGGTTACACAAAACACTGAGGCAGGCCGATACTGCCATGGTCCCATCAGACAGAACCCCAAACTGACAAGGTGAACGGACCGTGACAATATGAACTATTCAATTCACATATCCATTAAATATTCTACTGGTAATAAAACAAAAAATTAATTTAAAAACTAAACAAAAACCAAATGTTATGGTTGCATTTTTGGAACCCCTAAAAGGTTCTATATAGAACCTTTCCACCTGGCTCAAAGAACTCTTTAGGGTTCTTTTAATAGATGATAATAATAACAATAATAATAATAATAATAATAATAATAATAATAATAATTTATTAGACTTCTGAATTATACTTTAGTGTTTTGAAGATTGAAGAGGTCACCATAAACTGCCATTGTATGACATCACTGAGCACAAACTTTTTTCACAATTTCTCCCTTTGTGTTAAGAAAAAGAAAAAAAGCCATATAGGGTTATAACAACACAGGGGTGAGTAAACAATGACTGAACTGTTTTTTTTGTGTGTTTTTTTTGTTTTTTTGTTTTGTGAACTAATTTAATAATTTCTCATTAAAGCAAACAAAAATTTGTGTAGCCTTTACTTGAAAATATATTATGTAAAATTTACTAGCAATTTCTACGTGGAAATTGTTTCCTAGATTTTTCTAAATAAAGCTGACGTTTTTTTTTTTTGTTTTGTTTTTTTTAGCAGCATACCTGGCAATAAAGAAATGGAAATGGAACAGGAAATGCTGAGGTTTTTTTTCATTTTTTTTTTTTTTATCTCCTTTTCTCCCCAAAATGCCCAATTCCCACTACTTATAGGTCCTCGTGGTGGTGTGGTTACTCACCTCAATCCGGGTGGCAGAGGACAAGTGTCAGTTGCCTCTGCTTCTGAGACAGTCAATCTTATCATGTGGCTTGTTGTGCATGACACACTGGAGACTCCCAGCATGTGGAGGCTCATGCTACTCTCTGCGATCCATGCACAACTTACCACGCACCCCACTGAGAGCGAGAACCACTAATCGTGACCACGAGGAGGTTACCCCATGTGACTGTACCCTCCCTAGCAACCAGACCAATTTGGTTGCTTAGGAGACCTGGCTGGAGTCACTCAGCACACCCTGGATTTGAACTCGTGACTCCAGGGGTGGTAGTCAGCATCAATACTCGCTGAGCTACCCAGGCTCAGGAAATGCTGAGTTGAGTTGAAATGATTTTATAATGTGAGAGGAAAGAGACTATGGAATGATACGAGTTGAAACTCACACAGTTATGTATTCCAGAGAGCTGTGTTATAAAACATGCATATGGGTTCAACATTTGTAAATTGTGCATTTGTACATTTGTAAATGGTTTTATTATACACACAACGCTTGTTTCTCTTTTCTGTATGTACACTTTAGATTGACTAAAAATAGTGTATAACAACGGACCATCTATAGTATCTACAGCAGAGCTGTAGTAACACAAAACATCATGCAAGACTGCATCCAATACACCCAAAACAAGAATCTCAAACCAGTCAGACCGTTTCACGGTGGGAACTTACTTTATTCACAGCCTGCCAGGTGCCTGGAAAGGTTTCACAAATGATGATAATGTCATTGAGATGTTGCAGAATGTCTCAGACACCATTCCCTTACATTGTATGGAAAAAAGATGGAATGAAAGTGAATGTGACTAAAGCTATAATACTGCCTAACATCTCTTTTTGTGTTCCACAGAAGAATATACAGGTTTGAGTAAATGAATGCAGAATTATCATTTTTGGGTGAACTATCACTTTAACCCATTTCTGTAATTTTACATTTCAGAATCAAGTGTCTCTCCCAGTAGATAACGATTGTAAATCTCTAATTCTCTTCTCTTTATCTTGATTGTTATTTTGGCCAAGCCGCTGAGTATGTCAGTATTGTCTACTTTCTCTGCACCATTATCTTTCACCAGCCATTATGAGAGCTGCCGAGGAATTTCTTATGCACAAAGACTCATTTCCAGGGCCGTGAATCACAACAAGACACACATTTTAACCAGCTTCCCATTCCATCAGCCATGATCAAAGACAAAGGCAACCCAACACTCTGCCCTCACATAGTAATTACAAACCAAATGAGCCCAATACTTTTAATGATGGGCTAGATTTGACAGGTTCCATGGGTTTGTGGGTGAGAGAAGTTTGCACTTGCCCTGTGGTTTACGCAACAATCTCATCTATTGAGTTTATAGTGGAGTCATAGAAGTGAGACCAAGTTACAGAATTGTTGGTCCATGCACAGATTATTTATTCTCTAAGTATGCAATTTCTACTTTTTTAATTTTAAATAATGTGTGCTTTTTTGCTAAAGTAAACACCACTTTTATTATTAAGCATACTTTGAAAAAACCCCATACCTATTAAACTTTAGCTTGTAACACGTCCCATTTGTGCTACAGACAACAAATAATAAGTGTAATAACTTTCCTATGCAATTAATTTTCAATTCAGTTTATTTGTTTGGCAATTTTGCAATGCACAAACAAGCAGATTACAGACAATATATATTTTTTTATTTAAAAATAAATAGAGAAATAGAAAAACATTGCATTACAAAAAATGACGAAATGATTTTCGTCTGGCAAACAATTCAGTTTAAACAAAGGTGGGATTCAAGCCATATCTAGGGACCAGAATATCATAGAGACGATTTTTTGATGGTTTTTGACTTTTGACCACCTACGTAGCAGTCACTCAACAGTGCCCTGGCAACCACCCACAACACCCTACCATCGCCATATCGAGTTTTGTGGGAGAAAACCACCACACACCACTTAAATTTTCTCCAGAAAATTTTTAAATCTAGTTTCAGTAGATATTACAATAATAGATTAAACTATTTATGAAGAATACATTATATTTTACATATATACACACCATTAGGCTCTAAATAAATGTGTTCTTAAGAAACAAATGCTTTATTGTTTTATGGCTTTTCTAATCAAGATTTTTTACAGAGAGCCATTAAAGTTATTTTAAACTGACCCCAGACTGACATTTCTAGTTTACTCTCTCTCCTTCTGTCTCTGTTAATCTCTTGCCCACCCTCCTTCTTTTCATCTTTGGTTCTTCTCCCAGTAATCTTACTTTCTCAGAAGCTTCTCTTTTCACTAACAGAAGAGAGAGCAAAATCAAATAAGGCATGAGCTTATTTATTATTATTAATAAATAATGGCAAACAATGCTGTAAAAGCTTGGATTTTAGTTTGACCTCTAAATCTGACTCACTATGTTGCATACTATTTTTTTGGGGGGGATTTTCCCCCTTTTTCTCCCAATTTGGAATGCCCAATTCCCAATGTGCTCTAAGTCCTCATGGTCACATAGTGATTTGCCTCAGTCCAGGTGGCAGAGGACAAATCCCAGTTGCCTCCGCATCTGAGACAGTCAACCCGTGCATCTTATCACGTGGCTTGTTGAGCGTGTTGCCATGGAGACATGGCGCATGTGGAGGCTTCACGCCATCCACTGCAGCAACCATGCTCAATTCACCATGCGCCCCACTGAGAACAAACCACATTATAGCAACCATGAGGAGGTTACCCCATGTGACTCTACCCTCCCTAGCAACCAGGCCAATTTGGACCTGGCTGGAGTCACTCAGCCTGGAAGTGACTCCTCGAACTAGCGAGCTCCAGGGGTGGTAGCCAGCGTAGTTTACCACTGAGCTACCCAGGCCCCCATGTTGCATACTATTTAAATGTTCCCAATCCTTTGGACTTGGCAATAACGGCGATGTATGAAGTATATTTTAATTTTCCAATGGAAATTAAAGTACTTGTAAGGAAGCAAAAGTATAGTGTTATGGCTGAAACATACTCTAGGCAAGTACATGAAGCTTAGCTTAGATGCAGAAGCTTAAAGTAGCTACGGTAACTCGATTTTGCATGATGTTGCATTCCAAAATGTGTCAGACCACAATTCATAACACAACAACATGATCACACGGGAAGTTGGCATGTTGTTTCTGAGATTTCCAGTACCTTAGGATTGCAGCATTACAGTATGCCGACTCAGTGACAAGCGGCATCTTCACCAGACATTTTTGCATCGGCTCCAGTGCATTAACCTGCCCTTGTGGCATGACCAGAAGTGCATTGCGTCAGCAGTGTGGGAAACTCAGGTTCGGATCCCGCATTGAAAGAAAGTGATCGCGTTCATTTAATCACTGACTTGCGCGATTCAGAGATTGCATTTTTCCTTCTCAATCTTTTTCCCTTTTCATTTTTCATAAAATTTTTATTCCACTGATGGTTAGGTTTAGGTTTGGGGTTTGTATTGGGGGGTACAGTGTGTGAAATATGCATTTCTCTTCAGTTTATTAGTTTGTAAAGCTGAAAACAACTCACTTCACAACTCGCTTTTGCCGCCCCTCCGTGGACATTTCACCTGGAAATTGGAGCTCACTCGTGACCATATGCCCAAAAACACATACCACTTTGGCCACTGGGGGTAGTGTTTTGAATTTCGGTAAGCACAGACCGATTTAGCAAAAGAAAAGTCAATCTACTGTTTCCAATTTTACTGTGAGATCAGTCTGAACACAACGTAAGTACACATGGCATTCTCAACGTTGCCACAAGGGGCGCTATTGCGGACATTAGTGTGAACTGTCCACTTCTACGGTGAGATTTCTCTTTTAAGTAAACTACTGTCATGGCAGAGCAACAGTTTGAGGACAGTGTTGCTGAGCAATTAAGTTAAAGTCAGTATATTTATAGCAACTTATAATAAAACATCTGGTTCAATGGCACAGACTTTTGAAGGTAACTCTATCGCCCCCTTGAGTACTAAGGTTTGTTACCGCCACAGAATGCAAGAACGCACATTAAGCATGTTCAACCGGACCACGCATTTGTTTTTGGCCTTAAAGTTTCGCGTAAGTATTCAGAATTAAAATGTATAGGCCCAACAATATGCTAAACTATTAACATGAATTAGGCTGAATAGAAAAATACACATTGTATTTGACATCATCAACTAAAGATATGGGAAACATTTTCTCCTCCCTTTTTAGAACTAATTATTTAGCTACCCTAAGGAATATTAACATAGTGCTTGCTTCCAAACACTGTAAATAGATCCCAGCGATCACTGGTCAACCTGACTACCACTGACAATGGCAACAACACTTTTGTAGTTCATGGTTTCACATTACTACCAGACCCTATTTGGCCCACCAGTTTCTAAAGAACAGATGCAGACTTTAGAGGCAATGTTGACTGATCTGGATTAAAAAAGGACATTTGATGACATGCTTTATTGGATTATCATTCTCTCATGACTCAAATATTTAATAATCCCAGAGTACGGACAGCATCATCCACATCCGTCATCCAAAGATGTGTGGGTGTTTTTAATTCGACATGGAGTCTATGCGCTATAAATAGCCATCATATTGCATAATATAAATGTCTACGGTGAATTGATAGTGGATCTCCCAACAATCAAGAGGGGTTGTGAGTGGTGTTGCATGCTGATGTTGGCTGCAGTTTTTTGGATGGTAATGTAATTGTGAGCATAGGATGTGGCATGCAAATGCCTTGAATCTGTTTGTGGGATTCAGAGTTGCTGGTGTCAAATCAATTAAAATGTTATTGCCTGTTCTTTTATTCATCTGATAAACACCGTGATGAACGTACTAGATGAACCTAAAAAATCTAGGGTGAAAAAAACTCTAAGTGTATGAGTCAGGTGTTGTCATGACAAAATGTTTCTGGCATCTGGATGTGAGAGTAGGCATTATCATTTCTTTATTTCCACTTTCTCTCTGTCTCATCTAAACCTAATTTTCAGCTGATTTTGGATTGTTTTTAAGGTCAGATCACACGATTAATGCAAAACAAAAAAACTGGACTGGGTACTCTGCTAAGCAAGGAAAAGGCAGTCTGCATTGTCACTGTCTTTCACTGTGGAAAGTCTAAGAAAATCTTGTTGTTCATGCTCACACTCCTTGACCCAACTTCTAATACCATGGTGATCGCACCAATCCATCATTTTCGGCTCCTGTTCATTATATTTCCATTAATCACAACAGAAAATGGGAAACTATGAGGCTGTATTTAAAGGGATAGTTCACCCAATTATGAAAATCATTTACTTAAAGCATCCTTATCCAAATTAGACATAGGAGTGAACATTTTCGGTGAATAATGACTTACATTTCAGTCTGTTCCACAAACAAAGCTGTCAAATGGCTTCAGAAGATGTCGAAATATCATGCATGAGTCATTTGAATGACTAAATACTCATGAAACTTTTTATTGTGCTTTTTTGCAGTGTTAGTCCCCATTGACTCTCGTTATATGGAAAAGAGCAGCTTGGATATTCTGCCTACCATCTCCTTTTGTGTTCCATGGAAAAAGAAAGTCATATGGATTTGTAATGACATGAGGGTGAACTGATGACAGTATTTTCATATTTGGTTGAACTGTGCCTTTAATTCCTTACTGTTTTTCCAGTGATGCTACATAGGAATTGCTTTGAGTGACAAAGAGAGCATTCACACAGCCAGTTTCACAATGGCATTGTCACAATGTGCTCTACAAACCCCCCCAACACCACTCGAACCCTACAGACACACCTCATGACCTCGCCCCTGCCTTGCACTTGGTTTGCAGCAAAAGGTCAGGTTATTCTCCTTGTGTGTCCTTGGCACCAGCACAGTAAAGCCCAAAGTACTATGACAAAAAGATATAGCACCTGAATGTCACATGGACAAAGGCAGACAGGGGAGAATGAACTCAGACACATAATTTGTAAGAGTGGTTGCCATGGTTACTTTGACATTACAGCTTCCAAACAGGATTGGAGATTTCTGGCCGGAATGTGTGTTTGTGTTTATGACAGAATCCAAAAAAGAGGAAATAGCCATGTAGAGTGACTGACACGGGGACATCTCCTATGACGCTGTTAGACTTTGAAATCCAAAATTAACAATGAACTCAGCATCATGAGCAACCTTGATGTCTTTAAGCTTTGAGTGGTAGTGTTTTGCATTATGGTTGAAAGACTATTGATCTGTTTTAATGCAATAAGCCACAAGATGTGTTACAGTGATTTTACCATGCTAAAGGCTGCTTGATCTCATGAAAATGATGTAATTTTTTGCAAAATGATATTACATGGCTCCTTACATGTAACGCGGTAATTACAAGGTAAAATGTCCAGCTGTGTGGAGCTAAAAGCGAATAAAATTTTCTCACAAACAGATGAGATTTTTAAGGTTAATGCTCTGTTGAGTATTACTGTAAATCAACAACAACCTCCATGCCTTAAACCTTAAACTAAACCTAACCGATAATGTCATAGAAAAAAGCAAATGTGACATGAAAAATGCAGTTGCTGAAGCAACCATGACATTTTGTGGTGCTTCTATGACACTTTCAACTCATGTGTTGACTCACATGCTTTTCAGGACTTGTACCCTGGTCCTTTGCATCGCTAGTGCAACACTTTATCAGTTGAGCTACCACGCAATTTAATCATTTTTGAACAAGCTTGTAGTTTCCACGAGCTTACAAGCTTGTTTAAACATGATTTAATTGTGTGGTAGCTCAACTGATAAAGCGTTGCACTAGTGATGCAAAGTTGGTTATTTAACACAAATGTTGAAATGTGTAGTCTTACAAGTCTTTCTCTATAATAAAGGTGTTTAGGGTGAAAAGTAAGTGTTTATGAATGGGTAATCTGCCATTTTACTCTAGTGTTCATTTCACCAGGATAGTGCCGCGATACGTACAACAAGCCACATAAAAATCACAACCTAGTCTCATAGAATGAACGTTACTACAACTACTTTTTTTGCAAATTGACTTTAACGTGCCGTGTTCTACGTTTTGCTGCAGTTTCCTGGTGAAATTAACAGCAGAGGCGCTACAACAACTGTGTGTTTTTTTCACTTTCATAAAAATCTTGACTACAACCCTTACAAAAAATCTAAACTATCCGCAAACGTTGCAGCAAATTTGCTGCTTGCTATTTTCACATGCAATTGAGCTTTTGATTCGCTGCAAGTGTTTGCCAGAAGTTTGCAACTCTTTGCTGGTAGTGGTGAACCTCCGGCAAACCTTTGGCAACAATGGACAATTTGCCGCAAGTTTGCTGCAAAGCTCATTTGCATGTGAAAATGATCAGTGGCGAATTTGTGGCAAATTTGGAACTCTCGATTTTCGCAAGGTAACGGCTGATTATGACTTTATAAACACTTAATTTTCGCTCTATTACTCCCACACTGCTATGTTATGATATCAACCCACTTTTTACTATAACACATCATTTAAAAAACTATACATTTTAACGCTTGTATTACAGACTTTCCTACATTTACACAATTATTCTGATGTGATTATCTTCCGTGGTAGCTTACTTGATTGAGTGTTAGACTTTGGACTCAGAAGACTGCGGTTCAAGACCAGTCAAGCACACAAGCTGACACATAAGACAACGGTGTCATGGAAGCGACACGACATGACGTGGTTACTTCAGAAAATGTGCTTTTCATTTTGCAATTTGCTTTTGGACACTTTAGGTTTAGACATTGGTTAAGGGTAAGTACGTCTGTTTTGTTCACCTCTCATTTAATTTTAGATCACTATTGGTTAGGTTTAGGTTCAAGTTTTAGTTTAGGGAGGTAAGTTTTACTCATTAAAACCTCCATCTAATATACTCCTTAAAAGCCTCATCTGATTACGACACCATTTCACTCGCTTTTAGCATCCCCTGCTGGACATTTCACTGGGAAACTGCAGTGAAACGTGTAATAAGGCACGTAATTTCGTTTTGCAAAAATGTTGCTACGGCCATGTAATGTTAATGACAGCAGGCTTACAATGTTTTTTTTTTTGTAAAAATGTAGGTATAGTAACATGATTCTTTGAGACCAAGTTGGTTCTTTGGCACATGCGAAGCAGAGCGTGGTAAAATCACTGTAACACTCGAGTGGCTTTCTGCTTGTAAAAAAAGCGACAACAGCAATATCATAAAAGACACCAATGTTTGATAAATAGTTACATTTTGTAATAATAATCAGAATAAACAATTTTTCTGCAAAACAATATAGTTAATCAGCCAAGCTGTATGTTGTTTACGGTTGATACATGTGGTCAGGGGCGAGTGTTTATCAGCATTTTTTATTTCATTAATCAATTTAAGACTATACCAACTACTACAATCTAGAATAATCAGAACTATAGAATAAACAATAGCACAGAACAGTAGCTGAGGCTCAGTTATTATAATTTTTCAGGCCTGTTGTTCAGAGTGTCTAGAATGGCCATTTCTTCCCTTTTCTAATAAATTAAAGACAATGAGCCCCTTTACATGCATACCAATACGCTTTTAACTCCAAAAATCGTATTTAACAAACCTGACAAAGCAAGAAAGAATCAAGTTATTATCTGCTTTTGACGTCAAACCGTGAAGATGCATGCATACAACACTTGCATACATTGGATAAACTGGTAAGAATGCTGGTAAAGGTGTTTACATGCAACACGAAATCTGGGTGATGGGCAAAACTCTACCTAGGTTGACTGGTTTATTCTTATGCCGTTAGTGACCGTACACTGATAAAGGAATGCCATTTAATGCGTTTACATGACCACACACAATGTCAGCTTATTAAACATAATCTGTGTAAGAATGTGCATGTAAACGCGCTCAATGATTTGCAGGCATGACTTGCATTTGTTGTGTAAATGTATTTCTAAAAGTTATCAGATTAGTGTAGGTTAACTTTATCCAGATTATTACTTCTTCACAGTAATAACATTATCTTCACAAGAAGAAGCACCTTTTTTCAATTCCTGCTAGCATATATTGAGCTCTGCTGTTTTGCATTGACTGATGCAAATAGGATCCAGGCAAAGAAAGCCTAGCTTCAGTTGACATAAACTTTGTGTTCTGTTATGGTGATGCAATCCCACTGACAGACAAGAGAAATTCTCTTGAAATGGGAACCTCCCTGTTTAGGGGAAACACTGCTGTATGTTCAGTGGAGGTTCTGGATTACTTGGTACCCTAGGTGAGATCCGACTTGGCGCCCCCCTTAATATCAACAACAACAACAACAACAACAGAAACAGATCAATATTTAAGTCCTTTTTATACTCTAAATCTCAACTTTCACATCTGAAAGTCACATCTGATGCCGGTTTGGTTTCACTTTCACATCTGGGTGGAGATTTAGAGTAAAAAGGGATTTAAATATTGATTTGTTTCTCACCCACATCTATCATGTCGCTTCTGAAGACAGATTTAACCTAGGCTGCTGCTTTATATATCACCTATGCCAGGATCCGCAACTGTGTATGTTGTTTAGCATGCTTTCGTTTTAATATTGGTGGCATGTCATAGTGACAGTCATTTGGCGCATCATGTGGGGAGTTTGAAGGGTCCCTGAAAGGGTTAATTGAGCTATGACCTTCTAACATGATTGACAATAGAGTCAAACAGAGATGTGGACTTATCTCTAAGGTCAGGGTGACCAGGCAGCCCCCAAGTGTTAGTGTCATATGGTAACCAGCCTGGTGACAACATTCTTAGACAAGTATACTGCCTCCTACATAACCAGTGTTCATAGCATTCAGCTCCCCTGAAGCATCTCAGAGTATCTCAGTCAGGGCCCAAATTAAAAAACATTAGCCCTCTGCCAATTGTGGGAGAAGTGAGAAAATCATTAGAATTAAAAATATTTTTCTGTCAATGTGACAATTGAGTTGTTCAGCTGTTTTCTTGAATATTTGTGACAGCGAATGTCATTGTGTCACCTTCAGCCTTATATAGAGTACAGTCCCTCAATGAAACTGCACCTGTTACAAAATCACGAAGACCCATAGTGGTTCGTTCCACATATTTTTGTTTTACAGACTTAATGCGGCAGTAGTACTACTTATATGGAGATAACAACTTTCTTAGATAAGCTTCGGATGATAAATGTTCCATAGAATTAAAAGTCACTAGAAGACACACCAGATGTCGTGACAGATGTTTTTATTAGAAGGTGGTTTGCATGTCTCTATATGAATCGCTTGCGTTACATCAGCAAGGGTCAGATTATCATTCCTACAATTCCACTTAAACCATCAAATGTTGTAGATGCTTATAAAGTTACCAGCCAACTGGTAGTTTTTATTTTGAATTCTATCTAGTAGCCAGAGCCAATTTTTACTTGGATGTTATGTTTGGCGAGTGTTCATGTTGGACTCGGATCAAAGTGCTGGGAAAACTTTCCTTTTCACGCTGTTCCAAAAACCATAACAGCACGTTTTCCTATAAATTTTACAGTTCTGAAATTCATCCTGGATTATCATAAAAACAACCTTGAATCAAAAATTATGCATCCTCTGAGTGAAGTTCCCCAAGGCTTTAGGTTAGCACACTAAATTTAGTTACAGTGTTGTTAGATAAGTGTATCCATAATATGGATTGAATTACTCAGGAGTACTCAGTGCACCATGATGGGTGGAGTTCATCAATATTGTTGCCCCATAAATGTCTGTAATAATTTCACAGTCATCAGACATGCACTAGAGCAGGGGTGTCAAACATATGGCCCGCGGGCCGAATCCGGCCCACCAAGGAGTCACCTCCGGATGATTTGCGAAAAAAATAAAAAATGTTTGAAAACATTCACGTTGATTTAGCCTGTAACTTGGGTAAGATGTGTTCATACTATTATTTTACTAGCAACAGCAGAACAGATAAACATTTAAATTTGTGTTGTTACATGTACCTATGTTATAGCTTGCATGATCAGTGGAATTTCAATTAATTACTTGGGACATTCAGTGCTCGCAGAGTCACGCGTATCAGCGAACGCCACACATGTCTGAGGGTAACACAAGTTCCATGGCCACACATTCCCACTGTGAAGTTTCTTCGTAAGCGCAGCGCTTCTCATAGCACACGCGCATGCAGAGTGCTCACTGTTTCTGCTGTTGCAGACATCTGAAAATAGTTTGCTACTGCAAGAACAGTGTCGTCCATGAGAACGCTGCAAATGATTTCAGACCATCTCAGGAGGTGCTCTAAGTTTAGTTCGCTTGATTTCCACAGAGCAGTTCACGTTTACACTCATTGTCAATGCAACATTGCTTAATTCCAAACATCTGTGACTGAAGACATAACCATATAAAGCACATGACATGCAGTGACATTAATGAATTGAAACCCACAGTGTCAACTTTCATTACAAGAAAATACTGAATACAAATGAAGGAACATGCAAAACCACATGTTTGTATTCTTACACCGGTTGATAAACATCTTTGCAGGACATGTCCCAGAGAGCTGGGAAAGTGTCTGTTTGCTTAGTGTCTCAATTTTCAAAAAGACATCTAATGTTTCCTTTGCTTTCAGTTTTTGTTTATAGGCTAATATTAAGGAGATAGTGTAAGCCACTGAGAAATTAATTCAGGTATTAACACCAGGGTAAGAGCAGGAAAGGTCACTGTTTTGATGGAAAGAGAGGTATTTGTGCTTTAGAGTTATAATGAGACTTTCCAGAATGGACTAGGGCGACTCGTGACATTTTTCATGTTGATCTGACCCCAGAACAGTGGGGAAATTTGTCAGAATGCCAGGTAGGCTCGTTAGGTGTAAATGTTTTGCAACCGGTGTGTTCCAACACAATAAATGTCAGGCCAAATTATGTGCCCTACATCAAAGCTTGCATATGTGAAAACAGTCTTGCTTTCATATCTTCAAAAGAAAATGGAAATATATATCCGCTGATTAGTCAGAGTGGTTGATAGTATGTTGAAACCAATGACAAGCTCTGTCACGCAGATCTTTTCTTGCGTCATCAAACAAAAAGAAAATGGGTTACATTACATACTGTGCATATATAGTCACAATATTTTAAGATAAGACCCACTGCTCACAGAATGAGGCCAAAACCACCATGTTTAAGCTTTAGTGGTCTACAAGACAATTGACAGTTGTTCAGCAATACTGCACACATTGTATACCATAAACTTTGACAAGACCTGGATGAGTCATACTTTGATCTTCCATCTCAGATATCTCAAACAGCTTCTGGATTCCATGATGCTAAGAACTAACAGGTCACTATTTCATCTCAAGCCAAACTCCAAACAAAGATGCATTTTCAAAATGAGGTGGGACACGTCAAAATTTAGACATCTGGTTTCCATGGATTATTCTTCTGCCATGAATACTGAGGAGCTCTCATTTTAGTACTGATGCAAACTAAAGAAGCTCCCTCCCTAGGATGTTCTCTTTGAGTGTCTTTACTTCTCTCTCTCGAGGACTGCTGTCTTCAATTCTAGATTTTAGTTTTTCCTTCAACTAAGGACAACTTTGCTTTTTAAGCATTAAGTTTTGAGATACATTCCACTATTACCCTTTTTCCACCAAAAAGAGTGCTGGATCTCATGCCAGAACTGGTCTTTGGCCGGGGCATTTGCAAACCTCAGAACGGCCCACATTTCCATTGACGTAACTGACTACGTTTCTACATAAATGCCTACTAACAAATATGGTCTTTGTTAATCCTAACCCCTAGTTTTTAGAAAATACAGTATAACATCCAAAGTAATGTAATTCAGCACCTTTATGCTATCACAAACCGGCTTTCATGTAAACTATATAAAAATACAGTATGTCGCATAAAATTACATACATGAACTGATTGTTCTGGAAAAATGAAGTGTCTGGAGTAGATCTGCAGCATGCCTTCCATAGGAACAGGTCAACTGAATGCGTCAATCTGTTGCATTGAGCACTGCCACTATATATAGCTTTGTTTAAAAATATATATATTTATACCCTTTTCTCCCAATTTGGAATGCCCAATTCCCACTACTTAGTAGGTCCTCGTGGTGGCATGGTTACTCACCTCAGTTCGGGTGGCGGAGGACAAGTCTCAGTTGCCTCTGCTTCTGAGATAGTCAATCCACGCATCTTATCACGTGGCTCGTTGTGCATGACACCGCGGAGACTCCGCATGTGGAGGCTCATGCTACTCTTCGCAATTCACGCACAACTTACCACGCGCCCCACTGAGAGCAAGAACTACTAAGTGCGACCACGAGGAGGCTACCCCATGTGACTCTACCCTCCCTAGCAACCGGGCCAATTCCGTTGTTTAGGAGACCTGGCTGGAGTCACTCAGAACGCCCTGGATTCAAACTCACGACTCCAGGGGTGGTCAGTACTTGCTGAGCTACCCAGGCCCCCAATATATATAGCTTTGTTGATTTTTATCGAATCATGTTACTATGTCTCGCACGCATCGCAGCAGTTTCATGGTGAATATTAATTCAGTCTGTTTTAATGGTAGCAATCTAATTTTGTGCTATGCGCTAAGCTTCTGTTGTTTTGAAAACAGAAGCCTTTTCTTTGGTGGAAGAGAGCAAAACAGAGCCAGATTTTTGCCAGCTCTGGTAACCTGTCAGTGGAAATGGGATAAATGTACCCACAGCAGGTCCAGAGGACCTCAAGCCATATGACTGGGTCTGGCCTACATTGCTGTCTAATCTAGAGTGAACTGTCTCCTCTTTATGTCACACCTTTCCTTTTTACCTTCTCTGCCCCTTCACACTCTCTCTTCCAGTTCCAACCTCAGATTGAGAAACTCTCTTGACACCTTGTTTTTATTTTTTGTTGTTGTCTGGACTGATGTCTGAGCACGTCCTTTCTTCCTCTTTTATTGTAACACTGGGGAAAATAGATAGTTGTTTGATTTTCAGAGGCCATTTCAAGATCTTACAGCTTTTCTCAACTTCAAATGACAGTGCCTCAGGGCTAGCAACTGCAAGTACAGTGAAGACAAAGCCATATACAACAATGAAATAATAGATGTACCAACAAGGACATGTCTCCTCTTATTCAAGCAATTCATGAAAATACATAAGGATGATCTTCTAGGACAGAACACATTTTCAAAAATTCAGACAGTGCTCTTAAAACAGTAACTTTGTTAAATGCTTTTTATTTTTTTTATTTTTTTTCAGAAGCACAGTGTATACTTGCCTGATTTTAGGACAAGACACACTAAAAAACAAATTTGTTGGTCTAAATTAATGCAATTATGGACATTGGTTTCACACAATCAAAATAAGTTTCTTTGATATGAAATTAAAGTTTAGGCTCAACTTAAATACTTTGTGTAGCGAAAACCTAAATTAATTACGTTAACCTAACTTAAATTCGATCAGTTCAAATAACTCTATTGAACCTTGCAGCTTGTTGCTAGCTAGCAACAAAAACATTAGCGCACACATGTATTTTTGTACTGTTGAATGAGTATGGTGCTGCTGAGAGTTTACAGGTCCCCTATCAGTCATTCTACTGAAGATCCCTCAGTATTTACTATATTAGAAAACCATTAGCTCCACTCTTCTCCACAATGGTTACCCAAACAAAATTCAACATGACAGAAACACAGAACATTAAATACTAACAAGTCTCCTAGAAATACATTAAAATAACACTTAATTTTAAAATGTACTCTACCAATCCTGTCCCATGCAAAACATGCTGGGAACTGGAAATCCCCTGCCCGGCTTCAGCAATACATTAATGCAACAAATATTATTCACATAGGCCCAACACAATTTGATTAAGTGAACATAGATGGATTGTACACAATGCAATTAAGTTGAGACCAAATGCTAAAGAATTGTGTTGCATTAGCTCATTTTAAATAAGTTAATTGAGCAAGCAGCAAAAATCACGCTGAGTGAACACCATCTGTTAGAAGTCTGAATCCATTTGAACATTTCATAGCAATGTGATCATATCACTTTTTGATGACTGTGTTGAATACCACTTGGACTTGACACAGTATAATTATGTTCTCATTTTAAACAAAAATGTGTTGATTTCAAGTGTACTGGTTTAGTATTTTCAGTAGAGCTGCTTCCTCTTTCTCAGGGCACAATCTACAAACTTTTTTCAGATTTTCTGTGCTGAATATGAGAAAAAAATCTGCAGAATGGGTTTAAATATTATAAATGATGTTGGCAGACCTAAGAATGTACACTCTTAATGATAGCTGAAAGCATACTCAAATTAGACAAGTATTTAATAAACAAACCTGCAAGAGATTGAGAATGCGTAGAACTTTACGAATGACGGGTGATCGAGTGATCGAGTCCATCTGTGTTTGTTTAATATTTAGGCTACGTTACTGATTGAATATTACTCCTTCTTATTGTCAAGATAAGACACCATAAAGTATTCCAGACCCTGGAAAAGCTGACATGTCTCACCATGTCACACCCTTAACATCTAGCACTATTTGTTTTCCTGGGATGATTGTGTGAGATTTTGTTAAGGATGTGTGAATGGGTGTGTTTATCGCATGTTATGATATTTCCTCCAACTCAAAGGGCAGCTGACCAGTCAAAGCTAAAATGTCAAGTTAGCTGAGCTAAAATGTCATCACAGCCTTCCGTCAGCAAATGAACGGAAAATGGTCTGATTAAACTGTAACTAAAATTGCATTTGGTATCTTGTTGAGACATAATTTAGTACTGGAAATATGCCTGGATTAAAGAGGCATTACATTGCATTCATCTTATCTCCACACAAATCAATAGATCTATGATGTTAAACAAACAAAACAAAAAAGGCACTATTATATACGTGATTATTAAATTCTTCAAGTGAGTGTGGCAGTGTATAGTCTAGGCTAATAGCTCAAATGACTCATGTTCAAACCTAGATGTGGCCCATAAAATACATTTGTTATGTGACATGGTTATTTCTTATTATAAATAATATTTATAATTTATCAAGCTGAAATTGGCACCAAAACATAAATAATAATAATAATAATAATAATAATTTGTGTAGATTCTCATTCCGCTCAAAAAAGCGTAAGAGTAGGTTTTGTCCCGTTCCTCTTTTGAGCTTTCATCAAACGTCAGTACTGTTTTACATGAATACAGTATCTACTGGGCTGACTGCAGTGGAAATTAATTCGTGAGAAGTTATTTTATGTAAATGCAGTTGTTTTTAAAAATACTACTGGTGTAGCAGACATAAGGGACAATCACTTGTCCACAATGTTGACACAGAGTACCCCAAATGGGATGGTCCTTACATGAAGAAATGCTGGGGTATATTTTGCACTTGTGGTTAAATAAATAACTAAATCACATGCAGTAGTTCTGCTAGAGTGGAGAAGCTGGATAAATATAATTAAGTTTGTGTAATAGATCTACTTGCTGTAATTGCCAAAGCATTTGTGAAATGTCATAATACAAATTATCTAAAGCTAAAGCAAATGCCACAGTCCTTTTCTAGCTGGTGACATCTTTTAAACAATTTATCATTTGCTTGAATAGAGCTGCACATCCACTTGGTTGACAGCCTGTGTAATTTAGCTCCCATCTGATGCCTCTGGATCAGTTAGCCAGCACTGTAACTCTGACTCAAAGCCTATTTAAAGAGAAGATCAGGTCAGTGTAACAAGTCAGTGTCAGCTTTGTAATCCTAAGAAACAATGCAGAGGCAATGCACAGTACAAAACAATTCTGAATTCTTAATTACTTACGCAATCAAACATTTATGTTGTGTAATGGGAACTATTGTACTACTAAATACATACCAGTTTTTGTATTAAGAGATACAATAGACTTTTTTTTCTTCTTCATATAAGCAATGCATGGTGATTAGTGTTCTGACACCTTCCTCCTACTTCTTTTTAGCATTCCCATTTTTTGCCACCCCCTCACTGCGGCTGGCATCAAAGAACATCTGTTTGTTGTGCAAACCCGCCTCTGAGCGCCATGTTAAGTAATAGCAATCAGCAATGTCAAAAGTTCTTCATTTGATCCCGGTAGCTAAAAAGGGAGGGAGAAAGAAGGGGGTGGAAGAAGCCAGCTGGGGATGCATGGACAGTAAATTCTGAATGTTTGTGTGTGACTTTCATATGAAAAACCAGCCGTGCATCCAATCAGGGAAAAGATTTGGGCTTTGCCTTTCCCAGGAAATTAGGCTGCTTTCTCCTAGCTGCAGTGGGGCATAAAAATCACGGGCCATTAGGCACAGAAACACATGAGCACTGTTCCTATTTGCTACAGTATACAGTTCCACATCAGAGGAATGCACTTTCATAATAATACTAGATTTATTGAAATTAAAGGTACATGTAGAAGATTAAAATTGTTACATCCCCTCATCTAGAAAAAAGACACAAAACAGGTATGGCAGCCTGGTGTTTTGAAAGAGAGGGAAATGCTTGTACATATCCAGCATACCTTTCTTATTATTCTCTTTTATGCTCTAGAAAGAAAGAAAGAAAGAAAGAAAGATAGACAGACAGGCAGGTAGACAGACAGATAGAAATTCAGATAGATAGTGTTTGCCCCCTTCCTGATTTCTTCTGTTTTTGTGTATTTTTCATACTAAATTGTTTTAGATCTTCAAACGAGATATAACATAAAAGGCAACCTGAGTAAACACAAAATACAGTTTTCAAATACATATATTTTTTATTGAAGCAAAAAGTTATCCAACACCTATATCACCCATGTGAAAAACTAACTGCCCCTTTAAACTTAATAGCTGGTTGTGCCACCTTTAGCAGCAACAACCGCAACCAAACAGTTCTGATAACTGGATATCTGTCTTTCACAACACTGTGGTGGAATTTTGGCCCACTCTTCTTTGCAGAACTGTTTTAGTTCTGCCACATTGGAGGGTTTTCGAGTAAGAACTGCCCGTTTAAGGTCCCGCCACAGCATCTCAAAAACCTTAATTTAGCTTCTTTTGAGCCATTCAGGGGTGGACTTACTCCTATGCTTTGGATCATTGTCTTGCTGCATAATCCAGTTGCACTTGAGCTTCAACTCACGGACTGATGACCGGACGTTCTCCTTTAGGATTTTCTTTTAGAGAGCAGAATTCATTTTCCCTCAATTATTGCAAGTCGCCCTGAAGCAGCAAAGCATCCCCACACCATCACACTACCATTACCATGCGTGACCGTAGGTATGATGTTCTGTTTGTGGAATTCTGTGTTTGATTTACATCAGATGTAACAGGACCCGTCTTCCAAACAGGTCCACTTTCGATTCATCAGTCCACAGAACATTCTCCCAAAAGGTTTGAGGATCATCAAGGTGTGTTTTGGCAAAATGCGGATGAGCCTTAATGTTCTTCTATGTTAGCAGTTGTTTTTGCCTCAACACTCTTCCATGGATGACATTTTTGCCCAGTGTCTTTCTGATAGTGGAGTCATGAACAGTGACCTTTATTTATGCGAGAGAGGCCTGCAGTTCCTTGGATGTTGTCCCTGGCTTTTTTGTGACTTCCTGGATGAGTCATAGCTGTGCTCTTGAAGGAATTTTGGAAGGTCGGCCACTTCTGGGAAGGTTCACTACTGTTTCAAGTTTTCTCTATTTGGAATCCCAGAGCATTTGAAATAGCTTTGTAACCCTTCCCAGACTGGTGTATTTCAATCACCTTTTTCCTCATCATTTCTGGAATTTCTTTCGACCTTGGCATAGTGTGCTACTGGGTGAGACCTTTTAGCCAAATTCATGCTGCTGGAAAAGTTCTATTTAGGTTTTGATTTGATTGAACAGGGCTGGCAGTAACCAGGCCTGGGTGTGTCTAATCCAGCTGAACCCCATTATAATACAATTTCATAGATTTGGTGATTTAGTAACTAAGGGGGCAAATACTTTTTTACACAGGTCCAGTTGGTATTGGATCATTTCTTTTTTTTTTTGCTTCAATAAATAACATCATCATTTAAAAACTGTATTTTGTGTTTACTCATATTGCCTTTGTTTTATGTTTTGTTTTAAATTTTGAAACAATTTAGTATGAGATATACACAAAAACAGAAGAAATCAGCACTGGGGGCAAATACTTTTTCACAACACTGTAGAAATAAATTGATCGATTAGGACAACAAATATGGTCTGGAACGGGTGTTATTGGATTAACTGTAAGATGATATACAGTGGCAAGAAAAAGTATGTGAACTCTTTGGAATCACCTGCATTTAAATATAAATTTGTCTTAAAATCTGGTTTCAATAAGATTCAATAATGAACAAACACAATCTGTTATAACTAATTACACAAATGATTGTATTGTTCTTGTACATTTTGAATACATCCTTCAAACATTCACAGTGTAGGTTGGAAAAAGTATGTGAACCTCTAGGCTAATGACATTAACAAAAGCTAATTAGAATGAGGAGTTTACAAACATGGCACCCAATTAATAAAAAGAGATTGGAGGTATGAATTAAAGCTACTCTGACTTTAAAAAAGCACATTTTAAGTTTGCTATTCACAAGAAGCATCTGCTGATGTGGACAATGCCTCGCAAAAAAGAGATATCAGAAGACCTACGATCAAGAATTGTTGCTTTGCATAAAGCTGGAAAGGGTTACAAAGTTATCTTGAAGAGCTCAGATATTCATCTGTCCACAGTTAGACAAATTGTCTATAAATGGAGATGAGCTAGTACTGTGGCTACTCTCCCTAGAAGTGGCCGTCCAGCCATGATGACTCAAAGAGCACACCGCAGAATGCTCAATGAGGTAAAAAATAACCCAAAATGACAGCTAAAGATTTGAAGAAATCATTGGGACTGGTTAACATATTTGTTCATGGTTCTACTATATGGAAAACATTAAACAGGTATTATGTCCATGGCACCGCGAAGGAAGCCGCTGCTTTCCAACAAAAACAATGCTGCACTCCTGAAGTTTGCCGAAGACCACCTTGACACTCCACAACGTTACTGCGAAAATGTTTTGTGGACTGATGAAACTAAGGTTGAATTGTTTTGGGAAGAACATGCAGCACTATGCATGACGTATAAAAGGCACCGCATACAACATGAAAACATCATCCCAATGGTGAAATACGGTGGAGGGAGCGTCATGATTTGTGGCTGCTTTGCTGCTTTAGAGTCTGGACTGCTTGCCATCATTGAGGGAAAAATGAATTCCCAAGTTTATCAAGATATCCTACAGGATAATATCAGGGTGGCTGTGCACCAGCTGAAGCTCAGTAGAAGTTGGGTGATGCAGCAGGACAATGACCCTAAACATCGAAGTAAATCCTCTACAGAATGGCTTCAAAAAAAGAAAATTTAGCTTTTGGAGTAGCCCAGTCAGAGCCCAGACCTTAACCCAATAGAGATGCTGTGGAATGACCTTTATAGAGCCATTCACACCAGACATCCTTGGAATATGGAGTTGAAACAGCTGAAGGAAGAATGGTCCAAAATTCCTTCTGAACGTTGTGCAGGTCTAATCCGCAGCTACTGGAAACACTTGGTTTAGGTTATGGCTGCCAAAGGAGGATCCACCAGTTATTAAATCCATGGTTTAATTACTTTTTCCATAACACTGTGAATGTTTAATGGGATGTGTTCGATAAGGACATGAAAGATTATAAATGTTTGTGTGTTGTTAGCTTAAGCACATTGTGCTTGTTTATACTTGTGACTTTGATGAAGATGAGATCACATTTTATGACCAGTTAATGCAGAAACCAGCTAATTCCAAAGGGTTCACATATTTTTTCTTGCCACTGTACCTGGCTTAATTTTCCAAAAAGCAATACTGTTGCTTTAAAAGAATATACTGTACATTTCAATCAAAACTCATTAAATTATTCTTATAAAATGACCCTTTTTAGTGCAATCATAGAAACTGTATCAAATACGTTTAAATCACAGTTAATCTCATTAATATACTGTATAGAAAGGCAGTGGGAAATACCAGTATAGGAGCTCTAAAACGGACAGTACAAAGAATGACGACAAAGGTTTTTTTCTGAGACAGTTGTGAACTAATTTACATATAATTTGAAGTCTGAAGCCATTTGCTATGGGAGTAGGTAGTTTCTAACACTAAAGTACTATAAAACAGTGACAAGCACATGTGAATCTTATTCTCCACAGCCTTTCATACTACAATCCTGGCCAGACAACACATGACTGGCTTTTGGTCGGTTGTTTGCTATATAAACAACAGAGAGTGCAGTGTCAGAGCTGTGTCTAACTGAGTCATACCCCAGGTCCATTCATGTCTTATCATATACCCATCATTAAGACTGGTTGCCTGGGGCAGTTAATAATGTGATGTGTGATCATAGTTTCGTAAGCTAACAGTAACGTCAGCTAAATTAGTTAAACTATATTAAATAGTCCATGGATACAATATCATCAAAACCACTGTAAATATTCTGAATCAAATGCAAACTATGCACATTAATATTTTAAATGGTGAGACAATTATAGCTTGAACTGAAGTCTGAAACTGATATCAGCATATACATTATACAATATACAGTTACACTGTACAATACGGTTCTGTTTGTTAACATTAGTAAATGCATTAAGTATCATGAACTAACAATGCACAATATTTTTTTACAGCATTTATTAATCTTGGTTAAAGTTAATTTCTAAATATACTATTTTTCATTATTAGTTCGTGTTAGTTCATATTGTACTAACTAACATTAACATATACAACTTTTAAAAATGAATAAGAATATGTCGCAATTAATGAAATATTCCGGATTCGATACAAATAAAGCTTAATTGACAGTATGTTGATTAACACAAAAATTTATTTAAACTTGTTCCTTCTTTTCTTTTAAAAAAGCAAAAATCAAGGTTACAATGAGCCACTTACAATGGAAGTGAATGGGGCCAATTTTTGGGGGGTTTAAAAGCAGAAATATGAAACTTAAAATTTTATAAAAGCACTTGCATTAATTCTTCTGTTTAAACTTGTGTGTTATTTGAGCTGTAGAGTTTTTTAAATCATGGTTTTGACAGTCATTTTAGGATAAAGGGTTTACAGTAGCTAGCCTATGTTTCCATCAACGCCTTTTTATTAGCATTTTTGGATATCGCATAAAATCTGCTGGATGGAAACACCAAGATGCGAATAAAATGTACAAAAGGCACATGCACATAAATGCTCGCTTGAGGTGGATAATTTTTTATTTGATAAGAAGAAATGCACAGAAACTATGATGGAAACACATTTACCGAATAAACTCAGGAATACAAGATGCGCATCAAAAAAATCATGTGACTGAACAATTCATTCATAACTGGATGAACCTGCGGATCAATCATTGCATCTGAATTGTTGTCCTGGTCATTCTGAAATACCGGTGTCCTAAAAATCCAAAGCCCGCATAGAGTTTGCAAAGCAAATAAGTTAAACACAAACTTGCACTTTTACCCGAAGAGCAGGTTTATTGATACTTTTAAAGAATATCTAATAGATCCACACCACAAAGTCATGATGGAGAACACATAGTGCTCCTGTAATGGTAGCCAGCTGGTAGATAGCTGTGCAGTATGTAAACCTCACTCCCCTGGCCTCAAGAGGCGCACTAGTGACTGATGCTAGAGGCTGTTCTAGCCTCTTTGTTAGCGCGCCCGCCTCCCACTTAGGAGACGCCAGTTCGAATCCCGTTCGGAGCGGGTTGAGCAGGACCAGTTACAGTGGTGCCGTGACCCGGATGGGAGTGAGGTTTAGGGGTGTGAGTGTAATGGTAGCCAACTGGTAGATAGCTGTGCAGTGTGTAAACCTCACTCCCTTGGCCTCAAAAGGTGCATTAGCAACTGATGCTAGAAGCTGTAGCCTTTAGCCTCCTTGTTAGAGCGCCTGCCTCCCACACCGGAGACGCCGTTTTGAATCCCATTCAGAGTGGGTCGAGCAGGACCGGTTACACTCCCAGAACTTATTTCCAGTCATGAAATGAGTCATTCAAGTGTATTGTCTGCGTGTCCTAAACTGAGTATTTTATTAATAAAAGAGTCACACAGTCGCTACAATTTCCCCGGAAGTGACGATTTTGTTCTTTTGAACGCAAGGGATGGAAACACGGCTTTATCTGCACATTGTTTTTGCGATATTCAGATTTTTCGCATAAATTAAATTCGCAACTTGGATGGAAACATAGCTAGTGTTACGTCGTCATCGCAACAAAGTTGTTAAATTGGATATAATTTTACACAGAAAGAGTAGTAAGTGATTTTATCACATTAAAATTATGTTACATACTGTTTATGTCTTGTGGCTATACCTTTGAAACAGTGAGTATTTTAATGTTTATGGATTGGCCCCCATTCACTTCCATAGTAACTGCCTCACTGGAACCAAAATTTGTGCTTTTTTTTTAAAGAAAAGGAGGGACGAGTCGAAATTATTTTTTGTGGTAATCAATATTATGCCACAAATGCTGTCTATTGAGCTCAACTTGCATTGAACCCGGAATATTCCTTTAACACTACCCAAGATAACCAATGTTAGTAAATACAACCTTGTTGTAAAGTGTTACCAATTGTGCAAATATATAATATATGTATATATGAATGAATATCTTGTATAACTATATAAATATATGACCATTCTGAAATGTTTGCTGTGATTAATCTATTGTGAAGAAGTTTGTCATCACTTTACAGTTTTTCTCATTTTTTGAAACAGTCTTAACATTCTCTAAACTTTAAGTGCAATTGTTGCAACTGTTTTATGGGACATCACAACTCTATTGCATGTCTGCAACATGTAGTAACTCACCCAAAACATATAATTCATGCTTCAAAACCTAGTTATTGTGTCAGTAGCCTAAACTGGCCAATGCCACCAAAATGAAATGTTTTTTTTTTTTTTTTTTTTTTTGTCATCGTGTGAGCCGTACTGTTCAAAATGTTTAGATGTTTTTTTTTCACCACGGCAATCAACCCTGGAAATGTTTGTTATATACAAACTTCATTTTTGTTCTGCTTTTTTGTTGACACTGACTGCTTACTGTACTATACAAGAATGTCAGTTTTGTCTAGCTGAATGCTATTGTGTATCACACTGAGCTTTTTATATACCGATTTCAACAGTAGGTAAAAGTTTACTGGGAAAAGTCAATACTGTACAATACTGTAGTACACAGAAAAGGATATGCACATTTGTATGTATACAGTACATTTATTTTTACAGCAACATGTTACATGTGAACAGAAAATTCTGTTCACATGTTTTGCAAAATTTGCATGTACATTTTTACACATTTCTTACATGTAAAGTCATATATAGTGAACAGAAATTTGCCACAAAATTACATCCATGCAAAAAAAAACAAACAAACAAACAAACAAACAAACACAAAAAAGCAGCAACAATGACAAATCCTGTGATAGATTTAGCAGACATCACAAACATTTCATGTCATAGATATTTATGGAATATACATGCATGCCTGATAGATTTTGATAATTGAATGGATCATTTTGCATGTGATGGCTCACAGGATGAAAGATGGTGTGAAGAGTATGACAATTTCACTGAGAATCAACTCATCAGTTTTGATCAGCAAGCCATGTGCATTTAGTTATTGTGCAAATTGTAGACAATTGTACTAACTCTTTTGCACACATGTGCCAAAACACGTGCAATTTGCTTAAATGAATAAGAAATTCAAATCTGCTGTGAAGAAGAAACTATTTGTTCAGAGATTTGAACTTATTGTTTTGAAGAAATAAATAATAATAATAATTCTCATTTGAGAATTGAGCTAAAGCGATTGAGAAAAACTGTAAATCCACTGTAATGGCATTTTCTGCAGTCACGTGTAATGAAAAATGTAATTTCCCCTCATTTAAATCATACAAAAACACGGTTGTGTCATAACTATTTACACTTTATATTTATTCAGTCATCTGATCTACTTAAGGGCATAATTGTCTCTTTAACAGTCATGTTTGCGAAATATGAACATGGAACTGATATACGATACATCTATGAATAGCCCGTCTCTTTTGTGGTACTAGGTAACGCGTGACGTCAAAGACTCTTTATGACAGACCCGACGTAAGTGCATTACAACGCTCGTCATTGATCGATGTTCAAAGGAGCCAATGGGCTTGCGGAACTTCAGGGGCAGGTCCCGCCCCCCCGCTCAAGCCTGACCAATCACATGTGGGGATTCGACGTTCGTATTGTTATGACCTTTGGAACCGCATTACCGCCCACCGCGTGCCAGTGGCTGAGGAAAACTATAAATAGAGGCGGATGACAGCAGCAGGGGACGATATTGTAAAACACCCAGATAGAGGGGGTGGAGAGGAGACTATTGGAAAGGTGAAACTGCAAAAACCGTACAGAGAACTGGGAGTAAGATAAGACAAGATAAACAGTTCTGAAGTCTACTAACTGGAATACGTTTTGTGTTAAGTTAACTCGATGTGAAGGAAGTATTTGTACCTACATTTTTTTATTTGCACTAGTTAAGGCTACTACAACTACTGAAAATCTATATTTTTTAAGACCCAAGTAAGTATTATTAAATTACTGTTTGGTGCATTGTTATTTTGTGATTTGTCAGGTTAGTTAATGATCATTGTTGTTTATTTTAGTTATGTGAAACCTTAAGAAAACTGAAATGAAGGAAGCTTGCTGCGTCAGACTTAAAGAGCTGAGAAGGATTGCCAACTATGGCAAAACTCAAATGGCTGGTGTTTCAATCTTCATGTATTAACCAAAATATTTCAATCGAATTACAAATTGTCAGATGTCAGCATTCAGTTTGCCTGTATAGTCTTCTTTGCATTGCTTAGACTACTCTGTTCAGCTCCACCCAGCGTCTCTTTTCTTATATTTAAGTTATATGCTTTTTTCTCTCCATATATTACTAAATCAAAATCATTTCTTAAACTGTACATTTTGTTCCCTCGGTCGCATTAATCTTCCCTGTGCACTGGCTGGGAGCGACGAGACCATCTGTGACGGCTTATACTCGCTTTAAATGTTCATACTGAACCGATTTTACTTATGCATTTTTATATTCAACGCTTAATGTGAACCTTTAATCCGTTTGGTTAAATATTAAAGCGCATTTTTATATTTATTCGCTCCTCCGACGAGCGTACCATTTAATGTGCGCGTGCTGCTAGGATTTCATTTCTTCGCGTGACACGTACAAGGTGGTTTAATTATTAAAGGTGCGCATTTTTGGTCTCATTTCCACACCATCCATTTAACAAAATAGATAACGAGCTACAGATAAAGTTCGATTATGACGACAGCAGTGGATTGGTTACAGTTGTGCAGGGTTTAGTCAGGGCATGTTAGTTATTACGTAACACTGTCAGCTCCGCGAGCCCCAGTGCATCCTTCATATAATGGCAAACTGCAATCATAGGATAACTTTGTGCATGTCATATGCTTCTTAGTAATTAAGTAATTTTGTCTTCAATTTAACTTGATTAGATAATTCAGCAAATGCATATACTCTTTAAAGCAGTGAAATGCGTGATGTTTAAGCTTCTGTCAGGGTGTGGGGTAGTTTGTCTGTTTGTGTGGCTATGTAAAACATACAATTTGACTCTGTGTCAGGGGTTTTGTCAGATTGAATTTGCTAGTCGTTCTATAAATACACAAAATAAAGATTCCAATTAGAACCGAACCACATTTTTCTTTTAAAGGAATATTCCGGGTTCAATACAGGTTAAGCTCAGTCGACAGCATTTGTGGCATAATGATGCTTAACACCAAAATGTATTTCAATTTCTTTCTACTTTAATTTAAAAAGAGCAAACATCGAGGTTCCAGTGAGGCACTTACAATGGAAGTGAATGGGGCCAACTTTTGGAGAGTTTAAACGCAGACATGTGAAGCTTAAAATGTTATAAAAGCACTTGCATTAATTTTTCTGTTAAAACTCATGTGTTATTTGAGCTGTAAAGTTGTTTAAATAGTTATTTTTACGGTCGTTTTAGAGGTTTAGTGTTTACAGCATTATGTTGTCATGGCAACAAAGTTGTAAAATTGGATATAACTACACAGGAAAGGTTATTAAGCGATCTTATAACACTAAAATCACGTTAACATGCATATTGTTTACATGTTTTGGCAATACTTTTGAAATGGTACGTATTTTAACATTTACGGATTGGCCCCATTCACTTCCATTGTAAGTGCCTCACTGTAACCCAGACGTTTTGCTTATTTTTAAAGAAAAGGAGAGACAAGTCGAAATACATTTTTGTTGTAATCAACATTATGCCACAAATGCTGTCGATTGTATTGAACCCGGAATATTCCTCAAAGTACCTTTTTTTTCTCTATTTCTGTAGAAAACCATCTACTGAACATCTACCAATACACTGTTCTGAAGAACCAGTAATGTACTTTTTAATCTCCAAAGTAAAGAACTATATAGCCATCTCCAGAAACCTATATGTTTAAAAATATGTTTTAATAGAAGAACCGAAGGTGAGGCAAAGAACCATCGAAGAACCTTTATTTTCAAGAGTGTGTTCAATCAAAGCATTCAGCCCCATTTACAATCGGTTTCTTATTTCCTGCTGATAATGAACCAGAGTTGTTCATGCTACTTGTTTTTTCTTCTCTCCAGAAACTGGATCAGTTATTTGTGGACTGAGACGTTCCCTCTGCAACAGCACTTTGTTTTCAACTGTTTCCCCCAGGTTTCTGTTTATTTGCTTGGCTCCAGCTGAGCCTTGCCCTCTGGTGGCTTACAACACAATACGACAATTCAAAACAGCCAACGGTAATAACTCCAGGGTGGTACAGCAACTATGCAGCTTGAAATTCAAGTAGCACTCAACTTCATCATTTCGTACTTGTACAATAAGCTGCCCCGGCGACGTGTCAACATTTTTGGTGAGGAGTTGGAACGACAGCTGAAACAGAAATATGAGGGGCATTGGTACCCAGACAAGCCATACAAAGGGTCTGGATTCAGGTGTATACACGTCGGGGAGAAAGTGGACCCGGTTGTGGAGCAAGCAGCCAAAGAAAGCGGGCTGGACATTGAGGATGTCCGCAACAACCTGCCTCAGGACCTCAGTGTCTGGATAGATCCTTTTGAGGTGTCTTATCAGATTGGGGAGAAGGGACCTGTCAAGGTGCTCTATGTGGATGACAGTAATGACAACGGGCTAGAGTTGGACAGGGAGATCAAGAACAGCTTTAACCCCGAAGCCCAGGTCTTCATGCCAATTAGCGAACCCGTGGGCATGTCACCCACCTCCAGTTCCCCGTCCCCTCCTTTTGGCCAATCAGCAGCGGTTAGCCCCACATTCATGCGCCGTTCCACGCAACATCTAACCTTCACCACTGCTTCCTTCGCTGCCACCAAGTTCGGCTCCACTAAAATGAAAACCAATGGGCGAAACGCTAACAAGGTGGCCCGAACCTCCCCCACCAACCTGGGCCTGAATGTAAACAACCTTCTGAAGCAGAAAGCCACGTCTACATCAATGCATTCGCTCTACGGCGTCAGCTTGGCCGGGCAGCAGCAGAAACCCTCCGCCCTGTCTCCAAACGCCAAGGAGTTTGTGTTCCCCAACCTCCAGGGGCAGGGCAGCCCAAGTGCAATGTTCCCTGGGGAGACCTCACTGAGTCTCAGCCCTCTCCCGTACAATAATGCCTTCGACGTGTTTGCAGCCTACGGGGGCCTTAACGAGAAGTCCCTCGTGGACAGTCTGAATTTCAGCTTGAGCAGCATGCAGTATTCTAACCAGCAATTCCAGCCAGTGATGGCCAACTAATGACCAGAGATATGTGATGGGATGGTGGGGAACACCCATTTCGAAAATCCAAAAAAGAGAAAAGAAAAATAAAAATAAAAAAAAAATGGAAATGTAACACTTCAAATGTAAAGTCCCAGTTAATGAGTCAAAAGATTAAGTAAGCCCAAGGGTGAACTACTGTGTTCCCTTAAGTGTTTTTGTCATTCTTTTTTATGATTAAGCTTGTTGTATAAGCAAGCTTGGTTATCAAAACTCATATTGTTTTTTTTTTGTTTTTTTAAGTTGTTTTTGTTTTGCCAACCAAGCACAAAATTATTTTTACTGACTGTTTTAAGATATCTTTATGAAGAAAAAACTACAAATCAAGGCCTCTAATAGTATTCAAGAAATAGCTACATAGCCAATTTTCAATTGGCCTGAATGCTGAATGAGGGATTTCTTGGTCTTTTTTTCTAACTGTATAATTAATTTAGTAGAGAGTTTGTAAAATATCAGAGTATATATATATATTGTTTCTATGACATTTTGCATTTATATCTTTTTACTACTCCAGTGATCTGTGATGGCTGCAGCAGCTTTTGTTATATTTTTTTTTAATGAAATTGTAAAATGAATCCATCTTTAAAAACATCAACTATTCTAAAGATTGTGTACGGAATATTCCATTGTGTTGGGATTATATAAAAATATTTGCTTTGGGTAAAAAAGTGAGGAAAAAAAGAAAAAGAGTTGTATTTTCTGTTAAGAGTTCAAAGATTTTTGCTATACTATGGACAAAATGTAATCGTATATTAATTTTGTACCAACATTGTGCAATACTTGACAAAAACAAATAGTGTACAAAGTATTTGGAGTCAGTGTCTTACATGTAAAGAGGGACTGATAGTTTATTAAGTTTGTATTAAAATGCTTGAAATTATACTCTGGTCTTAATCTTTTTATTCAAATGTTCATCTACATGTACACCACAATTGATTGGGTGAAAATCAGTTTGAATGTTGGTAATATGCTTCAAGGTTCTGAACATCTTTGCATTTATCAGTATTGGATTAGTCTATTTAAAAAAATTAATTGGTAATCTGAAGTTTGTCCTTCTCATTTTCAGTCTAATAGAAAATACATTTTCTCATACTTTATTCAAGAGTGAATTTCCGTAAATGGATTTCCATAAATAGTAAAAGTAGCCTTTACTCATAGCTGTCATATCAGCATGTTTACATTTATTCATTTGGTAGATGGTTTTATTCAAAGTGACTGTGCATTCAAGGTATACATTTAATGACCTTGGTGTTGCAAAGCTGATATGCTTATACAAGCAGTCCCTTTTGGAGATGAACATTGAATTTTTGCCATCTGATCTGTTTGGATTCGCCCATAATGCTTTAGTTATTTCTGTTGTTGTCGAAGTCAGATTCAGGAGAATTTTGGGTTGTCCAAAAGTCTGATACCACTATTGAAAATGCATCCATTTTGCATTACTTCCAAATGAAGTCCTAGAAGTAGTGCAGAATGTTAAACAATTCTTCTGCATCATAACGTTAATCAGTTTTTTTTAAAAAGGCGAAATCCTAACACTTTTTTACAATTTTAAATGATAAAATCACATCTTTTCAACGTGATCCCAGCGAAGTCTTTTGGATTCCTCAGGATGAGAAGAGTTTTGCAGCATCATTGTTATTATTGTCCCTCCATGTTTGTCATAGTCATTAAAACAGGTGCTGCTGGACTCAGAATTACCTAGTTTTCCTGATTCCAGTAAGCAACACGGATCTATATTTAGTGCTCTAATTAAGTAAGTTGATTGAGCAGAGTGAATTGAGAGAATTCACAGATGTGTTAACCCACAGTCTCACTTTCTCTGATATATTTTGTCTTCCTCCTTTCCCCTCATAATGTCTGTGTTTAATAGAGCGAGCTTTCTGCCTCTTACAGCTAAATGGACTAATACCGCTGCGACACTGTGAAAGAAATGGAAATCAGGACAAAACGCAGTATGTGGTTCTGCACTTTTATTCATTTGTTCTTGAATACTGCTTTTAAAGGATAAGAATATACCACTGGGTTCTGTTATCAAAAATGATGTTTGTGTGAATCGTTTATTTCAAATGTTAGATTTGAAGTTCTTTGCCCTCTGCCTCAAACCTGACCATAGTACGAAAGTACTTTATAGGAAAAGAAGCTAAAAAAGTATTGTTTTATATTGGTTTATATTCCAGCTCTCTGATATAGAGTGTATGATCACCCCAACATACATAGGCAACAGAATATGATTTCACACTCTAGGCACTAAATGCTAATAATGATAAATTAAAAATGTAAAAATATATCTACCCTACTTTTCTGCAACTTCTAAGTTTGGATTCTTTGCATTAAGCCAAGAGGTCAGTATGTGATGTTTAAATCCACTATTGGTCAAAGCTCTATGTTATACAAATTCACAGACCATAATTAACCAAACTTTCAAACCTGGTCAACTTTTGCAAAGTGATTAATATGTGTCTCGTACATATCGCGGCATGTGAAATGAACACTAGAGGCGCTACAGCAACAATTATTTTATTTACTTTCACACAAATCATGAGTAAAATGGCATGGATTATCAGTTCATAAACACTAACATTTCACCCTTTTCCTCAAAAAAGATGCTATCTGTCACTTTTATCTGAACACTTTTACTGTAATGCATGACTTGTTAGCCCATACAATTTAAAGTCTGCATTACATAATAAACTACATTTACACGCTTATACAAATGCGATGAAATTGCACGAGAGCTCAACTTCCAAGCTTTACACTTGCGATGATCGGGGTACGAGTCCCGAAGAATGCACGAGTCGACACGTAAGTCGAAAGTGTCATAGAAGCACCACAAAATGGCGTGGTTACTTCAGGGATTGCGTTTTTCATATCACATTTGCTTTTTATGACACTATGGATGAGGTTTAGGGTTTAGGGCACGGAGAAGTGTTGTGTGTAATCCAAATTACAAAGTAATTAGTTACTGTAATCTAATTAATTTTTAGTCAAAAAAGTGTAATGCATGACATTTTAAATTCTTGTAATCAGATTACAGTTACTAACTTTCAGTTAATTTTATTACTTGAAATGCGAGATGCTGAGTGTATGACTTGTGTGTAACAATGAACAAGGAAGAAATATAGACTGAATTTTTGGAGCGGAAGTGTTTTAGAAAGTATTTTAAAAGTAAAGCAATTTGAAATGTGGTCACTTGTCCAATTAAGTAATTGGTAAAGTAATCTGATTAAAATTTTAGAGGAAATATTTAGTAATTTGTAGTGGATTACTATTTTTATGTAACTTACCCAACACTGGTAGGGAAGGAAGTTTTGTTGATATAAAACTTGATAGAGCATTAACCTTTAAAACCTCATCTGTTTGGGAGAAAATCAGGCTAGAACTTTCGAAATTTCGATGGAAATGGCTACATTTCTGCTCTGCATATTGTTGATATGCATATTAAGTCTAGAGTGGCCACACCTTTAGAGAGGTTTCAGTAGGTGATACTGAACCAGGTCTCCGGTCTAAAAAAAACAGGCTTGGTTCACAAATACATGTCTCTCGTGTTCTCACCTGTGTGGCAGAGCTACTCCCTTTTACCATAGAACAATATTAGCTCACTCTGATAACCTCAAAACAGTCATATAAAGAATGCCAGTGCCCATGCTTTACTTGTTTCGATTGTCTAAGGGGAGGTCAGGAAAATAAAGTCCTCTGAGGACGTCTTCATCTGCCATTGTCCTCGCACTGCTGTATGTGGGTGTTAAGCCTGGCAGCTTGCTTTCAGTGTAGCTTTGACCTTTGCCAGCTACATGAGTCAGAGAATGAGTTGCAGTGCATTGAGACAGGTGCAGGGTGGTAGCAGGAGACGCATTTGCTCTCGCTGTTTATCACCGAACACTAGGGGAATGGTGCAGAAACAGGTTGGGAGTACCTCAACCTCTGTCCTCAGAAGAGGAGAATGACATGTTGTGGGTGATGAAACAGTGGGGGACGATGGGAAATATGAGTTCTGAATCACTGAGGGGATTCACATACTGAAGATATTCTAAATAATGAAAAAAAAAAGAGTTTATAACAAAGTTCAAATGGAACATGTTTATAAAATCCAGCCAAATGTAAAGTTTCAAAAGTATCACCATCATGCCATCCCAGATGTGTATGACTTACTTTCTTCTGCAGAACACAAAGATTTTTAGAAGAATATCTCAGCTCTGTAGGTCCATGTAATGCCAATGAATGGTGACCAAAACTTTGAAGCTCCAAAAAGCTGCATAAAAGTAACCCATACGACTCCAGTGGTTTAAGCCATGTCTTCTTAAGCGATCCAATCAGTTTTGGGTGAGAACAGATAAAAATGGAACTAAATATTCACTATAAATCTTGATATCAGCAGTCTCTTTGGTGATCATGATTTCAAGATTGATTACACTTTCTTGCACCGTCTAGCGCTCTGCACATGCGTCAAGTACTAGGACGTGTAATCGAGCTTGAAATCATGATCGCGCCTTGAGACTGCAATGGCAAGATGTACAGTGAAAAAGGAGTTATATTTTGGTCTGTTCTCAGCCAAAACCAATTAGATCGCTTCAGAAGGCATTGATTAAACCACTGGAGTCATTTGAATTACTTTTATGCTGCCTTTATGTGCTTTTTGGAGCTTCAAAGTGTTGTTGACCATTCACATGCATAGTATGGACCTACAGAGCTGAGATATTCTTCTAAACATCTTTGTTTGTATTCTGCAGAGGAAATAAAGTCATACACATCTGGAATGGCATGAGGGTGAGTAAAGGATGAGAGAATTTTCATTTTTGGGTGAACTATCCCTTTAGCAGTTCTTCAGGAATCTTAGATTCTGCCATTTTATGACAACCAAAGTGATCCATGCATGAAAGACAACACAGAGCCACCTGTTAGTAAATATATTAAATGACTGATATTAGTGAATGTATCCTTCCACAAGCTTTCTCCATAATAATCTGTTCAAAATGCTTTGGCTAAATCAAACTGGCCTGAAGGTTTAAGTAGGTAAGATGATAATATCATAATGCTATTTTTTTTTTCTTTCATTTGATAGTGAGACTATGATAGTGGCTGGTGCTGTTTGAAGACTTACACTTATGTGGTGCAGATGGGAGACATTCCCAATGCCACAGGAATGAAACATTAAACTGTTGGAACAGGCTTGCTGACACACTGTTTTAGTTTTTACTAAGGAACATGGAATGGTGTTTGGATTTCAACCCCAATCCTGAATATGTGGTTACATTCACCTGCACAGATTTTTCCATCACTCTCTGCTGTTTTATTAAACAACCTCATTAGGGTGACCAGATGTCCATTTTTACAGATACAGTACCACATAAGACCTGCTCTATGTGTTCTGTTTATTTTTCTTGTATACAGTATTTTCTTGTATTTCAGAACTGCAGATGTTTCAAATAAGTCAGGATACACGAGAGAGTTACACATCTTTCCACTGCAATAAAGGATATTACAGGTGCATCTCAATAAATTAGAATGTCGTGGAAAAGTTCATTTATTTCAGTAATTCAACTCAAATTGTGAAACTTGTGTATTAAATAAATTCAATGCACAAAGACTGAAGTAGTTTAAGTCTTTGGTTCTTTTAATTGTGATGATTTTGGCTCACATTTAACAAATAAATAAATGAAATAAATGAACTTTTCCACGACATTCTAATTTATTGAGATGCACCTGTATGAAGGTAGCCTTGATGCATACTTGACCACTTTCATCAGCTGAGTTGTCATAAATAAAAATATGAGTATAAAAGGGAAAGTAAGGTTCAAAGGTCAAGTCTGCCCAAGGTAAGGTTCAAAGGTCAAGTCTGCCCAAGGTGGTTTAGATGTAACGTCACAGCCTGAATGGTTAACAATAGTTAATGTGAATCAAATGGTTAATATTAAATAATGGAGCACTTTATTAGGAACACTATGATCCTTATAAAATGCCCGACGTGGTCTTCTGCTGTTGTAGCCCATCCACCTCAAGGTTCGACTTGTTGTGCATTCTGAGATGATTTTCTGCTCACTACAATTGTACAGAGTGGTTATCTGAGTTACCGTAGACTTTCTGTCAGCTCGAACCAGTCTGGCCATTCTCTGTTGACCTCTCTCATCAACAAGTTGTTTTCGTCGCAGTACTGCTGCTCACTGGATGTTTTATGTTTTTGGCACCATTCTGAGTAAACTCTAGAGACTGTTGTGTGTGAAAATCCCAGGAGATCAGCAGTTACAGAAATACTCAAACCAGCCCGTCTGACACAACAATCATGCCACGGTCGAAATCACTGAGATCACATTTTTTTCCCCATTCTGATGGTTGATGTGAACATTAACTGAAGCTCCTGACCCGTATCTGCATGATTTTATGCATTGAACTGCTGCCACACGATTGGCTGATTAGACAATTGCTTGAATAAGTAGGCGTACAGGTGTTCCTAATAAAGTGTTAAGTGACTGTATATACTGTATATATATTTATATACAAAGCAAACATAATATTCACAATAAGTGATCTTGATAATGTTGGTTTGGAATGTTAAATGTAGCCCATGCCCTACATATATATATATACATATATATATATATATATATATATATATATATATATATATATATATAATCCAGTACAATATAAAATATACTGATGAACCGAGAATACTCAAACATTAAATACATAAAACATTAAACTAGGAGACAAAACTATACAGTAGCTGTATAATCATTAGTCATACCATATTTAATTATTGTTTGTTTTATGTAATTATTAACCCAGCTTTGAACTGAATAGCACAGATATTTGTGGAGTCTCTTTTATCATTTTGGGAATGTGTCATTTGCTTTAGGTGGTTCTGTTTTATGATAAACTGAGGAGATAGCACGTAAAACAAACATTAAACCAACAAAACACGTCATAACCCCAAGCGCTTCTATTATTGTATTTAGCTGTGTGGATAACTTGTGGCCGGGCCTGAGCTGACTGAATGAACGTAGGAGGATCTGCTCTTCTCTGCCTGTCGTGGGAAGTGTTGCATAACTGCGTGGATGCCACTTTCTTCAACAACACATTAGTGGGGAAAAGCTGGCATGCTTCCCAAATGCCATGGCAGGCAATGAGGCATGATTTGGGCTGATCTGGGGTTAGTTATGATCACAGTTGGGCCCTGATCTGCAATAGTAATGGGTTGTTATTTGGGCATATTTAGGGTTTGGTATCCATCATTATTTGGGTTAATTGGGTTAAGTAACTGGGTTACAGTATGCATCATAATTTGGGCTCATCTGGCGTTAGAGATGTTAGGCAGAATGTTGCCTCAGTCTCCATTCACTTTCAATGCATCTTTTCCCCCATACAGTTACAGAGAGAGAGAGAGAGA
The DNA here is from genome assembly GCF_019703515.2 of Myxocyprinus asiaticus. Classification (NCBI taxonomy): domain Eukaryota; kingdom Metazoa; phylum Chordata; class Actinopteri; order Cypriniformes; family Catostomidae; genus Myxocyprinus; species Myxocyprinus asiaticus. Next base: position 6,268,257 of record NC_059357.1, on the reverse strand, counting down.
GAGAGAGAGAGAGAGAGAGAGAGAGAGAATGTGGTTTAGTGTCTCTGTGTCACTTTGCCTCATTACCATGTGTGACCAGAGTGTATAAGTGTCAATGTATGTTCAGCATTTCTGTGTGTGTGGCCACTGCGTGCCACAGAGTGTATCATTTAGTCATGTGAAATATTTGCACGTTTGTGTGGTTGAAATCCCCATTAAATAAACTGCTAATGTATGCAACTAAATTGTTGAATTGTTGAATGTCTCTGAAGTATCCTAGATGTGCAATGGATGTGGTCCATATGTACAGTGGAGCTTGAAAGACTGAGATCACATTGAAAATCTGCGAATTATTCTCATTCAAATCTGGAAATAATCAACAAAAAGGTTTCAAGAATTCGAAAAATGTTAAGCAAGGAAAAGTTGTAACATAAATTCTGAGAAATAATTTTTTTTTCAATTAAACATTTCACTCAAATTGTTATGCTGATAATATAATTTGCAATGAATAATAATTAAATTACATTTTAAAAGCAGTTCCATTAGTGATCTCAGACTTTTGACCCCCTCTGTATGTAAAAATGTGTTTACTACCTTTGTTTGACTACATTTAGTTCTGACTCAGTATGTAGTAGCTGTACAACCACACTAAGCTTTTCATACCCATACGGGTTAGACTTTGAGGCAATGATGGATTTTTATTAGTTGCTGGTGTGATTTACTGGCTGCAGTCCATAGTTAGCTTCTGTCGACATCAGCAGTTTTAGCAAGGGAGGGTGTAAGCACAGGCTGCTATCAGTGAGATGAATAGAGGAACATCCAAACCACAACACTAGACCCACATTTACAACTAGAGCACTCTCTAGCCCTCAAGGGAGCTGTTGTTGGCTTAATTATGAAGGCTGGTAGAACTTGTTCACTGTACAGGTGAGAGATACATTATTTCAAGCCGTTAGGTTATGTAAAGTAAAACTCGCGAATAATAAGTTTGAAAAGAACTGGTTCATGCAGAAGCCAACATGGGCCAACGACAATAATAGTAAACCAAGATAAAATCTTTTTGACTGTCGAAGTAGTCTAGGTGAGCATTCTGAACCCTGGTCTAAAAGCTAGCTAAAACCGGGTTTCATGGTAGCTGGTTTAGAATGCTCTCTAGCTGGTCCAAACTGGTCATTTATGGTCATTAACTGGTCCATGCTGGTTGAGATGATTGATCAGTTGGACTGCCCATTGGTGGACCTGGTTTTGACCTGGAAGACCATCTTGGTCAAGTTGGATCCAACTGGTAGACCATGCTGAATTAGCAACAAACCAGCCATGTTCTCAGCATGTTCCAGCTAATGTTCAGAGGATATTTTATATGGTTTCCAGCTGGTACAAACTTGTCATTTATGGTCATTAGTTGGTCCAAGCTGATCTAGATAATCAACTGATCACTTGGGCTACCAGCCAGTGGACCTGGTTTTTGACCTGGTAGACCACCTTGGTAAATTTTGATATTGGCAGACCAGCTGTGCACTAGTAATAAACCACCCAGAAGAAAAATGTTATTGCTCAGAGGTTGCTCTTTTATGGCTTATAAAACAAAATGTTAATCTCAGTTGATTCATTTGAGCATCCAATCAGATATCACATGATTCTTCTAGAATCCTTAGTAGATATACAAACAATTTTATCATACTATCTTTCTTATGGGCAGCTACCAGCTTCAGATAGTGTTCCAACATTGTTTCACATGTTCATGTGATTCACAAGTTTGTTTGAGTAATATGAAGCATATGCAAAAGAGATTTGACTATAGCTCAAACATAATTATTGAGAAAAAAAGAGGAAGTTGGGTATACCTTTATTTGCTGTGATAGGTTGGATTATACGAACATGCTTAGCTTGAACATTCATAGGGAACTCCATTAAAGTGTAGTAGTGTGATTCATTCCAGTCGCTCAATACTCCACCATTGTGTGTCATTTTGCCCAGAGCTACAAACAACCCCTCTCTTAATAAGGTCAGCTATAACCTCCATTGCCCAAGTCCAACTCAGGCCTTGACCCAGCCAGACAGTCCATTCCCTAAGATAGAAACACACAAATCATACCTTTTGTCAGCTGTCAAATACAGACTGTGAGTATAAATAGCTACGGAATCTCATCTCTTAACTCTGCCGTAGCCAAAGACACGTCAGAGTGCCGCAAATCACAGTCGTGTCCTCCTACAAACCCTACTCCCTTGACCACTCTTTCTATCTGTGTGTGTTTGTGGGTGTATACAGTATATATATATATATATATATATATAGGAATGGGAATTGTAAGGAATTTAACGATTTCGGTCCTGAATCCCTTAAAGTTTCTAGTTCCATTAATGATTCTTTTAGTACTTTTGAGGAAGAAATATTTGGAAATAAGAAATGCAATTCTGAACAGATTTAATGCCCTTAGCAGTCTATTACCAAATGATAAGGTAATTTCATATTTTTCAAATTATATACAGAACAGAGTCTTGCAAATGATGTGTTTCCATATACTTTTTGATTTAAATATTATATTTATAATTTTTTATAAAATACCACTAATTACAACAAAACTCAAAGGGACTTATTCAAGAAACATGAGCAGAACAAATTGGTGTGTAAATCATTAGTGAACCGATTATTGCATAAATGGTCCCAATCTATTAAATGGGACAGTTTACGTAATAATGCATTTACACACAAATTTGTTCTGGTCATGTTTGATGAATAAGGCCCATAATGTGTATCTTTAACTACACTTTGTCATATCAACAACCATCCAGTAATTACTTTGATTTAAGTCTCACTAACTTTAAGTACACATACAGTAAACATTCTGCTTCATCTCGAGGTGGACATGGTGAAATAAATAACTTACAGTTGAGTACATTTTTTATTCACTAAAAAACAGCTGATAAGATTGACTCATTTTGAAAGAAGCGCTGTATGTTTTGCAATGTAGATTCAAAAGGACCGGCTCATAAGAGTAATTTGTTCAGGAATCGGACTACACTGGTCACGCTGTATGTTTTGTGGTGTTGATTCAAAAGAACAAGCTCATAAGAGTCATTTGTTCATGAATCGGACCATACTGGTCACGCTGTATGTTTTGTGGTGTTGATTCCAAAGAACCAGTTCATAAGAGTAATTTGTTCAGGAATTGGACTACACTGCTCACGCTGTATGTTTCGTGCTGTTGATTCAAAAGAACCAGCTCACAAGAGTCATTTGTTCAGGAACGGGACTACACTGTTCATGATGTATGTTTCATGCTGATTCCAAAGAACTCTTTATTGAGTAATTTGTTCAGGAATCGGACTACACTGGTCACACTGTATGTTATGTGCTGTTGATTAAAAAGAACCACCAGCTCATAAGAGTCATTTGTTCAGGAATGGGACTACACCGTTCGTGTTGTATGTTTCGTGAAAGGGTTGGGTTAGGGTTTGGGTTAGGGGTGACACATAAACTACCACCATTGTGTCCTTGAGTAACACACTTTAACTTGGGTACTCTAATTAATTTACCGCAAGTCACCGTGGATTTAAGTGTCAGTTAAATGACAAATGTATGTGCTCAATGGTCATCAAATGAGAACACCAGAGCTGTAAGAACATTAGTATTAACCATACAGATGAGGTCACTGGCATAGTCAAGGGTCAGCATAGGTTACATATATTGGTCATGACAGAATAACAACTATGGAAGTCCAATTGGTTTAGTCATCACATTAGGTTTTTAATAACAATAATGCAAATGCTGTTTAGAACTCTCTTGAAGTCTGTTATTACTGCTAGTTTGTTAAAGTACTTAATGACACAAAATAGCAGGCTAGAACAATTCAATATTCAAATTTAGAAAGTAGCTTTGCGGGCATTTGTGTCCTTTCTGTACATTCCCACACACACAACAGAGAAGGACTTTAGTGTAATGTGATGTTAACCTTGCTGATACAGGCATCCCTTTATGTTGCGTGTAATCTGAGCTTTCAGTGCCAACACGAACCCTCTTTCCCCCTGAATGGGCCGCTGTGGTTCGGGCTGCTGTTTCCTGCGCTTTCACTGTGCTTAGCTCTGCAATACAATTATAATAAAGCCAGCGGTGATACGAACACATTTGTGCTGAGGAGACAGGGTCTCACACACACACACACACACACACACACACACACACACACACACACACACACGCACGCACACACAAAACCTAACCTTCACAAGAAACTTTCTGAATTTTTACATTTTCAAAAAAACATCGTTTAGAATGTTTTTTAAGCAATTTGAATTATGGGAACACTAGAAATGTCCTCATAAGCCACATTTATAGCACAATACCCTTGTAATTACCAGTTTGTAACCTAAAAAAAGTCACAAAACACACACACACACACACTCACTCACTCACTCACTCACTCACTCACTCTTTCTCTCTCTCTCTCTCTCTCTCTCTCACACACACACACACACACACACACACACACACACACTCACTCACTCACACACACACACACACACACACACACACACACAGACACACTCTCTCACTCTCTCTCACACACACCCACACACACACACACAGACACACTCACTCACTCACTCTCTCTCTCTCACACACACACACACACACACACACAGACACAGACACACTCACTCACACACACACACACACACACACACACACACACACACACACACACACACGAGAGACACACTCACTCACTCTCTCTCTCTCTCTCACACACACACACACACACACACACACACACACACACACACAGACACATTCACTCACTCACTCTCTCTCTCACACACACACACACACACACACACACACACACAGACACACTCACTCACTCACACACACACACACACACACTCACACACTATATTTCACTCGTTCCTCTGTGTTTATAATCAGCAGATCAGCTTCTCTCTCTGTGCAGTATCTTTTGCTCTTCCAGTTAGAGGAAATGTAGTAAAAACTGAACTGATATTTATTGTTCAGTTATTAGCTCCCATCCACACTGAACTACACAGTTTGGTGTAGTTTAAAATCACCCATTTTACAAAGATGCGTTCACAGTTGATTTTCCTACTGATTTAACAGTTCACATGGTTTAATTAGATTACTTTTGTTTAAAAATTGTAATATTTGTGTAGTTTTAATGTGTAGTTTGACATTATCTCATGTAAATGCTTCCACAGCCCATCCCCCAATCCACCCCCCACCCCCCAGTCACGTTTCATCTCGTCACTCTTCTGTGAGGTTTTTGCTCTTGATATGACATTGGGGAATGTTTGTATATTGGACACACAGCACTATAAGTACAACCAGCAGAAGAACACACTGTACTTGCTCTGGAGCTTCTGTTCCTCACACTCACTTCCTGAAGACAGGAAAATGCTGACAGCTGTGGTTGCCAGACATTCACTGTAAAAATATACAGGGACCGTGTTTCGGGCATTACGGGATGTCATTTTGATGCCCATATATCTTATGGTTTACTACCTTTTAGATTATTAAATAATATAAAATTAATATAATAACCTTCTTGATTTATATATCAAATCTGCTTTTCACTTTAAAAAACACCTTAGTATCTACAGAAGGCCACATCATGACTTAAAGTTCATCAAGAGTGACCCTTCCTGGAGCAATGACCAATACACATGTAGAGATGGTGCACAGTGTTATAAGAACACCCCGATGTACATAACTGATATAAAAAATAATAAGAAACATAACACGTAGGGACTTCTGGAAATGTCCGGTTATTGTTTTTCACCGTAATTTAACAATAGTTTACTGTAAAAGTTCATGTATTCTCTTGTTTAACATAATATACATTTTAAGCATTAATTATATGGTAAAATCATACTTTTTACCATTGTAATTGTATTGTTTTTAAAAATATATTATCATTTTGTCCGTATATGTTAATGTAACTACTTGTGTAACTATTGTATATGGTAAAATAATACTTTTTTCATCTAAAAAACATAATTATTTACAATATTTTACTGTAAAATTCCAAGTATTGTTTTTTAAAATATATTATAATTTTTTACCATATATGTTAATGTAACTACCTTTTAACTAATTAATGTTTTTTTACTTTATATGGTAAAATAATAATTTTTACATCTAAATAACATAATTTTTTACTTTATTTTACTGTAAATTTACAAGTATTGTTTTTTAAAATTTATTGTAATTTTTTACCTTATATGTTAATGTAACTACCTTTTAACCAATTAACGTTTTTTTTTTTTACTTTAAATGGTAAAATAATAATTTTTAAATCTAAAAAACATAATTTTTTACTATATTTTACTGTAAAATTACAAGTATTGTCTTGTTAAATATATTAAAATTGTTTTACCCTATATGTTAATGTGACTACTTGTCAAACAATTAACGTTTTTTACTATATATGGTAAAATAATAGTTTTTACATCTAAAAATGTTTTTTTTAAAACAATATTTTACTGGTAAATCACCAGTATTCACTTGTTTAATGTATTATAATTTTTTACTGTATGTTAAAATAACTTACCTGTTAATAAATAAATAAATAAATACAATTATGTAGCATTAAAAAAAAAAAAAATCATTTAAAATTACAGACATTTTTTTGCAATGTAGTTGCAGCCCGGTGACAAAATTTCAATCTGTTGATTATTTTCAGTAGGTCTTAAAGGCAGAACGCCCTTTATTGATATTAAGATAATCTTAATGACCATGTACAGTATGTGATGTAATGACTCGTTTTAAAATGCTCTTTTCACAGGTCCATTTACAAGACTGATTACATGGATAATCATGCCACCCTGATGAATGATACTGAGCACAGTTCTCTTTTCTTTGGCCTCAAAACCTGAAACAACAGATCAGCATTAGATCTTCAATGCTGCTTTCTATGTGATATAATACTGACTGTAAGAATAATTTATTGGCTAATAATTAGTATACATTTTGTTATTTCTCACCCAGAGGTCAGTGTGCTGCCACTGACCCATTTCCATGTGCCCTCTTTATCACTGTCAGTCAGACCAATCCAGACGTTGTTACCACCAGAAACTTTGTAAACAAACACCTAGTAGAATAAGTCAGTAATGCATACATACTGTAATTGAATATCTTAATTTGTACACAGACAAACACACAGATTTGACATAAATGTACACACATTTTCAGTCTCAGCCTCAGCCCATGGGCTGCCCACAGTCTGTTCACTGACCATTTGAAAAAATGGCAAGACCTAGCTTAAATTGCCAGTTCCAATCAGATTGACTGGTTTTACATAGATTCCAGAAATAAGGGCATGCATTTTATTACCCCCCAAACATCAGTTAACCTGCAAACTATGAAACATACTCAGAGTTTTGTTTGAGGCACTTAGTAGCAAGTTAACTAGATATCCAAGAGCAGAACTGTATTTTATAGCTGTCAAATAATCAGTAGCCTACTTATTATTTTTGGATGGACAGAAATGATCATCACAAATCTCAATATATTTTCTATACAACTGTTTGCAGAGACTGCCACGACATAGTAGAAACCTGCTCCCAGTGGATTGTGGTTTGTTGCTTTACGTTTCACGTTTTTACGTTTTACGGTTCTTGGCCACAATAAACAAACATTAGCTTTTTCTTCACACTCATTTGTTCCTCTTTGTTGTTTATGATCAGCAGATCTGCTCCTCTCTCTGTACAGTATCTTCTGCCCTCACTCCAGCTCTTCTCTTCAGAGGAAATGTAATACAAACTGAATTGATAGTAAATCCATCCATCTGTTAAAAAATCCCATTCACAACTAAAGTATTATATACTGTATATTTTTATATTTGCTGTAGTTCAGGATTACCCATTTCATTAAAACGCTTCCATAGTTAATTTTTCTCCTGATTTAACTGTTCACTTTGTTTGATAGCATAATTGTACTTAATGCGTCCTTTTCTTCTGTGAGGTTTTTGCTCTTGATGTGACACTGGTGAACGTTTGAATTGAGTTGGACACACAGCACTATAACTGCAGCCACCAGAAGAACAAAAAGCAGCCCAAAACCCACTGAAGCTGCTCTGGAGCTTCTGTTCTTCACAATCTCACTTTCTGAAGATGACAGATGTGACATTCAGTTCTGTTTTTACTTTCCTGATTATTCAGAAAATATCTGAACATGCAGTTTGAATTTAATTCATTTTAAATTGGACAGTAATCTCTTTACCTGTACACCGAAGTGGTTGGTGTGTGTTTGTTTTGGAGTCTGTCTCAGTTCTGAAGTCACGATCTCACACAGAATCTGCACTCACATAGATATCCACCACTATCTTTCCCTCTCTCTCTGTCCATTCCCTGAGACTCAATCCTGATTACATCATCATAAAGAACCTCAGACATCTCTCGGCAAGCATTATAACACTGCACTAATGCTGAATATTCTTCCTGTATAATGCAGAATTAAGTACCTTCTTCTCTTTCTTTGGATTGTTTTTATATATATCAACAACAATTAGAGGAAAACGGAACAGTTCTGTGGTCAATGTGTGAAGTCTAACAACATGTGTTATCAGGCCCCGACCACATCTATAGACTCTTACTTTATTTTCATGCTAATATATCTCAACAATTGTGTGTTACTGTGTTTGATGCTGGTGAATATCAGAATAAAAACGTTTTTAAAAGACATTATTGAAGACTCCTCCGCTGTGGCTACTGGGCGCAGTGTTTCACATTTCAGTAAGCACATATCGATTTTAACTAAAGAAAAGTCAGCCTGTTTCTGATTTACACACAGAGAGAGTTTGTGAAGACTCAGGGGCCTTGGATGCAGTGAAAAAGTAATCTTTAACGTGCAACATGAGCTACAATGCATACAATCTGAGCACTCTTGTTATTTTAGCTATGTTTGTTGGGGCTAATGCTAAAGCTTGAATGATGCATTGCCATTTAGCATACTGCTAGCATCTATTGATTGCCACGGTGTTCTGCTTATCTTTCAGTTAATTGCAATGCTACATAAATTGTTTTATACTTCATACGGACAGCAGTGAGATGTTTATTTTACAAGTTAAGTCCACAAGCATACTGCATCAATCTTCTAGGCATAATTTTGTTACTTAAGTAGTTAGGCTACCGTTAAAGCCCGTAAACACTGGCTAAAACTAGCCATTAGCACTCTATCACTGCAAATTAATTAAGTGGTTTCTGAAATGCTTAAATATTGTTTGCTATGAAATTAGCTCCTTATTAGCTTGCTAAGACAAGCTTCACTAGTATTATTGCTCATTTGTTCTAAACTCCTGACTCTATAGAGCTGCCAACTTTTCTTAATGCAAATACGGACACTTGAGCATTTTGAGCACCTAAATACGGGACAAAATGTCTTCAAAAGGGGACAATTTGAACACTTCCAGTGCTTGAATCCAGTAACCGAATCCAGTGATCGCCACTGAAATACGTGACCGTCCATGATGTCATGGTTTCGGCCAAAATACGGGATGTCCTGGCTATTACGTTAGGCTATGACTGTTACTCTATGTATTTAACTTATGCGCATCACTGATCTTGCACCGTTTGTGCAAGATCATGCAACTTATTTGTTAGAAAAGTGTACTTTTCTAAGCAATTAGACTTCTAGGGACCAGCATATCATATCATTAAGCGCCCAGAACACTTTAGCACACTACCAAGCACCACTTGAATGTTAGAATGAAAAAATGTAAAGATCAACCCATTGAAGAAAGAAAATGTAAATATCTACTTATACTTAATTTATGCTTATTCAATCATCAACCAGTTTCAATGGTCCCTAAATGCATTACATTTCAGAGGGTTTAAACAGTACTTCAGGCATTAATGAAACACGATTTAACACCTACCTGATTTTTCATGCAAAAAATGTCCCAAATAAAATATGCGAGAATGAGTACAGTTTGAATAAGCTCTTTTCTGGTTAATAAACAAGCTTTAATTTCAAATGGCAAAGTAACTGTTCTCAACGCCTACAAAGAAAAAAAAAAAGAGAGAACAGAGAGAACAATGATCAATAAAGCATATTCAGAATCTTTTTCTCGCTCTCTGGTTTTACATTTCAGACTCTTTGGTTTCTTTTTATTTCTTCTCACTTGCTGATTTCATTTTAAATGTTTCTCACTGCCTGGTTTTAATATTTGCGTCTCACTATTTGGTTTTATATTTGTGTTTAATTGGGAGAGTGACTGATGCCTGTTGAATATGGATTAATTTTTTTATTTTTTACCAAAGCCTTATTAGACATACCTAGTAGACATACTCTAAGATCTGAATACAATAAAGTAGCTTTTTTATGATTATTAGTACAAAATGAATAGTGATTCTACTTTTGTTATAGAGTATGAGGTTGTATTTATGGTCAATGTAGGTAGGTGTTACTTAACTTAATTATCATCCTATAAGTGATAGTGAAGTCTGAGGTGGACTGAGGATTTAGTAGTTTCCTACCAAAGAAGAGAGAGGAAGACAGCAATGCTGTGGGACATATGGTTGTCTAGCTTGGTTACAAACACCATTGTGGGAAGCAAATTTTATTGGGCTCTTTTCATCATTATAAAAATGTCTCTCTTTTGACAAAAATATCTCCAAAATACCCGTTCTTTGGTACTACTTTTTTCTAAATGCTTCTTTTTCATTATAGCTTGAAGACAGATGTGGCATAAAACCATGAAATTGTTCAATGCTTTGACAAAAGGATTCTTAAAAAGTAATTGAGCCTTTTCAGACATGACTATCTCCTCTAATACTAGATATAATTCTGTTAATTATTAGTAGTATGCATGTGTTAAGGCAAGCATCACTAATATTATTGCTCTTAATATTGCTTAAGGATTTTAAACCCGGGGGTCATGTGACGCCATGCAAGAAGCAGACATGTGAGCGATGAGCTCTGCGCACTTTGCTAAATTTTTTATTATTTTTATGTTATAATCTGGTGAAATGTGATACACCCAGTTACACATTTGCTCTTTGAGGCAAAACATGGCAAAGAAGTCAAAATCCTCGGGCTCTGGAGACATTAAAAGACACTTACGTGTTCAGGATGAAAGCACCGACAGACCTACAGACCGGGGACTCGATTTGGATGGCGCGGCGGGAGAGGAGATCCAGCGTCAGTTGTCCAACTGGGTGATGTTGACGAAGGATCTTGCTGACTTGGAGGATCTCACTGTGATACGTCGATGGATTATGGCGATGGAAATAAAATTCTCTGAGATAGTTAAAAGAATGACTGATGTTGAGAGATGAATCGATTTTCTGGAATCTTCGGAGAGGGAATTAACCGCTAATCCGCCTGCGACCAAAGTTGATTTGGAACATCTCCTTGAAAAGCTTGAAGATCTTGAGACTAGAAGCCGCAGGAATAATGTTCGAATTGTTGGAATTCCTGAGCATGAGGAGGGCAGAGATATGGGGAAATTCCTAGACGAGCTTTTCCCGAGTCTGCTCGACATAACAGGCCACAAGCTGGAAATCGAGCGAGCTCACAGAGTCCCAGCTCACAGATTTGCTGAGGGAGACAGGCCCCGATCGATTCTGGCCAGATTCCTGAGATCATCCGATAAAGATCTTGTGTTGCGCCAGGCGAGGAGCAAAGGGAAGCTTTCTTGGAAGAACCATAATATTTTCTTGTTCCCGGACTTTGCGAGTTCAACAAGAATGTAAGAAACTCTTACATCAGCAAAAGATCACTTTTGCTCTGATGTTTCCGGCCAAACTGAGAATAGAAACGAAGGTCGGTCGCAAAGTATTTACTTGTCCCAATCAGGCAAAGTCTTTTATTGAATCAATGGGTGAGTAAACCATTGGGTGTTTCTCATGTGAGTGGGTCGACTCGCTGTACTTACTCTGGCTTTTGAGGAAGCTGGGCGTCATTTTGGTTTCTTTTTTCTTTTTGCGTTGGCCCTTTTGAATTTAGAGGGATCGTCGCCGGTTGGCGCTTTCGTGCGCGGGGTTAATACGCACGTTTTTCTTTTATCTGTTTGTTTTGTTCGGGGGGAAGTTTGGGGTTTGATTGTTTCACTAATGGGGAATGTGGTCTGTATAATTTTGTTTTTGACACACAATTTATTTTTTCTACTTTTCTTAAATGTAAGAAATATGATATAGTTTTTCTTCAAGAAACACATCTCTCCCTGCAGGAAGCTGAAAAATTTGGGAAAATATGGGGTGGACATGTTTTTTTAGTGTTGGCTCAAGTAAGAGCAAGGGAGTCATTATATTGATTAATAAACATCTACAATTCAAATGTCTCAAACAGATTAAAGATAAATTAGGGAGAGTCATTATTGTTCTAGCTGAAATTCAGGGGCAAAGGTTGATTTTGGCTAATATTTATGCACCTAACGCTGCAAACCGCTGGCACCCCTCATGATATAATATTGGGAGGAGACTTCTTTTGATGGACTCAGTCCTTGATCACAGTGAAGCAAAAGTGTGCAAACCCCCTAAAGCAACATTGACGCTTCACAGGATGTGTAAAAATCTTAGTCTTACGGATATTTGGAGACTTTTGAACCCATCTGGTAGGGACTATACATTTTTTTCATCAGTCCATAAGATTTATTCTAGAATATAATTTTTTTTTATATCCAAATCCCTCATTTCATCTGTTGTTGATTGTTCAATTGGAAACATCTTAGTCTCAGATCATGCCCTGGTGAGTTTAGAGATGTTGCCATATACAGATAAATGAAATCATATACAGTGGTGTGAAAAAGTGTTTGCCCCCTTCCTGATTTCTTATTTTTTTGCATGTTTGTCACACTTAAATGTTTCAGATCATCAAACAAGTTTAAATATTAGTCAAAGATAACACAAGTAAACACAAAATGCAGTTTTTAAATGAAGGCTGTTATTATTAAGGAAAAACAAAATCCAAACCTACATGGCCCTGTGTGAAAAAGTGTTTGCCCCACCTGTTAAAACATAACTTAACTGTGGTTTATCACACCTGAGTTCAATTTCTCTAGCCACACCCAGGCCTGATTATCGCCACACCTGTTCTCAATCAAGAAATCACTTAAATAGGACCTGCCTGACAAAGTGAAGTAGACCAAAAGATCTTCAAAAGCTAGACATCATGCCAAGATTCAAAGAAATTCAGGAACAAATGAGAAAGAAAGTAATTGAGATCTATCAGTCTGGAAAAGGTTATAAAGCCATTTCTAAAGCTTTGGGACTCCAGAGAACCACAGTGAGAGCCATTATCCACAAATTGCGAAAACATGGAACAGTGGTGAACCTTCCCAGGAGTGGCCGGCCGACCAAAATTACCCCAAGAGCGCAGCGACGACTCATCCAAGAGGTCACAAAAGACCCCACAACAACATCCAAAGAACTGCAGGCCTCACTTGCCTCAGTTAAGGTCAGTGTTCATGACTCCACCATAAGAAAGAGACTGGGCAAAAATGGCCTGCATGGCAGAGTTCCAAGACGAAAACCACTGCTGAGCAAAAAGAACATTAAGGCTCATCTCATTTTTGCCAGAAAACATCTTGATGATCCCCAAGACTTTTGGGAAAATACTCTGTGGACTGACGAGACAAACGTTGAACTTTTTGGAAGGTGTGTGTCCCATTACATCTGGCGTAAAAGTAACACCGCATTTCAGAAAAAGAACATCATACCAACAGTAAAATATGGTGGTGGTAGTGTGATGGTCTGGGGCTGGTCTGTTTTGCTGCTTCAGGACCTGGAAGACTTGCTGTGATAAATGGAACCATGAATTCTGCTGTCTACCATCTGTTCGTTACCTCAAGCTGAAGCAAACTTGGGTTCTGCAGCAGGACAATGATCCAAAACACACCAGCAAGTCCACCTCTGAATGGCTGAAGAAAAACAAAATGAAGACTTTGGAGTGGCCTAGTCAAAGTCTTGACCTGAATCCTATTGAGATGCTGTGGCATGACCTTAAAAAGGCAGTTCATGCTCGAAAACCCTCCAATGTGGCTGAATTACAACAATTTTGCAAAGATGAGTGGGCCAGAATTCCTCCACAGCGCTGTAAAAGACTCATTGCAAGTTATCGCAAATGCTTGATTGCAGTTGTTGCTGCTAAGGGTGGCCCAACCAGTTATTAGGTTTAGGGGGCAATCACTTTTTCACACAGGGCCATGTAGGTTTGGATTTTGTTTTCCCTTAATAATAACAACCTTCATTTAAAAACTGCATTTTGTGTTTACTTGTGTTATCTTTGACTAATATTTAAACTTGTTTGATGATCTGAAACCTTTAAGTGTGACAAACATGCAAAAAAATAAGAAATCAGGAAGGGGGCAAACACTTTTTCACACCACTGTAGTTGGCGCCTTAATGTGTCCTTTTTGCAAAATCCTGATTTCCAACAAATGTTAAAGACTGAAATCAATGTTTATATGGAGACCAACTGGTCCTCAGTATCCTCTGTGGGTGTGGCTTGGGAGGCACTTAAGGTGGTTCTTAGGAGTCGGATCATACAGTATGCCTCATTCATCAAAAAATACAAAGCACGAGAACTCGTGGAGTTGGAAGGAAATATTAAAAGTGCTGAGGCAGAGCTGAAGCGCCATATGTCAGCTGATGACCTCAGAGAATTGACCCGATTGAAATATAGATATAATACTATTTTGTCATAGAAAGTGGAGTTTTGGTTATTCAGGGCAAGGCATAATTTGAGTCGGGTGACAAAGCAGGGAAGCTTTTGGCTAGATATATAAAGCAGAGAGAGTCTCTTTCTATCATTCCCTCAGTGAAATCTGCTGGTGGTGAAATTTTTACCTCAGCCATTGATATTAACAATGCCTTTAAAGAGTTCTATCTTGATCTTTATAGTTCCACGTCTTCGTCTACTGATGAAGATATTAGAAACTTTGTGGAACCATTAGATCTTCCTAAACTGACGATTGAGCAAATAAATTCTCTTGATTCTGAGATAACCTTGGAGGAGCTTGACCAGGTAATTAAGTCCCTTCCTACTGGCAAGGCTCCGGGGTCAGATGGTTTTGCCGCAGAATTTTTTAGATTCTATGCTACAGAACTGGCTCCACTTTTGTTAGAAGTTTATATGGAATCATTAAAGAATGGAAAGCGTCCTCCAACCATGACACAAGCCCGGATCAGTTTGATTCTTAAAAAGGACAAAGATCCAAGCGAGTGTAAAAGTTACCGTCCAATCTCCCTGATTCAACTAGATGTAAAAATTTGGTCAAAAATTTTGTCTAATCGATTAAGTAAATTTATGACATCTCTTAAACATATAGATCAGGTAGGGTTTATTCAGGGCCATAGCTCTTCTGATAACATTAGGCGTCTCATCAATATCATGTGGTCAGTAGCGAATGATCAGTCTCCAGTTGCTGCCATTTCACTTGCCGCCAAAAAAGCATTTGATATGGTAGAATGGGATTATTTTGGAAATGTATGGGTTCGGGAGTACATTTATTGGTTGGATTAAGTTAATTTATAGACACACTGTAGCAGCGGTACAAACAAATTGATTAATTTCAGATTATTTTACTCTGGATAGGGGCACTCAGCAGGGCTGCTCTCTTTCCCCATTATTGTTCTGTCTTGCCCTGGAACCATTAGCAGCCGCGATAAGAAAGGAGGATGATTTTCCAGGGGTGGTTGCGGGAGGTGTGGCGTATAAGCTTCTGCTTTACGCAGATTATATTTTATTATTTGTCTCTGAACCTACTAGATCTATGCCTTGCCTACACAGAATTATTAATTCCTTTTCCAAGTTCTCAGGATACAAAGTCAATTGGTCTAAATCCAAAGCGTTGGCTCTGACAGCGTACTGTCCAGTAATGGCTTTCCAGCCGGGCGCCTTCCAGTGGCCCAGATAAGGCATTAAGCATTTGGGGATTTTATTCCCAGCAAATTTGTTTGATTTAGTTAGTGTTAATTTTGACCCTTTAATAAAAAGATTTTCGAGCGATGTGGGCAGGTGGGCTTCATTACATTTATCGATGATTGGGAAGGTTAATGTTATTAAAATTAATTGTATTCCAAAATTTAACTACCTGCTACAATCTCTCCCTGTAGATGTCCCCCTCTCTTATTTCAAGCAATTTGATAGCATAGTGAAGTCCTTCATTTGGAATGGTAAACGTCCCAGATTGCATTTGAATAAGTTACATAGGCCGATTGACAAAGGTGGGCTAGGCCTACCCAAGATTTTGTTTTATTACTATGCGTTCAGTCTCAGACATTTGGCTCATTGGTCACTTCCACCTGAGAAAGCCCCTCCCTGGTTTGTTATTGAACAGGCAGTTCTTGCCCCTATTTCTCCATTACAAAGCATCTCTATCAAACTAATCGAAGAAGTTAAGTTACACCCCATTATTTCGCATTTACACTCGGTATGGACAAAAGTGTCCAGATTGTTTAAATTGGACACTTATTTAAATGTTGCGTCGAGCATATGGCAGAACCCAAGATTGTGTATTGGCAAGTCCCCTTTCTGCTGGCCAGAGTGGATTGTGAGGGGGGTTGCTACACTCGGTGACTTATATGAAAGTGGAGTGTTGAGATCGTTTGAAAACTTGGTCCAACATTTTGGGATCCCCAGACCTCAGTTTTATAGGTATTTACAACTGCGCCACCTGCTTTGTTCTATTTTTGGGAGTAGCACACACCCCCCCAAGGAGGCAGATGCTTTGGAAGAGGTGATTGCGGCTTTTGGAAAAGGTCATGAGGCATCAGTGTACTCGTCTCATTTTTGCCAGAAAACATCTTGATGATCCCCAAGACTTTTGGGAAAATACTCTGTGGAGTACTCCCTGTTAATTCAGAGTATGGGGGACGGAGCCTTAACTTCTCTCAAAAGAGTATGTGAGAAAGATTTCAACTTGGCATTGGAGGAAGGAGTGTGGGCTAAGATTCTTAAAAACATTAAGTCTGCATCTAGAGATGCAAGGGTGCGTCTTATACAATTCAAAATTTTGCATAGATTTTATTGGACCCCCTCTAGACTGTATAGGCTTGGTCTTAAAGACACTCCCACCTGCTAGAGATGCCAATCAGAGGATGGAGACATGGCCCATGTTTTTTGGTGGTGTGTCGAGATTCAGAAATTCTGGTCGAAGGTTCAGAATTTTTTGTGCGACGTGGTGGGCACTCGGGTTTTGTTTTGTCCCAGAATTTGTGTTCTGGGCGATGGGGCGGTCATCGATATGGGGGATGGCCATATAGAGAACTGGGTTCTGACCTGTGTGATGATGGCCAGGCAGGTTATTTTGAGTGGTTGGAGTTCAGCTGGTGCGCCCCCATATCCGGAGTGGTGCACGGAAGTGGGGAGGGTGGCAGCTTATGAGGAGGTGTCATCGGGAAGATGGGATGGCTTGGATATGTTTATACTGAACATATTTTGAGGGCTCTCGGGTGGGGTGTCGAGAGAGTAGTGTAATATAGTTAGTATGATTATTATGTGTGTATGTATGTATGTATGTATGAGTATGTGTATGTATTTATGTTTGTGTATATATATATATGTATATTTTTTATATATATATGTATATATGTGTGTCTGTTTGATTTTTATTTCTATATATTTACTTATGTTTGACCACAGGGTTGTTTTTTGGGGGGTGGGGTCGGGGAGTGGGGTTGTGGGGTTTAAATGTTGATTTTATATATATATATATATATATATATATATATATATGTTGTACATTTCATTGTTATTGTATGATTTAATAAAAAATGTTAATTACAAAAAAAGGATTTTAAACCTGGGCCATAATATCATTGAGAATTGAAGGTGAACTCTTTTGACTTGGTCTAGTAAGCAACCATTTACAGCTTAGCATTACTCAGAACACACTAGCTAAAAAAAAAAAAAAAAAGATTATATTTGATAGTATATAGACCTATAGTATAAATACTCTTTTTTTCAATACCATCAAAAAGAAAAGGACATTTCAAGACATGTGCACACAATGCTAAATGGGCTAATGCTAAAATATAATGGTTTGTTCTGTACACACTTGGACAAAACCCACTAAAACAAGGCCTGTTCTGGAAATGTGTTGACAAAGACAGTCCTTCCTCTGTGACAGCCCACTTGCATATTGGCCATTGGCATTGTCATGGTTTGTGTGTGTGTGAAGGGTGAGGTCAGAACCAGAGGTCCTGCAGGCAAGCTGCCCAACACTCAGAGTAAACAAGCAGGCATTGTCAAGGCAGTGTGTGGTTGTCTCTGCATCGCATTTCACCACATTTCACAAAGAGGTTATTTTGCAGAATGTCATCGCTGCTCTTTTCTATACTATGAAACTGTATGGTGATGGATTCTGTCAAGCTCCAAAAATGACAAAACAGCACCATAAAATAGTCCATACGATTCTTGCACTATATTCCAAGTCTTCTGAAGCCATACAATAGCTTTGTGCAGACTGATCGCACTGTGAATTCAAAAGTTCTGATGCTTAAATCGGTCTGTGCTTACTGAAATTCGAAGAACTTCCCCCTAGTGGCCAAAGATGGAAGTGTTATTAAACTTATGGGCACATGTGAGCTCCAGTTGGTGAAGTGTCCACAGAGTGGCGCCAAAAGCAAGTTGAATTTTTAGTTGAAAATGATGTACTACATTTAGCAGATGCTTTTAGTCAAAGCAACTTACAGTGCCCTTATTACATGGACAATCCCCCCAGATCAAACTAGAGTTAAGTGCCTTGGTCAAGGACACAATGGTTGTGGCTGTGGAGATCAAACCAGCAACCTTCTGCTTACTAGTTCTGAGATTTAACCCACTACGCCACCACCACTCCTTCTACAGTCAACAGGAATGCATTTTTTAATAAACCCTACGCCCTGTCCCCAACCCCAAACCAAAACCTAATCATCAATGGAGTAAAACTGTAATTTGAGATCAAACGTGATTACTTCCTGGTTTCCATAGGACCAGAACCTGTGCCTCACGAGGTTGCTCACACAGTGCTACAGGAGATGCCAAACACATGTGATTTGATGCAAAAATTACTAATAAGGGATGCCGCTTGTCAGTAATTTGGCAGAATTGGTTTGATTTCAATGGCGATTTGTGACGAGGCATGCTAGATCAAGGATGTTTGATGTCATTACATGGAAAAGAGCAGTCAGGACATTATGCAAAGCAAAAATATCTTCTTTTGTATTGTATATCTATATCTTGTATAGAAGAAAGATAGTCATACAGTCTCCCTGGATTAATCTGGAGTTAACTGTCTTGCTCAAGGGTACAACTGTTATTGAACCAGCAGCCTTGCGGTTACCAGCCCTGAACATTAACCACTATGCCACCCCACCCCCGCATCAAGCCATATTACAGTAATAAAAAATATGATATACTTTATTGCAACGAACGGCAAGAAAATTACATGTCATGCAGCCACTGCACCATGTTTTACGTGGGTGTGTGTCACTGTTTCCTGGTATTTATAAGCCAGCAGGGTTCTCCTAACAGCTGCTCTCTGCCATACCTCTCAATTTTGTTAAAACACACTGCTAATGAGCTTTCTCTCAGAATCCCTCTTCCTAAGTGCCAGCTGACATAAGTTTGCACAGACTAGAGATATCAGAAGTAATAAAATCTAATGTTAGCCCTTGCACACACTGTGGCATGTTGGGCAGTTGTCATGGTGATGTAACCTTGAGGGGAAAGATTGTGCTGGGTGAATTTGTCCAGTATTCTTATGTGCTGGTTATGGAGACTGTTATGACCTGTTATTGGAGCCTAATGGCTTTTTCTAAAAACAAACCCACCAAGTAAATGCGATTCTATTTTAGAGCTGAGTTTGTTGCGTTGTTTTGTGTGCAGCAAATCCCACCACTTGTTTGGTACCACACTTTGGCAAATGGTGCAAAAATGAAACAATTTAAAACCAGTGCAAAGGAACAATTTGGAAAGTGTGCATTGCTCATTGAGGCAGTAAAGTGATAGTTCACCCAAAAATTTAAATTCTCTCATCATTTACTCACCCTCATGACATCCCAGACAAATATTTTTAGAAGAATATCTCAGCTCTATTGGACCTCACAATGCAAGTAAATGGGTACCAAAAGTTTGAAGCTCCAAAATGCACAAAAATGCACCATAAAAGTAATCCATATGACTCTTTTGATTTATATTTATAGTAAATATAAAGGTAGTAAATAGCAGTAAATAAGGTAGCTCCAAAAAACTGCTTTTGTTTTGTTCCCAATCATGTCACCTGTATGTGAGCAATTTTGTGTTGATATGACAAAGCAATCAAAAGTTATAGCATTACAAAAATAATTTATCCTAGTGACCAAAAACGTCTCCAAACAAATAAAACATAATAATTGTCAGTAACCAGTAATACGCTTCAATCATCTTGTTCCAACCCCAGACATCTTCTTCCATTATTGGAACAAAATTTATTTTCTTATGGTTAAGTGTAGGTTTCGGTAAGGGGTTAGATTTTATGGTTAGGTTTTTGTTTACGTTTAGGGTTTTGGATTAGTGTTAGGGGTTAAACCTTGTACGTCAACTTGTACTATTATTACCGGGTTGTATTTACACGGTACTCCAAGGTTTTTCAAAGCATAATATGGGTTGTCGAAAAAATCAATATTAGCATGGTACCATATCCAAATAAATCGTGTTAGTACCATGGTACTTATTATAGTGTTTTAATTTCTTGAAAAAATTACAATAAAGTAACAAGGCTTCAGGCAATTTTTAAAAATAATTTGAAATGATTATTGTTCATTTGTTTGTTCAACATTGTGTACATTTGTGTAGAATGTGTAGGACCTGAAATCTGTACATATGGCCCCTTTTTATTATATGGCGCCGCGTCTTTAATTCCTGTCCCAGGAACAGCTTGTCCTTTTTGGCCCCTCAGGCAGCTTTGAAATGAAAAACTGAGAGAATGTAAGTGGTAATGTGCAGTGAGGTGCTCTTCATGACAGATGGTTTGTAGGTTTCGTGCCAAAGCGTAGTGCGATTCTCTGCGATACTTATCCGTTCAGTTTCATCTGCGCAGGATATTGCCCTGGGATCCTCTGTAATCTGTTTGTCTTTTGACTATGAGGTTAATACATGGAGCCAAATCCCTCCTTCATTGTAAGTCTATGGGATTTTGCTTGCCGTCCAATCACTTAGAAATGTAATACTGTAGCACACCTCTACTCAACGAAACACACAATTTGAGGTATCATTCATGTCCTTAGCACAAACAGTGAAGGATAAAGTACTATGGGTTAAGAGTTTGTTCAAATCCTTAACCCTAAGTGTGTTTCCTGTACACATTATTTCATGAACATGCTCTTTGAAAATTGTTAGAAACTCCATGTGAATGTTTTAGTTAATCAAACCTCATCTGTGTCCACACCTTCATGGTCAAATGAGAAACGCATGCAGCACACTGTTGACCATCATGTTTGTGGTACCAAACATGGCCAGGTCAGCATCACATTTACTCAAGGACTAATAATAGCCTGAGAATGTACGGGTGCTGCCAGGGAACACTTTGTACGCACATTCCACACATCTCAACCCAGCAAAGGCTCCTACTCACTTGTCCTGGCACTGGCACCTCGCCACTGCACGTAAATAACCGCACACATCAGCGTTTGTGGATATTAAAACACTATGACAGCATAACTGAGAGTTAAAACATGCATGGAAAAAGAAAATTATCTTTATACATAATGATACTAGGGCTGTCAATCGATTAACATTTTTTATCAAATTAATCACGTATGTTAATATTTGCAGAGAAAGCTCCCCATATAACAATTATTCAATATATGATTAAATAATTATATTTAAATAATAATAAATATAATATATTACAAAGATAATTCAAATAATTAAAATGCTTTGCATTATTGTGGCAGACGAGTAAAGCAGACAATACAAAAAGTGGCTTTAGAAGGCAATTTTTATTTCCATATAATTGAACACAAGCCTATCACTGGCCTATAGTGCACAGCAATCTATATTGCAATTGAATTTGTCAATCTGTCTGAGATAGATTTATAAAAAGTGCTTTGCTAATGATGCGTCAATGCACATGTGTCAGACGGACGATTTTGGAGCCTCTTACTTTGGTTGTGTCGTGTCATAAACAGTGTTATTGTATCTGATATATGTAGGTTGATGTTGTGTATGTTATACATACTTCAGCTGCTGAGTCCAAGAACAATTTCCCTAAGGGAACAATAAAGTAAAATAAAGTAAAGTAAAATAAATTAGTGTTTTTAGGTCGCTGCGTCAAGTTAAATGTAGTCTGAAACGTAAAAAAAAAAAAAAAAAAAAAAAAACACATCTTGCTATCCGCGCATTTGGAATTGCGCTCCGTCCAGCTGTGTTTGAACGCAAGAACATTCCTAATCTTGTGCTGCTACTAGTGTCAAGCAAGCCTGAGTGTGGTTTGTTCTCTGTACAGCTGCACGTTGCCTATACAGTTGGAGTTTTGCTTACTGCCCCCTGCTGAAAACTGTGGTACTTCAAGCTTAAATTGTTCCGATTGTTGGAATATTCCTTATTATGGTCCAGGAACATGATTAATTGTTTTTCTTTTTTAACAAGTTATTTTATATATAATTAATCGCACTGAATTAATATTAAGGAGTAACTCTTTATGAATGTCATGGAAATGCAATAGTGGATTTTTTTCTTTTCCTGTTGGAGCAAATGGGAACTCAGAAATAATATTTGCTGTGGTCTCCCATTAACCGTTATATATTTGGCTGTTCCAAAAGGCAGACAGCAAAATTTTGATGCCCTCTTAGATCATTTTGGCCAAATTTGCTGTATTTTTACGAAGCTGTTCCTCTTACAATGCATTGCGACAAGCCCAGTGAGAAAATTAATCCAAGATGATGGACAAAGTGAGAGAAATATTGATCATAAATCTATATTATATTTAGTACTGAAACATATTGGTTAAAATAGTCTTATTAATAGGGATGTCCCAATGCCATTTTTTGAGAATGAGTACTTACTGTGTACGATACTTCCTTTTCAGTACTTTTGTACTGTTTTTATTTATTTATTTATTTATTTATTATTATTCCATACCAATAGTTGGATTAAAATTAAAATTCTGCCATCAAAATGGTGTTTACATAAATTAATTCATTAAAACTTTAATCAAATGAAAATAAATAATAAATTTTCAACATAATATTATAGTATTATTTTTTATCAAATGAAGCGCTTTTATACAGAATCTAACAGCACAATCCAAAATGCATCACTGGATTTATTTTTGTCAAATAAAGTGCAAACAGAGCATCACAGATGTGAGATATTGCTTAAATATAATACAATTACTATTGATTTATTATTATTATTAGTAGTAGTTGTAGTAGTAGTAGTTGTAGTAGTATAACAGTGAATATTGCATATATTTCTGTCTTTTTTTCCATTTAGACTGAGCTTTTATTTTGGCAGAAGCTTTTATTTTAAAGCCCTTTCCGTTTCTGTGTGTTTTTGATGGTAGCTTCTCACTTCCGGAAAAGCA
Organism: Myxocyprinus asiaticus; assembly: GCF_019703515.2. Lineage (NCBI taxonomy): Eukaryota > Metazoa > Chordata > Actinopteri > Cypriniformes > Catostomidae > Myxocyprinus > Myxocyprinus asiaticus. Next base: position 6,244,774 of record NC_059357.1, on the reverse strand, counting down.
GGACGCTATGTGACTCAATGTGATTATTAAACCATAAAAAGCTGCTATTTCATTAAATAAATATGTAGTCTGTATGTGCCTCGCACTACAAAGTGAATTAGCGTTCTGCTCGCTGTCATCTGCTACAAACAGAGCATGTGATTCTCATGATAGTGTTTTCTGTGTATGAGCCAAGGAGCTCTAAAAGGTATGAGCACTTTGTGTCTTTATGTCTGCACAACACCGGCTTCACACATTCACAAGCACTCTCATTTGAAGCACGCAGCACATGCAAACTATATATTTATCTCATTCAATCGCAGCTTTTGCAGTTAAATATTCTCAATAGACCATAACGTGGTTTAAATTTGTGCACTGAATGTTTACGTAAGCTCTTATGAAAATCGAGAGTTCATGGCAAATTTGCCGCAAACTTGCCACTGATAATTTTCACATGCAAATGTGCGGCAAATTGTGCATTGTTGCCAAAGGTTTGCCGGAGGTTCACCACAAAGAGCTGCAAACTTCTGCCAACATTTGGGCCGAATCAAAAGCTCATTTGCATGTGAAAATAAAAAGCTGCAAATTTGCGGCAAGTTTGCAGCTACTTTAGATTTTTTGTAAGGTATTCGTATATCAGATGGTCTCGGTTTTTGTATCAGAGCATTTTTACGAGCACGAGTACAAGCAGAGCGTGGTATCGGACGTGACGCCAGTGTCGGTATCAGGACATCCCTTCTAATTAAAATGGATACATTTAATGTATGCAGTGTTTTTATGCTTATTGGAGTATCGCATTGTTAGCTTAGCGCATGCTAATCTCAAACTCTGTTTGAAACAATTGAGAGTTGAGTCCTGTGCATAGTTTTTCATTAGGTAGAGCATTACAATTCAGTCACTTATAAGGTTCCATTTTGGGTTGAAAGAGCCTTAGCAGGCAGCTTATGGTTTTGGAACAGAGCCACAATGTAAAAAAATTTTCTTGTACTTTAAAAAATCCTTCTCTCACATAAATATAAACATTCACAGCCTTATCTAATACTTAGCTCTGCCACATGAAACAACGAATCATCATGAATATTTAACTGCTGCTTCTTTTCCCCAGTGCCCATACTCGGTTTGAATGAGATTACTGTATTTTGTGTAGATGTCTCAGTGTGTTGTGATAAATATACGCCTCAGCTTCCTGAACAGAGTAAAAAGACAAATCTGCTGTGTCACAGTGCCATTGTTGGTCTAAAAAAACAACCTCTTTGAGCTAATTATGGTGTCATTTGCAGGACACAATCACCAGCAAACCAGTAATTCAGCATGTGAGCAACTCCAATTTAAAGAAATAGTTCAATCAAGAATGAAAAAAAACTGTCATCTTTTTCTCACCATCATGTCATTCTTAACCCAACTCACCCTCTTTCATTCCATGGAACACAAATAGTGGATTTTTGACAGTAATATTCCTTTAAATGCAAACATCCTCTATCTTACTTTCATTGTATCTTCTCTCTCGTACTAAACACAACTTTAATGTGGCATTGCTGTTTCTTTGACTCTTTATTTATTCTGTCTGAGCTAGGATAAGGAGCTCTGTTTATTTCCTGATAACAAGAGAAGAAAACCGTTGTATTCAAAGGATTAGAATAATTCAGACCAAATACCCCGTTATATCTTTCTCGCTTTGGCGGTGTTTTGAATATGCTGGCCAGGCAAGAAGGGAATTTTTGTACATTCAATAACCTCATCCTGTCTAAACAGTTTGTAACGTTTTTTATATATATATATATATATATATATATATATATATATATATATATATATATATATATATATATATTTTTTTTTTTTTTTTTTTTTTTTTATCAAGTATGCGAACACATTGAGGAATTTTAATGGCAAACTTCTTGTCAACATTTAAATTCTGTTTTAGTACGTTTCAATTCTGTCAGTCTATAAAGCATTTCCCACCACGACTTGTTTAATTTGATGTGGTAAATCCACAAAATATATGACTTTCTGTTCTCAGCTCGTAATACAAAAGGACAGGGGACAGGCACAGTAATTCACATGGGGGTGTAGAGCTAACACCACTCCACAGAATTGCCTTTTGTTCAGCGTCTGGATGGTAGCTAGGAACAACCTTAGAACGATTCTACCTCGAACTCCACAAAAACTCTTTCTTTTTGTGGCTACCCATAAAGAAATACAATTAAGAAAGTTTTCTTATAATTTTCTTTTTAGAATTCCCCTTTTAAATGGAATTTTAAGTTTCAAAGAAGCATTTTCAAATAAACACAACAATCCAAGACAATCCATAAACAACCTTTTTTTAACCTCAGCTTGCTACAATTTTCTCGTATCGGTTCTCAGGACTTTTCAATGGTTTATGTGCGTGGATGGAGGTTGGAGGGTCAGTCTCTTATAGATAAAAGAGTATGAGCCATTTTAGCTGTACTGGAATTGTTTTATATAAGAGATGTGAGGAAGATAAAATCCCTGTGAGTCGAGTAACGATGATATGCCAACATGAAATAGTTTCACAGTGATAAATTTACATGTAAAATGCCTATTAGTCACCCACTACTATCAATATCAGTCAGTCATGAATGTGTTTCTGTGTGATTGCTGTGTGCCAGTTTATCTTATATTAGCTAATTCTTTACCCCCTCTTTATTATTAGATTTTTGTTAAGAAAATTATGCTTCATTAAAAACAATGTTATATACTGATGAGCCAAAACAGTATGACCACTCACAGGTGAAGCGAATAATGTTGATCATCTCCTAACAAGGCCACATCTCAAAGTCTGGGTGAATTAGATGGTAAGCAAACAATCAGTTCTCGTAGTCAACGTGATGAATGCAGGAGAAATGGGCAGGAGTAAAGACCTGAGCGACTTCGACAAGGGCCAAATTGTTATGGCCAGACGACTGGGTCAGAGCATCTCTGAAACGGCAAGGCTTGTGGAGTGCTCCCGTTCAGCAGTGGTGAGCACCTACCGACAGTGGTCCGAGGGGGGACAAATGACAGGGAATTGGGCGCTCAAGGCTCATCGATGCGCGAGGGCAACAAAGGCTGTCCCGTCTGGTCCAAACCGACAGAAGGTCTAATGTAGCACAAGTCACAGAAAATTTTAATGATTGTTACTGAAGGAATGTGTCACAATACACAGTGCATCTTACCCTGCTGCGTATTTGGTTGTGTAGCCACAGACTGGTCAGAGTGCCCATGATGACCCCTGTCCACCGTCAAACGTGCCTACAATGGGCACGCGAGTGTCAGAACTGGACCTGGGAGCAGTGGAAGAAGGTCACCTGGTCCGATGAGTCCCGTTTTCTGTTACATCACGTGGACGGCCGTGTACGTGTGTGCTGTTTACCTGGGGAAGTGATGCCACCAGGATGCACTGTAGGAAGATGACAGAGAGTGTGATGCTCTGGGCAATATTCTGCTGTTATACCCTGGGTATTCATTCATGTGTATGCCAATTTGACACATGCCACCTACCTAAACATCATTGCAGACCAGGTACACCCCTTCATGGCAATGGTATTCCATGATGGCAGTGGCCTCTTTCAGCAGGATAATACATCCTGCCCCAATGCACACATTGTTCGGGAATGGTTTGAGGAACATAATGAAGAGTTCAAGGTGTTGCCCTGACCTCCAAATTCCCCAGATCTCAATCCAATTGAGCATCTGTGGTATGTACTGGACCAACTAGTCTGATCCCAGCGGCTTCACCTCGCAACTTATAGGACTTAAAGGATCTGCTGCTAATGTCTTGGTGCCAGATAACACAGGTCACCTTCAGAGGTCTTGTAGAGTCCATGCCTCAGTGGGTTGGCGCTGTTTTATAATCTCATTATTTATAATCATTTATAATATATTTGACCAAATTGAAATAAAATATAATTTGAATCAATTCGGTTAAATATTGAGGGATATTTTCCAAAATAGCAAAATATGTTTTTTTTTTTTTTTTTTTTGCTATATTCTGTATGGTATTGGCGTTGTTATGCTATAGAATGTTTGCTAGGGCGTTCTGGATGGTTGCTAGGTGGATGCTTACTGGCCTAAGTCAAATGTGCCCACCCTTAACTCTCTGTTATTCTGAAATTCTATTTGTTGAATTCCCTTACCGTAAGTCAGTATGAGCAATTGTAGTAGTGATGCTTACCTAAACAAGCACCACTAAAAATGAGCTTGTACAGTTATGATGACATTTCCATTTTAGAATATACTCACACCTATTTACCACCATACCTTAATGGAGAATACTCTCCCTCGGACTGGAGCTTTATTTTGGAAGAAAAACATACACCTTTATACACTCCTAATAATTAATGTCTCTTGGTGAGACTTGACAGTCAGATTATTTAGCACAGCCAACCGTGTCTTTTAGGGGAATGGACTCCATGTCATGCTGTGACAAATGCAAATTATATTGCATGTGTGTGCGGAGAGCAGTGTTATTTATGATAGCATCGGCTGCTGGGGTAGGTAGAACATCAGAGTTATGTGTTTAACAGAAAAGCCAGGGTTCATATCAAGTGGTCACAGCCCAACAATGCCAGGGTGAGCGGACATGTATTCTGGCTTTCGAATCAAGGTTGCTGCTGATTTCTGCTTTTGATTATTCACAAGATTACTCCCTTACTCTGGTTGTTACAGTTTGTTGGGGTCTATTGCTTGCCACTTGCTAAAAGTAATTATAGAGCAGCATGTGATGACTGTCTGGGAAGATCATCCAGTTAAAGAGAGTAGTTTGCTGGCCATCTGTGCTATTTGTTTAGAATTAGAAAGAGAGAGAGAGAGAGAGAGAGAGAGAGAGAGAGAGAGAGAGAGAGAGAGAGAGAGAGAGAGAGAGAGATAGATAGTGTGGGTTTGTTTAAATGTAATAATTTTACAGTTAGAGTTTGAATGGTCTCGGCCCTTTTAAAAATTCTGTCAATGTATCTATGGGATTTTTCCGATTTTTGATCTTCTGCTGTGTAAAAATCCTAAGTCCGATCAGTTAGAAAAGTCATAGCACACTATTCCAGAACAGTCTGAAGGTCTGTACCAAAATTTGTTGGATGATGCTTTAAAGCTCTTGGAGGAGTTAGTGTTACAAGTTTTGGTCTCGGTTTAGGGATTTTGAAAAGAAAGAAAGAAAGAAAGAAAGAAAAAAACAAGTTTGTAAAATAACATTATGTTGTCTTTGTCAAGCCAACAAAATGCCTGTTTTCTCCCATTAGTTGGACAACCAGATTGTCCTTCCCCAAACTCACGCCATTGGTTCAACCAATATTGCTATTTCAGTCTGATATCTTTCATTGTGACATCATTTACCAATCAACAGTACAAATGCAAATACATTGTCATTATAAAAACACATTACAGCGCAAACAATCTTAATGCTCTTAACAAAAGTCTTCATTTATTTTAAGCAAAATGTGATTTCTTGTTTCTTTTTAGATTTGGGGAGAAATATGCACATGCTCTGTCAACATATTCTCAGGTTTTGTGACATTAAAATGTATACAACATTAGACATGTTTAAGGCATGTAGCTATGACTCTTAAAAGACTTTGCAATTGGCTATCTGGCTATCCACTCCAACCAGCTTTCTAAATGAATTATCAAGAAGCTACTGACCCTTTAAACTTAGGCACATACATTATTCCCTATTGATGAATCAAACATTGAACCAGAGACTCGGTTTGAAAAAAGGTCGCAGCATAATCATTTCTTATTACTCTGGTCACTCAACCATGCTATCTCTACATCACCTAGTCGCCTACATTGGCCTAGTCTCTGTGATTAGTCTGAAATCTATAGTAATACATTGATTATGGCAGTGTGAATCATATATTCATACCTTGATTTCTTAATTCATCAACTTAATATGTATTAATAAAAAATAAAAAATAAAAAAAATTAAAAAAACAGACTGTGTATTCTGATATGCGTTGCATAATTTTAGGGAAAGGGAAGCCAAAGAGAAAGCAATTATATAAATTACACTATCACTGATGTAGCACCGCCCTGCAGTGGAGAGAAGAATGCAATGACTCTGGCCTAAAAGTACTGAAAGGCTGATCTGATGTTCTGATCCATCATCTTCTGAAAGCATAACTTTAAAAACTACAAAACAAACCATAAAACTAACCTCAGATCACCTCTGAGGATTTCAACCAACACTGTGCTGTTGGGATGGTTAGAAACTGAACACGGTATGGAAACTCGTAAAAATCACCTGAAAGCAACACTTAAAAAAAAAATCATATTCTAGTTAGCAGATTCTTTTTTCTGCCGTTATTATAATCTTGACCGCTTAGTCAGACATCGGTAGACTCAAGAATGACATTGAATGGAGAGATATACTGTAGAAGTATAGACTGAGTATCTACTGCTCTTGATGAAGGATGCACTTTTCAGCTGGTAAAACAATATGTTCTTTAGGTATGCAGGTGATTATTAATAGATTCATGACATACTTCCGGGAATATTCCGGACATACACATCTGGGAATGTGGGCATTGTAATGTGACCTAAATATATGATGTAATAACAACTGCGAAACATAATGAACTCTGGTGAATTCTGGTTATCTCTGGTTAAACAATCACAATATAAGCACAAAGAACAACTTTCTTGGTATACTGTATATACTACTAACAGTTGAGCTGCCCGACTCACGGTTCTCTGCAGTTTTTTTTTTTTAAATCCAGCAATTTTTACGTGATGTCTCCTTGGCTATCATGGCATTATGGGTAAATAAAGTGCTCAGTCGATCCGCACTTCAAAATCTTTTCGGAAATAGTAGGTCATCTAGGTATTTCTCGCTTATTGTTTTATGAATACTAAGGATTCGGACATATTACTCCATTGGCATACTGTTTTTGGCGTACTACACAGTAGGGAAGTATAGATATTCGAACACAGTGAGTGAGATGCGACGCAACAGTAAAATACATCTCTCTAGCATATTACCATCTCATGAAAAACAATTAAAAAAACAGCGCAGATGGACTCAAAAGTGTACTCCCTAAGGCAGAAGACAATGCTTGTTTGGGGCCTAACTAAAAGTAGCGATGCTAACTACATTTTTCAGTTGCATGGCAGTAGTTCTTTCACAATAGTAGCCCTTCCAGTAACAAACTACTTTTTTTAACAAATTTTTTTGTCACATATATTGGGCAGCTGAGCGAGGCAAAATGATATGCATTCACCTTAAACTAAACCGTCCTCTCTCTCTCATGTGTAGCATCAGTAAGTCCAAAACATTAAAGGAGTCATGTCGTGAGGAATCAAATTTTCCTTTATATGTTGACATATAAGAGTTCATTCTACTATAAAAACATACTTTAAATTTCAGAACTCAAATCTTCATCCCCAATGCAATAAAAGCATTTATTAAAACCAAGCTGCCCTATGTCACCAGGGGGCCCATTAAAGGAATAGTTCACCCAAAAATGAAACTTTGCTGATAAATTTTCATTTTTGGGTGAACTATTCCTTTAATTCATGATCATCTCTACAGCGAAAAAATATAAATGCCTACTTTACAGCATCGCTCCCTTGGCCCCTCCCACTGGCGCTCTGTTCATACTCAGAGAGGGAGAGAGCAGAACAGACAGGTCTAATGTGGCCTAACTGTTCCTGAACACAAAAGGGAACCCATCTGGACTATTTTGAATTATTTTTGTATATAAGCATGCACTAGACAGACGTCTTTGACCATTGTCATGTATCTCAGGCCGCTTTTAAAAGACACGGTGTCAAGTTAAAACTTTGAAAAGGAGAAGCCATTTGGTTTCATTCAGCTGCTGTGCCTCTTGTTGTTTTGAGCAACATCTGCACCCATCTGTGCTATTTTTAATTGTTGGTGTATGTAAACATGCACTAGATGGACGTCTTTGACCGTCTTGATGTGTTTCAGTGCAGGATGATACCGGAAATTGGATGTGTGTAAGTCTAGTTCACGCTGTGCTTTGGACTATGTACAGTATGTGCATCATGTGGATGTGTCTTCAGTGTATTTCGGCATGGATAGAATGTTTTTTCAGCTCATATCAGTGTGAATTGCTTGTGAAACAGTCATAAAATGATTCAAGCTTTGCAAAGGAACTTTTAATGAAGGATGGGGCAGTTAAAAACACTTGGACCTGATTGCAAAACCGTAAGTAAACAGTTCCATTCATAAATATTTCAAATGTCATAACTCTTTGATAGTTTATGGTGCTGACACCATGTCTACACCAGGTGTGTCCGTTGACGCGACGCGACAGCTTGAGGCTGTCTCCACATGGACACTTCGACACGGACATAAACCATTTATTTGTGTTGTTGGCAGTAGTAGCGCCAGTGTGTGCAGCACAGAATGGAACGGGACAACGGATGCTTCCTGTGTAAACAGAATCATTGATTATAATGGGTTCTATTTCTATCTTTTGACACGATGCACCTCTCGTGTCTGGTGTAGACAGGATGTGTGTTGACAGTTGTGCTTGAGATGAACAGTTTAATATATTTGGATGCAATGTGTTGGATGCACGTTATGTGTAAACCCTGAATTTAGTTTTATTATGTTGTGGAGCTTGTTCAATCTCTTCTGACTGAGTTTCAAATATGGCTGAATTCGAGGGGCTGCACAATGTTAGCCAATCATAACAGTGGGCGTTTATGTTGACGTTTAAAGGAGGCACTTAGGCCAAAACCGAGTGTTTCAGACAGAGGGCCAGAAACAAGGTTGAAAATGGTCATATATTTCTAAATTATGACTGCTTTGGTGCAACCAAAAAATAAAAAAAAATCAGTGGACCTCAGGGAAGACAATAAAACTGTATAAAAAAGAGCATTTCAAAACCCTTTTAAGTGAATCGGTTCGTTTGGATGGCTCATGTAAATGAACCAGTTCAAATAAACAATTCACCATTTCATTTGAGCCCCTGTGCAGATGTCGCTGCGTCTTTATTATCTAAAGTGAAATATTTAGTTAATTAGTAAATATATTTTCGATTCAGTTAATAAAATAAGGTGTTTTATTTAGTATAATTTTTTGTTTTTGTTTTCAAAGCTCAATTAAGTATAAGTAAAGAATTTGGTGTAAATTTATTTGTTGTATTTATGTTCAATTTAGCCCTAATTGTTTAAGACCTTCTTCATTAAAATTATGAAATGCATTTGCAAGCAACTGCTCTTGGTTATCCGATATTTGATGCTGTACATCGGTTGAAAAACTCTCATTGTGGAAGCTCCCACGCATTCCAGACGTCACCAGACTCCTGATCGCTGTGGGAATCTCCTCCCAGTGTGAATGGTACACATATGCATGCCCACTTATGCATACGAAATTAGACATTTCATTTGCATAATTGAATCCGAAAGGAACCGAATACCCTTGTCAAAGCACACAAATCAATGAAAAAAAAAAGCCTGAGAGGGACTCTCAATAGAATAGTATCCTGGATCAGTCTGCAGCAGAAGTACTTCAGCACTGCATGGGGCCCACTAAGATGAGACTGCAGGGTCAGTATGTTTTGGTTAAGAGGCACCTAGTCGGTTATGCAATCTCAATGTCTAAAAGCCAAAAATCCCAACACCAGGTTAAAAAAAATTTATAGTACATTTGTTTTCGATTGAATTTCACCCAAATATATGATTTTAAACTTTACACAGTGTAATTACAAAAAACAGTCACTTCTGATACTGACCAATTGATGTCAGTGCTTCTTCCAAACAATCACAATGGTTACAAAAATGCACCATTGCAACCATAGTTTCTGCTAAAATACTATAGTTACAACTACAGTGAATGCTACACAATTTAACTGTTGCAACTTGGTGTTAGAGAAATAATAATAATAATAAAGATTATAATAAAAATTATGAATTAAACAAAATGGCAGATTTGCTGAAAATCTTCTTATACTGATAATGAGATCCAATGATCATGTATAGTTTTCTAATACCCTGATAGCACATGTACATCACACGGACGTCAATTTGATGTGTGTGTTTTCAACTGGTATTTTTTATGTTCTTTGCTCATCTGCAATACGTCTATAAGACATATGCCAGTAGTTATGTCTTGGCTGTCAATTAGACATTCAGCAGATGTCTTTGAGACATTTATGACTTAGAATGTTTGTAAATCTGATCTTTTTAACATGTTTAGCAGATGTTAATTAGATTGTAATGCTTTCCAGATGAAAAGATCTAAAACATACATCTCGGAGATGTACGTGTGCTATCTAGGTAGATTTCAAAAGCCTTTGAGATAGCTAATACATTGAACTGTTTCCTGATAGCACACGTACATCACCAAGACGTCTATTTGATGTGTGTTTTCATCTGGAAGACGTATTTGTTAGATTGCTGGTTGAAGACATTTCCTCTTGGATGTCAGATTCAATAGTTCACCAAAATTAGACATTCAACAGATGTCTTTGAGATGTTTATGATTTAGAATGTATGAAAATCTACTCTATTTAAGATGTTTATCAGATGTTAATTAGAATGTAATACTTTCCAGATGAAACTTGGATATGAACGTGTGCTGTCTGGGTTGGTAATCATTCATAACTTTATAATTCATAGATTCAAATATATACCCTTCCCTTTATGTTGATTACCTGTGCAGCAATACAGTATACTGTATCTAAAGAACAAAAAAGCAACATAAGAGCTTAAATACAACGTCATCTTCCCAATTACAGCTATTGGCCCTTGAAGTTGGTTCAATCTTAATGCAAAGATCATTTTGAGCTCATATTATATAGTATATAATTTGAGATGCTTATCAACATAATGCGTAACCACCATAGACTCTGAGGGGGATGCGTGGACGGCCAAGATGGATTTGTGTTCAACCAATGTTTTTTTTAGGTATAGTTCGCCCAAAACTCACCCACAATGTTACAAACTTTTGACACACAAAAGAGGAGATTTAAGTCAGAATGACACCCTCAGTCACCATTAATTTTTGTAGTATGGCAAAAAGATGTAATGAAAGTGAAGGGTGACTGATGCTGTAAGTACCTAACATCTTCTTCTGTGTTCCACCAAGGAAAGAATAAAGTTATAAAGGTTTTGAATGCCATTTTTGGGTGAACAATTCTTTCAAACAATACATTCGGTCCCACCAATTCTGAATATGCTGTTACAGTCTTGCCCATCAAACATTCAGCCTTGCTAGCATCCATAACTTGCAATTATCAGATAAGAAAACAACGTCAACATTCTTGTTTTTTGTCAGAGTTTTTATTGCCCGCTGAATTTGAACATGAGTGCTTCACTTGACACTTGTCAACAGTTTTAATGAAACTTCCCCAATCCACATTCCTAGCATCCTCCCCCCAGCCAATCCTATCTCTGATTCTCTCCCTCTTTTCATTAGCCTCTTACAGGGTCACGGATGAGGCCCTGTCAGCCAGGCTGAGGTAGCAGCCATCAGAGGCCCACCCTGGAGAAAAAAAGCATGTGCTATCCCTCTCCGTCCCATCCAGCCCCAGTCAAAGGTTCAAAGCCGTGCCTTTAAAACAGAAAGTAGTGTGTGTGTGTTGGCTCCCCTCCCATGCAGGGTCACAGCTTGGCTGGAGTTGGAGCTGGGGAGATGAGAGGACCGAGCAGCTGGGGGAGGCAGAGGTTCTCACATGAAAGATCCGCGGGAGAGGAGAGAGTACCAGATCCAGACACAACACAAGGGATCAGACTGGCCCCCCATCCCCCTTAGTTGCAACACTTCCCACCAAAGAACAGCTGGAATGTGACCTGTTCCAGAACAAAGGTCAGGACTGACTGACAATAGAATCCATCGTGGTGGGGGGTGGGACTGCTGTTCTATCATAAAATATGTTGCCCCTTATCAAAGCGCATTCAAAAATGCCTTGTGAAGATTCGAAACCCAAGCTTCACCTGTTTACTTGTTCTCAACAAGTGCAATCTTAAAGAACATGTCTTTAATCGCCTCTCTGGTGGTGTTCCATAAATGTTTATTACACTTTAAACTGCTCATAGAATAATAGTTATAATCTCATTATATGTTTGCCATTGTATGATTTGACAAAAAAACATGTAATATACTTTGTAAAGCACATACATAGAACTACCTTTGTTTCAATTTATGGTAGTAACATAATGGTATGGTGTTACAATAAATAGATGGAACACAGTTAAATGATTACAGTGTGAAATACTATTAATTATAATAAGGTGCAAGAGTATTTAATATGTCATATGTTTTTTTTAGTTTAAGTATGACATGGCTTTCATATTTAATGAAATCTTTATGAAGTATAAATAGAGTTTTTAGGTTAGTAAAGTTTAACCACTTGTTTCAACATTCAACCAAAGATTTGAGATCGTTCTGATACAGGTAGATCTGGTTTAATACAACATACATGGCTTTTTAGTCAAACTAAAATAACTGTACTTCTCACACTACAACATGTACAGTAGATGTACATAAGGTAATACTTTTGTATGAAATGGTCTCTCAATAGATAATTCAAGCAGCTCCAAGCTGCAGAAGAAGAACCAGTATGATATATGACTGTAGAATCTACAAGTTGCTTTTTGCAAAACAGCAAAAATCAGTGTGTCTGCTCCATGAAGAAAAGCAGGTGAGAGGCAGGGACATTGGTTTAGGACATCCAGAGAAAAAGGTTGGTGTTGCATCGTAAGCCCCCTAGTACTTCATGCTACTGAACTCCTTTAGGACGTCACAAGTCTTTTTGTTGATAACCTCACGGAGTTTGTGAACTCGCCACACGCTGGAAGTGGCCACAAAGCTGTCGGGCTGCAGCATGGCCATGCCGTTGTGAACGTCCCCCATGATGATCATCTGACCCTCTGCTCTTGTTATGTTTGGACAAGGACAGTTCCAATCCACATTGAGCAGCGCCACTTCCAGAGGTTCCTGCCCGAAGAAGCGAAGCCCCATCTTCTCGTCCTTTAAGATCTCCTCTACCATGATGAGCACGTGTCCAGAGTCATGGTCCTCCGTCAACTCCGAAATATGACCCAAGACCACAAAGTCGCTCGTGCAGAAGCTGGGGACCATCTTCTGTCGGGGTTTGCACACCTTACAGTTGTGGGTCTTGGGGAAGGGGCACATTTCCTCACAAGCTTCCTTGCTCTCAAAGTTGTTCTCGTTTCCGCCACAACCTCCATAAACAAATGACTGGCATTTCTTGACTGCATAGCTATATGCCCAACGTGGTTTGTAAGCCTTGCAGGGTCCTTGCACACTAGGTAAGGAGCAAATTGCCGCTAGTTCCACTCCACATGACAACATGCATGACTCGTAAGAGTTGAAATGATTTCTGTTTTTGTTGCACTGGCTGTATGTAAAGGTGAAGCAGTTGTTGCGTTTGGGTTCATAGTACCAACTAAGATTCTCCTCCCCGCAGTCACCCAGATCAGGTGCTTTCAGGCACTCTTCGGCTGGTAGGCGCATGGAATTAATCAATGGCTGGTTTTTGGTCTGCTCTCTATGAACCACAGAGAGCGAGAAATTAACCTGAATGGAGCCTCCTTGGTTCTTGGCAGTGCAGGTGTAAATGCCGGCATCCTGGGTCTGGGCATTGTATATCACCAGCTGGTCAATGTTGGTAACCACTATGTTTCCTAGCACGTGGTTGGATCGCAGAATGGTGTTCTCCTTGCCTTCAATCTGTTTATCCCAAGTAATCACTGGCTTGGGCTTGCCCGTCACCTCGCACAGGAAGCTAGCTGTTTCGCCTACAAACACAAAGTGGTGCACTGGATTGCTGACCATGATGGGACGTTGAACGTCCATGGGCGTGGTCTCAAGATGGGCGGGAGTGGGTCGGATGGTGGTCTCCTCTGGGAGAGGGCTGGTGTTGGACAAGCTGAAGTGGAACCTACAGGTGACCTCGGTGAGGGTGACGCCCCTGGTGCAGGCCTCGGCATCCATGTAGCATTTGCTGAAGTAAGTCATCCCATCTGAGGCGCAAGTGAACATGGGTTCCCGCCCGCAACGGTCCCGACACTTGCACACCGGCTGGCCGTCCCAGATGTCACACTCAGAACCCTGTTGGGTGCACATGAATTTGACACAGGTCATTCCTTTAGGCAACCCCACTGGACCTTTCTGACCCTGAATGTCCATGTAGCGAGCAGCCACACAGCTTTTGAGTCCGCAAACATTTGCACAGCATTTCTCAAATGGCTCACAGTCCTGGAAGAACAAAGGATTACATCAATTGGAGTGTGCTCAATGTTTGTATAAATTAATAAGAGGGGTAGTTCACTCAAAAAATATGAATTGTGTCGTCATTTACTCAACCTCATGAGGTTCATGTATGACTTTTCTCCTTCCATGAAACACATATGGAGATGTTAGACAGAATGTAAATATCAGTCACCATTCACTTTCATTGTGTGGAAAAAAAATAATGTTGACAGGCTGTCAGTCCCTTACATTCTGCCTTATCTTTTTTTTTTTTAAGTTTTTTTTTTAAGTCTTTCAGGTTTGGAATATCATGAAGGTAAATGAAATTAAATTTTTGGGTGAACTATTTATTTAACATGTTTGAAGCTAATGTATGACTGCTAGCAAATCAGTTATATCAAAGCTAGCACAGGCTAATTAATTTTTTAATTTTGAAGAATTAGAAAACTATTTTTACATTTATGCATTTGGCAGATGCTTTTACCCAAAGCAACTTACAGTGCACTTATTACAGGGACAGTCCCCCTGGAGCAATCTGGAATTAAGTGCCTTGCTCAAGGACACAGTGGTGATGGCTGTGGGGATTGAACCAGCAAACTTCTGATTACCTGTTATGTGCTTTAGCCCACTACGCCACCACCACTCCCATAAGTTCATAAAAGGCATGCAGTTGCTTAGGGATTGTTGCACTCAAGGTTATTGTCATAAACTAAATCTAAAACTAAATGTAAAAAAAAACATTTTTGTAAACTGAAATAAAAATTAAAATCAACATAATTGGAAAAACTGAAACTAAACTGAAATACATTTTCACGGCTCTGAAAAAAGTAAACTAAAATATAAAATAATCGTAAAAAATATTTAGTTTTCGTTTTTGTTACGATAGGTTTTTAAACCTTTAAACTTGCTATCACCTTAATACGAAGATGGCACTAGGCAGCGATAGCGCTAGCAGATGGCCTATTGCCCTCATTACATTAGCAAAGACAGAGCAGGAGGGAATCACTACAGTACATCATGGAGAGAAGCAAAGCAGGTAGAAAACTAAGGTGACCAGAAGTCGGTCCCGGATTTATGAGGTGCGTTCCGGTGTCCCGTCATTCTCTAACCAGGACAGGGAGGGAAGTGGACGGCCAGATGCACAACAATAAGACAAGTAAATCACAGTAACTTGTTTGAGAAACAGATTCCTCACAGGTCTTAAACTAGCAGCTTCTAAATGCCAAAGACCTGCATTGCTGCAAGAGGATTCTTGGACAAACAGAAAATACAACATTTATTTATATAGGAATATCCATTTGTAACATTCTAAATCGTCTCTAAACTACATAATGTGCATTGTGACTGAAACACATTCCTGTTTCAGGTTTATTCTCATTCACGTATGTCCATGTATTTTGGCTATTAAGTTAACATACTATACAAAACTAATATAATGCAATATCATAGAGGAGGACATTTATCCTCTATGATATTGCAGCAATTATCCAGATATGGAATGAGATTAACATAAACATTTCACACAGTGTTTAGTGAGAGATATGATTGATTCAAACACTAATAGTGGTTGGTCTGTAAATGTATAATTGTATCACAGTTGTAATAATAAAATCTTAATTAATATTATGGTTATTTAACATATTGAGATATTATTATAAAGTAAATTGTAGCACTTGGTTACATTATGTTTTGTGATTTCTCATACCTTCTTTATATAACACCCATCTCTTGAACACTTTTGGCCTCCAGCGGGAGAGACAGGGCAGAGAAGAACAGTACAGCACCGTGAGCGAGAATGTTACCCGCTAGAACAGTTTATTTTGAACAAGAGGGGTGAATGTTTACAGAATTTAATGCGAGAGTACAATACCGAACTGATGCGGATTGATAGAAGCGGGATAGCCCGTCTGTGCGCACGATGGTGCGAGGAACCGGATGGCGGAAAAAAAAAAAAAATGTTACGTGAAAAGTCAAAAGAAGATCGCAATGTATGTAATGGTAACTATTTCAGATATTATTAATAAAACATGGGAACTTGTTGTGTGGGCATTTTTTTACCCCCATATTTTGAATTTTGGGGATATTTTTATCAATTTCAGTAGCATTTTTGTCACGAGTCCCCATTACTTTCCGACACTATTGGCATTGTATCTTTCTAAGGTATATAAAAAGTTTGTTTTAGACATATAGTAATAAGTAAACAAGTTATCCCCACATATATGTCAAACTACATTGTGTTGATGTTTGACACAGTTAAAACATTGCCTACCTTAAAAGCAAGTGAAGTTTAATCAGTGGTTAAACTTGTTCAAACGGTTTCCCTCGTACCTGAATGAACGGCTCCTTTCCGTAATAAAATGAAATATGCAGAAAATCACAGTATTACAGTTCTTGTACAGTGACAGGGCAGAAAGTCTTGGAGAAGCTAGAGAAGAGAGGACACTGGCGGCAGTTTATGCAAACTGCTGTGCTCATGATGCTGTACCCTGTGGGCTTCCATCGTGCCGTGCACAGCGCGTTTTAGTTTATAAACAGATTTAGCGCTTAGAACTTTCTTCTTTGCAAAAATTCAGAAATATTATGTAATTTTTTGTACTTTGTAATTGTGGTGAAAAAGTTGAATACTTCATTTTTAATAAACTCAAGTAAAAGTACTATTACTTATTTGTACTTAAAAAAAGTTGAAAAATTTGAAAAATTTACTCAAGTACTGTAACAAGAGTATTATACAGTATAAACAGTATATATATATATATATATATGCATGTATTGTGAACTCCCCAGGTGTTCCAGTTTGAGACTTTCAAAATCTGGTCACCCTATACACAATATTCTCAGCTGTATTTCACAAGGTGGGCGGAATTTCCGGTTAGCTAGCGGAAGTGCGACTGGTTAGTGTTTTGTTTGTAGAAGGTCTCTGCCTGCTTGCGTGTCATGCGGTTAGATTCTTGCTTTTTAAATGTTGTAAGATGTCATCCCGGACAATGTGTGCAATTAATGATTATCCTAATATGAAATTCAGTTGGTCTTATTAAAATGAAGACTTGAAATATTAGAAGTATTATTTAAAACTGTACATTTGTCCAGCTATATGACCCACGTTGCAGAATATAGAATTCTGCAACGAATACAGAATTCTGTTTTCCCCATTCTATATCACTTGATATAAAAACTAAAATAAAAACTAAATGTAATGAAAAACTAAAACTAACAAAAAACTAAACTTAATTGGAGCGAAAAATTTAAAACGAAATAGAAATAAAAATTAATTTAAAATTTAAAACTATTATAACCTTGGTTGCACTCATCTTGCCAATCATCCATCAATCACTGATGTCTTTAAAACATATTTAATAAGACATTTTCAAGTGTCATAGTGACTGAAATGCATGACTTAATATAAATGTAATGACATATGGATGCATGGTGATATTGCAGACGTTTTAGGCTACTTTATCATGAAATTATATGGTACGAAATGTAAATTAAATGCTACAGTGGTTATGTTGTGCTAACAGCATGCAGAAAATTAACATGGTAACCATAGTTTCTGCCAAAATAGCATAGCTAGTGCAACTATTGATACCACTGTGAGATAATAAATTAATATTGGAGCAGAATTAGAAGCATTCAAATATGTTTTAATGATATTTACAGTATTATTGGAGTAGCAATAGGCTAGTTGTAGAAACTATGATTATCATGGTACATTTTTGTTTTACTTGTAATATGGTTAACATGGTATATTTTTTAAACAAGCAATCCCTTATAAAAATATACCATGTTAACCATGTTTTCACCAACATGCCACAGTTACTAAGTTATTGTTATTACTGTAAAATCATAAATTAATATGGGTACTCCTTGTTATTTTAAACAAAACATTTTTGTCAATGTAATTTTTTATTTTTATGACAGTTGTGGCTAATACCAAGTTAATACAGTTTTATTTTAGTATCAAAAACTATTAGTATTTTTACGGAAACTATGATTATAGTAGTTTTATTTTACTATCAATAACTATAGTAACAATGGTATTTTGTCGGAAACTAGGTTACCATGGTACATTTTTAGTTTAGTTGTATTATGGCCATACGATGCAAAACTTACATATGAGACAGGAAGCTGATACGTATAAATGAGAGTGCTGAACTCACCTGATCGGACTCGCACTCTCGCATGCAGGTGCTCATGGCATCCACCCACAGGTTCGGGTTCATCTCGTTCGGACACATTCCCGCGTGAGAATAAACCACTTTGGACACTGGCATCATTGGCATAGCTCGTGCGCGTAAGTCCAAACGCCAGACGCACAACTGTCCCAGTAAAAACCAGATCCATCTGGGAAAGAGCATCCACCACATATCCACGCGATAGAAATTGCGTTCAAAAATATAAACTTTCCAAGTGTGAAAAACAACCAGTGTCCGCCAAAATAACGCGTAAAATTGGGCAGATATACAGTAAGTGGGGACCTTGGATAAAGTCGAGGACGTCTGATCCGTTCAAGAGGCTCGTGGAGTGGAGGAGAGGTCGATGCGCCGCGCTACATTCATTAGTGCGGGGAGATTATAGGTTGAGGGTTTAACCCTATGACTTAACATTTAATATACTTGGTTTCAACCCGTCCACTCTGTATTTTAGCAAATATATCCATGGCAGGTACAGTTAAAAAGCACACTAACTAATATCTTCGACATTTAAGAAGCACAGTGGCACCTGCATGAACACCTTTTAACCCTACACTACCCAACAAAAAGTCTTGCTATGTTCAGAATGGAATACTAATGCTGAAAGGCATATTGCACACACTGCATTTTTTAAGCAAAAGCACTGAAGCAGTATGCAATGATAAACATTTCAAAAGGAAGTTACTACATGGTTACATGATCTTACTATGTTGCAGGTTTAGTTTAGCCAGCGGCATCCAGTTATCATCTAAAAAATAAATAGTTAGCATTTATTTATTTATTATAATTTTATTAATTTTTTTTATTCCCTTTTCTCCCAATTTGGAATGCACAATTCCCACTAATAAGTAGGTCCTCGTGGTGGCTCAGTTACACACCTCAATCCGGGTGGCGGAGGACAAGTCTCAGTTGCCTCCTCTTCTGAGACAGTCAATCTGCGCATCTTATCACGTGGCTCGTTGTGCATAACACCGCGGAGACTCACAGCATGTGGAGGCTCATGCTACTCTCCGCGATCCACGCACAACTTACCACACACCCCATTGAGAGCGAGAACCCCTAATCGTGACCACAAGGAGGTTACCCCATGTGACTTTACCCTCCCTAGCAACCGGGCCAATTTGGTTGCTTAGGAGACCTGGCTGGAGTCACTCAGCACGCCCTGGATTCGAACTCGTGACTCCAGAGGTGGTAGTTGTGGGGAAACATAGTCTATAGTTAGCATTTTTAAAGCTGAAGCAAAAATGTCAACATGAAACCAAAATTGATCTTAATTCTCTTAATTCACTTTGCTGGTCTTACTGTGCATGATTCATCTATGTATGTTATTCTGGCAAAATGTAACAACTTGTCTCTTAAATGGCTGACTTCACAGATTTCCCTTGTTTTCCAACCCTCCCCTCCAAACGCCTGCTCCATTCTGGTATGCAACACCCACTTTTCACAATCCAATAAATTCCTAATGGATAAAAGTCCAGCCCAATATTTTTTTCTTGTTGAAGATCCTGTTTCACTTCTGAAATATGTCAGATTACGGAAATAAAATGGGTTGCAAACACAGTTTCATGTTGACTTTAACGTAATCCTTTCAAGTAATGAGTCAAGAAAGATGCAGTTAATATTTACTCACTATTTATCTATTTATCACTCTGGAATGGAACGTCAGTATGAGCTACAATATTTGAGTTACAGTATTCTATGTAGTATGATATGTTGAATACTGCACATCTTTCTAAATGTAGCATATTATCCTGCAGAAATAGTAGTATGGTATCGTTCTATGCTGAACATAGCCATTTTTACATGAAGAATCACTCTTAAAATTTATGCAAACACACCGTATTTAAATGTCACACAATAATTTAAAGTTGTATAGCATCTACGTTTTAATCCTTCAGTAACACTCACCCAAGAGATAATTTATTTTTACTCTGACTTCAGTAGACATGGGAAAGTTGACTCCAGCTGTGAGGTATATTAAAGGGGTCATTTGGTTCAAAGATGCAGCCTATGCTGTCAGCAGAAAGGGCAGTAAAGACCAGACCTACATACAAAACGGTCACACAACATGTATCCCCCTAATATTTTGTAGTTTTTCATTAGACTCATCAACGTCACTTTAAAAGCAGATGCTACATAGGGGAAAGTATTTGGTTGTTTTTTCTTGGAGATTTAGTTACGAAGTACAGGTGCATCTCAATAAATTAGAATGTCGCGGAAAAGTTCATTTATTTCAGTAATTCAACTCAAATTGTGAAAATCGTGTATTAAATAAATTCAATGCACACAGACTGAAGTAGTTTAAGTCTTTGGTTCTTTTAATTGTGATGATTTTGGCTCACATTTAACAAAAACCCACCAATTCACTATCTCAAAAAATTAGAATACATCATAAGACCAATAAAAAAAAACATTTTTAGTGAATTGTTGGCCTTCTGGAAAGTATGTTCATTTACTGTATATGTACTCAATACTTGGTAGGGGCTCCTTTTGCTTTAATTACTGCCTCAATTCGGCGTGGCATGGAGGTGATCAGTTTGTGGCACTGCTGAGGTGGTATGGAAGCCCAGGTTTCTTTGACAGTGGCCTTCAGCTCATCTGCATTTTTTGGTCTCTTGTTTCTCATTTTCCTCTTGACAATACCCCATAGATTCTCTATGGGGTTCAGGTCTGGTGAGTTTGCTGGCCAGTCAAGCACACCAACACCATGGTCATTTAACCAACTTTTGGTGCTTTTGGCAGTGTGGGCAGGTGCCAAATCCTGCTGGAAAATGAAATCAGCATCTTTAAAAAGCTGGTCAGCAGAAGGAAGCATGAAGTGCTCCAAAATTTCTTGGTAAACGGGTGCAGTGACTTTGGTTTTCAAAAAACACAATGGACCAACACCAGCAGATGACATTGCACCCCAAATCATCACAGACTGTGGAAACTTAACACTGGACTTCAAGCAACTTGGGCTATGAGCTTCTCCACCCTTCCTCCAGACTCTAGGACCTTGGTTTCCAAATGAAATACAAAACTTGCTCTCATCTGAAAAGAGGACTTTGGACCACTGGGCAACAGTCCAGTTCTTCTTCTCCTTAGCCCAGGTAAGACGCCTCTGACGTTGTCTGTGGTTCAGGAGTGGCTTAACAAGAGGAATACGACAACTGTAGCCAAATTCCTTGACATGTCTGTGTCTTGATGCCTTGACCCCAGCCTCAGTCCATTCCTTGTGAAGTTCACCCAAATTCTTGAATCGATTTTGCTGGACAATCATAAGGCTGCGGTTCTCTCGGTTGGTTGTGCATCTTTTTCTTCCACACTTTTTCCTTCCACTCAACTTTCTGTTAACATGCTTGGATACAGCACTCTGTGAACAGCCAGCTTCTTTGGCAATGAATGTTTGTGGCTTACCCTCCTTGTGAAGGGTGTCAATGATTGTCTTCTGGACAACTGTCAGATCAGCAGTCTTCCCCATGATTGTGTAGCCTAGTGAACCAAACTGAGAGACCATTTTGAAGGCTCAGGAAACCTTTGAAGGTGTTTTGAGTTGATTAGCTGATTGGCATATCACCATATTCTAATTTTTTGAGATAGTGAATTGGTGGGTTTTTGTTAAATGTGAGCCAAAATCATCACAATTAAAAGAACCAAAGACTTAAACTACTTCAGTCTGTGTGCATTGAATTTATTTAATACACGAGTTTCACAATTTGAGTTGAATTACTGAAATAAACGAACTTTTCCACGACATTCTAATTTATTGAGATGCACCTGTATATTAAGTTTAGTGCTGTCAGTCGATTAAATTTTTTAATCACGATTAATCGCATAATTTTATGTTGTTAATCGCTATTAATCGCAGATTTTGAAAGCGCTGAAATCTGACCCTATATATATTTATTTTCCTGTCAAAGTGCATTTATTTCCATCTTAGGAAACTAAACATAACAATGTGTAACAATATAATGCTTTCTTAACATTTTCCAAACAAAGCCTTCCACAGTATATAGATAGAAATGCACTAAAATAGCACCAATTCAAGTACCACTAAACGTTTCCCAAAGTCTAAGTGGGAGTTTGACTAATTGAAAAAACTAGTTTCCACATAGGTTGCATATTCATTGCAATGGGCATCAAATCTCTTAAACTCTCATCCTCCACAATATTAATTTGTGTGGTGGTGACGTAGTGGGCTAAAGCACATAACTGGTAATCAGGTTGCTGGTTTGGTCCCCACAGCCACCACCATTGTGTCCTTGAGCAAGGCACTTAACTCCAGGTTGCTCCAGGGGGAATGTCCCTGTAATAAGTGCACTGTAAGTCATTTTGGCATAAATGTAAATGTAATCTACTGGCAGACTGTGGCTATCCTCTTTGTTACAGTAATCGTGTAGCCACGTTCATGATTGGTGTCAGTGCCAGCATCAAGTGCTACTTTGAACTGCACATGAAAAGCGCTCACAGACAAAAGCATCTCATTCTGCAGTTTGCTGATAGTTAAGACTCGACGTGCTTCTGTGGTCATTAAAATGCACCTTACTTAGACTAAGTAAGTCCCATCTGGGCTTGTTTTGTACATCTAATAGTGTTAAGAGGTCCATTCTTCATCATTTTATTAGTGACATGGAAGTGCTGTTGTGTGTGTGTATTTGTGGTGTGTGCGTCAGTGTAATGACTCCGGGCACACACATTGACACATTACAAAGGCTCCGCCCTCCCAACAAGTGTTTACGTTGGTTTTTGGCATATTAACGGTAAATGCGTTAATTGCAATTAAGAAAAATCGATGTGTTAAACTTTTTAAATTAATCCTGACAGCTCTAATTAAATTAGATTGTTATTAACTTGATAGCACACGTACATTGCCCAGATGTCTATTTGATGTGTGTGTTTACATCTGGAAGACATTTTTTTTTTTTTTTACGTTGTTTGCACATCTGCAATACGTCTATTAGACTTATGTCAATAGTTATGTCTCGGATGTCAATAAGACATTCAGCAGATGTCTTTGAGATGTTTATGATTTAGAATGTTTATGCCACAAATGCTGTCGATTGAGCTTAACTTGTATTGAACCCAGAATAATACTTTTAATCATGCCGAAATAAGGGGACACAGCTCTAAACTATTTCGTAAGGCTAAATAAATAACATATGGCTTGTTTTAGTATGGTTAACCAACTTGACATGAACTCAATCTTTCAACTCCTTGAGACCCTTCAGCTGCAGCTTCAACTGAGGATGCAAATGCAGTCTCATAAAAACTGGATAGTTAACAGTATATCAAATCCAACTTTCATATGACCATGAAAGTGACATACTGCGAATTAACAGAAATAAGAAGCTTTCACCATTAAAACCAAATTTGTACACCTCAATAGGTGCTTCCTCGTAATGTGAATATTTAGTTTAAAGGGTTTTTATTGGGGAGGTATTAACACTCTGTATGCATGAGCTTTCCACCTGCAGGATGGTCATTAAAAACAATGAACATGTTATAACCTCTCATCAGCTCATTATATCATGTGACACTCAGACAAAAGAGGAAACACAGCAGTCAGTTAAGCTTCGGAGGTTAGACAGTGTCCAAAAAGCAACCCCCCCCCCCCCACGCATGCAGGGTACCAGTGATTCAGTATCACCATCAATTCTGAACACAGCAGGTTCATCTTATGCAAGAGGTGTCTTGCCCCTGAGGTGAAGAATATCTGCAACAACATCTGGAGGACACATGGGATCTGTTTTTCTTTTTAAAAATGTGCTCCATACATAAATTTCCTCAGTCATGCTGTGTTTCAGACAAAATATCCACTATATAAAAAATAGGCATACCAGTACAACAAAAAACACCGTTATAATAATGAATGGGACGTGGTTGTTTAATTCAGATAGTAATGCATCTTTCAAATAATGACAACATGAAAAATACGACTTTGAAATCCCTCATTCAATAAGCAATTAAATATTCATATCCATTGCATTGATTTAGAATACATATTGAAAATAGCAGTCCACAGATTCTATTTGAAAACGTTATTTTTACTGCTTCCGGTCACATGAAAGTATTCTTACGGGTTCAGTACAAGTTAAGTTCAATCGACAGCATTTGTGGCATAATGTTGATTACCACAAAAAATAATTTTGATTTGTCCGTCCTCTTCTTAAAAAAAAAGAAGCAAAAATCAAGGTTATGGTGAGGCACTTAAAATAGAAGTGAATGGGGACAATGGGGAGGGTTTAAAAGCAAACATGTGAAGCTTATAATTTTATAAATGCACTTACATGAATTCTTTTGTTAAAACTCATGTATGATTTGAGCGGTAAAGTTGTGTAAATTGTTATTTTTACTGTCATTTTAGGGTTTGTTGACATTACATCGTCATGGCAATGAAGTTGTAAAATTAGCTATAACTTTACACAGAAAATGTTGGTAAGAGACTTTATCACACTAAAATCATGTTAACATGCTGTGACAAGGAGGAGGGTGGGGCCGGGCCGTGACTATGCACGCCCGACCCCCAATCGGGCTAATCAGCCGAGGAGAGGGATAAATGCAACGAGATGCGGCAGTTTGAGAGAGAGAGAGCTACAGGCAGCTGCTCTGTATGCATTTACGTTTGTGTGTCTTTGTGTTTAAGTTTATTAAAAACATTACTTTGATGCTTCGTCCGGTTCCCGCCTCCTCCTTTCCCAACCTTAACCTTATTACATTGGTGCCAAAACCCAGGAAGGAGGAGGGATGTGCCATCGTAGAGTCCTCGCCACTACCATCCACCCCAAAGGAGCTGCCACGGCCATCCGCCGGGGGACGGAGGAGTTGCTACTGGCTGCCTGGATGCAGAGGAACGGCCGCCATCCGCGAGGGGAGGAGGGGCTCACTGCCAGCCGCCTGGAGCGGTGGGGCCACTGCCAGGGGCGGAGGAGTTCTCTACCAACCGCCGAAATGCGGAGGGGTGTTCCATCCGCCAGGGGTCGGAGGACAGGCTCCGGTCCGCCTGGGGAGGAGCGGCTGTTGTCCACCAGAGGGTGGAGGAGTGATCGAGGACCAGGCGACAGCGTGTCTGGGAACCGGGCCGTGACTACTCACGCCCGGCCCCCAGTCGGGCTAATCAGCCGAGGAGAGGGATAAGTGCAACGAGACTTGGCAGTTCGAGAGAGAGAGAGAGAGCTACAGGCTGCTGCCCTATATGCATTTATGTTTGTGTTTTTTTGTGTTTAAGTTTATTAAAACATTACTTTGGTGCTTTGTCCGGTTCCCGCCTCCTCCTTTCCCAACCTTAACCTTGTTACACATGCATATTGTTTATATCTTGTGGCTATACTTTTGAAATAGTGAGTATTTTAATGTTTAGAGATTGGCCCCATTCACTTCCATTGTAAGTGCCTCACTTGAACCCAGATTATGCTTTTAAGAAAAGGAAGGGCAAAATAATTTTTTGTGGTAATCAACATTATGCCACAAATGCTGTCCATTCAGCATAACTTGTATTGAACCCAGAATATTCCTTTAACATAATTTTTGTGTAATAAAATTGCATATTAACCATTGGTATAAAGTTATATAAAAAATTATATGATGACATTACCGGTAAAACCTGTAAGCAATTTTATTTGATTTTATTTGAAAACCTGTAAGCAATTTTATAAACCTGTCTCAATACACTTTTTCAATTTCTTTTAAACTAGCGGCATTAAATTTTTTTTGTATAATGATCACTAAACTGTATTTTTGTATAACCATACCATTAAACTACACTGCCTGGCCAAACAACAACAACAACAACAACAAAAAGTCGCATACTCGAATACTTCGTTGGACCTCCTTTAGATTTGATTAGGCCACGCATTCATCATGGCATTGTTTTCGACATCCTTACGCAACGTCACAACATTTATTTCTGTCCAGAGTTGCATTAATTGGCAATACATTAATCTTGTATTGATGACGGGAGAGTTGATCCACTCCGTAAAGTTTTCTGTAGCACATCCCAAAAACTTTCAATGGGGTTAAGGTCAGGACTCTGTGGTGGCCAATTCATGTGTGAAAATGATTCCTCATGCTCCCTGAACCATTCTTTCACAATTTGAGCCATTGAATCTTGGCATTGTTATCCTGGAATATTTCTGTGCCGTCAGGGAAGAAAAAATCCATTAATGGGATAACCTGGTCATTCAGTACATTCAGGTAGTCAGCTGACTTCCTTTTACTGCTGCATAATGTTGCTGAGCCTAGACCTGACCAACTGAAGCAACCCCAGATCATAACACTGCCTCCAGAGGCTTGTACAGTGGGCACTATGCATGACGGTTGCATCGCTTCATGCGCTTCGCTTCTTACCCTAACGCGCCCATCGCTTTGGAATAGGGTAAAACTGGACTCATCAGACCACATGACCTTTTTCCATTGCTCCACAGTCTAATCTTTATGCTCCATAGAAAATTGAAGTTGTTTTTTCAGATTAGCCTCACTAACAAGTGGCTTTTTTGTGGCCATACAGCTGTTTAGTCCCAGTCCTGTAAATTCTCGTTGCATTGTGCCTGTGGAAATGATATTTAACATAGCCGTGAGTTCTACTGTCGATTTTTTAAGATGTGACCATGCGTTTTAGTGATCTCCGATCATGATCATCAAGATTACATTACATACACGAAACTGTTGGTTCACCACTATACTTCCAGGTTTTAATAATGCATTGGGCAGTTCTTAATCCAATTCCAGTGATCTCTTTAATTGTTTTCTTTGCTTGATGCAGGCCAATAATTTGCCCCTTCTGAAACACAGTAACATCTTTTCCACAACCACAGGATACATCTTCTGACATGATTGTTCAAGAAATGAGAAGCTATAAAAGAATTAAAAGCATTATTAATCACTGCAGTAATGATCCAGTCATAGGCTCTTAAGTATCTACTTATTTAAATCCAAATGGCGACTTTGTTTTTGGTCAGGCAGTGTAAGTAAACACTTCTTATCAGTATCCTACATAATGACCAGCTTACTGTACATTAATCCCAACAGACATTTATACTGGCAGCCAAAAGTTTGGAATAATGTACAGATTTTGCTGTTTCAGAAGGAAATTGGTACTTTAATTCACCAAAGTGGCATGCAACTGATCACAAAGTATACCAGGACATTACTGATGTAAAAAAAACAGCACCATCACTATTTGAAAAAAGTCATTTTTGATCAAATCTAGACAGGCCCCATTTCCAGCAGCCATCACTCCAACATTATCCTTGAGTAATCATGCTAAATTGCAATTTGGTACTAGAAAATCACTTGCCATTATATCAAACACAGTTGAAAGCTATTTGGTTCGTTAAATGAAGCTTAACATTGTCTGCAATAGACTGGCATGTCTTAACGTCAATATTAGGTCAAAAATGGCAAAAAAAAGAAACAGCTTTCTCTAGAAACTCGTCAGTCAATCATTGTTTTGAGGAATGAAGGCTATACAATGCTTGAAACTGCCATAAAACTGAAGATTTCATACAAAGGTGTACACTACAGTCTTCAAAGACAAAGGACAACTGGCTCTAACAAGGACAGAAAGAGATGTGGAAGACCAGATGTACAACTAAACAAGAGGATAAGTACATCAGAGTCTCTAGTTTGAGAAATAGACGCCTCACATGTCCTCAGCTGACAGCTTCATTGAATTCTACCCGCTCAACACCAGTTTCATGTACAACAGTAAAGAGAAGACTCAGGGGTGCAGGCCTTATGGGAAGAATTGCAAAGAAAAAGCCACTTTTGAAACAGAAAAACAAAAAGGTTAGAGTGGGCAAAGAAACACAGACATTGGACAACAGATAATTGGAAAAGAGTGTTATGGATCTTAAACCCATTGAGCTTTTGTGGGATCAGCTAGACTGTAAGGTGTGTGAGAAGTGCACGACAAGACAGCCAAATTTATGGCAAGTGCTACAGGAAGTGTGGGGTGAAATGTCACCCGAGTATCTGGACAAACTGACAGCTAGAATGCCAAGGATCTGCAAAGCTGTCACTGCTGTACATGGAGGATTTTTTGATGAGAACTCTTTGAAGTAGTTTAAGAAGTTCTGAACATTTTTTACAAATTGTAAAAATGTTCACGTTATTAATGTCCTGACTATACATTGTGATCAGTTGAATGCCACTTTGGTGAATAAAAGTACCAATTTCTTTCCGTAAGAGCAAAATCTGTACATTATTCCAAACTTTTGGCCACCAGTGTATATGTGATGTGCATGTTATTTTATTACCATTTATTTAAATGTTCTTTGCCATTTAAACCATCCTAATCTGCTGACCTCTTCAGATCAGGTTGGCTTACTTTTAGAATGGCTACTGATTGAAGTTAACACGGGATAGCTGCTCCCAGATCAGTGAAGCAGAAGGATCATTTGCCAGGTGCAGCTGGATGTCTGGCATGTGTTTGCTGAGAATCAAGAGAGAGACAGAGCTCACGCTAGCTTCACCATTAGGGGTAAGAGTTGTAATCTGCTATGAGAAAATGGCAAGTTAACGCCACTGTTTTGAAGTTAAAATGTACAAAACAAAAAAAAAAAAACAAAAGGTGAGAATCTTTACATCTGTAGTCCTTTGTTTGGATATTACTTTCGTTTCATGAGAACAATGTATTTTTTTGCATTTGTGTTGGATTTTTCACAATTCTTCTTAGTTCTTGCACCAATAAAAGCTGTTGATTCAAAGTTTAGAAGGACAACATTCTCAACTAATTTCCTGTGTCTTGCTCCCTCCTGTCTTATGTAAGAGGCCTGCATACTTATTTGATCTAAAGTGCTGAACCGGGCAGGGCTCCAGTCTCTCAAAATGTGCAATTGAGC
Source organism: Myxocyprinus asiaticus (assembly GCF_019703515.2). Lineage (NCBI taxonomy): Eukaryota > Metazoa > Chordata > Actinopteri > Cypriniformes > Catostomidae > Myxocyprinus > Myxocyprinus asiaticus. The sequence goes on along the minus strand of NC_059357.1, from coordinate 6,215,609 downwards.
AATGAGGTCAAAGGGTAATTGGTGAACCGAGTTAGTCCCTGATTCAAGTGGGCTGTGGTTGAACAATCCACAAAATTGAATGAAACTTCTGTGAGATCTATAATCAATATATTGATAAATGTTTTCTTATTACTTTGCTGTCATTCCATGCATTGACCTTTTCATGATATTCTCTGTGTGTTTGCCTGAGATAAGTGAGGTGTGGAAACTTGTGTTTCTGCAAGAATTGTTGATGTTTGACAGATTGCCGACCTTTGGGTGTGTGTACAAGAAAACAGACTTCTCATGACTCATTTAGAGGGTATAAAATATAATACAGCTGTTGTTTCGCAGATCTCTCTTCATTTGTATATCAACCATTGCTTGCTTGAGCTCTAATAAAAGCCACTCTTTGGAGTCCTTTATCCTCGGCCTCTTGTGTCTTCTTCTGGTTTAAGAGAAACATCACTCTGCTCCAACACTTCCGTCAGAGTTTCTCTATTATTTGACACAAATCTAGCAAAGAATAGCAATTAAATACAATATTTTCAGAAATGTCTGTGGACTATTCACACTCTGCTGTGTACAAAAATTGGAACTTGGCCTTCAACATTAATTCTGAAGATTTATTTGTTCTTGACAACTTGGTATTACTTATTTGTCTGATTTTGAATGCTTTTCAGATTGTAGTCCAAAAACCTGCAAGATATGTTGTCATTGGTTAGCTCTGGATATTTCTATGGGTTTTTATATGCAGCAAGGCATTCACAATGGAAGTGAATGGGGCCAGTCTGTAAACATTAAAATAAACACAGTTTAAAAAGTATAGCCTCATGAAACATTATACGTGTTAAAGGAATATTCTGGGTTCAATACAAGTACAGCTCTATCAACAGCATTTGTGGCATAATGTTGATTACCACAAAAATGTATTTAGTCTTTACTTTAAGAATAAATACATTTAAAATATCTCGATTACAGTAAGGCACTTATAATGAAAGTGAATGGGGCCAATCCGTAGATTTTAAAATACTCACTGTTAGCAACAAGACATAAACAATATGACATAAATTGTCTTGTGATATAAAATCACTTACTAACCTTTTCTGTGTAAAGTTACATCCAATTTTACAACTTTGCTGCCATGATGATGGAACCAGTAAACCACTGTAAAAAACTATGAATTTTACAGCTCAAATAATACACAAGTTCTGATTTAAGTGCTTTATTAAAATAATAAGCTTTACATTTCTGCCTTTAAACCATCCAAAATGGGCCCCATTCATTTCACTTGTAAGTGCTTCACAGTAACCTTGATTTTTTTTTATTTATTATTTTTTTTTTTTTTTAAAGAAAAGGAGGGACGAGTTGAAATAATTTTTTTGTGGTAATCAACATTATGCCACAAATGCTGTTGATTGAGCTCATATTGTGGTTATACTTTTGAAACAGTGTGTATTTTAGCATTTATGGACTGGCCCCATTCACTTCCATTGTAAGTGCCTATATAAAACTGCAATTTTTGCTTCTTTTTTTTTTTTAGATAAACGAGTGACAAGTTGGAATGTTATTTTGTGGTAATCAACATTATGCCACAAATGTCATTGATTGAGCTTTACTTGCATTGAACCCAGAACATTTCTTTAAAGAAACCAACACTCACTTAAGACTACATAAATTCTTAACCTAGTGTCTGTGATATAATTTTCTCAATTTAAATTTTATATTTGAAATTTATGTCAGAAATATTATTGCAATTTTCAGCTTGTCTAGACTGGCGTATGTGACAACTGCAAGATTAATCTACATTTCATTGACGGAATCCACCTTACATTGTTTCCTTTATTTTAATAAAACAAAGAGTATGAGTTGCATCTATGCCGACAGATCATATTCTATATTCCTCCTTTTTCCTAACATATGCCCTCACTTTTTGAGCAAGACCACAGAAGCTGATCTTGGATCAGAGTTCGCCTCTATACTAGTCTCAATGGCTGTGATCTAAGATTCTTTAAGAATGTTCTAAAAACATCTAAATGGATATTAAGTCATTCTTCAATAACAGAGGTGTTTATAAAACGTTTTTGAAATGCTATATACAGTGATGTGAAAAAGTATTTGGTTTCGTATCAGGTTTAAAAGTATTTTCCTGATTTATTCTATTTTTGTGTATTTTTCATACTAAATTGTTTTAGATCTTCAAACAAGATATAACTAAATAAAAGCAACCTGAGTAAACACAAAATACAGTTTTCAAATATATATATTTTTTTATTGAAGCAAATAAATTAAGTTATCCAACACCTATATCACCCATGTGAAAAACGAACTGCCCCCTTAAACGTAACAGCTGGTTGTGCCACCTTTAGCAGCAATAACTGCAACCAAACGCGGATATCTGTCTTTCACAACACTGTGGTGGAATTTTGGCCCACCTCTCTTTGCAGAACTACTTTAGTTCAGCCATGATGGAGGGTTTTCGAGCATGAACTGCCCGTTTAAGGTCCTGCCACAGCATCTCAATGGGGTTCATGTCAGGACTTTGACTAGGCCACTCAAAAACTTCTTTTGAGCCATTCAGAGGTGGACTTATTCCTATGCTTTGGATCATTGTCTTGCTGCATAATCTAGTTGTGCTTGAGCTTCAACTCATGGACTGATGACCAGATGTTCTCCTTTTCGATTTTCGGTTAGGGAGCAGAATTCATGTTTCCCTCAATTATTGCAAGTCGCCCTGAAGCAGCAAAGCATCCCCACACCATCACACTACCATTACCATGCTTGACCGTAGGTATGATGTTCTGTTTGTGGAATTCTGTGTTTGATTTACATCAGATGTAACGGGACCCCTGTCTTCCATACAGGTCCACTTTCGACTCATCAGTTCACAGAACATTCTCCCAAAAGGTTTGAGGATCATCAAGGTGTGTTTTGGCAAACTTCATTCGAGCCTAAATGTTCTTCTGGGTTAGCTGTGGTTTTTGCCTCGACACTCTTCCATGGATGACATTTTTGCCCAGTGTCTTTCTGATAGTGGAGTCATGAACAGTGACATTTATTGATGCGAAAGAGGTCTGCAGATCCTTGGATGCTGTCCTTGGCTTTTTTGTGACTTCCTGGATGAGTCAAAGCTTTGCTCTTGATAGAATTTTGGAAGATTGGCCACTTCTGGGAAGGTTCACTACTGTGCCAAGTTTTCTCCATTTGGAGATAATGGCTCTCACTGTGGTTCTTTGAAAGCTTTGTAACCCATCCCAGACTGATGTATTTCAATCACCTTTCTCCTCATAATTTCTGGAATTTCTTTTGACCTTGGCATTGTGTGCTACTGGGTGAGACCTTTTAGCCAAATTCATGCTGCTGGAAAAGTTCTATTTAGGTGCTGATTTGATTGAACAGGGCTGGCAGATCCAGCTGAACCCCATTATATTACAGTTTCATAGATTTGGGGATTTAGTAAGCAAATACTTTTTCACACAGGCCCAATTGGTACTAGATAACATTTTTGATTCAATAAATAACATTATCATTTAAAAATTAAATTTTTTGTTTACTCAGATTGCCTTTCTTTTATGTTAGATTTTGTTTTAATTTTTGAAACAATTTAGTATGAGATATACACAAAAACAGAAGAAATCAGGATGAGGGCAAATACTTTTTCACAGCACCGTAGTCTGGGTCAGTTACTCTGAAGAGCTCTATGGACCCTGCAGAAGCTCCAGCTTACAACTACTGAGTGTAATGGTGTGGAAATACTTCCTTATTCCTACAGATAGCATCAGTGCTGTCTGTGGGCTCATCTCTTACCAAGACTGTCCTCTATTGGTGAGGTTATGCAATGGCATGGTGCACTTGATTTGTGTTTTTCCCACAAGCAATGTTTTTCCATTGGCTGTTGAACCCAGGAAGCTTTGAACTTGGTCCCATGTTTAATCAAAATAGTAATACATGATTTTTTGCAAAGACTACTGTTGAATTAAAGTACATGGGACATGTAAAATATCTGTCTCTCAATGCATAGGTTAAGTAAAATTTGATCTCAAGGACGTGACTAATTATAACATGGTTAAGTGCTTTTTTAACTTGTAAACTAACCCCTGAACTTTAAACCAACCTCCTTCAAAAGTCAAAAACCCCAAATTATAAATTAAAAAAACCAAAAGAAATTCTGGAAACAATCCTTTTTTTTTTTTTTTTTTTAACTGTGCCTTTGTTTTTTCTTTCTTTTTTATGTTTTTTAGAATTAAAACTAAAAAAAAAAAATTAAAAAAAAAAATAAATAAATAAACAATAATAAAAGAGATCGTTTCATTTCAGCTGAAGTGAATAATACTTCTTTTAATCCCTAAATTCTAGTATTATATCATACTAAAAAATTGCACATTTAAAAGTAAATAATTTAGCAATGTATTTTCAGGAGGTTAATGTTACGTTTGAACAATAATAGCATGGTTAGCAAACGTTTAATGATAGTGTACTCGTGTTAGACAGCCAAACCCTCCAACAAAGCTAAAAAACAATTTCTTAGTAGACAAATCTTTAGAAATTATGACTTTCAGAGTATTGTTCTCACAGTAACACAACCTCTATTGAGACAAAATGCTAATTTACAACCACGTAGTGTTTATGCATCTAACCTCAAGCATTTGCCCATACTCTATATCTGTCCAAACTGCGATCCACATTTGCTGCATTTTGTAAAATGGTACTGCTATCACTGCTATAACTTAAACACAGATCCTGCTTTTCAAATCTTAGTATTACGCATCTTAAATTAAATTCAAAGAAACCTTCTCAAGGGAGGTTAATATGAGAATCAATTGAAGCTCCTTGTGGTTAAATATCTCCAATTAAACACCTCCTATGGGGAATATAACAAATCTTTTCCTACAGTATTTAGCTCAATAGAAACAAGGGGCATTTTGCCTTCATAAAAGACCATACAGTCTATTCCCAATCAGTCCATGCTTATAGTATATAGAACAAGTTATTTGGCTTACAATGAATGATAAAACAGCATTTGAAATACAGCACTGAAATTCAAAATGGTTAAATAAATTGTTTGGTTTTTTTAGTGCGCAGAGAGTTGTCTGGCAACAAAATACAGTACGTCTTCATTTTGAAGCATGTCTGCATTTATAAGAAATATAACTGAATTGTGGCTTCTCCCAATCAATGCAGGCATGAAACCCACTAAACAAGTTGAGAAGTGTTTTATAAACTGAAATGATTGTATATATGCTTTGCTAGCATTTTGTATCTCCCTCTTAAAATAGGCCAGTATTGTGTATGCATTTTGGGCTGGGTGTATGATCAACCAATCAGGTGACGGAACGCACCTACTCTCACACAGTGACCCGATATAAAGGTAAGGCAGTGAGACAGATTTGAACAAGCGCTATGGAATGATACTATGCAAATTTGTGGATTTAAAAATGTTCCCAGGTCCAATCATGAGCTGCATGGATTTAAATATTCAAATTCAAGCAGGGGAGGTGGTTTTCTCATGTACAATGGAAAGTAACCCTTCCTCTCAAGAGTTGAACTTGGCAAAGTCTGTTAAGACTGAAAAACAAGATGTCTATTGTTATATTGGAGAAGGAGGCACTAAAGATCTGTTAACGAGTAAGGGGAATATGTAAACTAGAAGAGGAGGAATAAGGCTAATATGCTATTATGTACTTGAACGCGTTTTGGGATCCAACATGAGTAATAGACAGTCCCAGATAGCCGGGAAGTTTGCCCAATGCTGGCACTAATGTGAAGCTAGTAGGTGAGCCTGGAAGCCTTCATGTTGTAGCAGGGCCGATCGGTTAGTCCTCCCTGACCCCCGGAGAACAGCGACAAACCTTCTGTTTTCTCTAGCACCACCTCCAACTCCTGAAAGTCCTGAAGTCGTGCCACATCTTTATCCTGCCAAATGAAGATGCTTATTTAGAGAGATGGAGAGACCAGTATTGGGGAAGCTACAACACTGAAACTTTGAAACTGTAGCTTACAAGCTACATGCTCTTACTTTAAACTAGCTTACAATCAAGCTTATATATATATATATATATATATATATATGGGTGTTTCTTCAACTTGGGGTACTTTTAGCACTGTCTTGTCAACTCTTGTTAAAACTAATTTTCACACTCTCACTAGTTTGTATTTAATTTGTCTACTAAAATGTTCAACAGTGTATGTACATTCATCACATGATAGGTGTGGGTGGGAAACAGATCAATATTTAAGTCCTTTTATACTATAAATCTCCACTATTACTTTTACATTCTCCTTTTGTTTTTGGCGATTCAAAGTCTTACTGCGTATCGCCACCTACTGGAAAGGGAGGAGAATTTATAGTAAAAAAGGACTTAAATATTGATCAGTTTCTTACCAACGCCTATCATATCGCTACTGAAAACATGGATTTAACCACTGGAGACTTATGGATTACTTTTATGTTGCCTTTAAGCTTTGAACATGGACTTGCTGCTATTTAAGGTTTGGCTGATGTAACATGAACCAGAAATGTGCCTATAAAACAAATGTATGTTGATTTGAATAATAAATAAATGACAATACCTTGCATAAATTGTATGGTGCCCATTTATATGACTCACTAACAGAGAGAATAATGAACTTCAAACAGCTGTAATAATGCATTAAACCAAAATGAGGTGATAAAAAGCATGTATGGAACATTAAAACAACAAAACACACAATACAAACCCTAAACTCTGTAAACATGGTGTAATATTAATGATAGCAGCCAGACTGTGTGTCCATGTTTCACAGATGCTTACTACAGTGCTCATCCTTAACAGTTCCACTGTATAACTTATGAAACATGAACACAACAATCAAAATGGGAATAGGTAACATTATAGAGATCGAATAGACATGATTCATAACATTGTAAAAGTCTCAACTTGTAAAATACGACAAGCATATTCGTTTCACTCACAGTGTTTTTAGTTCTTAAGTCACTCTGTGAAACTTTTTTTCAAGATCTATGAACCGTGTTAGGTTGTTGTGGAGCTTCTTTTAATCGCAATGCTGTGCTGCAAGTAAGGATGTGCAATTTCCCACATTCTGTTTATGTTTCATGAAGTAATAAGCGAAAATGATTGCCCCCCAAGTAACATACATACATGTTTTTGTCGCGTTTTCGTTTATTGCCTCATGAAACATAAACAGAATATAGGGAATGGCATGTCATTACTCACAACAGATGATCCCGAATTAGAACCAGACCCAAAACAATGTAACAAGATATGTTAAAATAATCCTCACAGAGAAACACGAGTTTGGCTTTCGTGTGCGCACGCACACTGTCGCTTGAGGCTGCCCAAGTCTCTGCCTGAAGGAAAGGCGCTGCAGGCAGTCAGAGATGCTCAGCCGCAAGCAAATAAACCGTAACAAATTATCGGAGAAAGATATTTAGATTTTCCCGGTTATCGGCCAATAATATATCGGCCACCGATATATCGAGCATTCATGTGCCATAAAAAACAGTGCTGTATCAGCATTTTAAAACATTGTATCTCAACTAAACATCAGAAAAAGTAGCTTGTTACACTATTTTGACCAAAGAGAGACCAAATCGTCATGTGGCTCAGCAGGACTTTGTCTCTAGTTCATCGATTTTTAAGGCTTTGCAAATAAGAGGTGGATCTGTGTGAACTACTAGACATGGCAGTAGTGATTTTCCCATGATGCAATGGACCTGTCTGGCTCAGTCCACTGAGAGAGAACTCTTGCTTTAGGCTTTTGTACCTTTCACTGTCTGTTAGAAACATTGAGCACTCCAACTCTGGATAAAAAAGGTTAGTTTTACACTAAAAAAAAGAACATCATACGGGTTTGGAATGACATGAAGGTGAGTAAATGACAGAATCCTCATATTTGAGTGTACAATTCCTTTAACAAGCTCAGGCCTTACCTTTCTGAGCATGGTGTTGGGCAGCTTGCGTATCTTTTCCACGTGTTCGGCACTGATGTCTAGCTCACGGCAGCAAACGCGGAGGAGAGCGCGGTATGTCAGATCCTGCCTGTCCAGCTCCACCTCGATGAAGTCGTTCTCTCTCACGTTAGTGTTCTGGATCCGCACTTTCAAGACTAGCTCTGAGAGGAGACGAAAGGTAGACATTGTGACTGTTAAAAATCTTGGAGTAGCCTTCCAAATTCTTCAAACCATTGCCTGATTGGAGGATGTACATTTAGAGAAGGACAACTCAAGCTAGCTCCTGTAGGTCTACCTTCCTGCAGAGTTAATAAAGTCTTTAAGTGAAGTAAGAAATATTGTAATAATGAGTGACATGCACTTGAATGACCAATCAAAGTCTTTTTTACCAGTGGGGAAACTCTTTGAATTCTCTTTGATACACGAATTGTGATGTTAAAATGGGTGTGTAAACAACAAAGATGGCAGAAGGCAACTGTGCAATAGATCAGGGAGGCAGACATATACATAGTAAACAGAAAACAGAAATTGTGTATTATTCTTTGACAAGGCTATTGGTAGAAACTGATATAAGGGGAAGCTAACACTTCTGTTAATTGGCTGAGCTAATATGGTTTCCAGCCAAAGTAGATTGTCTCAAAATGGCCAAATATCAGCCGAATAATTGACCTATCTGACATATAAGTTTAGGGTTATTAGTTTATGCTTATCAACTAGTAAAACTGAAATAAGAGCTACTTCCATAATTTGTTTCCGACCTGAATGCATGATGCGTCATAATAACGATTGACTACTCAGAATTAGGAACTCAAAATTAGGAATTTATCAGCAGCAGCATTGTTTCCAACTCTTATCAAAGACAATAGCTGTAATTTTCATGTAATCCTGAAGAACTCTGAAGACCTTTTCCGGAAGGTAGATCTCCATGAGCATAAACAAACTGAACACCCCCTATTTATAGTAAAGGGGGTACAAGTTTTATTTAAAACAGTTGAAAGTCACACTTGCTTTGTATGGAAAAAAGATGCAATAAAGTGAATTGCGACTCTAGCAAACATTCTAAATCTCCATTTGTGTTCAACATTAGAAAGTAAGTCATGCATGTTTGGGACAATATAATAGTGTGAACGATCCCTTTAACAAGCTTGCACTGTACCTTGTACGTTAACTGGAAAAGTGCTGGTGAAAAAGAATGGTTGGAAAGCAGGCATAGAGCCACCGAGCTGGGAGCAGTTGATCTGCTGAGGGATTGACTGCTGGCGGGTGACGGTGGCATTGGGAACCTGCGGCTGTCCGGTGGTCCCGTTGGGAGAAGGAAGTGTGGGGCACACCGGGCCATTGTGTGCTATAGTCTGAGGGTGAGAAAACTCGCAGTGATTGGAGTGATGAGTCTCTGTGGAGAGCTCCATGGGCAGGGCGCCGTTGACCACCGGGTTTGTTACCACACCATTCTGCTCCACAACAGGGATGTAGGGCAAGTCTTGCTGGCTCTGGGTGTCTAGGTAAAGGCTCTTGGGCTGTTGATGTTGAGGTGGAAGTTGCTGCTCTTGTGTTGGGGACAAAGTAGCTGGTTCAGAGACCAGAGGCTCAGAGTGATTGTTGGTGCCATTTTGTGACACATGCTGTGCTATGCTAAGATTATCTTTATCCATCTTGCTGTACAGGAAGGGCGGGTTGGAAAGATAGTTTGGAATGATGGGCAGCTCTGGCTCCTTAACCTCAGGCACATCCTCTTCTTCCACTGGAGAGAGATATCAAATATGGACATTACAGCATAAGAACTAGGCAGGTGGTCATGCAATTGCTTTATGCTTTGGCAGCCAAAATAGTAGTAGAAAAGGAAAGTTCATCAAGACAAACTTTGAATGTTGGCTTGATAAAGCCTCAAATGTGTTTACATGCACATAATATGTTATGAAACTACCAAAAATCAGCTCGTGCAAAAATTTCAACAATGCAAGAAAACTGTGTTTACATGAAATCGGATTATTCTCTGCTTTTGATGTCAACAGGCATATGCACAACAATTGCACACATTGGATAAGTTGGTAATATTTAAGGTAAAAATTCAAATTTAGTTTCTCAGCCCAGTTGACAGCCCTACAGAGCACACCAATTCAGAACAGGCTGCAGCTGTGCCAAGTTTGGTGGATTTAGCATGAGCTTTCTAGGTGGAGTTGTGTTTAGAAATGTCAAGCAAACATAATTAGGTATAATAAGTAGTTATATGTAGAAAACATACCTCCAAGTAGTTTTCTGATTTCAGGCTTGGATGTAAGCTGAACAGCTAACTCCTCTTTCGCAGTTAGAATGTCTTTGTCGGCTCCAGCGTTCAAAAGATAGGCCACTATCTGTTTGTGGTTTCGTTTACAGGCCCAATGCAAACATGTCCTGAATTAACAGGGGATATAGATCATCATACATATTAAATGCACCATTTTGTCATTGAAACATGCAAACTAGGGCTACAACAACTAATAATTCAATCGATAGAAACCATTGTTAGAATTTTTTTTGGTGCAAATAGTTAAATGTCATTATCGATTAGTTGGGTCTGTGTTCAGTTTTCTTTTTTTATAGCCTTCAATTTGCACTTTGTTTGAAAGAGAAAATTAGACAAGATGTGGAATAATGTGTCTCTAAAATGTGACTTCTTTTTCTGCTTAATTTAACAAATCACTTGTAAAATTAGTAAAAAAGCATGTAAAAACAGAAGTCCACTGCATTCATTTAAACCAGGTGTTTATCTGTAAGATAAGTTCTGGCATGAATGTCAGAACACATTTAACACATCCAGTCAGTTGCTCAACAAACATCAACACTCGATATGAAGACACTTCAGGATGTTCCTAAAGGCAAGCTGTCTAATGAAGCATCTCATGAATGCTGGCAAGCTTGGTGTTGTAGGAAAGGGCTGTTTCTACTGCAAACAATTTCCAAAGAGTTTATTCCAGTGTTTCTCAATGGTGCTCCAGGTGTCCCCAAAACACTTTACATTTTAAGTGTCTCCCCCTTATTTAACACACCCGATTCAGGTCATGGGGCCTGTACTAATGAGCTAATGAGTTAAATTAGGTGTATTTGATAAGGAAATGTTTAACAATGTGGCTAAATTCAGAATCACATACTACCATACTTATATTACCATTTCTACCATATCAACAGAATGGTTTCGAAAGTAGAATTCTCATACATTTTTAGGCGAATCAATTTTTAGCGATAATGTATAAACTTTTAAAGACCTACCATGAGCTCCACGATTGTTAATCGATGGTATATACTGCTGTTGAAGCCAGCAGCCCACATTATTTCATTTTTTAGAAATCATGTTAAATAGCCAAATTCCTGGTAAAAACTACACAACCCATGATTCTAAAGAGAATGGCTCCACCAATCAGAGAACTGTGGCCAACAAAGCACACCAGAAGAGCTCTGCAGCAATGAAAATATTTTGTTTCTATACTTATATAGTTATATGTTTTTCTATTGTTTTGAAATGCTTTAAGGGCCAGAAGTTCATGCTCTCAGGAAAGATGGTAAGTACTTCTTTACCTTTGTCTTTTTGTCTGATTTTCAAATACTTTGTGTGTGTGCTTAAAATCAAAGTTTTTAGTAATGTGATTCACCTCAGATCTGGTTGGTTTTGTTCATGGCTTAGAACTTCTTTACTAAGACTTTTGTAAAAACCCTATGGAAAAAATACTTCCGGAACCAAGATGGCTGAAAACGTAGGCGGGCACTGTTGCAAACTATCTCTGGAATGGAATGTTAACATACTACACATGCATACTGCACAGTATACACTCAATAATGGCAACATTTTTTTTTTTTTTTTTTTTTAAAAGTATGTGAAACAGTGCACATTATGCAATGATAAATATTTCAATGTCAGTCCAATCAAATAAGTCAAGAAAAAGATGTTTGAAAGTATGATTAATATTACTAAGTGCAGTAGTAGTTGAGTAGTATGGTATTCTGAACCCAGCCATGAAGCACTCTACTAATGAGTTGAGTTGTGTTAGAGTTATTAAGGGGGCTTAAAAAATTAAAGACTGATGCATTCTACCGTAAAAGCATTGAAACAGCGCCCCCTGGTAACCCACCCTGTCATTACAATCCTTGGATGCATGTCACTGCTGGAGGATCAATTGCCGATGTATAGCTCTCTGTCTTAAGAATAAATGTGAATTTGATGCTTAAGAAACACAGTGTATATATGTCAAAATAAAGAAATTCTCCCATCCGATCAGTGTTTATACGCACCATCCGTTAATCTCATTCTGCGAGTTGACGTTCACTCCGCTTTCCACTAAAGTCTTCACTTCGTCAATGTCTCCGATTGCACTAGCCTCTCTCAGACGCTCCTGCAGCTCTTTATCCAGCGATGTAGTTGACATTATTCAAGTCTTTGTGGCAATAAAAGCGTCATACGAACTAGGCACGGGACAAAAATAGACGCACAACTTGCTCTGCCGAGGGCAAAACTGTTGCCGGTTATGGATGATTTTCGAAAGAGAAGAAAAGGGGAGTGTTTTTAAAGTCTTTTGAATCTAATCCAGCCAAAAAACTACAGTATGATTTGTTGGCTTGTGTTCAAATAATCTTTCGCCGACTACTGTAATTCACTCGTCGCGACAGCACCTCCCATATTGGGAGCAAGTTTCACTGTAACACCCACAGATCATGATCTTTGGTTCCGACTTGACATTTCAATTGTGGAAACTTGTTATAAAACCTTTTATATAACTAAGATAAGAGTTTCGAAGTGCAAAGCTAAGAGGGGGGAAAAAATATATATTACAAACTCTGTGCAAATTGGTGAATAGATCAGTTTATTGACATACAGGAAAGAGGAGCAGCAGCAGCAGGGGCGTAGAATACGCGGGGGATGCGGGGGACGTGTCCCCCTCACTTTCAATGAATCCAAAGTTCGTCCCCCCACTTTTTCACAGGGAATGTGTGTTTACGCTTTGTCTTTCATACAGAAAATGTCTAAATGTGTAAATGCAAAAGTTAAAATTCACTGGTACATTTTTTAAATCGATTGACAGCCCTAAAATATATATATCTTATATATTTATTTTCATCTTGCGCTAAACATTATTTCCCCCTCACTTTTGAGATGATTGCTATGCCCCTGAGCAGCAGTAAGTACACAACATTACATACAGTACATGCTGCTTTTGGACATGGTACTACCGTGTTTTTAATTATTATTTTTTTTATATATATATATATATTTGCTATAGTATTCTTTGGAGTACCTTGGTGCACCATACACATGCCATTGTATATGGAAATCATACAGTGTTTGTAGGCTATTTATCAATGTATTACCATCTGATACATCACTGGTACAACACAGCACTGTGTTGTTAATGTTAGGCTTTAATAAAACATACAGTTTTATTAATAAAGTTGATCCACCTTTTGTATGGCTTGAGCTGTGGTATGGTTTTTAGTACTGTATATAATGACACTGCAAGTTTCCATTTTCAAGCTTGCAAAATGAAGCTGGTTCGATACCGAATGAGGGTGACCCAAAAATGGGAGAATGACTAAGATAACAGTCAAAGTCAATCACCACTGAGTCCAGAACTTGACCCCAGGCAATTAGTGTACTGAAAAAGTCATTTTAGAATAAAGTACTTTGTTATTCATCTTCTATAATTAGGGGAGTGTTCACAACATAATTTACACACAAAATCAAGAGAACATCATTTGACTAATGAGATCATTTGAGTAAAAATGATAGAGAAGATAAACAATTTGGGGCCCCCAAATCCCAAAAATTACTAATCAAAATTGATCCTAACTGTAGGGAGCCTAAATAGAGTATTTATTAAATTTAATGGTAAGCAAGATGTTGACTAAGTTTCATACCTTAATAGATTAAGCACTGCAATTTAATTTAGGATTAAATTCTTAGAGAGCAGAGTCTTTCAAATTCATATTTGTTTTCATGTCTTTCACAGATCGACCGATAGTGTATTTTGCCGATACCGATAACTAAGGTGGTGGAAAAGGCCAATAACCTATTTAAACCGATAGTTTAAAAAAAAAAAAAAAGTTCTTAGTCTTTCCATACTGTGACGGGTACAGATATAGAGGCTACAAGAGTCCAAAATGAATAAAGTCCCAGATGTAGTTTATTGTTCAACCAAACTCCCATAATAACCAGAAAAAAAAAAAAAAAAAAAAAAAATGAATGAAGATTTGATGCATAATGTGAGATTTATAGCTATACACAAGCATGAAACACACTGGAGACTCTTATTTTGAAATGACGGAGACTTGGCTCTGTTACAATGCTCTATTTTTAAGTATCTACAAAATTAAGCCTTTTATAGCCATACACTATATTGCCAAAAGTATTCGCTCACCCATCCAAATAATTTAATTCAGGTGTTCCAATCACTTCCATGGCCACAGGTGAATAAAATGAAGCACCTAGGCATGCAGACTGCTTCTACAAACATTTGTGAAAGAATGGGCCACTCTCAGGAGCTCAGTGAATTCCAGCATGGTACTGTGATAGGATGCCACCTGTGCAACAAGTCCAGTCGTGAAATTTCCTCGCTACTAAATATTCCACAGTCAACTGTCAGTGGTATTATAACAAAGTGGAAGCGATTGGGAATGACAGCAACTCAGCCACGAAGTGGTAGGCCCCGTAAAATGACAGAGCGGGGTCAGCGGATGTTGAGGCGCATAGTGCGCAGAGGTCGCCAACTTTCTGCAGAGTCAGTCGCTACAGACCTCCAAAGTTCATGTGGCCTTCAGATTAGCTCAAGAATAGTGTGTAGAGAGCTTCATGGAATGGGTTTCCATGGCCGAGCAGCTGCATCCAAGCCATACATCACCAAGTGCAACGCAAAGCGTCGGATGCAGTGGTGTAAAGCACGCCGCCACTGGACTCTAGAGCAGTGGAGACGCGTTCTCTGGAGTGACGAATCACGCTTCTCCATCTGGCAATCTGATGGACGAGTCTGGGTTTGGCGGTTGCCAGGAGAACGGTACTTGTCTGACTGCATTGTGCCAACTGTGAAGTTTGGTGGAGGAGGGATTATGGTGTGGGGTTGTTTTTCAGGAGCTGGGCTTGGCCCCTTAGTTCCAGTGAAAGGAACTCTGAATGCTTCAGCATACCAAGAGATTTTGGACAATTCCATGCTCCCAGCTTTGTGGGAACAGTTTGGGGATGGCCCCTTCCTGTTCCAACATGACTGCACACCAGTGCACAAAGCAAGGTCCATAAAGACATGGATGAGCGAGTTTGGTGTGAAAGAACTTGACTGGCCTCACACAGTCCTGACCTCAACCCGATAGAGCACCTTTGGGATGAATTAGAGCGAAGACTGCGAGCCAGGCCTTCTCGTCCAACATCAGTGTCTGACCTCACAAATGCGCTTCTGGAAGAATGGTCAAAAATTCCCATAAACACACTCCTAAACCTTGTGGAAAGCCTTCCCAGAAGAGTTGAAGCTGTTATAGCTGCAAAGGGTGGGCCGACGTCATATTAAACCCTATGGATTAAGAATGGGATGTCACTTAAGTTCATATGAGTCTAAAGGCAGATGAGCGAATACTTTTGGCAATATAGTGTATATATTCACCAGATATAGGCTTGTCACATTTTTCTTTGCATTTTCTCACTTTAAATTAGAACACTTGATTATATAATCAAAATAACAAAATATGCATTGAAGTGAGAATACAAATATGGATATTGTCTGATGAAATATTTAGATACAGTAAATCCTCACAAGGTGTCACTGATTGTTTTTACTTCACCTTTAGAGGCCGCTGTAATACTGTAAGACCTTTGCGTTCTAACAACTATTGACATAGATTTTTGCCAATAACTGATAGTTCCAAAAAGCAACTATTGCATCAACACAGATTAAAGGTACTGTAAGCAGTTTTAGCCATTCTAGTATTTCCACAAACTGAGCTATTGGATAAGCCACACCCCCTCTTTCCAAAACCCTGCACTCTTAAGATACTAAATTAGCTTTATTGAGACCGACATTGACGAACGTTTTTTGCCCAAAGACAACTGCAGCAAAATAGCGCCCTCAACTGACAACTGTTATGAACAACATGGCATAAAAATGGCATTAAGTCTCAATAATTCACTGCAACTACAACACTATGAGAATGTGAAAAATGATTGGCAGACAGAAAGCGCCAGAGACTGTTGCCCGCAGGCACATTTTTGTTTGCTGTTTACAGAGTCAAGTGCTGGCACAGAGACTGTTGTGAGATATCTCACAACACTTTTTTCATTCATATCTTTCAGGGAGTAGGAAAGTTTTTTTGTATACCTTTCCATGAAAAAAATAAATAAATAAACTTGCTTACAACACCTATAATCATTAAAACCGATATAATGGCCTATCTCTAATGTTTTAACCTAATCCATTGACTTGGAGAAACCTTCTTATTATTATTTAGTATCTTTGAAGTTCAACCAGTCCAGAATGTACAGAAATGCAAACAGTGTGACACTATACAAACTGATGTTGTATCAAACCACGCTGTCTTTGCAAAACAATAGGCACTTGTTGTTGGCAGGCATATCAACCTAGAAGATCAGACACAGAAACAAATGCATTAAATACTACAATACTTCAAAACAGTCACTCATCATATATTCAAACCAATCATTTTTAGGGCAAAAAAAAAAAAAAAGAAAAAAAAAGAAGAGGCGTCAGATTAATTTGTAATGGATCACAGCAAAGTAAACAGCTTCTTAGAAAAAAAAACAAAAGTGATAAGAAATAGGCAAGGGAACTAGACACATGGACAACATATTTCATCTAAAAGCATACATTTCACCATGTTTTGCACTACAATTACATTTTGGTAATACAACACTTACAATTTCCTCCAGTCGTAATCCATTGTCTTGGCCAAGTGATGTCAATAAAGATACATCTCTTAGACCCCACTCTGGATTTCTGTTGGACGAGATTTATAAACAACAACAACAAAAAAAACATACTGTATATGTAAAAGTTCAAATATTGCAAGATCGTTTTTGTGAGGGTTGTTTGGGGTTTTAAAACCACATTTTAAAAGACTTCCTAAAGAGACAGAGAAAAAAGATAATAGTGAAATGATCCTTTTCATTAGTTAAGTAGTAGTGATTAGTTATTTTTCATCAACAACCTCCAAATGTCTCCATTTTATACCCACAAACACCTTAATATTATGCTTTTGGGAACTATTTATCAGACCAATGAAAGACAAACTTTATCAGAGATCCATAACACCTTAGGCAATATAATGATAGGACAAATGCCACTTTGCCTGATATTTCCTTCAACACTAACCTTGATCTTAAGCTGTGGTCAAAGTCAACATTGCTCTGAGGAGTAATCGATCCATTGAAAGCATATGGCTGCAAAACAAACAAACAAAAAACAAATGCGAGATATTAAAACCTTAACCAGTATATAATAAGTTGAGCTAAAAATGCTTAAGAATAAAAATGTTACAGATTAATGTTACACATACCCCATAAGTCAGAAGCAATCCTTGAGGCTTTAGTATTTTTCCAACAGCATTAAACAAACCCTGCAGAAAAAAAAAGTGCAGACATCAAACAAACAGTGTGAAAAGGCAGGAAAGACAACTAAACCAAGCAAGCATGATACCTTTGTGCAGGCCAGAGGTGAGATATGCATCATGTTGATATTCACAACAAGGTCACAAGACTCAGCCTGAATTCCACCCCAGTTCTCCCAACTTTGTGACACATCGAGATGGATAGGTGGCTTCACATTCTGCAGTTTATGATGTTGTCGATAGGCCTCGATACTACAACAGAATAAAGAAAAAATTAAATCACAATGTGGTAGAATGTGCTGTCTAGTAATAACAAACACATACCATTCGATAGCAGGCTGCGTTCAATGGTAGGCTAATAACTGGGTGTTAACTTGAAGTAACCTCATCCCTAGATTTTTATTATACCTCATTTTTCTCAGCTATAGTTGAAGGCTGCATTATTCAAGGTAGGTTAGATAACGTTTGATTAAATTGTGTATTAAGGTGGAAACAGATTTTCTGGTAAACCTTTAATACAATAATAATAATAATAATAATAAAAAAAGTGGTAAGAGATTTGATTTGCTTCCCCAAATTTCTTCTTGTTGGCATTGAAACATCACTTTCACGGTCAGAAATCACTTGATTACATCAGGTGAACAACAGGGACTCCTGGGAAAAATTAAGAAATGTTTTGGAATGCTTAAAGGGATAGTTCACCCAAAATGTAAAATTCTCACGTTAACTCACACTCATTCCATCTCAGGTGTGTATGACTTTCTTTCTTCTGCTGAACACAAATGAAGATTTTCAGAAGAATATCTCAGCTCTGTAGGTCCATACAATGCAAGTGAATGGTGGCCAGACCTTTGAAGCTCCAAAAATCACAAAGGCAGCATAAAAGTAATCCATTAGACTCCAGTGTTTTAATCCATGTCTTCTGAAGTGATCCAGTCGTTTTGGGTAAGAACAGACCAAAATATAACTCCTTTTCACTTTACATCTTGACATCAGCAGTCTCCTTGGCGATCATGTTTACAAGCTCTATTACACTTCCTAGTGCCATCTAGCACTCTGCACATGCGTCAAGCACTAGGAAGTGTCATCGAGCTTGAAATCATGACTGTGCCTAGCTGGGTCAAAAATTGAGGGGGATCGGGGTGAAAATGCAACCAAATATGACAAAAAATGCCCCCAAATGTGGGGACAAAAATTGCCCTGGTAAGGAATTCTTCAGTTTTTTATTTGAAAGATCTTATATAGTTTCTAATATTTCATAACAGTCCTAGTTATACATATTATGAGATGAAAAAATTGTTTGCTGATTTAATTCTTAGGGTAAGAGGTAATACATATTAATGAATTGTTTAAATAAAAAATAATGTATTTGACATAAACAAATGAAAATTGGTTTGTTTTAAATGGTTAGAAGAAAAAAATAAAATCTCTCATTAAGGTAAAAAATGCCCTTGAAAATAAAATAAAATATTGCTCCTTAATGTAAAAGTTAATTTCTGACACTGGTGCCTAGAGACTGCAATGCAAAAGGAGTAACATTTTTGTCTGTTCTCACCAAAAACCGATTAGATTGCTTCAGAAGACATGGATTATACCACTGAGTAACTTTTATGCTGCCTTTGTGTGCATTTTGGAACTTCAAAGTTTTGGTACTCATTCACTTGCATGGTATGGACCTACAGAGCTGAGATATTCTTCAAAAAAATATGTGTGTTCATCAGAAGTAAGCAAGTCATACACATTTGGCATGAGGGTGAGTAAATGAGAGAATTTTCATTTTTGGGTGAACTACCCCTTTAAATAACTTTTTTTTTTTTTTTTACCGCAGCATTGCTACCAAAGGTTCATGCATTCATTTTTTCTGAACTTACAGCGGCCACTGCTGACAGATTTCTGCATAAAGACACACATGCACGTGAACTTTGAACCATGATCACAAGATGCCAAGAACGTAAAAGACAATAAAAAATAAATTATACATTTATTTTAACGCCTCAATAGATCATAAACAAATTATATATACGAGCTCCTCTTTGTTATTATGTGATTTTCAATACCTTCAATTACAGTCAATGTATTTCTGCAGTAGCGTTTACCACAGCATGTGAAATGCAGTACTGTTAATGGCTACATCAAGAGCCGAAATTCCGAAATGTAGGTATTGCACATATTTGTTATAACATACCTCGATATGGACTGTGCATCAACTTCAGATGGTTGCCATGTAATATTGGGAAATGCTTTAGCAAAGTGTACGACATGTTGTCCTGTGCCTGAGGATATTTCCAAAGCGTCCAGATGTCGGTCTGATGTTAGTCTGCTTTTTAAAACAGAAAGGATCGGGTCCTTATTTCTGTCGGCTGCCGGTGCATTCAGCATGTTACACATCCAACGACAAGATGCTGGAATCAAGGGCAAAATGGAGCCACGTAAATATAGAACACCTTTAAAAGTTCCAAATTCCTGCGATCCAAAACGGTACACAAATGTACAAAACAGTTTCATGCATCTATGATGGCAGTTCAGATCAGATAGTCACACGAAATGGTTTGTTCATTTCATGACGACGCAAAAACTGCAAGGTGGCAAAACTTATCTACGTGTAGAGTTCCCTATATGTTTTATGTTTCAGTAACGAATTTCGCTAGAATGTAACAATATTTAGAACGCAATCAAAGGCTGTTTAGCCCAAGACGGAGTACTTGTAGTAAAATGAATGAGAGAAATTAGAACGCCCAATATGGCGGATGTAGAAAAGGAAGTCCCGTCTTACAGGTAAAAGAGCCAATCACCTTTTAGATACGTCGTCCGTCAAGCCTCAAGAACGCGCATGCGTATTAGCTGGACCAGCCTGATAAAATGCGGGGTTTTAGCGTGATTTGAGCTAAACAAGCACAATTTATTATACCATTAATGTCACATTCAGCTGCTGATTTGGAACATGTTCTTTTATCGGAATCTTGACCAACCGCTGGCGATATCGGTCTTTCCCTATTCAATTAGATTGGAGCTGTACTTTTATGCTGCTTGTATCCTTAGAAAATAGCTGCCCGGAAGCATTCAAAAAATGGCTTGAAAGGGACTTCTTTGACATTTGTTTTGACTCTGATTTGCAATTCCACACTTCAAGTAGCCTAACTGTGCTAAGATTCTAAGAAAATGTATACAGTAGAATGGTTGAGCGGTTTGCTTATATTCCTTCCCACTAAGAGGTCAGTAACTCCCAGAATATAGTTAATAATCCAAACAATTCTATGTAACTTGCAAAACCGATGTCAGACACAGTAATATGCTCTGGCCCCCTCCCTGTTCGTGGTGACAAGGTTTATAGATGATTAGTATTAATGATGTCTGGATGTCTGAGTGGTGTCCGGAGAATAGCATAGGATTTATAGACAACTGGAAGAGTTTTTGGGGTAGACCTGACCTGCTAAAGAGAGACGGACTCCATCCCTCCAGGGAAGTTGCCGCTCTCCTCTCTAGTAATTTGGCTCATAGTCTTAATAGTGATAGTATTTGACTAACTGGGGCCCAGGTCAGGAAGCAGACAAACTGGTTAATCCGAATGTCTGCTTGCTGCCTTGAGACGTCACACAGGTCACATAAACTACAACACATAGAGACTGTATCACCTAGATATTATATAGAGACTGTGTCTGTTCCCTGAACTACCAAACGCAAACCCCTCACTAAATCATTTAGAAAAAATGTGATTAAGGTCAAACTTGAAAAAAAAAAAAAAAAAAAAAAAACATTGAAAATAAACCTCATACAAACGTAGGGCTACTAAACATTAGATCTCTTTTTACCAAAACACTAATTGTAAATGAAATTATTACAGATCATAGTTTGGATGCACTCTGTTTGACTGAAACCTGGCTTAAACCGGATTAATATATTCGTTTAAATGAATCTACTCCCTCAGGTTTTTTGTTATAAACATGAGCCTCGTCTGAAGGGTCGGGGAGGAGGTGTTGTGGTACTCAGAGGACAGGATATACGTTTCATTCTTTTGAAGTGATAATGCTTAATGTGACATTGTCAGATATAAATAAAAAATCTCTGTCGTCTTTTGCCCTTGCTACAGTATATAGATCACCTGGGCCGTACTCAGATTTCCTTGGTGAATTAGCAAATTTTCATTCAGATCTAGTTGTTAATGTAGATAGAGCTTTAATTGTTGGTGACTTCAACATTTACATAGATAATGAAAATGACTGGGATTGGGATTAGCATTTATCGATATTCTCAACTCTCTTGGTGTCAGACAAAATTCATATGGAGTTGATGTTGATACTATAAAAATTGTACTGCAGAGCAATGACATCTCAGATCAGTACCTCGTCTCTTGTTTACTGCGATCAGCTAATGTCACTCAATCTACACCACACTATCGTTCAGGTAGAACAATTCTTTCGACCACTAAAAATAACTTTACTAATAATCTTCCAGATCTATCTCATACACTCAGTAAGCCAAAAAGTCTAGAAGAACTTGATGTAATAACAGAAAATATAAATACAGTCTTCTCTAGCACTCTTGTTAGTGTCGCTCCCCCTTCGATTAAAGAAAATTCAAGAAAAAAAGCCCTGCACCATGGTACAATGATCACATTCATGCTCTCAAGAGAGCAGCTCGGAAAATGGAGCGCAAGTGGAAGAATACAAAATTAAAGAGGTATTTTGCGGTGCATGGATGGATAGTGTCTGTAGCTACAGACAGGCAGTAAAAGCTGCCAGGTCAGCATATTTTAGCAAACTCAGAGAAAATAACAACAACAATCCTAGGTGTTTATTCAGTACTGTGGTTAAATTGTAGTGATGGTGAAATTAAGCTTTGCGAAGCACCGAGGCTTTCCCCTCAACTGTATCCTGAAATGGTTCATTATTCAAAGCTTTTCAACACGGTGCACACTAATGACATCTTGTGGTCAAAAGGTTGATAATTTTTTTTTATTGTTTCATGTAATAAATCAATCACGTTGTACTCTGAAAATAGAGGTTGTCAAATCAATATAATTGACTATTTTGAATTGAATGATAATGAGACTGTTACCCCAGCTATTTTGTGGGAGGGAACCAAAGCGGTAATAAGGGGAAAAATTATTGAGATCACATCCACATTTAAGACATTCAGACTAGCCAAACAAAACGAATTAGAGGCAGAAATTAAGATGCTAGAAATCAAACATAGACAAACATTACATGTTAGGGTTTTGGAACATTTAAAACAGGTAAGACAGAAGTTAAATGAACTACTTGCATATAAGGCAGAAGGAGCACTTAGATTTATGAACAGAAAATATTATGAGATGGGTAACAAAGCAAGCCGACTGCTGGCCTTTCAGTTATGTAAAACTCAAGCTAGCAGAACAATTCCTGAGATCAGTCACCCAGTCACTACAGTTATGTTAACACAACCTAAGGACATAGCTGATGCTTTTGCAGTATACTATAAGAAAAATATGAAGGCCAAGAACAAATAGATAAGGACAAAATCACTTCTTTCCTAAACTCCTAAAACTATCCTAAAATGAATAGATTAACAGAAGAAGAAGCGAAGGAGCTAACCTCCCCAATAACAGAAGAGGAAATAAAAGATGTTATCATTAAACTTAAAAATAACAAGTCCCCAGGTGTGGATGGGTTTCTGGGGGAATTCTATAAGGTTTATACAAATTAGGTAATCCCCATCCTCTGTAAAATATAAAATTATGTACTAGATGCAGAGGAATTCCAGCTCTAATGACTTGCCTTAAAGAATATGGTTCTGTCTCGGGATACAAGGTAAATGCAGACAAATCAGAGGCCATGATGATATCTGGAAACTGGCCCCCCAACTAAATAATGAAGCATCTTTTAGATGGCCGAGCCAAGGTGTTTTTTTTAACACCGGCGATATCACGCCTGTATTCAGCGAACTATAAAAGACTCATTGAGGTTATTAAAAAGGATCTGACCGGATGGGAAATACTACCCCTATCTATGTTTGGCAGGGTTGAGACCGTAAGAATGAATGTACTACCTATACTCCTCTTCATATTTCAGTCTATCCCAGTACAGGTCCCAGCCTCTATGTTTCGTACATTAGATAAATTAATATCAAAATGTATTTGGCAAAATAAAAGATCAAGAATAAGACTCAAAATATTAAAGACTGGCAAGGATAAGGGTGGTCTGGACCTTGCTGACATGATGCATTATTATTGGGCTGCTCAACTTGGAGCGTTGGTGGCATGGATCAGTTATAATAGGGAGACAGGATGGTTTGATATTGAGCAGAGTTCGGTCTCTGAAATTTCCCTGGCAGTATTACCATTTATGGAATTGAAGTCGTCCCCCCCCCCCCCCCCCAAAAAAAAAAGAGTTAAGATAAGAAATACCTGGGTGCAACACACCCTAAAGATTTGGACTACAGTCCAGAAGAATATAAGAGGGGCAGCTGCTCTCTCACGAATGATGCCCATCGCAGGCAACCCAGATTTCCTCCCCTCTGTGTGGGAAAATGTGCAGAGAAGGGCCTAATAACAAGTAATACATTTTTCAAAACTGAGGTTATATTATCATTCACTCAACTCTGTGGTAGATTTAAACTAAGACCTTGTGACATTTAGATACCTCCAACTGAGACATTACATTACAAGCCATAAGGATTGGGACATAATTAAAAAATCTCCAACAAATATCGAGCAATACATGATTAATATTATTGAACATCAAATATCAAATAAAAAAACATGTATCTCACATTTATAAAAAATGTATGCAGGACCATTCAGATAATACTTCACATATAAAAAGACAATGGGAATTGGAGTTAAACATAATTACTGAGGATGACATATGGGAGAGTATATGTACAGGTTGCCATACAGGTATCAGTAGAACCCTGTGGAAAGAGTTCGATTGGAAATTGAAAATGAGATTTTTCAGGACACCACTGGTGCTATCAAAATATGATCGTAGCTCCACAGTGGCAAAGTGTTGGAGAGGCTGTGGAATGATAGGGGACCACACACACACATTTTCTGTGATTTTCCAAGAATCATACAGTATTGGCCACAGATAAAGGATGAGATTGATAAGATCCTAGGAATAGATATGCCTAAGATCCCATTGGTTTTTCTGCTTGATGGAACCCCTCCTGGTATGTTTAATAAAAATCAATTTTACATATTACACATATTCCTTATGACTGCCAGGAAAATGATCACGGAGAACTGGATGAAACCCCACGCACCTACTTTAACACAATGGACACAGAGTCAAAACAAGTGTACTCTATGGAAAATATGACTGCTACACTACAGTTAAGAATGAATAAATTTCAAAAAAGGTGGGCGCCAATTCAAATGTACTTGACTTGATGCTGACTTTGAATTATGGAAAATTCCCCTGTGTGTTTGCATATCCTGGCTGAAATTGTGAAATTTTGGCATTGATTTTGAAAATATGACTGATCATGCAAAAAAACTGTCTTTTATTTAAGGATAGTGATCATATGAAGCCATTTATTATCACAGGTAACTCATTACCCACAGGTAACCTCAGGAGAAATACAGGCTGCTCTGGAAAAAGAAGGTGTGGTTGTTTCAAGGAGCACAATACGACAATACTTGAACAAAAATTAGCTGCATGGTCAAGTTGCCAGAAAGAAGCCTTTACTGCGCCAATGCCACAAAAAAGCCCGGTTACAATATGCCCGACAACACCTTGACACGCCTCACAGCTTACGAGACCAAAATAGAGCTTTATGGTCACAACCATAAACGCTATGTTTGGAGAGGGGTCAACAAGGCCTATAGTGAAAAGAATACCATCCCCACAGTGAAACATGGTGGTGGCTCACTGATGTTTTGGGGGTGTGTGAGCTCTAAAGGCAGGGGGAATCTTGTGTAAATTGATGGCAAGATGAATGCAGCATGTTATCAGAAAATACTGGCAGACAATTTGCATTCTTCTGCACGAAAGCTGCACATGGGACACTCTTGGACTTTCCAGCACGACAAAGACCCTAAGCACAAGGCCAAGTTGACCCTCCAGAGGTTGCAGCAGAAAAAGGTGAAGTTTCTGGAGTGGCCATCACAGTCTCCTGACCTTAATATCATCGAGCCACTCTGGGGAGATCTCAAACATGCGGTTCATGCAAGACGACCAAAGACTTTGCATGACCTGGAGGCATTTTGCCAAGACGAATGGGCAGCTATACCACCTGCAAGAATTTGGGGCCTCATAGACAACTATTACAAAAGACTGCATGCTGTCATTGATGCTAAAGGGGGCAATACACAGCATTAAGAACTAAGGGTATGTAGACTTTTGAACAGGGGTCATTTCATTTTTTTCTTTGTTGCCACGTTTTGTTTTATGATTGTGCCATTCTGTTATAACCTACAGTTGAATATGAATCCCATAAGAAATAAAAGTAAAGTGTTTTGCCTGCTCACTCATGCTTTCTTTAAAAATGGTACATATATTACCAATTCTCCAAGGGTATGCAAACTTTTGAGCACAACTGTATATAGTGAAAATAAAATAGGCCCAAGGATAGAGCCCTGAGGAACTCCACAACTAAGGGTTGCTGATGAAGAACTCAAATTCCAATATTAATGCAAATGGCCCTGTCAGTTAAATAAGACCTGAAGCAATTTAAGGCAGTACCTCGGATACCAACCTCATCCTCCAAATGCCCAAACAAAATGTAATGAGTGTCGAAAGCAGCACTTATGTCAAGCAGAATTAGAACCACTGCATGCCCAGAATCAACAGCCAGCATTATGTCATAGTAACTTTAAGCAGAGCAGACTCTGTGCTGTGGTATGTTCTAAATCCTGACTGAAACTTATCTAAAACAATGCTATCTAATAAAAAAAGTATCAAGCTGAGACAAAACAACTTTTTCAAGGACTTTTGATAAAAATTGAAGTTTCGTTATGAGTTGGAAATTATTTACATTTATTTTTAGCTGAACCACTGCATGCTCGAAGCAAGTTGGAACAATGGTGTTAGTTAGACAGCTATTTACAGTATAATAAACTGAATGCTGGGGCCTACTGTGTCTATTAGGTCTATCAACAGCCATGAGGGAATGGGATCAAAAACATAAATTGTAAGTTTCATATGTGTGGTTGTATTTACTAGCTTTGGAAGAGAAACAGGTACAAAGTTACAAAAATAGTTAGATCTTGAAGTTGATTCTACAGGACAGTGGATAAAAGAAATATGGGACTTGAGATTTTTTATTTTATTAAAAAAAAAAAAAAATAGTAAAAAAAAAAAAAATCTTCACAGATTAAAAAATGTACGTCAAAGGAATTTGGAACTACAGGGTTTAGCACTTTGTTTATAGTTTTAAACAAAACATTATGCCTATTATAATTATTGTGAATAATATCTGAAAAATAATAATTTGCTTTTGCTGCCTTCAATACATGCTGAAAATTCTCTAGTGAATCTCGAAAACTCTCAAAAGAAATTTGGAGCTTTTTCCATTTGTGTTCTGTTTTACGACATTCTTGCCTAAGGGCTCGGATTTCACTATTCAACCAGGACTGAGGGCAAGTTTTTGGTTGCCTAAGCTTGGATGGAGCAACCACATCCAGAATGTCTGTGCATGTCAAACTGATCAAAGTGGCAAGTTCTTCTGTTACTAGGCCAAGGGAAGAAAAGCCTCAGAAAAGTTTACTGCTGTAGACTCATTAACTACCCGAGTAAAATGACCAGTAGATTTAGTTATGGGAATTGACAAAGGAAGTGTAGCATTAAAGAGGATAGGGGTATGATCTGATTAATGGATGACATCATTTACAACATTAGTAATAGGAAAACCTAAAGACAGAACTAGATCCAGAGTATAACCGAGCCTATGAGTAGGCCCAGAGATAGGCTGGATGAAGTTAAAAGAGTCAGTATGTTCTAAGAATTCTCTAACCAGAGGTTTAGATGGGCAACACACATGAATATTAAAATCTCCAAGAATAATAAAATAACAAAAGAAAATAACAAGGTGCGCGTGTTCCGGCGGATTGCAGAAGTCCGAAAACAAAGTGTTAGCATAGCTAGAGGAGGCATTTCAGAAGATCGACTTCTCCTTGCCCTTAGTAATACACCTCCATGTTTGCCTCATTTTCAGTGATGCTTCTTTATTTAGCGGGGGCAACAATATAAGCGACAGAGTCCCACTGGTGTAGACAAAAGGAATCCAGGATGGGCAAAGTTCCGACCACCAGGGTTCTGGTGGTACCCGGCAAACATTCTGGCACCATCTTGGATCCTTACACACACACACACACACACACACACACACAAACCTGTTTTTATATCATTGTGGGGACTCTCCATAGACTTCCATGCATTTTATGGATTTTATACAGATCTAACGATAATTTCTATCCCCTAACCCTAACCCTACCCCTAAACCTAATCCTCACAGAAACTTTTTTGCATTTTTACATTTTCAAACAAAAATCGTTTAGTATGTTCAATAAGCCATTTCCCTCGTGGGGACCACTGGCTGGGCCCCACAGGGTAGGTGATCTCAGGTTTTACTATCCTTGTGGGGACATTTGGTCCCCACAATGTAGTATAAACATGGTTACACACACACACACACACACACACACACACACAGAAAGTTCTTATAAACAACATTTCTATCTCTACTTTTACATTTCATTCTAATACCTTAAGGGATTAAAATTCAAATTAACATCTGAACATTAATATCATAAATGCAACATAATAAATGAATCTTTCCCACATTTGGATCATGTGACCCTTTTATGCCAGTCATATAATGGTCCTGATGCCCATTTATAAAATAGTAAAAATCCCATAAACATTTTTTTCATAGATTAATTTATTTGTAACAATAACTTATAAACATTTAAGGACAGAGCTATGTGAGCTCAGAGGTTTCTCATCGATGGTATATGATTCCGTTGACTTCATTGTTAAAAAAAAAAAAACATGTCTAATAATGGAATTCCTGGTCAACAACTACATTACCCAGTAAATAAATGTTTGTGGATAGCCTACCATACAAATTAATGGGTTGAGGCAAAAATTGACACCCACCTGTCAAAATTGTCTGTTACTTTTCTTAACAGCACTTTTATCATATTAAACTCCACACATACAGTAGTTAAGTTCAAAAGGATTGTTTAGTGTAAAAGATGATTTGTAAGATTCTACGATCTACTTAGGCTTACGATACTTTTGGGAAATGAAGCCCTGCTTTGTGGCAAGCATATACTTATTTTGTTAAGCTCTGTTTGTTTTATAGGTCTAATGTTATGGCACAAAGCCTGATTTAAATAAATAATTAAGGGGTGCGGACTATCAGATACTGTATATCTATTTCGCCCAGTGAAAAGCATTGTGCGTTGTCTGTTGCGGGGGTGTTTATCATTCTCAAAATGTGGCCCCCTCTGAAATTCCAAATGCCCCCACCATCGTATTTCATCCTGGCGCCAACTCTGTAATGTAGATTAGCAAAGAGGCAAAAAAAGAAGAGAGGGATAAAGGAAAGAAAAAGAATAAATAAATCATGTTTGCACAACAGCCCAGTATGTGGTGATATGTACGAAGAAAACGAATCGACAAAAAACCGAAGAACTCTCATGAATGCACATAGAATGGCTGTGTGAAAGTAGATTTATAGTAAAAAAATATGAATCAGTTTCTCACCCACACCTATCATATCACTTTTGAATGATATGGATTAAACCACTGGAGTCGTACAGATTACTTTTATGCTTCCTTTATGTGCTTTTTGGAGCTTCAAAGTTCTTGCCACTATTCATTTGCATTGAATGGACCAACAGAGCTGAAATATTTTTCTAAAAATCCTCGTTTGTGTTCAGCAGAAGAAATTAAGTCATACACATCTGGGATGGCATGAGGGTATGTAAATGATGAGAGAATTTACATTTTTGGCTGAACTATTTCTTTAAGGAATTCTGTCTAGTTGGTAGGAGATTGCTTACTGAAGTCTAAAGAGCTCACTCCCAGCAAGTCTTCATTTTGTTCCCTAGATATGTTTTAGGTCCCTTCTTCAGTGTAAAGCCATGGTCACGCTAGAGTTTGAACATGTGAAATTATTTTGGAAACCCTAAAGAACAGGATATGATATTGTACTTGAGCGCTTCTGGTTTTAATAAATAATAAATCACACATAACTATTATGTACAACATTTCTAAATATACCGGCTACTCACTGTTCTGCAACAATAAATACATGGAGCCTTGAAATATGAATTCTTTGTACTGAGCCATGAGGTCAGTGTGTGACATTTCAATCTTGTATTAATTATAAAAGTTGATAGTTTTTGTGCACTGAGTATTAAGGTTTTAATTAAAAATAGTCCTTCTCACTTCTTAAAAGGGCATGATTTTATACTACTAACTTCCAACAGTTGATATGTTTTCTATGTTCTGTAGATGGTGATGATTCTGGAGAGTCCTGTTCATCCTGTGACTGAAGGAGATTCTCTGACTCTACGCTGTTTATATCGATATAAAAACCCATCAGTCCTCACAGCTGATTTCTATAAAGATGGATCCCTCCTCCAGAAGAAGACTACTGGAGAGATGATCATCCCTACTGTCTCAAAGTCACATGAGGGTTTCTACTACTGTAAACACACAGAGAGAGGATAGTCACCCAAGAGCTGGATCTCAGTCAGAGGTGAAACTGAAGAACTATAGTATAAACACATTTTAAATGTTTCTGTAAAATTTGCAGCACATTTTTAAATGTATAAATGTATGTGTCTTCCTCAGCTTCCTCATATTCAAAACTTCTGTCTCATGGTCTGATAACTGGAGTGACCGTGGGGCTGAGTGTCTCGTTTCTTTATCATTTTCACACTGATCCTGCTGTGGTGCTGCAAAATTAACAAAGGTTTGTCTTCTGCCCTGTTAAAATTTAATACACACAAACCTTAAAGCTGAAGTGTGTAGTTTCTGCACCACAAGAGCCACCACACAGATTTGATTCATCTGCCATTAATCCAATTAACGGATAGTCCCGCCCCAAACTCACGGCATTGGTCAAGTTAATGTTGTTTTGATGGGCTTGACGAGTCTCTCAAAACTTTTTGGGGAAATCAACCTATGAATAGTGTTCTCATAAAAGTTACTGCATATTAAGCTGGGATACGAGAAAGTATTTGAACATCAACAAATTTCACACATCAACTTTAATATGGTGGAGTTTTTTTTTTTAAGTCTTATGATTTAAAACAATCTAATGTCATTTTCAAACATGACATTATGCACATAAAAGCTACAAAAAAAAAAACAAAAAAAAAAACATCAGTTGTTTTATTTCTGACCACTTTTTTCCTTTAAAATGTAGTAATATCCACTTTGTTTGTCTAGGTGGGGGATCTTGGTCTCTCTCTACTGTCAATCAACAGATCTTCAGTCAGTACCAGAGTAAATTCAGATACACACCACAGCAGTATGGTCAGTCTGGATCATTACCCTTTAACTTCAGATTTTAACTGAAAGGTTGAACTGTGTTCTCAGCACAATTGTTTTTTTTTTTTTTTTTTTTTTGTTGTCAGGTTTAAGTTGTCACTTTGATATTGGGGCAAGTTGTCTCATAGTCGCGTACACACTCTTTATCATTTTTTGCTGTTTTACTTCCAACAGTTTTTTTAATTAAAATTCCTGTTGGCCATTTTTGCTGTTTCATAAATTGGTTGACTGCATAGATTATTCCTGATAATATAATTGAAATACTTAAACATTTTAAAAGATATATGTATGTGTGTGTGTGTGTGTGAGTGTGTGTGTGTGTGTGTAACCATTTTTATACTACCTTGTGGGGACCAGCCAGCGGGCCTCATGAGGGAAATGGCTTATTAAACATACTAAACGATGTTTTTTTTTTTTTTAAATGTAAAAATGCAAAAAGGTTTCTGTGAGGGTTAGGTTTAGGAGTAGGGTTGGTTGATAGAAATTATTGTTAGATCTGTATAAAATCCATAGCATGTATGGACGTCTATGGAGAGTCCCCACAATGATATGGTATGTGTGTGTGTGTGTGTGTGTGTGTCTAATTTTTTTCACATTAGACAGTATTTCACATTTCATACAAAAATGTATTCCTTTCAAATCAGAATGATTAAACAACAGGTTCCAATTGTGACAACTTGCCTCATTCATTGTGACAACATGCCCAACATGTAGAGGAGGAAATGTCACAATCCTTTCAATTGTTCTCAAAGCACTGGATCATTTGCTGACATGTCTGTTGGCAAATTGGCAAACCTTGACCCATGCTTGCAGTTGAAGGACTAGGTGTTACGAACAATCCCCTCGATAACCACCAGAGAGCGCCGTCACCCGAGTATTAACTGTTCTTATGAACTATCAGATCAAATCAAATCACTTTTATTGTCACACAGCCATATACACAAGTGCAATGGTGTGTGAAATTCTTGGGTGCAGTTCCGATCAACATAGCAGTCGTGACAATGATGAGACATATACCAATTTACAATAACATCAAATTAACACAGCACAATTTAAAGTCTAATTTATACATAATTACACACAACAATATACAAATAATAACATACACTGTACAGTATACAATACACACAATATAGATACACATTATTCAATAAAAATAAAAAAAGTTTATATAGTAGTATATATAGAATGTACAGTAGGTTGTATTGTACTGTATTGACATTCAGGCTGTCGGTTGATAGTAAGTTGTTAAGAGAGAATATAATATAATAATAATATAATTTATGACAGTCCGGTGTGAGATATAAGAGTGCAGTGCTGATGTATTTTGATCGTGGGAGATCAAGAGTTCAAAAGTCTGATTGCTTGGGGGAAGAAGCTATCATGAGTCGGCTGGTGCGGGTCCTGATGCTGCGATACCACCTGCCTGATGGTAGCAGTGAGAACAGCCCATGGCTCGGGTGGCTGGAGTCTCTGATGATCCTCCGAGCTTTTTTCACACACCGCCTGGTATATATGTCCTGGAGGGAGGGAAGCTCACCTCCGATGATGTGTCTGGCAGTTCGCACCACCCTTTGCAGTGCCTTGCGGTTGTGGGCTGTGCTATTGCCGTACCAGGCGGAGATGCAGCCAGTCAGGATGCTCTCTACAGTGCAGGTGTAGAACCGTGTGAGGATGTGGCAGTTCATTCCAAACTTCCTCAGCCGTCTCAGGAAGAAGAGGCGCTGATGAGCATTCTTCACAACGACTTCAGTGTGGATGGACCATGTGAGTTCCTCAGTGATGTGGACACCCAGGAACTTGAAGCTGCTGACTCTCTCCACTGGTGCTTCATTGATGGTGTTGGGACTGTGTTCTCTGTCTTTTCTTCTGAAGTCCACCACAAGCTCCTTTGTCTTACTGACGTTGAGGGAGAGGTTGTGCTCCTGACACCAGTGTGTCAGAGTGTGCACCTCCTCTCTGTAGGCTGTTTCATCATTGTCAGTGATCAGACCTACCACTGTCGTGTCATCAGCAAACTTAATGATGGCATTGGAGCTATGTGTTGCCACACAGTCATGTGTGTACAAGGAATACAAGAGTGGGCTGAGAACACAGCCCTGTGGGGCTCCAGTGTTGAGGGTCAGTGATGAGGAGATGTTGCTGCCTATTCTAACCACCTGGCATCTGCTTGACAGGAAGTCCAGGATCCAGCTGCACAGCGAGCTGTTTAAGCCCAGAGCCGTGAGTTTCTCATCTAGCTTGGAGGGCACTATGGTGTTGAATGCTGAGCTGTAGTCTACAAACAACATTCTCACATAAGTGTTCTTTTTTCCAAGTGGGAGAGAGCAGTGTGTAGTGTAGATGCAATGGCATCATCAGTGGAGCGGTTGTTGTGGTAAGCAAACTGCAATGGGTATAGAGAGAGAGGCAGCACAGAGCAGATGTAATCTCTGATTAGTCTCTCAAAGCATTTGCTGATGATGGGGGTCAGAGCAACAGGACACCAGTCATTTAAGCAAGTTATTTTTGATTGCTTTGGAACAGGCACAATGGTGGATGTTTTAAAGCATGTGGGGACTACAGACAAAGAGAGGGAAAGGTTGAAAATGTCTGTAAAAACAGCAAGCCAGCTGGTTCGCGCACGCTCTGATGACGCGGCCTGGAATGCCGTCTGGGCCCGCGGCTTTGAGGATATTCATCCATTGGAAGGATGGGGTTACATCCGCTACAGAGACAGAGAGTGAACTAACCTCTGTAGCTTCGGCCGCGAGAGCTCTCTCCGTGAAGGCGGTGTTATTTCCCTCAAAACGAGCATAAAAAGTATTAAGCTCATCCAGGAGAGAGGCAGCGGTGTTCATGGTGGAGTTTTTATTCCCTTTAAAGTCCGTGATGATGTTAATTCCCTGCCACATGCTTCTAGAGTTGGTGGTGTTAAACTGTCCTTCAATCTTGTTCCTGTACTGGCGTTTTGCTGTTCTGATAGTTTTTCGGAGGGCATAACTGGCTTGTTTATGCTCCTCCGCATTCCCGGAATTGAAAGCGGAGGTCCGCACATTAAGTGCCGCGCGAACATCGCTATTGATCCATGGCTTCTGGTTCGGATAGATCTGTGTTGTTCTGGTCAGAACTACGTCCTCCACGCACGTTTTGATGAAACACATTACGCTATCAGAGTAAAGCTTGATGTCGTCATCAGAGGCGGACCGGAACATCTCCCAGTCCATGTGATCAAAACAGTCCTGTAGCATAGAGTCTGATTGGTCCGACCAGCACTGGATCGTTCTGAGGGTGGGTGCTTCTTGTTTCAGTTTCTGCCTGTAAGCGGGCAGAAGCAGAATGGAAGAGTGGGCCAATTTGCCAAATGGTGGGCGGGGGAGGGATTTGTAGCCATCCCGGAAGGGAGAGTAGCAATGGTCCAAAACCCGGTCCCCTCATGTGTTGAAACTAATGTGCTGGTGGTATTTTGGTGCGACTGATTTTAAACTGGCTTTATTAAAGTCCCCGGTCACAATGAATGTGGCCTCAGGGTGCGCGGATTCCTGCTCACTTGTACTCCCATACAGTTCCTTGAGTGCCCAGTCTGTGTCGGCTTGTGGCAGGATGTACACAGCTGTGATAATGACCGCTGTGAATTCCCTCGGTAGCCAGAATGGTCGACACAGAAGCATGAGCAATTCCAGATCAGGAGAGCAGAAAGGCTTGATAGAATGTACGTTCCTCTGATCACACCAGGATTTGTTGATCATAAAACATACACCACCACCTCTGCTTTTACCTGAGAGGTCTCTCGCTCTGTCCGCTCGGTACACGGAGAACCCCGCGGGTTCAATTGCTGAGTCTGGAATCTCCACAGACATTCAAGTTTCTGTTAGGCAGATAATGCAGCAGTCCCTCGTCTCTCGTTGGAAAGAGATCCGCTCTTTCAGCTCGCAGAGCTTGTTATCCAGAGACTGAACATTTTGCCAGTAAAATACTGGGTAGCGGGGGTCGATTTGCACGGCATTTTACTCTGATGAGAACGCTGGCTTTGTTTCCCCTTTTCCTCCTGCGTTTCCGCGTCCGGACTGCCCAGACAAAGGGCTCCGCTTGCGTGTTTGTAAACAGCGGGTCGGCATTGAGGAATTTGAAGTCCGGTTTACAGTGTGAAATTGCTGAACCAATGTCCAAAAGTGTTTGTCTGTCGTAGACAATAAGGCAGACAACATCCAAGACAAAAAACATAAGAATTGTGAACAAAACAAACAAAACACTACCATGTTGTGTCGGAGCTCGCAGCGGGGCAGCAGGACTGATTACAATGCACCTGTAACCCATTTCATGGACTATTTAAGCACTGCAAACATAGGGCTCAGTGCCAAGTCCTGTTTTTGCCCTGACTAACAATTTTGATCATTTTTCTATTCTAGTCTGCCTTTGTTTGAACTACTGCCTGTTATTATCATCTTGATTCTCTGCTGCCTGCCTTTTGACCTTGATCTGTTCCTGGAATACTCTTTGTCTTTGTTCCTGCCTGCCTCGACCCTTTGCTTGTTTTGTGACCACAATTACTGGATTTGCCTACGTTGCTGTATATTTTGGATACAGTCCTCTGCTTTTTGTATATTGTCTGTGACTTTACAAGTAAATCTGCCAAATGGATCTATCTTCTGGTTCTCCTGAGTCTATGTTACAATTTTTGGAGGCTCCTTATATATTATAAAACGATTGCCTGACCTGTTTAATATGACTTGTTCCCTATCTGTCACTCACTCAATATTGTGTCGATGTAGTGACACTAGGGGTCACTCTTGGGAGCCCGAGACACCTCTGGTCTTTGATAAAAGGCCAGTGAAAATTGGTGAGTGGTATTTGCATGCCACTCCCCTGGACATACAGGTATAAAAGGAGCTGGTATGCAACCACTCATTCAGATTTTCTCTTCGGAGCCGAACGGTCATGCTCACTGAGCTGAATTACTACTGTTCATTCACCTCTGCTGGATCTGACGGTGCATTTCAGCGGCCTCTCCCTCCTCTGCACTGGTGCACTGCAGAGAATGCCCCAGGGTGCTTCGGTAGAAAAAAGAGAGTATATTTTCTGAAAGAATTTATTTCTCTAAAAGACTATATTTATCTAAAAGAGCGGCACACACGGAACGTCTTTTTAAAGATGACTTTCCAGTTGTGTGTTATTCCTGGTTGCGGTCGTTATCTCTCAACTTCGGATGGTCATGATCGCTGTCTTTCGTGTCTGGGCGCGACCCACACGGAGGCAGCATTCATGGATGGTTCATGTTCTCACTGCAAGAACATGACCATGGCAATGTTGCGGTCGTGGCTTGCTTTCATAAGAAAGCAAGCCACCCCAGCAGCCCCCCGCCTCGGTCCTCCTACCTACAGGTTTGAGGCCAGCGCAGCTAGCACTGGTGGCGATTTGGGGAACCCAAATGGGATTGCCTCCGCCGGGTATCCCCCATGGACCTCCCATTCCCCAGCACGCTCGGCTGCCCCAGTCGGGCTTCCGGATGAGTCCGCCGGCTCATCTCACGGTGAGTCTGGCCTCTTGTTCAGAGCCCACGAAGATGATGAGCTTTCGAGCACAGCATCGGAGAGCGGGCTTGTCCAGTCGGACACAGAAGCCTCAGCTGGGCTCTCCCCCTCGGGGACGATTGCCCAGTCACAGGCTGATGACACAATTGTCAGTATTTCCATGATCTTCGCAAGAGGTCAGTTGCCCCATGAAGACGGCAATTGTTGTAATCATGAGCTACAACGAGGAGCAGGAATGTCCCGGTGAGTAGGAATAGAATTTGGAATAACGTCTGTAGCTGCAGTATCTGCATGTTCTTCTATAGAAGAGAAGGACTCTGAATTAGGTATGGTGTGGCGGATGAATGAGTTGCCACGTTGGCACCTGAAGGCAGCAGAGTGGTTGGCTACTGGCAGACCTTTAAATTGAGAGGTGAACAGTGATTGGTTAAAGGAAATTATGAATGAAATTGTGATGTGGCAGGCGAGGAATGAGGATCTAAATGCAGCTTTATTAACAAGAAAATAAACAAAGAAACTCAGAATATAAAAAACAAAACACGGGAAACCAAGCACAGAACATGATAACACATGTAAAGACCAGGGGAAACAAGGGCTTAAATACAAATGGGCAAACAAGGAAATGAGGAACACCTGTGGAAAACAATCAGGGGAAAACCAATCATGAAAAGAAACTACATAGGACTACAAAATTAACAGGAAACGGGAACGGGGAACTAAACAAGAATTTCAAAATAAAAGTCTAAGCAAAAACACAGGGAATATGTGACAGAGACTCCCTTTTAAGGAGCGGATTCCAGATGCTCCAAAAACAAAACAAAAAACCAAATTGTCCATGGGGTGTGGGGGAAAACAGGTAGTTCAGGGGGACACAAGGGGCAAGGGGAGCAGAGGAACAAGGCAAAGTCAGGGAGGCTTGGAACCAAGGCAGAGCCAGAGAGATGGAGAGCCAGGGCGACTCTGCAGGCTCAGAGGACCAAGTAGACCAGAGCAGATCAGGCAGGCGGCCAGGAGACCAAGGAAATCAGAGCAGATCAGGCGGACAGCCAGGAGACCAGGGAGACCAGAGCAGATCAGGGGGATGGCCAGGAGACCAGGGAGACCAGAGCAGATCAGGCAGACGGCCAGGAGACCAGAGCAGATCAGGCGGATGGCCAGGAGACCAGGAAGACCAGAGCAGATCAGGCGGACGGCCAGGAGACCAAGGAGACCAGAGAAGATCAGGCAGGCGGCCAGGAGACCAGGGAGACCAGAGCAGATCAGGCAGATGGCCAGGAGACCAGAGCAGATCAGGCAGATGGCCAGGAGACCAGAGCAGATCAGGCGGATGGCCAGGAGACCAGGGAGGTCAGAGCAGATCAGGCAGATGGCCAGGAGACCAAGGAGTTGACCTCAAGGTGGGGACTGGGTCAGGAGTCCTGGGAGGCGGCCACAGGGCCGAGACAGGGTCAGGAATCCTGGGAGGTGGCTGCATGGCCAAGACAGGGTCAGGAGGCCTGGAAGGTGGCCACAGGGATGAGACGGGGTCAGGAGGCCTGGGAGGTGGCCGCAGGGCCGAGACAGGGTCAGGCGGTGGAGCCGCTGTAGGAGGAGTCACTGGTAAGGCGGATGGAACCGCTGGAGGAGGAGTGTCTGGGGGAGTGGGAGGTGTTTTGGAGGCGGCTGTCGTGACCATGACACGCCTGAAGACCAGTTCTAGGGGAACACCTGCCCGTAGAAATGAGAGGTCGGTCCAAGGGCTGAAAAGATGGTGACAGACTGGCGTGATGACCACGCGATGTGTCCCGTGGTGCCATGCCCATCGGGAGTCTGAAGCCAGTGCTGAAGTGGTCTCATATGCATCAACCCGAGCGGGGTGGCTACTGCTGAGGATGCCATATGCCCCAGGAGCCTCTGAAAAATTTCAGTGGAATCGCTGTTTTCTGTTTGAACGCCTTCAAACAGGTCAGCACTGACTGGGCACGCTCGTTCGTGAGGCGCGCTGTCAAAGAGACTGAGTCCAACTCCAAACCGAGGAAAGAGATGCTCTGAACCGGGAGGAGCTTGCTCTTTTCCCAGTTGACCCAGTCTGTGTAAGGCCCGGTTCAGTACTCGCAGGTCCAAGATTGGCTGCAACCCACCGCCTTTCTTCGGTATGATGAAGTAGGGGCTGTAAAACCCCTTCTTTATCTCGGGCGGAGGGACAGGTTCTATCGCGCCCTTCCGTAGGAGGGTAGCGATCTCCGCGTGCAAGGTAGCAGCGTTTTGGTCCTTCACCAAGGTGAAGTGGATACCGCTGAACCTGGGTTGGCGCCTGGTGAACTGAATCGCGTAGCCGAGTCGGACGGTCCGGACCAGCCATCGTGATGGATTGGAAAGCGCAAGCCATGCATCCAAGTTCTGCGCAAGGGGGACCAAGGGGACAACGTCGTCGGATGTACCGGCAGGTGGGGCCTCGCGGCGGGGTGGAGCTTGAGGTGCCACACCATGTTGTGGCCATGCTGAGTCTAGGGATGTCGAAGCACTTACCTGGCTCCTTGTGACCACCCCCGGAACAGCCTGGGATGGAGGAGGAAGAGGCCTGTCCTCGTAACCCATGGAGACAGCCACATTGGGGGCGGCTGTGTGCCACAGCTGGGCGCTCAGGTGTGGGAAGACCACCGCTGGAGCGCCAATCCTGCAAGGAAAAACCCGTGGATGGTAGTCGTGATGATGACCATGCACACTGGGAATGTGACCCAGGGAAGAAGGAAACCGCTCTTTTGCTGATCTGTTGGGTACTGCAGCCACTTGGGCATGCGGTGAAATCAAACAAAAAGGCAACAAAAGATTCTCCACCCGGCCCTCCGCCGGGAGATGGAGTTGTCTTCTTACCAGCTCCAGGTGAGTGGGTTTCTTCGTCCTTGGGTTGCCCGTCTCAGGGGCGCTTTGACAACCTCCGTGGGTTCTTAGCAGCCAACTGTGAGATGGGTGGCGTCTGCTTCCCGCGGTGGGCTCCACGCCAGGGCCGGGCCGAAGGGGCAGGCTGTGGCGGAGCTGGTGCAGTCACCACAGGGGGACGCCCTTGGCGATGAGCAGATGGGGTGCAGGATCTTGAGCCGTGCCGGGGCAGGATATGCCGGATAGCCTCCATCTGCTGCTTCACCGTCGAGAACTGCTGGGAAAAGTCCTCGACGGTGTCGCCAAATAGGCCAGCCTGGGAAATGGGGGCAGCAAGGTCTTGTCGGTCTCACCCATCTCGACCAGGTTGAGCCAAAGGTGGCGCTCCTGGACCACTAATGTGGCCATCGTCCGCCCGAGAGACCGCGCCGTGACCTTCATCACTCGGAGAGCGAGGTCAGTCACTGAGCGCAGTTCCTGCATCAGATCTGGGGCGGAACTACCCTTGTGCAGTTCTTTTAGCGCCTTGGCTTGGTGGACCTGCAGGAGAGCCATGGCGTGCAGGGCAGAGGCGGCTTGTCCAGCAGCGCTGTAGGCTTTAGCCGTCAGGGAGGATGTGAACCTACAGGGCTTGGACAGGAGCTTAGGGCGTCCGCACCAGGTGTCGGCGCTCTGCGGGCATAGGTGCACCGTGAGCGCCTTATCCACAAGGGGAATCGCCGAATAGTGATCCCATTGGGGTCCTCAAATCGCCCCCAGTGCTAGCCACGCTGGCCTCAAACCTGTAGGTAGGAGGACCGAGGCGGGGAGCCGCTGGGGTGGCTTGCTTTCTTATGAAAGCAAGCCACGACCGCAACGTTGCCATGGTCATGTTCTCGCAGTGAGAGCATGAACCATCCACGAATGCTGCCTCCGTGTGGGTCGCGCCCAGACACGAAAGACAGCGATCATGACCATCCGAAGTTGAGAGATAACGACCGCAACCAGGAATAACACACAATTGGAAAGGCATCTTTAAAAAGACGCGTCTTTAAAAAGACATTCCGTGTGTGCCACTCTTTTAGAGAAATATACTCTTTTAGAGAAATAAGCTCTTTCAGAAAATATACTCTCTTTTTTCTGCCGAAGCGCCCAGGGGCGTTCTCTGCAGTGCACCAGAGCCGCTGAAATGCGCCGTCAGATCCAGCAGAGGTGAATGAACAGTAGTAATTCAGCTCAATGAGCATGACCATTCGGCTCCGAAGAGAAAATCTGAATGAGTTGTTGCATACCAGCTCCTTTTATACCTGTATGTCCGGGGGAGTGGCATGCAAAAACCACTCGCCAATTTTCATTGGCCTTTTATCAAAGACCAGAGGTGTCTCGGGCTCCCAAGAGTGACCCCTAGTGTCACTACATCGACACAATGTCGAGTGAGTGACAGATAGGGAACTAAAGCTGTCTATGTAAAGATGTTCTCAATACACAAGATAACAGCCATGATAATATAAGCCAAACATGACACAAAACACATCCTTTATTTAAATCCTCAGACAATTCTCAAAAGAGGCCTTCTCATTTTTGTGTGAGGAAAAAAAAAAAAACAGCATGAAAGCAGATTATTTTAAAACCAAAAACCCAATAACACATGAATACAATGATTTGATAATCAAATTAAGCTGTGCCCAATAACTGCCACAAATCATTGATGAAACGCTCACATTTAGCTAGTTAATTTAGATGATTATTAGCCACCAAGGTGTTTCTATCCATTCCTCAGGTGCATCAGTAGCAGGTGTATTAATGACTCTCCTAATAAATACAGTATCTATGTGTGTATCAAATGCTCAACAATGGCAGCTTTACAAAGAAACCTACAGCTTGAGCACAGAAGGTGACGCAGAAGTCAGGTAGTGTATATAAATGCCTACATAAGGACAAATTTCTCCCCCCTTGACTCTCCTATCTGATTATGACATCATATGAAAATTCTGGATTCCAAGGACCAAGATCCATGAATTGCTGCAGGGTGTGAAACCACACCTTCAGAGGGCCACAAGAAGAAACTATGCCTTAAGTCCAGCAGTGCAGTTCTTAGTTTTATGGAGGTGGTTGTTGATGGCCTGTGGCTCAGCAAGTCTTCGGTCAGCAAGGCTGTGAAAGCAGTAACACCTTTGCTGTTACAGCTTATGAACACCATGCTGACTTTACCCAAAACTCTTCAAATAAATCCAGACACAACATTGCAGTCACGGAAATTTGTTCAAATTCCTGAGGAGAAAGAGGGAGTCATGCTGGTGCTGATGATGATGAAGATGCTGCTGCTACTGATGATGATGATCCACTGAACCAACATCAGTGCAGAATGCATCTTGCAGGAGCAGAAGTCAGAGAACATTTAATTCAGAAAATGTTTGGGTTACTTTTACATTTTTAAATACAGTTTGGTTACTGTATTTTCTATTATTTAATCTGACTGACATAACTTAATAAAAAATTTGTGTAATTTCCTACCTTGGTCTATGTTTTTTTCCCCCCTGCAAACATTAATTGAAAGACTTCTGCAAACAAGAATTATACATTTGTTTTCTATAACAAAGCCTATTGAGAATATCCCATATTCTACTTCTGTGAACACCTCACAATAAACACAAAACCACTTACACAGACATGTTATCCCAAACAGAAATCAGATGTATGACCATACATGTATATTTCTACAATTATTCATTTATTTGGGCATATTGGCTATATAAAATTACACTGTGATTTGGGAAATTATGTTTTACATATATGAAAGTGTAATATTTTGAAATATATAAATGAATGAATTTTACATTTACTTAGCGCTTTTCTGACACTATACTCCAAGTACTGCAGATATGTTGCATATACTGTATGTAAAGTACAAATAACTTTTTATAGCAGTGAAAACCAATAACATGCATATTGTGTTTTACATATAGCCATAAGAGAAATTTCTCTTTGGAAAATGTTGTAACAAAGATATTCGCTTGTAAATAATAAAACAACACACCTTTTCTACGTGAAAACTAAGCCAATCCTGTGTTCCTATCGTCATAAATAATGCCTTCGGTGGGCACTTCGAAGGGAGAACAGTTGTGACGGTCATGCTGGAAGATCGTTTCAAACTGAATTTCCAATAAAAATAACTTTGAGCACCACAGCTTAAAGCCTTCCAAAGCTCTCAGAGTGGATGGTGAAGTCTTTGAAAGCAATAGGGCATAGGGGTGATAAGTCTGAATAGAACATACCCTAGCTGCGGCCAAATCAATAATGTTGACAACGCAAACTAACCAGGAACTATGCTTCTAACCACAGGTGGAGAGCTGTAGTTCCAACTACACAAGTTTGCGATGCTGTTTGCGAATGTTCATTGGAACTACGGTTTCGAGAAACATCAAATCGTTGAACTATGTTGGTAACGATGGAACTTGCGACCATAGTTGGCTAACGATGCTTTTGGGAAACACACCCCTGGATAGTTTGCTACATTTCTGCCCGGAACTACAGTATGTAGAGAGTTTGTTTCTGGTGGGGCATTTATAAGCGGTGCTCTCTAGGTTTTGGCTGGCTGCTTGCCAATATTTACTATGGTAATGCTGACATTTTTAATCTAAAATTAGTGGTTGTTTTGTTGGACTGAATTGAAGTTGAAATGAAGGATTGAAGTCAGAGTGTTCATAATATCTGTTCTGATGACGTTATGTGCAGTATTTGAATGAATTTTTGTTATTTGAGCGTATTAAGTGCTAACATTAGCATTTGTATGTTTGGTTTTTCTTTTGAGTCTGTATATGTTTCTAAAGATATTTAATTTATTTAAAGCATCTTGGTTAAAGATTGACACTTGTCTTTCAGTGTTGTATTTGTTTTTCATATTAAAAATGTATAATTTTTTTTTTTTTCCCTTTAAAATTTTTGTTTTTTAATGTTATATATGCTGCTGGATTTGAATTTTACAATAAGCTGATCTTTAGAAAAATCTTAGTTTTTATTTCACTGG
The DNA here is from genome assembly GCF_019703515.2 of Myxocyprinus asiaticus. NCBI lineage: Eukaryota > Metazoa > Chordata > Actinopteri > Cypriniformes > Catostomidae > Myxocyprinus > Myxocyprinus asiaticus. The sequence continues at coordinate 6,172,250 of NC_059357.1, read as the reverse complement.
TGGAAAAGGTTATCGATCACCTTAGTACATGTGTATTAAATGATTTGTTAATGCAACATAATGTCATGACTACTTAGAGGGGCACATCATTACTAACTCATTATTAACTACCCATAAACCCATGACTTGTTAATGCATCATCATGTCATGACTTTACTTTGTGGGGCACATCATTAACTCATTGTTATCTACTCATGAATTATCATCAACTGATGACTTGTTAATGCAGCATCATGTCATGTCAAGAATTTACTTGGCGGGGCACATCAATGTCAACTTAATATCAACTACACATGTACTACACTATTATTTTTCCCATTTAAATTACATATTGTCTTGTATCATTTGGTTTGTCATTATGTAAAAGCTGAGATGTGGACATGGTCTGCGTATGGATGATGAGTGAACTGAGTGGCAGGACCCACAGTGGTAGGGTGAGTATGAAGGGAAAGGAATGGAGAATCATCCTCACCCTCATGCCATTCCAGATCTGTATGACTTTCTTTCTTATGCAGAACTCAAACAAAGATTTTTAGAAGAATATCTGCTCTACAGGTCCATAAAGCGATGAATGGTGACCAAAACTTTGAAGCTCAAAAAAACATATAAATGCAACATAAAAGTAATCCATACGACTCCATTGGTTTAATCTATTTCTTCTGAAGTTGTCCGGTTTTTGGTGAGATCAGACCAAAATATAGCTCCTTTTACACTATACATTTCCTTGGCCATCATTATTTCAAAATCATTAACACTTCCTTGCACCATCTGGCACTCAGCACATGCATCAATTATAAAATAATTCGTTTTTTGTTTTCGGTCTTCGCCTAAAATGTTAAACTTTAAGTCTCACTCAATGTAAGTACAAGAAGGGGTGTAACATGCTCTCTTGGGTTCATTGACGACCAGACATGCTGCTGCATTCTAGATAGTTTGCAGAGGCCTAACTGCACATGCAGGAAGGCCTATCTTCAAACTCAGTGCCTCTTTGCTTGACATCATGGGAAATCAGAAGAAATCAGCCAAGACCTCAAAAATTGTGGACCTCCACGAGTCTGATTCATCCTTGGGAGCAATTTCCAAATACCGGTGTCGAGATATAAATAGGACCAGGACGCAGGAGTACAAATATAACAATGTTTAATGAGTTAAAAATTCAGGTATATGATGAAAAAATATGAAGTAGCACAAACAACGAAACAGTCCAGAGATGAGGTGGAAGAAGATGAAGGTAGAGAACTCTGACGGTGGCAGCTGCAGCGGGGAGATAGTAGAGGTAATGTATATTCCAGGGTTTGAGATGGTGACGACTGGAGCAGAGAGAAACAGAGGTGAGAAATCCTGGTGAATGGAGCTGATGGTAATGGCTGGAGCACAGGAAAATAGGCAAAAATATCCAGACTAAAAGATACCGAGAACAGCGTGAGAACACAAGTAACAAAGCACACAACAAGAGAACGATCTGATACTGAACTCACAAAAAAGGGCTGCTTATAAAAGAGAGAGAAGATAGTGTGCAGGTGCCGAGCTAATCAAGCAGCAGCTGGTAATGAGCATTGCTGGGCAACGCTGCTGCATGATTATCTCCGTACCAGCAACAACAAAGGGAGACACACAGAAACAAACCAGCAGAATGAATCCTCCCATGACAACCTGAAGGTACCACGTTCATCTGTACAAACAATAGTATGCAAGTATAAACACCATGGGACCACGCAGCCATCATACTGCTCAGGAAGGAGATGCATTCTGTCTCCTAGAGATGAATGTAGTTTGGTGCAAAAAGTGCAAATCAACCCCAGAACAACAGCAAAGGTCCATGTGAAGATGCTGGAGGAAACAGGTAGACAAGTATCTACATCCACAGTAAAACGAGTCCTTTATTGACATAACCTGAAAGTCTGCTCAGCAAGGAAGAAGCCAATGCTCCAAAACTGCATAAAAAAGCCAGAATAGAGTTTACAAGTGCACATGGGGACAAAGATCTTACTTTTTGGAGAAATGTACTCTGGTCTAATGAAACACAAATTGAACTGTTTGGCCATAATGACCATTGTTATGTTTGGAGGAAAAAGGGTGAGGCTTGCAAGCCGAAGAACACCATCCCAGCCGTGAAGCATGGGGGTGGCAGCATTATGTTGTGGGAGTGCTTTGCTGCAGAAGGGACTGATGCACTTCACAAAATAGATGGCATCAAGAGGAAGGGAAATGATGTGGATATATTGAAGCAACATCTCAAGACATCAGCAATGAAGTTAAAGATTGGTTGCAAATGGGTCTTCCAAATGGACAATGACCAAGCATACCTCAAAATGGCTTAAGGACAACAAAGACAAGGTATTGGACTGGCCATCACAAAGCCCTGACCTCAATCTGATAGAACATTTGTGGGCAGAACTGAAAAAGTGTGTGCGAGCAAGGAGGCCTACAAACCTGACTCAGTAACACCAGTTCTGTCTGGAGGAATGGACCAAATTTCCAGCAACTTATTATGAGAAGCTTGTGGAAGGCTACCCAAAACATTTGACCCAAGTTAAACAATTTAAAGGCAATGCTACCAAATACTAAAAAAAGTGTATGTAAACTTCTTACCCACTGGGAATGTGATGAAAGAAATAAAAGCTGAAATAAATAATTATTTCTACTATTATTCTGACATTTCACATTCTTAAAATATAGTAGTGATCCTAACTGACCTAAGACAGGGAATGTTTTCTAAGATTAAATCCCAGGAATTTAAATGTATCTGACTAAGGTGTATGTAAATTTCTGATTTCAACTGTAAATAAAATGAGAAGAAAATTTTTTAAAAAGCAATAAATAAAATAATTCTTGTTTGATTTCTGTTGTTATTGTGTCTGTGCTTTACTTATTAAAGTTACATACTTCTTTATAAGTTACTCTACTTTTTATTTAATTAAAGTTATTTATAAAGTGTTTGCTGTGCTTGTTTTCTGTTTGTTTTCCTTTGTGTTGGCAATATATTATATTGATAGATTATCTGTCCTGTGACAGAGGGGTTTGATTCAGATTTACTCAGAGGCAGAGAAAACAGAGTGAGACTATTTTATAATCCACATTTGCAGGGCAAGAAAAATAACTCTTCTGTACTTATCTGTTTCAGTTTTGGCATAGTCATTGGGTTTTTATTTTGTAGAGCAATACGACGGCATGTTGTCTTATTATAAGAGGTCATTACAGGGTGTATGTGAGAAAAGTGAGTGTAGAGAGAAATGTAAAATTGGTTTCTCAGTGGTGGTGTATATTGTATATACAGTGTATAGTATATATACAGGTGTATATATATATATATAGTTGAAGTCAGAAGTTTACATACACAGAGCAAAATATATTTAAACTCAGTTTTCACAATTCCTGACATTTAATCATAGAAAACATTCCCTGTCTTAGGTCAGTTAGGATCACTACTTTATTTTAAGAATGTGAAATGTCAGAATAATAGTAAAGAGAATGATATATTTGAGCTTTTATTTCTTTCAGCGCGCGCAGCTGTGTGAACTTCCGCTCTCGTAAAAGTCCCATTCATTAATCTCTCAATAAATTACACAATAATTAAAATTAAATCCAGTAATGTAATGACAGGAACGCCACCCACTGTAAAGAAGTAAAATGAAAAAAATTGAATTAGAAATTTACTTGAGTGAGAGTAAAAAGTACCCACTTTTAAACCTACTCTAAAAGAAAGTTTTTTTTTTTTTTTTTTTCAAAAAGTTACTCAAGTAAATGTAACAGAGTAAATGTAGCGCGTTACTACCCACCTCTGTTGAAGACCAATGCCAGTATGCAGTCAGAGAGGAAGAATCTTCAATCTGATATGAATCTGTTATGACAATAAGCTCTCTGAATGCCAGGCCAGCTGTGCATTAAACAGGAGCGTATCCTCACTGCTGGTTACTGCCCTTAATGGACCAAACCATCTGTGCTTCCCTTCAGCCGTAGCACCATGAGGACACCCCACAAACACTTTATTTTTCAAATTTAATAGCTTATATATGTTCTGTTTTCAGAGTTGTCACCACCTCTGAAAAGCCAAGCCGATGTTGATTCAGGTTTTATTACAGACTCTGTCACTTTCCCTTTTTGCTTGTATACTGTGCTCTGTTCGGGGTTTCTTTGTTTTTACAACCGGTGATTCCCCGGAGGTTTGCCGTTTTGAATGATCCATGGTCAATTTTTCTTGTTTGTTGTGACAACAAACTTTCAGCTTCACGCTACTCCCACATACGCGCTACAGTAGCCGGAGCTTACTTTTTCTGTGTACGGATATGACGTCAACACGCACGGGTGAGTGACATATGTATGCAATTTCCCACGAAATCTATAACTCTAAAATATAAATCATTATTGTAGGTTTATCAAAGTGTATCTGGGTAAAGACATGGTTTGGAAGATGGATTTTTGTTGCACTCTCTCATTAATAAAATTTTGTTATTTTTTAACCAAAAAAAGTTACATAGTGTAGCTCAGTGGCGGACTGGTCATTGGGAGAACCAGGACTTTTTCCGGTGTGCCGGCCGCAAAATGGGGCCGCATGGGCCGCCGCGTTATGCAGAACGCTCCACAAAATGGCACCGCAATATGCAGAAGGGGGCAGTGATATGCAGAAAAGGACAGCAACTCACGGCCCATTCATCTTTCTAAGCCGTGTCGAATAACGTCCGCACTGACTGGAAAAGCATACACAGCGGCGGGCCAAACTTGTTCAGCACTCCACGTGATGACGTTGCTCCAAGTTTTCCAAGCTAAGCTCCTCAAACAAATAGACAAGCAAGGCTACGATCCAGAGATGTTCAAAGAGCCTCGCACCGCTATGGACTTAGTGCTGCGAGCCACGAATGTCATCTCACAGGCCACTGGCATGTCAATGAGCAAACTGGTGTTTTTGGATCGTCACATCTGGCTGACCCTCACGAAAATGCGTGATGCGGGAAAAGCCGCTCTATTTGATGCTCCAGTGTCTCCAGCCAGCCTTTTCAGAGGCTCTGTGAATAGAATTACTGAGCGCTACATCACAACTCAGCAACAATGAGATATTTTATGCCAAAACGGAGCAGTCCTTCATCACAACTGGTTCGGTTCACTGCCTGGCTAAAAACTCCACACCAGTTGCCTCAGCACTGCCAAATGTCGCCACCGAGCCACTAGTAAAGCCATCCGTGGCCCAAACGAAGGCAGCCGCCTCAGCGCTGGCCCACTTATGGCTGGCGAAAATGCAAGTATGCACTTCCCCCGGTGCACCTACATCATTCTGTCATCAGCAAAGTCCGAGTGGACATGGAAACAATTCTGTTAATTGTGCCGAAATGGCCCAGTCAGCCATGGTTGACAGAGATGTTATACAGCTCGCCATGGGAAATACAGAGGAGAGATATCCTCTCTCAGGTGCAAGGCACAATCTGGCATCCCCATCCCAATCTGTGGAACCTACATGTGTGGTCTCTGAACGGATCACGCTAAACACGCCAGAACTGACGCATTCAGTCATGAACACCATTTTACAGGCCAGAGCGCCATACACGAGATGCCTCTCTACGCAGAAATTTAATGTGTTCACTGATTGGTGTCTTTCACATGGCAAAGGCCCAGTAAACTGACCCATACATGAAATTCTCATATTTCTTTAAGAGCAATTAGACACAGGGCTCACTCCGTCAACACTCATAGTTTATGTAACAACTATATCTGCATACAGAAGGGAGGTTGAACAGCTGGCTGTCTGGTGCAGTCAAAACAACCTTGAGCTGAACACGCTCAAAATGGTGGAGATCATTGTGCACTTTAGGGGAAACACCCCAACACTGACCCCCCTCACCATTCTAAACAGCACTGTGGCAGCAGTGGAGTCATTCAGGTTCCTGGGTACTACCATCTCACAGGACCTGAAGTGGGAGACCCACATTGACTCCACTGTGAAAAAGGCCCAGCAGAGGTTGTACTTCCTTCACCAGCTGAGGAAATTCAACCTGCCACAGGCGCTGCTGATACAGTTCTACTCAGCAGTCATTGAGTCTGTCCTCTGCACTTCAATAACTGTCTGGTTTGGTTCAGCTATGAAATCAGACATCAGAAGAGTACAAAGGACTGTTCGGACTGCTGAGAGGATTATTGGTTGCCCCCTGCCCCCCCTTCAAGAACTATACACTTCCAGAGTGAGGAAAAAGGCTGGAAAAATCACTCTGGACCCCACTCACCATGCCCACTACCTTTTTAACTGTTGCCTTCTGGCCGACGCTTCAGAGCTCTGAGCATTAGAACCGTCAGGCACAGGAACAGCTTTTTCCCTCAGGCTATTCATCTCAGGAACAGTTAAATTGCCCCATTGAGCAATAACTATGTGCAGTACACAGTTTAGTCTTATATTTATTCAACACATCCAAATCAAAAAAAAAAAAAAAAAAAGCTTTGCACTGTACATAACAGATTTGTATTTGCACTACACATGTGTCTGTACGTATGTGTATAATTAGTTTTATTTTTTATTTTTTATTATTATCTATGTCTTGCTGCTGTTTTTGTATTGTTTTTGTATTGTTGTACACTGGAAGCTCCTGTCACCAAGACAAATTCCTTGTATGTGTAAGCATACTTGGCAATAAAGCTGATTCTGATATCTGCGTATCATGCACCTGAAGCCGGCGCCACTATAGGTAAACATGATTTAATCATAAAGTTCCTTAGAAGAGCAAGACGATTAAATCCACCTCGGCTGGCTACAGTCTGTACATGCACTATCAATTGACAATTCATGTCTGGAGTTTGGCCCTGGTCTTTCAAAAGGCACTGTCAAACCCAGCAAAGGCTATGTGCCTAAGGTTCTAACCATGCCTTTCAGAGCGCAGGTGGTTCACCTTCAAGCATTCTTCCCTCCTCCATTTAATTTGGATGAGGAACAATCCTTACATTTGTTATGCTCTGTGCGGGCACTACAAGCATACGTTGAGCGCACCCGCCAGTTCACACTGTCTGATCAGCTCTATGTAGAACACACAAAAAGAATGTCCATCTCCAAACAAAGACTTTCTCACTGGATCGTTGATGCGATTGCCCTGGCTTACTAGTTGCAGGGTAAGATCTGCCCAATTGGTGTTAAAGCACACACACAGGCATGGCCTCCTCATAGGCATGGACGAACGGTGTGTCTTTACCAGACATATGTTTTGCAGCAGGATGGTCTTCTCAAAACACATTCGCAAGGTTTTACAACCTAGATGCAACGTCTCTCTCTTCACAAGTCCTCTCTGTTTAGAGCGCTCGCTATTTCATTTGCCAAACATATACTTATGCCTCTCCCCTTAAGTTTGGGATCCCCTTAATTTTACACAACCGCCTGCATCAGGCCGTTGTAAGTTACCAGATGATCACAAGCACTTTCATTATAAATAAACTCCCTTCCCGACTGCATTTGTGAAGTGGTTAATTCATACTGTATGACTATAGTTCATATATTCATTCTGAGTGCTCCCCTCCTGGCCCAACATGAGGGTCACTCACTTGCTGCATACTCATGTCAGTCCCAATCCTATAGGACTGCGGTGTCACGTTTCCTCTCTGGAAGGTTATGTCGTGTAGTGCGGCATGATGGGATTATTTTCCCCATATGCGTTAGCATGCAATATCAAGTGTACTGAGTCATAAGGGAACGTCTCAGTTACTTATGTAACCTCGGTTCCCTGAGACGAAGGGAACGTGACATTGCGAACACTGGCCGCACTACAAGACTCAGAGTTCTTCTGAGGTGCGAGTGATGCGCTCCTTGCCCCTCAGTCAGAAATTCTGAGGAATGGTCTTTGTGCACCTGCTTTTATAGTGGACAGCTTCGCGCCTAAAAGCTAAAGGCTCAAACACCATAACCAATATTAGAATATTGGCATTATAGTAGAGAGTTTTCAACTAGGCCGTGTGGAAGGACAACTCCCCATATGCGTTAGCACGCAATGTCTCATTCCCTTTGTCTCAGGGAACCAAGTTTACATACATAAAGACATGTTTTCATGTCACATTTGCTTTTTATGACACTATCATTTAGGTTTAAGGTTTAGGGTAGGGAGGTCATTTTTTTTTTTTTTTTTTTTTTTTTACTCGATAGAGCTTTAACCTTAAAACTAATCTGTTCTGGAGAACATTTAACTCACTTTTATCATCATACCTCGGATTTGCCGCGATTGTAATGAACCATGTAATTTTATTTTGCAAGAACTTTGCCAGTCAAACAGTGTTCATTGCATGGGATAAGGCACTCACGAATTGCGATGTCAGAGCACCCAACCCCTTGAGAAGTAGAGAAAGATATCAAAAATCAAAATAAGCTTTGAAGAAAGTTAGTAATGTTGTTGGTTTTTTAAATTGTTTTCTGAGGTTTGCTACAAAACCTTACTGTTGAGCAGATGGATGAATATACACTTTTCTCACATAATTAATATTTACTCAGGTTCCATTATTTTTATTATCATTATTATCATTTCTGTTTTTATAATTATTATTATAATTAATATTTACAACATATTGCAACAACAACAATAATAATTCACTAAAAAATAATACTTAAGTACAATACTTAAGTATTTTACTCAATTACTTTACACCACTGGAAGCTACCCTATATTCCAAAGTTGTATTTACATTTATTCATTTGGCAGACGCTTTTCTCCAAAGCGACTTACAAAAGAGGAATAATACATCATGAGTGAATCATCTTAAGGAGACAGTGGTTTGAAAAATGCTGCATTACAAAGTTTCACTAGCATCAGAATAGTAGTATTCAATACAGATTAAAGTGCAACAAGAATATATATAGTATATAAAAATATTTTTTTATGAGTGACTGGTAATGTGCTCATGGAAAAGCCATTTTTTGAAGACAGAAATTGAGTCAGCTTCATGGATGAAGTTGGGAAGGTCATTCCACCTACGTGGTACAATGTAATCGAAAGTCCAGGAAAATGTTTTGGTGCCTCTTTGTGTTGGTACAACAAGGTGCCGCTCCTTAGCCGATCGCAGGCTTCTGGTGGGAACTCTGCAGAAATGATTTTAGGTATGCTGGAGTAGACCCAGTGACTGTTCTGTATGTCAGCATCAGAGCCTTTTCATTAAAGACCAAACTTGCTGCTGCATTCTGGATCATTTGCAGTGGTCTAATTGTGCATGCTGGGAGGCCTGCAATGAGAGTGTTACAGTAGTCCAGTCTAATTATGGCAAGTGACTGAACAAGAAGTTGTGTGGCATGTTCAGAGAGGAAGGGTCTTCCTGATATTGTAGAGTGAAAATCTACATGATCATGCTGTCTTTGAGATGTGGTCTGTGAAACTGAGTTGGATATCGATGGTTACCCCTAGATTTCTGTCCGTATTGGAAGGCGTTACTGAAGTTGAACCCAGCTGCACGGTGATGTAGTGATCAACAGCAGGGTTGGCTGGAAAGACAAGGAGTTCCTTCATCCAGGCCGAGATATCTGCCAAACAGGCCGAGATTCGAGCAGTCACCGTGGTAACATTGGGCTGGAAAGACAAGTAGAGCTGTGTGTCATCTGCGTAGCAGTGGAAAGAGAACCCATGTGCCTGAATGATGGGTCCCAGTGATGTTGTGTATAGAGAAGAGAAGTGGCCCAAGCACTGAGCCCTGAGGTACCCCAGTAAGTAGCTGATGTGACTTTGACACCTCACCTCTCCAGGCTACCTTGAAGGACCTATCTGAGAGATAGGAATTAAACCAGTCAAGCACAGTTCCAGTGATGCCCAAAGTTGTGGAGAGTAGGATCTGATGGTTGACTGTGTCAAATGCTGCAGAAAGGTCCAGTAGAATCAGTACATATGGTTTGGATCCAGCTCTCACCTGTCTCAGTGACAGACAAGGGCATAGCAATCATTTAAAAAGTGAGGGGGACAGAATGTTTAGCGCAAGACGAAAATAAACATATAAGATATATATATTTTTTAGGGCTGTCAATCAATTCAAAATTTTAATCTAATGAAATAAGTGATTGACCAGTGAATTTTAACTTTTGCATTTACACATTTAGACATTTGCTGTATGAAAGACACAGTGTAAACAAATATGCCCTGTGTGTGTGTGTGTGGGGGGGGGGGGGGGGGGGGGTTATTGAAAGTGAGGGTGACACATCCCCTGCGTATTCTACGCCCATGGTGGCTGAATTGTTATATTAACAACATCAACGTCCACATGCCTATAATCTCCATATGACCGAATTAAATTTAGCATATGATTATGGCAATGAGTTGGTCCTGTCACATTTTGTCTGACCCAAACAGAGTTGAGAATATCAATAAATGCTAATCCCAGTGTATAATTGTCATTACCTATGTGAATGTTGAGGTCATCAACAATTAAAGCTCTATCCACAGTAACTACTATATCTGTTAGAAAATCAGCAAATTCTCTAAGGAAATCAGATTATGGCCAGGTTGGCCTATATACTGTAAAATACATTAAGCACATTAAGCATTATCACTTCAAAAGAATGAAACGTATATCCTGACATCCTGGTCACACCAAAAACATCACTGTAAATTGTAGCAACACCTCATCCTCAACCCTTCAGACTAGGCTCATGTTTATAACAATAGCCTGGGGGAGTAGATTCATTTAAACTAATATATTCATCCTGTTTAAGCCAGGTTTCAGTCAAACTATAATCTTTAATCATTTAATTTTACAATTTGTTGGATGAAAGTGATCTAATGTTTAGTAGCTCTACCTTTATACATTATATATTTGTTCTTTTCAAGTTTTACATGAATATTTTTTTTTTTTTTCTAAATGACTTACTGAGGTTTTTGTGTTTGGTAGTTCAGGGAACAGACACAGTCTCTATATGATATCTAGGTGATACAGTCTCTGTGTGTTTTAGTTTATGTGACCTGTGTGATGTCTTAAGGCAGCTAGTGGACGGATGGTTAAAACAGTCAGTCTGCTTCCTGAACTGAGCCCCAGTTAGTCAAATAATATAATTATTAAGACTATGAGCCAAATTGCTAGAGAGGAGAGCGGCACCTTCCCTGGAGGACTGGATTCCGTCTCTCTTTAGCAGGTCAGGTCTACCCCAAAAACTTGTCCAATAGTCTATAAATCCTGTGCTATTCTCCGGACACTATTCAGACAGCCAGACGTTCATTAACACTAATCTTCTATAAACCTCGTCATCACAATGAGCAGGGAGGGGTAAGAGAATATTACAGTGTCTGACATTGTTTTTGCAAGTTCGCACACTTCTTTAACATTATCTTTAGTGATCTCCGACTGGCCCAGACGGACATCTTTAGTGCCGACATGAATAACAGTCTTTGAAAATCTATATTTATCATTGGCCAGCACTTCTCAGAAGACCACACCCCTAGATTAGGACCATAGTGTTCCTAATAAAGTGCTAAGTGAGTGTATAATAGCATAAAGCCAGCGATATGTATTTTTTTTTTTTTTAGGTTCTATGACAGAGCACAGAAAAATATTGAACAAAGAAAATTACATTCTCATTCTGCATGATGAGTGAAACAATATCTAAATTTACTGCCGTGATCTTCACTTCACACTGTCGCTAAAGATGCATCAAGATGATATCATTGTCACCCAGGGGATCTTAGAGGTGCATATTCAAACGTTTTCTTTGTCCTTCCTCTTTCACACTCAGTCTCTCAGTTTAAATATGGACTCATTTATAGTAGTATGAAGTTCAATAGTTAAAACAGTGTATTTTCACGACATCAACAGAATATACACACAGTATTCCTGCAAATTCATGAGTCCTCAAAAGGGTATTGCTATGTATATTTGTATATGGTATGAATATTAAATTAGATTGAAGTAGAACTAGATTAAACTCAACTGAAAAAAAAAAAGGTTAATGATGCTTGCCTGTGCAAAACTTACCCCTGTGATGCTAGGGTGTAACTGTTAGAGCATTGTTACAGTAAACATTAGCCATTCTTAATGTTTTTTGTTTTTTTCAGCTCATTGCTATGTGGTTGCTAGGGTTTTCTTAGTGGTTGTTAGGTGGTTGCTAACTGGCCCAAATCAAAAGAGCCCACCTCCAAGTCTGGTCCCTAGATTTGGCGAGGTTCCTTCAAAGCATGCATTTTTTTACCTGTTTATCCATCCATCAGGCTCTGTAATGACTCAATGATTTGAGGACCAGTTCTTGTCCATAGCACAAACACTACGGGACAAGTTACAGGAAAACTGTTATAACTAGGATACAGACAGACAGACAGACAGACAGACAGACAGACAGACAGACAGACAGACAGACAGACAGACTGATAGATAGATAGATAGATAGACAGATAGATAGATAGATAGATAGATAGATCCACATAAATGTCTGCTGAAAAATGTGCATGCAAGTCATTGTGACACTTTTTCTGCAAACATTACAATAGTACTGTATAATCATCCGCATTACAAGACTTTCAGTAATGTTAAATTTTCTGTCGTTCATGTGTCATTATATCACTAAAGATCTGACTCTAGGCTTCATCTTGTTGTACAGGAAGTCTTAAGGCTTTAACACTGACTGTGTCTTTAACGGTCTGTCATTAGTAGATCAGTATGGAGCTCAGTCCACTTCCTCTTGTGCTCTGTGAGTATTGCTTCATTTGTATTTATTTGTGTGAATATCCTTTATTGTTATATCATAGTTATGAAACGGATCGAGTGATTCAGTGTTCCTGTATTTCAGTCATCAGTTTTGTGCTTTTTGTAAAGGTGTGTGTCAAATCAGAAACGAAAGATGAACAAAGTAACTCAATGCTAAATGAAAAAAATTATTTGTAAGTAAATTCCTTATAAAGGTGTTAATATATAAGAATATACAACAGTTAGTTCCAGTCCTTGAATCTGATTGGACAAGAGACGTTCCATGAGTACTGATTGTCTCACACCATCAGCACTCGGACGCTTCACTGTGTGTATCACTCCGCTTGTGTTCGTGCCCTTCTAAATTAAAGTGTAAGAGCAGTGCATATGTGTTAAGAGTTATGTGTATCTTTACATTTAATATTGTGGCATTACATATTTTAGCCAGCAGGTGGAGGCAAATGAACATTTTTGTGTGAAACATGAGACAAGTGGCATGAAGTGAGTCAGCGTCAGTGGTGTTTACATACAACAGCACCTCCTGATTTCTCAGATTACTACTACACTACTAAAGCTAGGAAATAGCTTTAACGGCTTTAAACTAACAACTTCAGCATAAAGGCTCATCAAAGGCATTAATGTATAGATCTATAAGAATACAATTATGTAATTCCTAGAAATAAATATTGTACAAGGATAGATGGACCTGTAAATTGCAAGTAAACTCCATATTAAGGCCTTAAGAAAAGATTAATAACCCTAAATTTAAAAGGAAATGAAAAACAATCCAGAGGTCACCATTGTTTATTGCAAGTATGCTTTGTAAATAAACTTGATGCAAGTGATACAAGTGGCAGGATGACTGACATATCATGTGATCTGTGCCAGCTTCTGCCAGCCAGCGAGAGATCAAACCCCTGTCAACCACTGTACGGAGAGAACAACGTAAAGCTGAAATCTTTATGCTTGCGCGACCCACTTAAAGTGTAGAGATAGATTTGCTCCAAGTTTGTCTCGCGATTGGTTTGTCCACTCTCTTGCTATTGCCCACATGCCAACCCCTCCGCATGGCAAAGGTGGCACATGTGCCTTCGGTTGTCGATCCCTGGGCAAGCCTTTTAAACTACTCCTCAATGTACACCATATAGCCAAAAGTTTGTGGACACCATATGTGCTTGATGAACATTTGATATCAAAAGGCATCAGTTTCCCCCTTTGCTGTAATAACAGCTTCCACTCTTTTGGGAAGGCTTTCCACCATACTGTATGTAGTACATGGCTGCAGGGATTTGCTCTCATTCAAACACAAGGTTATCAGTGAGGTCAGGAACTGATGTTGGTCGATGGGGCCTGACTTACAGCTGCTGTTCCAGTTCACCCCAAAAGTGATCACTGATTTGCCCACCATTTGGCAAATCAGACCACTCTTCCATTCTGCTTCTGCCCGCCTACAGGCAGAAACTGAAACAGGAAGCACCCACCCTCAGAACGATTCAGTGCTGGTCGGACCAATCAGACTCTAAGCTACAAGACTGTTTTGATCAAGCAGACTGGAAGATGTTCCGGTCCACCTTTGATGACTACATCGAGCTTTAAGCTGATAGCATAACGTGTTTCATCAGAAAGTGCGTAGAGGATGTTGTTCCGTCCAAAACAATACAGATCAACCCGAACCAGAAACCTTGGATTAGTACCAATGTTCGCACGGAACTTGATGCACAGACCTCCGCTTTTAATTCCGGGAATGTGAAGGAGCATAAACGAGCCAGTTATGCACTCCGCAAAACTATCAGAGCAGCCAAACGCCAGTACAGGGATAAGATTGAAGGACAGTTTAACACCACCAACTCTAGAAGCATGTGGCAGGGAATTAATATCATCACAGACTTTAAAGGGAATAAAAACTCTGCCATGAACACCACTGCCTCTCTCCCGGATGAGCTTAATATTTTTTATGCTTGTTTCGAGGGAAATAACACCGACCTCGCGGAGAGAGCTCTCGCGGCCGAAGCTACAGAGGTTAGTTCACTCTCCGTCTCTGTAGCGGATGTAACCCGATCCTTCCGATGGGTGAATATCCATAAAGCCGCGGGTCCAGACGGCATTCCGGGCCGTGTCATCAGAGCGTGCGCGAACCAACTGGCTGGTGTTTTTACGGACATTTTCAACCTTTCCCTCTCCTTGTCTGTGGTCCCCACATGCTTTAAAACGTCCACCATTGTGCCTGTACGAAAGCAATCCAAAATCACTTGCTTCAATGACTGCCATCCTGTTGCTCTGACCCCCATCATCAGCAAATGCTTTGAGAGACTAATCAGAGATAACATCTGCTCTGTGCTGCCTCTATCACTGGACCCATTGCAGTTTGCTTACCGCAGCAACCGCTCTACTGATGATGCCATTGCATCTACAATACACACTGCTCTCTCCCACCTGGAAAAAAAGAACACTTATGTGAGAATGCTGTTTGTAGACTACAGCTGAGCATTCAACACGATAGTGCCCTCCAAGCTTGATGAGAAACTCCGGGCTCTGGGCTTAAACAGCTCGCTGTGCAGCTGAATCCTGGACTTCCTGTCAAGCAGATGCCAGGTGGTTAGAATGGGCAGCAACATCTCCTCATCACTGACACTCAACACTGGAGCCCCACAGGGCTGTGTTCTCAGCCCACTCCTGTATTCCTTGTACACACATGACTGTGTGGCAACACATAGCTCCAGTGCCATCATTAAGTTTGCTGATGATACGACGGTGGTAGGTCTGATCACTGACAATGATGAAACGGCCTACAGAGAGGAGGTGCTCACTCTGACACGCTGGTGTCAGGAGCACAACCTCTCCCTCAACGTCAGTAAGACAAAGGAGCTTGTGGTGGACTTCAGGAGAAAAGACAGAGAACACATCCCCATCACCATCAATGGAGCACCAGTGGAGAGAGTCAGCAGCTTCAAGTTCCTTGGTGTCCACATCACTGAGGAACTCACATGATCTGTCCACACTGAGGCCGTTGTGAAGAAGGCTCATCAGCGCCTCTTCTTCCTGAGATGGCTAAGGAAGTTTGGAATGAACCGCCACATCCTCACATGGCCCTACACCAGCACTGTAGAGAGCATCCTGACTGGCTGCATCACTGCCTGGTACGGCAATAGCACCACCCACAACCGCAAAACACTGCAAAGTGTGGTGCAAACTGCCAGACACATCATCGGAGGTGAGCTTCCCTCCCTCCAGGACATATATACCAGGCGGTGTGTGAAAAAAGCTCGGAGGATCATCAGAGACTCCAACCACCCAAGCCATGGGCTGCTCTCACTGCTACCATCAGGCAGGCGGTATCGCAGCATCAGGACCCGCACCAGCCAACTTCATGACAGCTTCTTTCCTCAAAAAATCAGACTTCTGAACTCTTGATCTCTCACGATCAATATACATCAGCACTGCACTTTATTAATCTTATAATCTTATTATTTCACACTGGACTGTCTTACATTGTACTCTCTCTTACAACCGACAGCCTGAATGTCAATACAGTACAATACAACCTACTGTATATTTTATATATACTATATATACTATTTTTATTGTATAATGTGTATTCTATATTGCGTGTATGTGTATTCTGTATTGTGTGTATTGTATACTGTATATTGTATATTATTATTTGAATATTGTTTTGTGTGTAATTATGTGTATATTAAATATGTAAATTGTGATGTGTAAATCTGTTTATTGTAAATTGGTATATGTCTCATCACTGTCATGACTGCTATGTTGCTCAGAACTGCACCCAAGACTTTCACCCACTTGTGTATATGGTTGTGTGACAATAAAAGTGAAGTGAAGTTACACTGTAAACAGAGACACTCTCACTATCAGAGATGAAAGACCATCAAGATCACTCTCTACATTTGTTACTCTCACTAGTGTCTCTGCAAATCTGCAAAATAGGAAATGAAGACAAAATCAACCAATTTATATGTGATTATCATAATCATTATGTAAAAGGTCACTTGTATTAACATTTTCTTTACAGAGTTCTGATTCAATGTAAACAGGTCACGGTGATGAGTTTAATAACCTCCTGTTATCGTTTCTCTAGTGAACTCTTCAGCACATGAATGTTTCTTATTCTCCTGCAGGATTGAAGCCAAAACCTGAACTCAAATCAAATACTGAAGGAGCTGCACTGACAGGAAACACAGTGACTCTGACCTGTCACATGGATCAGTCGACTGGATGGCAGTTTTACTGGTACCAACACACACAGAAACATCAGAAAAACACAACAGACAAAAACTCCTACACAGTGAACATTGATTCAGTGTCTGATGGAGGTCAGTACTGGTGTAGAGCTGGAAGAGGAAATCCAGTTTACTACACACACTACAGTGATGCACTGTGGGTAAATGTTACAGGTGAGAGAGAAAATGTATTTTAAGATGTCATTAGTTGATGCCATGCAAGTCAATTTAATTTAAAATACAGATAAAACATTCAAATGTACCTAATATTGTTGAGAATTTTTGTCCAAAATGTTAATCATTTAGTGATTCAGTTGTTTTTATGTTATGTTGTTTGAGTCAAAAATAGCATAATAAGTTGTCTTCATACAGACCAACCTAAAACTATTTTGACTGTAAAGCCTGAAAATCAGCTGTTCAGTGGAGAAACTGTCACTCTCAGATGTGACATACAGGGTGGAGGAGACACTGAGTGGACATACAGATGGACTGTAGAGAATACCAACTACTGGAATAAAAACATTGTCAGTGAATACAAGAAACAAGAGTATAAAATCAGCAGTGTTGAACACACACACAGTGGTAAATACACCTGTAGAGGAAAGACAAGAGATGGACAAAACTCAGAGATCAGTGATGCTGTTACACTGACTGTGTCATCAGGTGAGTTTATATGTTTATTCATTATAAGAAGTATAAACAGCAGTTTTCACATTAATGTTAATGCAAATATTTAATGTTATTAATACAATACAGTGTGTTTTTATTTTAGATAAAGCCCAAGCAGTGTTAAGTGTTTCTCCACAGAAGTGGCTGACAGAAGGAGACTCAGTGACTCTGATCTGTGAGGCTTACGGCTCCTCTACAGGATGGACTTTCAGCTGGTACAGAGATGATAATGAGTTCAATTATAAACACCTGTCAGACAGCAGCAGAGGTGCTGGAGGAAACTACACTGTCAGTTCTGCTGCTGTAAATCACACAGGAGTTTATAAGTGCAGAGGAGAGAGAGGAGAACAAGTGTATTACACAGAGGACAGCAACACACAGCCACTATGGGTCACTGGTGAGTTCAAACACTGTGTATTCATTTGAGTTAAAACAGCGTGAATTAGACAGTGAAAGTTTATGTGTGTGTGTGTGTGTGTGTGTGTGTGTGTGTGTTTGTGTGTGTGTGTGTGTAAAGAACTTTCATGTTCACATGTGGTTTAAAACATTTCCAAATTCAAGCTGTGATGTGTTTCTCAGGTGTCTCTCCTTCAGTTTCTCTGATCATCAGTCCCAACAGAACTCAACATTTCACATCTGACTCTCTCACTCTGAGCTGTGAGGATCAGAGTAACTCTACTGGATGGTCAGTGAGAAGATACACAGACAGTGGAAAGCTGCAAGGTTGTTCATCATCATACTGGGGATCACAAACAGGATCTAAATGTAGAATCAGTTCCGTCTACACTTCTGACACTGGAGTGTACTGGTGTCACTCTGAATCTGGAGAGAACAGTAATCCTGTTAATATCACAGTACACTGTGAGTCTACAACTATTTATTTATTGATTTTATTGGTGGTTTACAATCAATGCATAAAGCAGGTTGATATAATAAGTGCAGGAAGCATAAGATACAATTTAGTAACTGGAATAATTAGGAGACACTTATAAACTCACTACTCATACTTGTTAGTTAATAATTTATACAAACCCCTAAAACTAAGTCTTAAACTTTGATGTGTAACTCATACTCTGCATTGATGGTGCTACAGACATGAATCATGGTGTCCGGCTTCTTGAGGAGAGGCGTTCTATTACTTTGCTAAGTGGTCAGACTCATGATTACATCTATCAGACAGTAAAATGGGCAATGAAAGACATATATTGAAGGAACCACATCTAGGGACCAGAACAGACAAAATTACTTGGAAGTTTGGCTCTTTTGACTTGGGCCAAAAAGCAACCACCCAGCAGCCACCAAGAACACCATAGCAACCACCTAGCAATTTATAGCAACCATGCATAACAACCGACTAACAACGTCCTGGCAACACCCTTGCATTTGTGGCAGGAAGTTTTTCATGTGCAAGCACCACTCACATTCTCTTTGGAAAATGTTAACATCAAGTTGATGTACTTTTATTACTTCTAGTAAGTGCACATTTCCTCTGTTCTGTAGATGGTGATGTGATTCTGGAGAGTCCTGTTCATCCTGTGACTGAAGGAGATTCTCTGACTCTTCGCTGTTTATATCGATATAAAAACCCATCAGTCCTCACAGCTGATTTCTATAAAGATGGATCCCTCCTCCAGAAGAAGACTACTGGAGAGATGATCATCCCTACTGTCTCAAAGTCACATGAGGGTTTCTACTACTGTAAACACACAGAGAGAGGAGAGTCACTCAAGAGCTGGATCTCAGTCAGAGGTGAGAGTCAATCGAGTCTACTGTAACTGTGAGGTGATTTATTTTCTATAACTTCATATGCACTCATTCAGATATGCTGTATGATAATGTGTGTGTGTGTGTGTGTGTTTTTTTTAGTGTCACATTCAGAAGTTCAGAGTTCTGTCCTTAACATGTTGAGTTCTCTACTGGCAGCTTGTCCATATCTGCTATTGACCGTCATACTGGTTTTTAAATGCTGTAGAGTGAGAGGTAAAACATCTGTCTCTTTTCCTCTGTGTATCTTTTACCTACAAATACAAATACACAACACTATATTGTGGGGATACTGGGGTTAGTTGTGTGGCTAGTCACCTAGTCTGGTAGTACTGGGGTTCCCCTGCATGATATGAGCAGGCCATAGGGACATGTATTTAAAAGCAGGAAGTGTTTGTGGCTACTGACTTCCTGTTTGGGTCCTGAGGCCAGTGCTATCACAGTAGCAGCAGAGCACATGTGTGTGCGGTGTGCATTAAGTTTTTGTCATCTCAGGTAGGCTGTTTTGTGTATTTCAAGTTTTAGGTTTGTGATTTACCTCAAATGCAATTTACCTCAAAAGACATCTGCTGAATGTCTAATTGATATCAGAGAGGAAACATCTGAGACATTGCAGATGAGCTAACAACCTAAAAAATATCCAAAGATTGTTTTTGTCTGTATTTCGCAGTTACATCTGTTGAAGACCAATGCCAGTATGCAGTAAGAGAGGAAGAATCTTCAATCTGATATGAATCTGTTGTGACAATAAGCTCTCTGAATACATTTAAGCCAGTCAAGCTGTGCATTAAACAGGAGCGTGTCATCACACAAGTACTGCCCTTATCTGGACCAAACCATCTGTGCTTTCCTTCAGCCATAGCACCATAAGGACACCATACAGACACTTTATTTTTCAAATATAATAGCCTATTTATGTTCTGTTTTACTCATTTACGGAGTTATTTAAAATAAAACCCCTGTCCAAGATCTGAAGCCACTCCTACTTTGTTTAAAAAAAGGTTTGTAAGGCCTGTCTTAAATTACTGTTCTTACCATATTCTTTAAGATTTCAGCATTGATATCATCAGTAAAAGTTTTAAATGTCTTTGTTCTACATTTGAATGCGTCACTTTTTTGTAATATAATACAAAATCGAAAAATTAGACAAATTGACAAATGATGAAACTAAGGTTGAATTGTTTGGGAAGAACATTCAGCACTATGTAAGGGCACCACATACCAACATGAAAACATCATCCCAGTGGTGAAGTACAGTGGAGGGAGCATCATGATTTGGGGCTGCTTCGGGGCCCGGACCACTTGCCATCATCATGAGAAAAATTAATTCCCAAGTTTATCAAGATATCCTACAGGATAATGTCAGGTTTGCGGTGCATCAGCTGAAGCTCAGTAGAAGTTGGGTGATACAGCTGGATAAACATCGAAGTAAATCCACTACAGAATGGCTTAAAAAAAAACAATATACTTGTGACTTTGGTGAAGATGAGATCACATTTTATGACCAATTAATGCAGAAACCAGCAAATTCCAAAGGGTTCACATTCTTTTCTCACCACTGTATGTCTCCTGACTTGTATTGCTGCAATGCTCTGAAAATGTTCATATTTCACATCTGTTCATGTATCTAATTTTAAATAAAGAGCTGGTGCCTTAAGGTTTTTTAAAAATGAGTTGGAGCATTATTAAAAATTCTTGCAGCATTGAACTATTTTCTTTTAACATTTGGCATTTGACATGGTATTGTGTGTATATATATATATATATATATATATATATATATATATATATATATAATATACACTGGCAGCCAAAAGTTTGGAATAATGTACAGATTTTGCTGTTTCGGAAGGAAATTGGTATTTTTATTCACCAAAGTGGCATTCAGCTGATCACAATGTACAGTCAGGACATTAATAACATGAAAAATTATTATTACAATTTGAAAAACTTAAACTTCAAAGAATTCTCATCAGAAATTCTCCAAGTGCAGCAATGACAGTTTTGCAGATCCTTGGCATTCTAGCTGTCAGTTTGTCCAGATACTCAGGTGACATTTCACCCCACACTTCCTGTAGCACTTCCCATAGATGTCTTGTCGGGTACTTCTCACGCACCTTACAGTCTAGCTGATCCCACAAAAGCTCAATGGGGTTAAGATCCATAACACTCTTTTCCGATTATCTGTTGTCCAATGTCTGTGTTTCTTTGCCCACTCTAACCATTTTTTTGATTTTCTGTTTCAAAAGTGGCTTTTTCTTTGCAATTCTTCCCATAAGGCCTGCACCCCTGAGTCTTCTCTTTACTGTTGTACATGAAACTGGTGTTGAGCGGGTAGAATTCAATGAAGCTGTCAGCTGAGGACATGTGAGGCGTCTATTTCTCAAACTAGAGACTCTGATGTACTTATCCTCTTGTTTAGTTGTACATCTGGTCTTCCACATCTCTTTCTGTCCTTGTTAGAGCCAGTTGTCCTTTGTCTTTGAAGACTGTAGTGTACACCTTTGTATGAAATCATAATCATAGGGTTGCAATCTCCATCCTAAATGTTGAATACACGATGGAAGCAATGTTTCTTTCTCTGGATTGAACATGTGAATCATTGGCTTATGATCAGTCTGTAATGTGAATTTTCCTCCCCAAAGATATGTTCTAAAATGTTCAATTGCCCAAACACAACCTAGAGCTTCACACTGTATCTGTGAATGTATCCCTAGAGCCACTGCTTTCCAACAAAATATTGTTGTGCGCCTGAAGTTTGCCAAAGACCACCTTGACACACCACAATGCTACTGGTTGTGTTTTTAAATGTTTTTTTTACATATATATTTTGTGGACTGATAAAACTAAGGTTGAATTGTTTGGGACGAACACGCAGCACTGTGTAAGGGTACCAAAATCCAACATGAAAATATCATCCCAGCGGTGAAGTACGGTGGAGGGAGCATCATGACTTCAGGGCCTGGAGCGCTTGCCATTATCCACGGAAAAATGAATTCCCAAGTATATCAATATACCCTACAGGATAATGTCAGGCTTGCTGTGTGTCAGCTGAAGCTCAGTAGAAGTTGGGTGATGCAGCTGGACAATGACCCTAAACATTGAAGTAAATCCACTACAGAATGGCATAAAAATAAATAAATAAATAAAAAACAATATACTTGTGACTTTGATGAAGATGAGATCACATTTTATGACCAATTTATGCAGAAACCAGAAAATTTCAAAGGGTTCACATACTTTTCTTGCCCCTGTATATCTCCTGACTTGTATTCCTGCAATTCTCTGAAAATTTTCATATTTTACAACTGTTCATATATCTCATTTTAAATAAAGAGCTGGTGCCTTATTAGGCTTTTAAAAATGAGTTGGTGCTTTATTAACAATTCTTGCAGCATTGAACTATTTTACTTTTAACATTTGTGGTTTCATAAACCAAACCACAGGCTCTCCACTTTACTGCTGAGCAGGCTGTGAATGAAGCGTATAGTCTTCCTACTAATAACAACTAAATGCTCTTCTTTTATGTCTATAAAGGATTTATTTTTTATTTTTTTTTTTTTCAGTCTTCACCTAAAACATTCAACTTTTAATCTCACTCATCAATATAAGTGTATGGGTTTTATTGCTCATTTTATTATCTGCCAGGCTAAATTAGGTGGTCGGATCACTTCTGAAACATAAGTTTCCAAAGCACGCTACATGTCCAGAGCAGTTAGAGGGGTTTGAAAACCTCTAAGCCCAATGGTGCATTCACAATATGTTGGAATTACCATAATTACGAGTTTCTGGCTTATAAAAACAGCTCACGTCAAACTCGTAGAACACTTGTAAAGTTGTAAACTTGGCATTTGATATGGTATTTTGTGTATGTGTGTGTATGTATATATATATATATATATATATATATATACAGTGCATCCGGAAAGTATTCACAGCGCTTCACTTTTTCCACATTTTGTTATGTTACAGCCTTATTCCAAAATGGATTAAATTCATTATTTTCCTCAAAATTCTACAAACAATACCCCATAATGACAATGTGAAAGAAGTTTGTTTGAAATCTTTGCAAATTTATTACAAATAAAAAATGAAAAAATCACATGTACATAAGTATTCACAGCCTTTGCCATGACACTCAAAATTGAGCTCAGGTGCATCCTGTTTCCACTGATCATCCTTGAGATGTTTCTACAACTTGATTGGAGTCCACCTGTGGTAAATTCAGTCGATTGGACATGATTTGGAAAGGCACACACCTGTCTATATAAGGTCCCACAGTTAACAGTGCATGTCAGAGCACAAACCAAGCCATGAAGTTCAAGGAATTGTCTGAAGACCTCCGAGACAGGATTGTTTCGAGGCACAGGTCTGGGGAAGGGTACAGAAAAATTTCTGCAGCGTTGAAGGTCCCAATGAGCACAGTGGCCTCCATCATCCGTAAATGGATGAAGTTTGGAACCACCAGGACTCTTCCTAGAGCTGGCCGCCCGGCCAAACTGAGCGATCAGGGGAGAAGGGCCTTAGTCAGGGAGGTGACCAAGAACCCGATGGTCACTCTGACAGAGCTCCAGCATTTCTCCGTGGAGAGAGGAGAACCTTCCAGAAGAACAACCATCTCTGCAGCACTCCACCAATCAGGCCTGTATGGTAGAGTGGCCAGACGGAAGCCACTCCTCAGTAAAAGGCACATGACAGCCCGCCTGGAGTTTGCTAAAAGGCACCTGAAGGACTCTCAGACCATGAGAAACAAAGATTGAACACTTTGGCCTGAATGGCAAGCGTCATGTCTGGAGGAAACCAGGCACCGCTCATCACCTGGCCAATACCATCCCTACAGTGAAGCATGGTTTTGGCAGCATCATGCTGTGGGGATGTTTTTCAGCGGCAAGAACTGTGAGACTAGTCAGGATTGAGGGAAAGATGAATGCAGCAATGTACAGAGACATCCTTGATGAAAACCTGCTCCAGAGCGCTCTGGACCTCAGACTGGGGCGAAGGGTCGTTGTCCTGTTGGAACATGAACCTAAGCACACAGCCAAGATAACAAAGGAGTGGCTACGGGACAACTCTGTGAAAGTCCTTGAGTGGCCCAGCCAGAGCCCAGACTTTAACCCGATTGAACATCTCTGGAGAGATCTGAAAATGGCTATGCACCGACGCTCCCCATCCAACCTGATGGAGCTTGAGAGGTCCTGCAAATAAGAATGGGAGAAACTGCCCAAAAATAGGTGTGCCAAGCTTGTAGCATCATACTCAAAAAGACTTGAGGCTGTAATTGGTGCCAAAGGTGCTTCAACAAAGTATCGAGCAAAGGCTGTGAATACTTATGTACATGTGATTTTTTTCGTTTTTTATTTTTAATACATTTGCAAAGATTTCAAACAAACTTCTTTCATGTTGTCATTATAGGGTATTGTATGTAGAATTTTGAGGAAAATAATGAATTTAATCCATTTTGGAATATGGCTGTAACATAACAAAATGTGGAAAAAGTGAAGCGCTGTGAATACTTTCCGGATGCACTGTATATATATATATACTACTAAAGGTGACCAACACTACTTTTGCTCATACTTTGGGTTAAAATATCTTTTTTAATTATTAAATTTGATTTCTTATGAATTTTGTATTTATTGTGTGTTACAACGGCTTACATTCAGTGATATTATATCATTTTAGGTTTCATGCCAGAGCACAAAAATGGCTATAACTGTTGAACAGTTCAGACCAAAATACATTCTCATTTTGCAAGCATGCAAACAGGCAAACCAAGATCTGAAATTCACTGCTGTGAGCTTCACTTCACACTGTGGCTAAAGATGCATCATGATGTCACCATCACATAGAAATTCTTAGTAATGCAAATGACTTAAGTTCAGTCAGGAAACTCTGCATGGCACGAGCTGATACAGGTCCTCCTTATGCAATCTCTAGAAGACGATCAACTTGTATTCACCCATTATGTCTAACATTTACATTTGCCACACCTCAGTCAGTTTGTTGTAAAGTTCATGTGTTAATTTTTTTAATAAATAAATATTCAAGTGAAGCGGGTGTCTGTGTTCACTCCAATGGAATGTACATATTTGTGCAAATATATGGATACACAAGGGCTCTTGGTATATGAATATTAAACTATGATCAGTGGCAAACACACTCTCAGAGGCCTGAGAGAATATAGATAGACTGAGCTGATAGTTGTGTTTTGTTTTCTGCTCTCTTTCAGCTCTATATGATATTAAACAGTGTAAGAGGGATGAGAGTTTGTTTCTTATTTAGTTTTCATAAAGTTATGAATAGTGCTAATACCACCATTACAGTACAGATCAATATCAAAACATTGTTTCATTTTCCTAATGCCATAAATACAAACTAGTCATAACAACAAATGAAAGCTTTTTCAATCAATTTTATGCATTTTTAAGGACTAACACATCTCATGCTGACAAAACAACACAGAACAAACACTTGCGTGTAAGTAATTGTGACACGTTTTTTATGAAAATGTTACACCAAAAATATTTACAAGCATTGTCAAAATGCAAAAAGTTTATTTTTTAAACATATGGTACATTTGTATGTCTGTCCTCTTTTTTTTAAACATTTGTTCGTTAATACATTTTGTTATACGGAAAGATCATTGTATTAGCAACATACAATAAAAAATGATGCTATTTATTTTCTTAATGCATGTTCCTGGTCTTATCATGAGTGAATCATCAGTGCACTATCTGTCTGGTAATAACTGTCTGGTTTGTTTCAGCTACGAAATCGAACATCAGAAGACTACAAAGGACAGTTCGGACTGCTGAGCGGATTATTGGTTGCCCCCTGCCCTCCCTTCCAGAACTGTACACTTCCAGAGTGAGGAAAAGGGCTGGAAAATCTGGACCCCACTCACCAGCCCACTACCTTTTTAAACTGTTGCCTTGTGGCCGGCGCTACAGAGCACTGAGCACCAGAAACATCAGGCACAGGAACAGTTTTTTCCTCATCTCATGAACAGTTAAAACTGCCCCATTGAGC
Source organism: Myxocyprinus asiaticus (assembly GCF_019703515.2). Classification (NCBI taxonomy): domain Eukaryota; kingdom Metazoa; phylum Chordata; class Actinopteri; order Cypriniformes; family Catostomidae; genus Myxocyprinus; species Myxocyprinus asiaticus. The sequence continues at coordinate 6,145,941 of NC_059357.1, read as the reverse complement.
AATAATTATGTGCAATATTCAAGTCAAGTCATTTTTTTTGTATAGCGCCTTTCATAACACACATCGTTTCAAAGCAGATTTACAAAAAATCATGCATTAACAGAAAATGAAACTGTAATATCTATAAAGTCTTAGTCATCATTGTGTAGTTTGATTAAATACTTCCAGAATGAGGAATACACAGCTTAATCTATTTATATTTATCCAACATGTCCTACCTCTTCTGCCATTACATTCCCTTGCACTATCTGTACATAACAGATTTGTATTTGTACATATGTATATACAGTATATATATATATATATATATATATATATATATATATATATATATATATATATATATATATATATTGTCTTATTGTGTATTTCTATATTTTGTTACGTCCTAGTATGTTATTTTTTATTATTATACATTTGCAGTGATAGATTGTACTACTGACTGTGTATGTGTAGTGGGTATTGTGGCAGTGTTTGGTGTAGTTTTGTGCTCTCTCTCTCTCTCTCTCTCTCTCTCTCTCTCTCTCTCTCTCTCTCTCTCTTTCCTCATTGCACAGGTTAATGGACACCAGCTGACTTTAGTTGCCATCAATTGCTGGCTTGTCTGATTGGCTGTAGGAAGGAGAGCTTGTTGATAAATCTGGAGAGGAAACTCACTTTGGGTAGGCCTTTTGTCTCCAGGCTGCTGAGACTTTTTTCTCCTGCCCCAGACTTTAACAATTGCGCTATTGTTGTATTAGTGAACATGTTGTTAGTAATAATAATACTACATAATTAATCTCTACTTCTAGGCACTCTTCCCACTACATTTAAGCAGGCTCGAGTAACCCTGCTGCTGAAAAAACCTGCACTTAACCCCACACAAGTAGAACACTACAGACCAGTCTCTCTCATCCCATTCATGGCAAAAACACTTGAAAGAGCAGTTTTCAATCAAATCTCTGCCTATCTCTCACAGAACAAGATGCTGGATGACAATCAGTCAGGCTTCAAAAGTGGACACTCCACCGAGACTGCCCTGCTGTCTGTCACTGAGTCGCTGAGACAGGTGAATGCTGAATCCAGATCATCCATCCTGCTTCTGCTGGACCTTTTATGCAGCCTTTGACATTCAAACATCCGATCTTACACTCCACCCTCTCTTCACTGGGCATCACAGGAACTGTGCTTGATTGGTTTAATTCATATCTCTCAGGTATGTCCTTCAATGTAGCCTGGAGATGTGAGGTGTCCAAGCCACATCAGCTACTAACTGGGGTACCTCAGGGTTCAGTGCTTGGGCCACTTCTCTTCTCTATATACACATCACTGGGACCCATCATTCAGGCACATGGTTTCTCTTCCCACCGCTAAGCCGATGACACGCTCTACTTGTCTTTCCAGCCTAACGACACCACAGTGACGGCTCGAATCTCTGCCTGTTTGGCAGACATCTCGGCCTGGATGAAGGAATACCACCTGCAACTTAACCCAGCCAAGACCGAACTCCTTGTCTTTCTAGCCAACCCTGCTGTTGATCACAACATCACCATGCAGCTGGGTTGAACTACAGTAACTCCTTCCAAAACGGTCAAAAATCTAGGGTTAACCATCAATAACAAACTAAATTTCACAGACCACATCTCAAAGACCGCAAGATCATGTAGATTTACACTCTACAATATCAGGAAGATAAGACCCTTCCTCTCTGAACATGCCACACAACTTCTTGTTCAGTCACTTGTCATAACTAGACTGGACTACTGTAACACTCTCATTGCAGGCCTCCCTGCATGTGCAGTTAGACCCCTGCAAATGATCCAGAATGCAGCAGCACATCTGGTCTTTAATGAATCAAAGAGAGTGCATGTTACACCACTCCTTATCTCTCTTCACTGGCTACTAGTTGATGCACGTATCAAATTCAAGGCTCTGATGCTGGCATACAGAACAATCAATGGGTCTGCTCCAGCATGCCTAAAATCATTTCTGCAGAGCTACATTTCCACCAGAAGCCTGCGGTCGGCTAAGGAGCGGCGCCTTGTTGTACCAACACAAAGAGGCACCAAAACACTTTCCCGGGCTTTCGGCTTCATTGTACCACATTGGTGGAATGACCTTCCCAACTCCATCCATGAAGCTGACTCACTTTCTGTCTTCAAAAAATGGCTAAAAACATATTTTCCTTGAGCACTTAACCAGTCACTAAAAAAAAACAAAAAAAAAACATTCTAGTTGCACTTTAATCTGTCTTGAATACTATTCTGATGCTAGTGAAACTTTGTAATATGGAACTTTTAGTACCACTGTCTCCTTAAGATGATTAGCTTATGTTTTCCTCTTTTGTAAGTCACTTTGGATAAAAGCCTCTGCCAAATGAATAAATGTAAATGTAGTGTACAACCTAATGTTCACTGAAGTAGATTTGGTAAGTTGTTCATTCTGTTTCACAAATTAAGCATTGTTACTCCTAAAGAGAGACTCAAGTTATTGTTTATAATTTAATTGTTATTTTTGGAAGCAGTAGGGAGGTGGATGCCATTTTTGTTAATGTCTATGTTTTCTCCTGTATTTGAGTTATAGAGGGAGTAAGAGTCTTGTTTATTTGAATTTTATTTTGAAAGCTTAGGAAATACTCCCCTAAAAGTCAGGAGAACTTTGTTTTATTTTGGCGTGGTCCCCTCCTGACATCTTTTGGAAGCTTCCCTTTTGTATTTTGCACTTGTCAAATCTTACTTTTGAGTGTTTCTAAAATCTGACAGATTTTTGTGGAGTGCAGGGAAGTTTTTTTTTTTAATTTTTTTTTATATATTCATAAATTTCCTTGTTTCCCACATCCCCAACCCTAGCCTGGGGAGGCATGTAACAATATAATATTTTCTATTCACTTTTTTTATCTCTGTCTTGTTGTTGTATTGTTTGTGCACTGAAAGCGTCTGCCACCAGGACAATTTCCTTGTATGTGTAAGCATACTTGGCAATAAAGCTGATTCTGATTCTGATGTTACTGCAAATAAAAAACGGATAAATATAACTAACGATATATAGCCTTGATAAAGTTTGTCTGTCTTTAATCAGAATGTAATAACATTTCTTCACCAGAAACGACTTCCCTTTCCCCCTGACACCAAATAGCTATTTACAAATTGTTTTAGTAAACTCACATTCAGGCCCAGTTTCATCTGCTATTTACTGGCCAGTTTTCACAATTCATTCCATTCCTGATGGATAAAATCAAGTCCTGTCCTATATTTTGTCTCATGGAATATGTCATTTGACTCAGAAATAATGTATATTGAATTACAGAATTAAAATGGGTTGTGGACAGCATGTCACATTGATGACGAGGCTTTAACACAGACTGTGTCTTTCACAATCTATCATTAGTACATCAGCATGAGGCTCAGTTCACTTCCTCATGCTCTGAGTATTGCTTTATTTTAATGTTCTAAAAACTTTTAATTTCTCAAAGCTGTTGCTTACGATGTGTGAGTAAAACATGAACTGACAGATAAACAAAAATTTTAGAGCCTTTTTAAAGCCACTTTTTTCAATACTACCATGACATTACTACAGTATGTTTTTGAATTAGATTGTAAATGTTTAAATTAGGTTGTATTGTTGTTTGTGTGTACTTAGTGTAAATGTATCTGTTTAATGCTGTAAATGTATTTTACAAATGATTTAATAGCTACATATTCACACTGTTTTAAGATTTTCTCTTTGCTTTCTCAGTACTGATTTCAAACATCCATTGTGCACACAATGAAGATGATTACACTTGATTTATATATTTTATATCACATATTTGAATAAAAAAAAAGTCTTTTAAAATTGAATATTTTGTTTATATTTATGTTTATATCGATACACAAACTCCTCAAACCTCACAGCTGATTTCTATAAAGATGAATCCCTCCTCCAGAAGCAGACTACTGGAGAGATGATCATCCCTACTGTCTCAAAGTCATATGAGGGTTTCTACTACTGTAAACACACAGAGAGAGGAGAATCACCCAAGAGCTGGATCTCAGTCAGAGGTGAGAGTCAATGGAGTCTACTGTAACTGTGAGGTGATTTATTAATTACATATGCACTCATTCAGATATACCGTATGAAAATGTTTTCCTCTTTTTCAGTGGCAGCTCAGATTTCTGTCCACAATATGCTCCGTTCTCTGATGACAGCTTGTCTAAATCTGCTAGTGACAGTCATACTGGTTTTCAAATGTTATAGAGTGGGAGGTAAAAAATTATGGACACATATATGCCTAGTCTTTCCCTAGTTATTTGCACATAAAGCAATATATTTAAAATACAATGTTGTTCATAGAAGCAATATTCACAGACAAAATATATACAAAGTTTAGTCCAAGTTAATGTTGAGAAGATTGTTTTTGTCTGTATTTCATAGTTACATCTGTTGAAGACCAACGTCAGTATGCAGTAACAGAGGAAGAAATTTCAATCTGATTTTAATTGGTTTAAAAAGTTTATAGAAAGGTTTATCTAACATTAGTGTTATTTGTCACCTTATTTCTTTAACATTTCATTAACATCATCAATTAACAATGAGGTCTTTTGTTCTGTAGTTCTGATTGATTTGATTTAAGTAATTAGTGAGTGTGGAAAAGAGATGGATAGTCTCATGTTATTGCCTACTTATAGGATGAATCGTTTATGTTGTATCCCTCATTTGTAAATTGCTTTGGATTAGTGTTTTCTAAACAAATAAGAGTAAATGAAGCTACCAAGGATGTAAAAAGTACACAGAAATTATACTTAAAGCTACACTATGTAACTTTTGGCCCTCTTGCGGTTAAAAAATAAAACTGCATGCGTCTTGCGGAAGAACATCGTTTTGGTTGTGCTTCAGCTCTGCTCCTCTGCGTGGATGAATGTGGTTTGAGGCACCGGTGTACACATGGATACAGGACATCTTATCAGAGCCAATGGACAAATAAATAATGAAAGAAAGGAAAAGACGGATATCTGAAAACATGTCATCTGAGCAGGTAAGTGTCATATCTTATGCTGTTGTTTTAACTTATTGGTGACATTGATGTTAATGACGTTACAAAAGTTAGGCAACGTTCGTTAACATTAGACATAATGATTGCTAGTCTGATAAGGTCAAATGTTGTAAAGTTTTGGTAACTGCAGGATATTCTGGCCAAACTGACCACAGTAGTAACTAATTTATAAATTGTCATTGTTACCAACCAGTGGTCAACATCATTTCAAGACTCACATGTCCTTGGCAAGACTAGGACTAAAGGATTTATTTATATAAATTATTACCGATATAAAAGAAAATACACATGTGCAAGCAAGTGAAAATTTCTGCACCGATTACAGTAATATTATTGTATTTCACTACACACACACACACACACAGACGTGTGTGTGTGTGTGTGTGTGTGTGTGTGAGAGATTACACAACTATACATAAACCATATCAATAAAATATCTTACCTGTTGAGTAAGAAAAAAGCCATCTCTGGGTCAATTTTAAATCCTTTCAGATTTCAGAGTTGTCGCCACATTTGAAAAGCCAAGCCGATGTTAATTCAGGTTTTATTACGGGCTCTGTCACTTTCTCTTTTTGCTTGTAGACTGTGCTCTGTTTGGGGTTTCTTTGTTTTTACAACCGGTGATTCCCCGGAGGTTTGACGTTTTGAATGATCCATGGTCAATTTTTCTTGTTCGTTGTGACAACAAAACTTTCAGAATGCTACTCCCACACCATACACGTGCTACAGTAGCCGGAGCTTACTTTGTCTGTGTACAGATATAACATCAACACACACGGGTGAATGACATATGTATGCAATTGCCGACTCGACAGCTCTAAAATATAAATCATTATTATAGGTTTATCAAAGTGTATTTGGGTAAAGACATGGTTTGGAAGATGGATTTCATTAATAACATTTTGTTATTTTTTAACAAAAAAAGTTACATAGTGTAGCTTTAAGTGAAAGTGAAAATTTTACTCAATTAAAAGTCCAAGTATCTAGCCAAAAACATACTTGAGTGAAAGTAAAAAAGTACCACATTAAGTTGTACTTAATTATTAAAAAAGTAAAAAGTAACTTTTTTCCTAGCTAGAATGAAATCAAGAGAGGAGATTGTGTGAGAGTGGATGTTGTTCAATTTGATTGGTTTGTTAAGCAATCTTACTTCGTCCACCCCACCTGATGTTTCTTTTCAGGACATTATGATGGATTTTATTGAGCTAAAATTGTGTCAAGAGAATAAATATTGTCTTGTGATTTTGTTGAAATGTTTTATTAGTGGGCTGAGTGTTTCCCATGTAGAAAGGCTGATGCTACAACAGTGGTGAAGGCCCTGATCAAACAAGTGATTCCAAAATGGGGAGTGCTTAAAAAATTGTCTTCGGACAATGGCACTCACTTTGTAAATAAAATGATTTCTGAATCGGCAAATGGATTGAGTATAAATTTGAAAACTTACTTTGCCTACCACCCTTAAAGTGGCGGAATGTTGTGAATGTATGTTACAAAGGTAGTACATTATTTTTGTAATTTAATTAACTTTATGTATACTGTATGGCACTGTTAACATGACATCCATTCCTCTTTGACTTCTATCAGGTGAAGGAACTATTTTCACAAGCAGATAGATTGCAGCGGAGGTGGGCGGGGGTGATGAGGAGAAATGAAGTAGAGCTGGTCGAAAAAAGTTGCCCACTAAAACTGCGGGAATGAGAGAGTTTCTAGTTACTCGCTGCTGGTCTATCATGATAGAAAAAGTGTTTTTTGTTTTGTTAGGCAGCACTAAGATCTAAAAGTGCTAGAAGAGAAATGCAGTCGCGATCAGATGAAAGAGAAATTCATTTGTAACTCTGATAAGTACTTTTTTTTTTTGTACTCTTCCACTTGTGCTCCATTTTCTGAGCTGCTCTCTTGAGAACATGAGTGTGATCATTGTACCGCGGTGCAGGACTTTTCTCTTTAACTTTGTTTAATCGAAGGTGGGTGACACTGTCTAGAGTTCTAGAGAAGACTGTATCTACACCAATGAGCCAAACATTATGACCACTCACATGTGAAGTGAATAAGGCTGATCATCTCCTAACAATGCCACATGTCAAGGTCTGGGTAGATTAGATGGTAAGCAAACTATCAGTTCTTGAAGTCAACATGTTGAATGGAGGAGAAATGGGCAGGAGTAAAGACCTGATCATCTTTGACAATGGCAACATTTTTATGGCCAGATGACTGAGTCAGAGCATCTCTGAAACGGCAAAGCTTGTGGGGTGCTCCCGGGCAGTAGTGGTGAGTACCTACAGACAGTAGTCCGAGGAGGGACAAACCAGCAACAGGGTGTTGGGCACCCAAGGCTCATCGATGCGTGAGGGCAACGAAGGCTATCCCGTCTGGTCTGAACCAACAGAAGGTCTACTGTGGCACAAGTCACAGAAAATGTTAATGATGGTTACTGGAGGAATGTGTCACAACACACAGTGCTGTGTAGACGCTGACCGGTCAGAGTGCCTATGATGACCCTTGTTCACTGTCAAAAGCACCTACAATGGGCACCCAAGCGTCGGAACTGGACCTTGGAGCAGTGGAAAAGGTCGCCTGGTCAGATGAGTCCTGTTTTCTTTACATCACGTGGACGGATGTGTACGTGTTTAGTGTTTACCTGGGGAAGTGATGGCACCAGGATGCACTGTGAGAAGAAGAAAAGGTGGTGGATGGAGTGTGATGCTCTGGGCAATGTTCTGCTGGGAAACCTGGGTCTGGCCATTCATGTGTACGTCAATTTGACACGTGCCACCTACCTAAACATTGTTGCAAACCAGGTACACCCCTTCATGGCAATGGAATTCCCTTATGGCAGTGGCCTCTTTCAGCAGGATAATGCGCCGTTCCACACTGCACACATTGTTCGGCAATAAACCTTTTTCACACTCCGGGTTTTGGAACGTGGAAGTAAACGTTTGCAGGGTAAACTTTGACAGCGATGATTGGGAGTGAATGGAAGACCACAGCAAATATTATTTTCACTTACCCCATTTGCTCCAAGACAAAGAGAAAAAAATCCCGTTACGTTTGAATGACTTTCCAGAAGAGGAAATAAATAGAGAGCGGTGGATTTAGACAGTCAGATGGGAGAGATGCCAAATTTACTGTCACTCTCCCAGCAGCTGTAATAGAAACCCCCTTGTAGCTGTGGTAATTATTTGTTTTTTAAACTAATTCCACTGTAATATAACACAAAGCATAATGTTATACATTTACCCTCTATATTTAAAAAAATGTTTTATATTAAAAAAAAATTGCTAGATTTACGCTGCTAAATAAGAGAGAAATGCATCATCACAGTTTGTGAAAAAGGTCTATGTTTTGAGGAACATGATGAAGAGATCAAGTTGTTGCCCTGGCAACCAAATTCCCCAGATCTCAATCTGACTGAGCATCTGTGGGATGTGTTCGACCAACAAGTCAGACTCACGGCACGCTGTATGATAAAGAGACACATAAATGTCTGCTGAAAAATGTGCATGCAAGTCATTGTGACACTTTTTCTGCAAACATTACAATAGTACTGTATAATAATCTGCATTATCAAGATTTTCAGTTATACAAAATGTTGTGTCGTTCATGTGTCATTATGTCACTAAAGATCTGACTCTAGGCTTCATCTTGTTGTACAGGAAGTCTTAAGGCTTTAACTCTGACTGTGTCTTTAACGGTCTGTCATTAGTAGATCAGTATGGAGCTCAGTCCACTTCCTCTTGTGCTCTGTGAGTATTGCTTCATTTGTATTTATTTGTGTGAATATCCTTTATTGTTATATCATAGTTATGAAACGGATCGAGTGATTCAGTGTTCCTTTATTTCCTCCACAAAAATCTTTCATGTGGTTCTCAGTTTCAGATCTTCAGTCCATGATTTATAAGTAAAATATGTAAGTGTGAGAAATGAAGTGTGTGGTTAGTTCTGTGTGCGAAACAGAAATAGCAGGTGAATGAGGGAAGTCGTTTGTTTTGTTCAGTCATTCTTTTTTGTGCTTTTAGTAAAGATGTGTGTCGAATCAGTTTTTTAGTTAATTCTGTTTTGCAGAATTGCCATTGTAGATTTTCACCAGCAGTTAGTTTGAGTGTATATAGTCCTCTACTTGTGATGTGAAACTCAGAGGTCCAGACTGTTAGCTTGATGCCAGAACACTGTTCCCAAAACAGCTGGACAGAAACATTTCTCTGCTATGATAAATATTTGGGTGGTAGCGCTAAACCTTTTTTTGAATTACTAAATTATTTTTACAGTATATGTGTTTTATGTTTGTTTGTTTTGTTTTTTCACAGATTTTGCACAGGTTGAACAAATAGTGATTTTATTTATGAAGTCAGTCCTTCTTGACTAAATTCATGTATTAACATGAATTATGAAGTTTAAAAGTCTAAAAGTTCATGTCCATGTAATTCTATTGATCACACAGCTAAAATCATCAGCTGCTGTTCTTACTCCTTTCAAAAAATCTGTTATGTTTATTATTAATCCAGTTGTATATTGTAAGTAATATATATATTAATATGAACTAACCCATCCATGTTTACACTGTAATAAACTTTTTTCTTTGTACTTTTTCAGTGCTGATTTCAAACATCCATTCTGGACACACTGAAGGTGATTCAATCTGATTCATGTATTTCATCATATTTTTACAATATGTGTGATTATAAACTAACTGTAACAAACCAGCTGAGAAAATTAGCGTTATGAAAAAATCTGCATGTAAAAATTTCAATTTCTTCAGAAATACAGTCACTTCAGATAACTTGTTATAAAGCAACAGACACACAAAATAAATCTAACATTTAGTCTACTTTAGATTTACCAAAATATTTCAATGTTTCTGTCAATTTGTCTAACCTCTTCAAACAGAAATTAGTTCAAAACTCTTACTGATTATTTTAAGAGACATGATCTATAGTGAAACAAAACATACAGTGAATCTTAAGACAAAATGTAGAATGATTTTATAAAATATATTCTTTTTATGGTAGTAAGCAATTTGCGGTATTTTCTGTTAATTTGGCTAAAAAAAGTTCAGTGAAATTTACATTTATGTGTGTAGTTAAAGTCATAAACTTTGGCTACCAGACATACAGTTTTCCATCTATTGACAATCATAACAATGATGAAGATAATGATAATAATAACAATAATATGATACATATTTCTGAAAACACAAATAATTATATAATTAATTAATTGCATTTCCTATTACTCTGAACAAGTTGCAGTGAATAGTGGACACAACTTCCTTCAATGCTGATTTCGCACAGATTTTGTAAACATGTAACTGTGTTCATCCAGTAAATACAGCACATTATTTTACACTATTTTCAGTGTGAATTGTTGTCATTGCACAGAAAGACCAAAAGTCAAAGTAATCGTACAGCCTGATGAATGTGTGTTCAGAGGAGAGACAGTCACTCTCAGATGTGACATACAGGAGGGAGGAGATATTTAATCCATGATTTCTTTCTTAAAGCATTTTAATAGGTTAGGTTTATATATTACTGTGTGCACTAGACTAAAGCCCTTAAAAGAACTAACAATGCCCAATTTGGGAATGAATAATTCTTTTGAGTCGGTTCTTTTCAGTGAATTGGCCAAACAGGCTTGCAAAACAGTCTGAATCGATTCGCGATTCAGTACAATTAGTTCAGAGCTCTCTCATTGAATCATTTGGAGCGATTTCTCACACAGTAAAACAATATTGGGATATTTACGAATACAGCGCTGGAAACAGTGTAAATTTACCTACAATCAACTGAAACAAAAGGCTTGTTTTTTGAGAGGTAACTTTGAGAAACATCAGCTAGTGCTGTGTCATGTGAACAGGGGGCTGTTCAAACTGAATGTGTTTTTCAATCGTTTTCCATGTAAACATTCGCTAGATGGATGTCTTTTGACAACTGCGTCACGTTTCACTGTGTTTTTAACATCTCTAACAGGAGCGTTAAAAAAAGACGTTTAAAAAAAGTTAAAAAAGACATTTTCGAACGCATCTCGAGACACTTGTGTTCTTCTCTATTCATTGTGGTGCGTCACATCAGAAAGGGCTTAGAGGATGTTGTTCCGAGCAAAAAAAGTAGGATCTACCTGAACCAGAAACCTTGGATTAATAGCGATATTCGCGCGGCACTTAATGCGTGGACCTCTGCTTTTAATTCCGGGAACGTGGAGGAGCATTAACAAGCCAGTTATGCCCTCCACACAACTATCAGAGCAGCCAAACGGCAGTAAAGGAACAAGATTGAAGGACAGTTTAACACCACCAACTCTAGAAGCATGTGGCAGGGAATTAACATCATCACGGACCTTAAAGGGAATAAAAACTCTGCAATGAACACCACTGCCTCTCTCCCGTATGAGCTAAATACATTTTATGGTCATTTTGAGGGAAATAATACCGCCCTTGCGGAGAGAGCTCTCGCGGCCGAAGCTACAAAGGTTAGTTCACTCTCCGTCTCTGTAGCGGATGTAACCCGATCCTTCCAAAGGGTGAATATCCGTAAAGCCGTGGGTCCAGACGGCATTCCGGGCTGCGTCATCAGAGCATGCGCGAACCAACCGCTGGTGTTTTTATGGACATTTTCAACCTTTCCCTCTCTTTGTCTGTAGTCCCCACATGCTTCAAAATGTCCACTATTGTGCCTGTACCAAAGCAATCCAAAATCACTTGCTTCAGTGACTGCCGTCCTATTGCTCTGACCCCCATCATCAACAAATGCTTTGAGAGACTAATCAGAGATTACATCTCTCCCACTTATGTGAGAATGCTGTTTGTAGACTACAGCTCAGCATTCAACACCATAGTGCCCTCCAAGCTTGATGTGAAACTCCGGGCTCTGGGCTTAAACAGCTCGCTGTGCAACTGGATCCTGGACTTCCTGTCAAGCAGACACCAGGTGGTTAGAATGGGCAGTAACATCTCCTCATCACTGACCCTCAACACTGGAGCCCCACAGGGCTGTGTTCTCAGTCCACTCCTGTATTCCCTGTACACACATGACTGTGTGGCAACACACAGCTCCAATACCATCATTAAGTCTGCTGATGATACGACGGTGTAGGTCTGATCACTGACAATGATGAAACAGCCTACAGAGAGGAGGTGCACACTCTGACACACTGGTGTCAGGAGCACAACCTCTCCCTCAACGTCAGCAAGATAAAGGATCTTGTGGTGGACTTCAGGAGAAAAGACAGAGAACACAGCCTCATCACCATCAATGGAGCACCAGTGGAGAGAGTCAGCAGCTTCAAGTTCCTCGGTGTCCACATCACTGAGGAACTCACATGGTCTGTCCACACTGAGGCCATTGTGAAGAAGGCTCATCAGCGCCTCTTCTTCCTGAGAAGGCTGAGGATGTTTGGAATGAACCGCCACATCCTCACACGGCTCTACACCAGCACTGTAGAGAGCATCCTGACTGGCTGCATCTCCGCCTGGTACGGCAATAGCACTGGCCACAACCGCAAAGCCCTGCAAAGGGTGGTGCGAACTGCCAGACACATCATCGGAGGTGAGCTTCCCTCCCTCCAGGACATATATACCAGGCAGTGTGTGAAAAAAGCTTGGAGGATCATCAGAGACTCCAGCCACCCGAGCCATGGGCTGCTCTCACTGCTACCATCAGGCTGGCGGTATCGCAGCATCAGGACCCGCACCAGCCGACTTCATGACAGCTTCTTCCCCAAGCAATCAGACTTTTGAACTCTTGATCTCTCACGATCAATATACATCAGCACTGCACTTTATTAATCTTATTATCTCACACTGGACTGTCATAAATTATATTCTCTCTTAACAACACACTTTCAGCTGACTATCAACCAACAGCCTGAATGTCAATATAGTACAATACAACATACTGTATATTTTATATATACTATATATACTATTTTCTATTGTATAATGTGTATTCTATATTGTGTGTATTGTATACTGTACAATATTCTATATTGTGTGTACTGTATACTGTACATTGTATGTTATTATTTGTATATTGTGTTGTGTGTAATTATGTGTATATTAGATTTTAAATTGTGTTGTGTTAATTTGATGTTATTGTAAATTGGTATATGTCTCATCACTGTCATGACTGCTATGTTGCTCAGAACTGCACCCAAGAATTTCACCCACTATTGCACTTGTGTATATGGTTGTGTGACAATAAAAGTGATTTGATTTGATTTGTTTTCTGTGTGTACCATCAGATTAAATCCTGCAGGCACCCATCAGAGTCAGAGCCAGGATAATTTACCCGAGGGGTCTATTATATATTATTTTTATTTTTAATATTGTATGATTTTGTAGTGACTCTAGTGCCACGTCCCATTGATAAATGTAATTTAAAAAAGTTGTGTCACTTTGTATAAAAGCCCCACAAGTTAATATGAGTTAACACAAGTTAATTTATTTTTGACATTTAATAATATATTTACTAAATGCACACTCTATCAGCAATCTACGGCTTTCAGAAATTAACATTGCACTTATGGAGATAGGGTGAACAGCCATCCCAATAACAGGGACAGTCCTGATTTTACACGCTGTGTCCCACTTCCCGACGGACCAGTGTCCGAATCTTAGCTATTAGAATTTTATGTCCACTCCAATCCATGTTCATTATGCCTAAACATTAATTTAGCATTCACTTTTATCCAAAGCAACAGAACTCTTTTTTAATTACATTTATCAATGGGACACGAATACATAGGTACTACTAAATCATACAATGTTATTAAAAATAAACATAATATAAAATAGACCAACTCCCAGTCAACATATGGCTAAGTGATGTGGCTTGTGATCTCTCACGTGTTGTCCATTAAGAGGCAACAACACCATGATGTGCCAAGCAGCAAGATTCTAATACATATGGCATGCATAGTTTACAGTTAGTGGTGGTTCAGGTCAGGACAATATTTAATGAAAATTGAGACAAATTTGTAGAGCAATCCCAATAATTCTGGCTGATAGGATTAAGGCAGTACAGAAGACGGGGCGGGTTGACCAATCAGATGAAAGGGGCGTTTCAGTGCCGCTCACATGTGCATATAAAATTTTCAAGCTGTAAATTAATTTTTTAAACAATGAAAGAAATGAAATTAAGCCATTTTCCCCTTTCTCTTTATTATGTTTAAATAGAAAATGAAATAGTCAACAGAAAATGAGTTTGTATCTGCTTATTCTATTCATCAGTGTTAAAAACAATAAAGAAGAAACCAAACTTTTTTCATTTTTGGGTTTAAAAAGTAAAAAAGAATTGACGCAAAAGTACATGGACCAGTCAATTATTAAAAAAAATAATAATAATTTCTAAAGTCGCAATTTAGAAATAATAAAATTAAAGAAAAGGAGAGAAAAGGACATTTATCAAAATGAAAAATGAAAGTTTCAACCTGTTTTCCATTTTTGCATTTGGATTGGTATGATCTGAAAAATTAACAGTAAAGTGTTACACGAACCCTCTGGAAAGCACACCAAAAACATGCTTATATTTCAGATTTACACACTTCAATTTCATAACAAAATTCCATGAAATTTAATTGAGTAATCTTAAACAAAATTAAAACCTCAATATATTTAAATGTTATTCATGTAATTTTTATAAAACTTAATAAAATTTCAATTTGATGGAATTTTGTTTGAATGAATGAAATTATATCCATTTATCAACCTTAATAATCTTTAAGACAACTTCACTTATTTACCGGTGAGAGCACAAGATCTTCTCTTGGAAAAACTTTTACTATTCATGCTCTCATTGATTTTATATTAACAGAAATTCCCAAACCAACTCAGACTGTGAAGCCACAGAGTTCAGTGTTCACTGGAGACACAATTACTCTGAACTGTGAGGTGGATCAGTCAACAGAATGGGAGTTTCTATGGAGAAAAGATTCAGACTTTGAATCATTTGAAGCTACAGGAAATAAAACAATCAGTTCTGTGAAAGTCTCTGATGGAGGACAGTATGAGTGCAGAGCACGAAGAAGAGAAAACATACATGTTCTCACAGATTACAGTGAACCATTAACAGTGACAGTAGAGGGTAAGTATTTTTCCTTACATAATGTACTGTTCTGAGAACACAATATACAGTAGGGTTTACAATGAAGTAACTGTGTTCTAGTAAATACAGCAAATTATTTACATACATTTCACTGTGAATCGTCTTTGAACAGAAAGACCAAAAGCCAAAGTGATCGTACAGCCTCATGAACGTGTGCTCGTTGGAGAGACAGTCACTCTCAGATGTGACATACAGGAGGGAGGAGACACAAGCTGGCAGTACAGCTGGTATAAAGATGATTCAGTCATTGAATATAAACTACAGGAATACACAATCAATTCTGTTACTGAGTCTAATGCAGGTAAATACAGATGTAATAGAAAAGAGATTGGAGGATCACGATACTCACACAGCAGTGATGAAGTTACACTAAGAGTATTGGGTGAGTGAGTTCATCTGTGTTCATCCTCATTTACATCATCAGTGTGCAGAAATATTCAATACATGATGACAGAATATTTTTCTAAGAGCATTACGAGAGGTCAGGTTTATGCATTGTGTACTGGAGAGACAGTGACTCTGAAGTGTGAGATAGAGTCTCATTACAGTAACTGGAGATATCAGTGGTATAAAAACAGCACTGCAGTGTCTGAGTCTGAGCGTTACACTGTAAACAGAGACACTCTCACTATCAGAGGAGATACTGAATCTGATCAGGATCTGTACTGGTGTAGAGGAGAGAGAGATGAAAGACCATCAAGATCACTCTCTACATTTGTTACTCTCACTAGTGTCTCTGCAAATCTGCAAAATAGGAAATGAAGACAAAATCAACCAATTTATTTGTGATTATCATAATCATTATGTAAAAGGTCACTTGTATTAACATTTTCTTTACAGAGTTCTGATTCAATGTAAACAGGTCACGGTGATGAGTTTAATAACCTCCTGTTATCGTTTCTCTAGTGAACTCTTCAGCACATGAATGTTTCTTATTCTCCTGCAGGATTGAAGCCAAAACCTGAACTCAAATCAAATCCTGAAGGAGCTGCACTGACAGGAAACACAGTGACTCTGACCTGTCACATGGATCAGTCGACTGGATGGCAGTTTTACTGGTACCAACACACACAGAAACATCAGAAAAACACAACAGACAAAAACTCCTACACAGTGAACATTGATTCAGTGTCTGATGGAGGTCAGTACTGGTGTAGAGCTGGAAGAGGAAATCCAGTTTACTACACACACTACAGTGATGCACTGTGGGTAAATGTTACAGGTGAGAAAGAAAATGTATTTTAAGATGTCATTAGTTGATGCCATGCAAGTCAATTTAATTTAAAATACAGATAAAACATTCAAATGTACCTAATATTGTTGAGAATTTTTGTCCAAAATGTTAATCATTTAGTTATTAAATTGTTTTTATGTTATGTTGTTTGAGTCAAAAATAGCATAATAAGTTGTCTTCATACAGACCAACCTAAAACTATTTTGACTGTAAAGCCTGAAAATCAGCTGTTCAGTGGAGAAACTGTCACTCTCAGATGTGACATACAGGGTGGAGGAGACACTGAGTGGACATACAGCTGGACTGTAGAGAATACCAACTACATGAATAAATACATTGTCAGTGAATACAAGAAACAAGAGTATAAAATCAGCAGTGTTGAACACACACACAGTGGTAAATACACCTGTAGAGGAAAGACAAGAGATGGACAAAACTCAGAGATCAGTGATGCTGTTACACTGACTGTGTCATCAGGTGAGTTTATATGTTTATTCATTATAAGAAGTATAAACAGCAGTTTTCACATTAATGTTAATGCAAATATTTAATGTTATTAATACAATACAGTGTGTTTTTATTTTAGATAAAGCCCAAGCAGTGTTAAGTGTTTCTCCACAGAAGTGGCTGACAGAAGGAGACTCAGTGACTCTGATCTGTGAGGTTTACGGCTCCTCTACAGGATGGACTTTCAGCTGGAACAGAGATGATAATGAGTTCAATTATAAACACCTGTCAGACAGCAGCAGAGGAGCTGGAGGAAACTACACTGTCAGTTCTGCTGCTGTAAATCACACAGGAGTTTATGCGTGCAGAGGAGAGAGAGGAGAACAAGTGTATTACACAGAGGACAGCAACACACAGCCACTATGGGTCACTGGTGAGTTGAAACACTGTGTATTCATTTAGGAGTTAAAACAGCGTGAATTAGACAGTAAAAATGTATGTGTGTGTGTGTGTGTGTCCAGGTATTCCCTAGTAAAACCTGAAATTCTTTACGTTGTGGGGACAATCAGTCGGTCCCCATGTGGAAAACATCTTATATATCATACTAAATTATGTTTTTTGAAAATGTAAAACTGCAGAATGTTTTCTGTGAGGGTTAGGTTTAGGGGTAGGGTTTGGGGATAGATTAAGTTTGTACAGTATAAAAACCATAATGTCTATGGAGAGTCCTCATAAAACATGAAAATTCAACATGTGTGTGTGTGTATGTGTGTGTGTGTGTGTGTGTGTGTGCGTGTGTGGGTGTGTGTGTGTGTGTGTGTGTAAAGAACTTTCATGATCAAATGTGTTTTAAAACATTTCCAAATTCAAGCTGTGATGTGTTTCTCAGGTGTCTCTCCTTCAGTTTCTCTGATCATCAGTCCCAACAGAACTCAACACTTCACATCTGACTCTCTCTCTCTGAGCTGTGAGGATCAGAGTAACTCTGCTGGATGGTCAGTGAGAAGATACACAGACAGATGGGGGCTGCAAGATTGTTCATCATCATACTGGGGATCACAAACAGGATCTAAATGTAGAATCAGTCCCGTCTACACATCACACACTGGAGTGTACTGGTGTTACTCTGAATCTGGAGACAACAGTAATGCTGTTAATATCACAGTACACAGTGAGTCCACAACTATTTATTTATTGATTTTATTGGTGGTTTACAATCAATGTGTAAAGCAGGTTGATATAATAAGTGCAGGAAGCATAAGATACAATTCAGTAACTGCAATAATTAGGAGACACTTTTATTATTACTCATAATAAGTTAATTATTTAAACAACCCACTAAAACTAAGTCTTAAACTTTGATGTGTAACTCATACTCTGCATTGATGGTGCTACAGACATGAATCATGGTGTCCGGCTTCTTGAAGAGAGGCGTTCTATTACTGTGCTAAGTGGTCAGACTCATGATTACATCTATCAGACAATAAAATGGGCAATGAAAGACATATATTGAAGGAAACACATCTAGGGACCAGAATAGAGACTTGAAGTTTGGCTCTTTTGACTTGGGCCAAAAAGCAACCTCCTAGCAACCACCCAGAACACCATAGCAACCACCTAGCAATTCATAGCAACCACGCATAACATCCGACTAACAACATCCTGGCAACACGCTAGCATTTGTGGCAGGAAGTTTTTCATGTTTAAGCACCACTCACATTCTCTTTGGAAAATGTTAAAATCAAGTTGATGTACTTTTCTTCTAGTAAGTGCACATTTCCTCTGTTCTGTAGATGGTGATGTGATTCTGGAGAGTCCTGTTCATCCTGTGACTGAAGGAGATTCTCTGACTCTACGCTGTTTATATCGATATAAAAACCCATCAGTCCTCACAGCTGATTTCTATAAAGATGGATCCCTCCTCCAGATGCAGACTACTGGAGAGATGATCATCCCTACTGTCTCAAAGTCACATGAGGGTTTCTACTACTGTAAACACACAGAGAGAGGAGAGTCACCCAAGAGCTGGATCTCAGTCAGAGGTGAAACTGCATTGAAGAACTATAAACAAACAGTAAACAAAAACAAAAAAATTTATGTTTTGGTATAATTTGCAGCACATTTTTAAATGTATAATTGTATTTTTCTTCCCCAGTCTCAAGATCTGTGTCTCATGGACTGATAACTGGAGTGACTGTCGGACTGAGTGTCATGCTTTTGATTATTCTCTTACTGGTCCTGCTGTGGTGCTACAAAAACAAAAAAGGTTCATCTTCTGTCCCCTTAGAGTTCAATGTGACAATTTAATGACACATCTGCATCTTAATATGGGGAGTTTTTATTGAAGTCTTATGAATTTGAACACTGTCATTCTCAAACATGTATGTATACTGTATATTCACTTGTTTTGTTTCTGACCTCTTTATTCATTGAAACGTTCATGTAAACACTGTGTTTGACTAGGTGGAGGATCTCTGTCTCCTTCTTCTGTCAGTCAACAGCAGAACATCAGTCAGACATCAGAGCAGAACCAGAATGAAAGTGTATATACAACACCGCTGCAGTGTGGTCAGTCTCAAATCTTTTAACAATTATTTTACAGTGCCTAATGTAGTGAGAAACAAATCTGAACATATATATTTAAAATAAATTCACAGAAATGAATCTACTAATGGCTTATAGCTGTCTGAGATATAAATAAAATTACACACTTCATCTTTAGCTAACAAGACATACATCACTTTAAAAATCATGTCCCACTCCTCTAAAGTTTAAAATGATTTTTGTGTTACCGATTTATGTAATTTGGCTGTACGTCATTTGTTTTATTTTATTATGAAAAATGCACAACAAAATATATATTTTAGTAACTTTATTTCATAGGTTATTAGCACATTAAATATTTAACTTTTATTTAATATCAGTGTCAAAATGAAAAACAATATTTCCCTGCAGCTTTTATTCATAAAATATACAGATTTGACAAATGGTCTTTTGTTACTTTATTTATTTATTTATTTCAGGCACTGGTCATATTTATGATTCTCTTCATGCAACAGTTAATACAGACACAAGTACAGGTAACTGCATGACAGTCAAGCAGCTGTTTTATAAAGAAATGTAAATGTTATAAAAGATTATTTTTTTTTAGGAGTCAATGGGACAGAGACAGATGATGTCATGTATTCACAGATCAACTGGAAGAAAAAGAAACTCAAGATCAAAGGTACAAAGACTGAAAGGGTAAAACCAAACAGAAAAGGGAAAACTCTTACTAAATTCTTTATTTTTCTATGTAGACTCAATAGCAGGGCCTACTGACCTAACCTATGCTGAGATTGAACTGAAATGTAAGAAGGAAGTCAAGAAAAAGAAAGGAAAGAAAGGTACTGTATGCAAAAAACAAAACATCTCTGCTTGACCTGTCTGCTTCATTTTATGATCCGAGTCTGTTTTTATTGTACTATTATAGTTGCTGGTATGTAAATATGAAAATGAATATTTAATAAATACAGAAGCAATAGTGGTGTCATGTTTTTCCTAATGAAGTTTCTTAACTCTTGTTAGGGAATACCAATGATGCTACACCAAGTGCAGACACTGTGTACTCTAAACTGAACATGGGAACGGATCAAATGGATCAAGGTAAAAATAAACTAATACCATAAAATTATATATCAGTTGAAAAGGAACCAGTGAAAACATCTTCAAGCATCATTGAGAATCTTATAATAAAATTAAATATGCATTTTAGAATCATTGTTTATGTTTCCAGGTGCTGCTTGTGGATCGAGTGATGTGACTTATGCTCAGATTAAATAAAAGACCAAAGGAGAAATTTACAACAACAGACAAGCAAATAAAATAAAGCTTGCCATGTTTATGCTGATGATATTATCTGCATCTTCCATGAACAAGGCCTTTACAAAAATCCTAAACAGTACAAAACGTGTTTGATGTAGTATAAACACAACTTAACCAACTTAAAAAGTAGCTTGTTCTTAATGTAGATAAAACTGAGCTTATCTTTATTTTTCTAAATGTAGGAATATACGGTGGATTCAAAGCATTGATAATATGCAATTTAACAAATTGAAGTGGTCTGTAATTTTAGCAAATAATAAAGAAAAGCAGCCAATAAGTGCCCAACATAGGAAACTCCTTAAATACTGTTTAAAAAGCATCCCAGGGTGATACCTCAAGATGTTGGTTGAGAAAATCTGTCTGCAAATTCTAGGCAAAGGGTGACTACTTTGAAGATGCTAAAATATAACACAGTTTTGATTTATTTTGGATTTTGTTTAATCACAACATAATTCCCATAGTTCCATTTATGTTATTCCATAGTTTTGATGACTTTACTATTATTCTAAAATTTGATAAAAAATTATAATAAAGAATGAGTAAGTGTTTCAAAACTTTTGACCGGAAAGTGTACATATACAGTATATATATAAAAAATAGACAAAATATTTTAATAATAGAAATGGTTGTAAAATATAAAGAGTACATAAAAAGCGATACTGCTTTTCAGAAGCAATATTAAAGGTATAGTTCACCCAACAAAGAAAAATTGTGTCAACATTAACTCACCCCTCAGGTTGTGTTTTGATATGAAGCTCTAAAAATCAAATAAAAGTACCATAAATGTTGTCCATATGTAGCAGTGTTTAATCTGCGTTGTGTTGTTGTCACATTAAATAAACTTTGAACTCAGAAATAGTTGTCTTGTGTCTTCATTTATTGCCTGGTCAAACACATGAACATCCTTTTTTGAGTGCCTCTGCAGCACTTACATCACTCTCTCTGTGAGAAACCACACATTTGCTTAAAAAATATAAAAACTGATTCAGAGCAAAAAATAACCAACAAAACATACATAAATACGTTACCAACTCAATGTCTTAAACACAATGAATTACTCAGAGAGTAATCAATTAGATCAAATATGTAACTAATGAATTGACCGCACTTCACATGCGACCTACCTCTGTGAGAGCTCATGCAAACTGGGAAGAAGCAGAGTGCGCAGACTCCCCCAAGTCTATGTAGAGCCCACAGAATAAGAGGAAGTCCAAATATGGTCATGACAAGAGGAATCACTAAACTATACTATTTAATTATATACCTGTTACATATACAACTTGTGTGATATAGTCCAAGTCTTTTGAAGCCATAGGATACTTAAGTGTGTGGAACAGAGTGAAATATATGTCTTTATTTACTTAAAAGCTTGCAAATCTAGTATGTTAATGTTAGACGTGTGAGCGTCTTTGTTTATATAATCATTAGTTCTTGCTTGTATCGTCAGCATGGCTGATATGAAATTATTATAGGCCTGTCTTATTGTACAATTATTTATATTTTATTTAAATGATTTGTTATTTATTTATTTTTTGCTATGTTTTTAAAAGATGCACTACGTAACTTTGTGCTTTCTAGCTGTGTGTTGTCTTTGAGTATCAATGCGCCATTTGTAATAATTGTGTACAAGTCCCTTAGAGGTGCAATATGTAATATGTTTATTGTACTAAAGCATAAAATTATCATAATATGTTATCAGAGATTTAGGAAACATGCTAAGTTGAAATACTGGCTACAGTCAGTATATTCTACTTTGAAATGTCCGTTCCAGGCCGGAATTTCTGTTTGTGTTTTGGCCTGTGTAATCCCGCCCACTGCCCATTTCCCAATAGTATTTCGAGGCCAGATTTGAAACAAGATAGCGGGCAAACACAGCACGCTGCAGCCATGGAAGCCAGCAATACGTCTAGCTAACATTGACTGAGTTTTAAAAAATCCACATGAGCTGGTTAATACTTTGCAAACAAAAAAAAACATTGCAAACGTATACATTAGCTGATCAACTAACAGTGTAAGGCTCGTCACTTGCCATTGTTATTCATTTTGATTAATAGAATTTGCATTAAGCTACTTATTTTTGTGGGGCAATGGCATGCCATACTCTTTGTGTAGACTATGCATCCAAAACAAGCTGAGAATTGTGTTCTTAAATTGCTTTATTGCGTGAAAAACCAAAGTACTATTCAAATTTTGAATAATTTTATACACAGAAATTGAGCAATGCAACAATGCTAGAACACTAGGTTGTCGTTTCTGATATGATAATGGCCTAATTTAATCACCTTTGATTTGCTATTGCATTCAAGGAATAGTTCACCCCAAAATGAAAATTCTCTCATTATTCACTTATCCTGATGCCATCACAGATGTGTATGACTATCTTTCTTCAGCAGAACACACAAAAAGGTTTTTAGAAGAAGATCTGAGCTCTATTTGTCCTTATAATGCAAGTCCACAGGTACCAGCACTTCGACAGTCCAAAAGTCACATTTAGGCAGCATAAAGTAATCCATACTTCTCCAGTCAGTCAGTTGATATCTTCTGAAGCAAATCGATAGTTATGTTAAAAAAAAAAAAATTAACGTTAAATCAGCGATTCTGTCCAGGCTCTGATGCTGTTTGAAATGGCCAAAGTCTTGTTTCTTTTTCTGTGTTAATCTAAGCTTCCGAATTCTCACGTGAACTCGCCGACATGCTTAATACGTCACGTGACAGCTAGGTGATGCATCAACTGCTGGCAGAAAGCGCTTTTTAAAGTTAATAACGTTTTCATTTTAGATTTATTTTTACACAAACATATCGATTTGCTTCAGAAGACATTCATTGATCGACTGGAGTCATGTGGATTACACTGATAGCGTAACGTGTTTCATCAGAAAATGCGTAGAGGATGTTGTTCTGACCAAAACAATACGGATCTACCCCAACCAGAAGTCATGGATAAATAGCGATGTTCGCGCTGCATTTGATGCGCGGACCTCCGCTTTTAATTCAGGGAATGCGGAGGAGCATAAACAAGCCAGTTATGCACTCCGCAAAACAATCAGAGCAGCCAAACACCAGTACAGGGGCAAGAGTGAAGGACAGTTTAACACCACCAATTCTAGAAGCATGTGACAGGGAATTAATATCATCACAGGCTGTAAAGGGAATAAAAACTCCGCCGTGAACACTGCTGTCTCTCTCCCGGATGTGCTAAATACTTTTTATGCTCATTTCGAGGAAAATAACACCGCCCTCGTGGAGAGAGCTCTCACGGCCGAAGCTACAGAGGTTAGTTCACTCTCCGTCTCTGTAGCGGATGTAACCCGATCCTTCCGAAGGGTGAATATCCGTAAAGCCGCGGGTCCAGATGGCATTCCGGGCCGCATCATCAGAGCGTACGCAAACCAACTGGCTGGTGTTTTTACGGACATTTTCAACCTTTCCCTTTCTTTGTCTGTAGTCCCCACAAGCTTCAAAACGTCCACCATTGTGCCTGTACCAAAGCAATCCAAAATCACTTGCTTAAATGACTGGCGTCCTGTTGCTCTGACCCCCATCATCAGCAAATGCTTTGAGAGACTAATTAGAGATTACATCTGCTCTGTGCTGCCTCCATCACTGGACCCATTGCAGTTTGCTTACCGCAACAACCGCTCCACTGACGATGCCATTGCATCTACAATACACACTGCTCTCTCCCACCTGGAAAAAAGGAACATTTATGTGAGAATGCTGTTTGTAGACTACAGCTCAGCATTCAACACCATAGTGCCCTCCAAGCTTTACATGAAACTCCGGGCCCTGGGCTTAAACAGCTCGCTGTGCAGCTGGATCCTGGACTTCCTGTAAAGCAGACGCCAGGTGGTTAGAATGGGCAGCAACATCTCCTCATCACTGACCCTCAACACTGGAGCCCCGCAGGGCTGTGTTCTCAGCCCACTCCTGTATTCCCTGTACACACATACTGTGTAGCAACACACAGCTCCAATGCCATCATTAAGTCTGCTGATGATACGACGGTGGTAGGTCTGATCACTGACAATGATGAAACGGCCTACAGAGAGGAAGTGCACACTCTGACACGCTGGTGTCAGGAGCACAACCTCTCCCTCAACATCAGCAAGACAAAGGAGCTTGTGGTGGACTTCAGGAGAAAAGACAGAGAACACAGTCCCATCACCATCAATGGAGCACCGGTGGAGAGATTCAGCAGCTTCAAGTTCCTCTGTGTCCACATGAGGAGCTCACATTGTCCATCTACACTGAGGCCGTTGTGAAGAAGGCTCATCAGTGCCTCTTCTTCCTGTGATGGCTGAGAAAGTTTGGAATGAACCGCCACATCCACACATGGTTCTACACCAGCACTGTAGAGAGCATCCTGACTGGCTGCATCACTGCCTGGTATGGCAATAGCACCGCCCACAACCGCAAAGCCCAGCAAAGTGTGGTGCGAACTGCCAGACACAACATCGGAGGTGAGCTTCCCTCCCTCCAGGACATATATACCAGGCGGTGTGTGAAAAAAGGTCGGAGGATCATCAGAGACTCCAGCCATCGAAGCCATGGGCTGCTCTCACTGCTACCATCAGGCTGGCGGTATCGCAGCATCAGGACCCCGCACCAGCCGACTTCAAGACAGCTTCTTCCCCCAAAGCAATCAGACTTTTGAACTCTTGATCTCTCACGATCAATATACATCAGCACTGCACTGTGTTAATCTTATTATCTCACACTGGACTGTCATAAATTATATTCTCTCTTAACAACACACTGGCAACTGATTATCAGCCGACAGCCTGAATGTCAATACAGTACAATACAACCTACTGTATATTTTATATATACTATATATAATATTTTTATTGTATAATGTGTATTCTATATTCTGTGTATGTGTATGCTATATTGTGTGTATTCTCTACTGTACAATATTCTATATTGTGTGTATTGTATACTGTACATTGTATATTATTATTTGTATATTGTGTTGTGTGTAATTATGTGTATATTAGATATGTTAATTGTGATGTGTAAATCTGTTTATTGTAAATTGGTATATGTCTCATCACTGTCATGACTGCTATGTTGCTCAGAACTGCACCCAAGACTTTCACCCACTATTGTACTTGTGTATGTGGTTGTGTGACAATAAAAGTGATTTGATTTAATTTTGATTACTTTTATGCTGCCTAAATGTAACTTTTGGACCATCAAAGTGCTGGCACCCATGTACTTCCATTTCAAGGACCTGACAGACCTCAGATCTTCTTCTATCAATCTTTATTTGTGTTCTGCTGAAGAAAGACAGTCATACACATCTGGGGTGGCATCAGGGTAAGTGAATAATGAGAGAATTCTCATTTTTGGGTGAACTATTCCTTTCATGCACCCAAATGATGTTGTAAACAGAATATTTTTGGGCTTTGGGAGTAGACTTAAATGAAGTGATATAATTGAAACTTTCCAAGATTAGTTAATTGTGGCAACTGTAACTGTAATGTTGATTTATTAATTTATTGAAACTTTTCAAGATAAGTTAATTGTGGCAACTGTAATTGTAATGTTGATTTATTTATTTATTGAAACTTTTCAACATATAATATTTTCAAACATATAAGTGGTGGGGGTCTGTGATCATAGTCAGCTTACCTTACAGAAATATAGGGATGTATATGCCCAACCTGTGTATTCCTTGGGATATCTTTTCTGTTCATTAAAAATTATTACCTTATGCATGTTTGATATTGCTGAAGGTCTTTTTTAAATAATTCTGGTAACCCATAAGTAATGAGTCAAGTGTTACCACATATATATATATATATATATATATATATATATATATATATATATATATATATATATATATATATATATATAAACATTCTGGCACTGAATTATGAATCATTGAAATAATTGAACAGAATTGTATAGGCTACAAACCTTTAGCAGGATAATGCTTTTAATTGCTGGTGCTCACGGTTACTACATGTTTTAAAAGTCTTCTCTCTTAACATAAAGTAAAATAATAAAATGATGCATCTAAAGGACGAGTGCATTGATCTCCACAAGACTTCAACAGAAAATGGAGAGAAAACCGGCGTGCAACATGAGGCCGATTCCACATGTGTACTTCCACCCTAGACAGTCCACTCAGTAAATATGTACAGTTTTTATCAAATTAATTTGACGTTTCCTCCTTTGTCTATGTTCGGTATGAACAGAACAGAATGTATGTTAAAGTTTACAACGTGAAGGCGGATCGACGGAGCAAAATCGCACTCGCTCTTCTTTCAGTTTCAGCATGAGCATTGAATATGGCGAAACCTGATTGGATTAGAAGCTTGATGGATGTGACACTCATTCTTTTTTTCACTGGATCCATTAAGTTACTCAGAAGAAAAAAACTGCACTTCACATAAAATTAAACACTTCTTGTAAAATTAACCTACAGTATCTATGAATAAAATAGTCATTTTCAAAACATTTTGTGCAAAAAAAAACAAAAAAACAAAAAACAAATTATGTGTATATTCAAGTGTGTGTCATTAATCAATAATGCATTACCATGACCCTCACTTTAAAATAATTAGTATTTCCTTCATGTTTATGTGGTAACACTTGACTAATTACTTATGGGTTACCAAACATTTTTTTTAAAGTCCTCCAGCAATATCCAACCTGCCGAAGTTAATTATTTGTAATGAACAGAAGAGATATCCCAGGGAATACACATGTTTGGCACATACATCTGTAAGCTGACTATGAAACTCGACACAATAGCCATGATTTAGAGAGCTGTTATGTTCATAAATTAATTCCAGCAAAGAACACACATGAGGCGTAGTGACTCTGACCTGTCACATGGATCAGTCGACTGGATGGCAGTTTTACTGGTACCAACACACACAGAAACATCAGATAAACATCATGGTTACTTGTGTAACCTCCATTCCCTGATGGAGGGAACGAGACGTTGTGTCGATGTAGTGACACTAGGGGTCACTCTTGGGAGCCCGAGACACCTCTGGTCTTTGATAAAAGGCCAATGAAAATTTGCGAGTGGTATTTGCATGCCACTCCCCCGGTCATACGGGTATAAAAGGAGCTGGCATGCAACCACTCATTCAGGTTTTATGCTGAGGAGCCGAGACAAGGTCCGGCCATTTCAGCGGGTAGTTCAGCATTGTGGCAGGAGGGACACAACGTCTCATTCCCTCCATCAGGGAACGGCGGTTACACAAGTAACCATGACATTCCCTATCTGTCACTCATTCGACGTTGTATTGATGTAGTGACACTAGGGGTCTCCCAAGGGGAGGACACCGCGGAGACCACACCTCGCCCAGAGAGAGGGGGGATATTTAAGTGGAAAAATACGTCACATGGCCTTGCCAAACTATGTCGGAAGTATGTCATGTGGAGAAGTCTCATGGTAGGTCCTACCCAATGGAGGAGGAGTTACTACAAACATGGAGACTGTGGCAGAGGGGCCTCTGCCCAAGGAAGATGCAGTTTGCCAACAGGGAAACGAATTAGCGGAAGATATACATCGCATGGAGTTGCCTACAGGGAACCGCCACATGCGGAGCACCTACCCCAGAACAGGGCTTTTAGTTAGCACGTGTACTGGGCTGGCAGGGCTCGGAGGAAGTCAACTAAGTAACAAAGTTTGTGAACACTACTGGGAGTTAATGGCGCACGTCATCTTCTCAGAGGAGGTGAAAGGCGCTATGTGCAAGAGATACACCCGGCCGGCTATCCAGGGCTTATCCGCTTGTATTGCGTGCCACTACACGGGACAAAACCGGTTCCACCCAGAGGTTGTAGAACCTTGCAAAGGTGTTGGGTGTTGCCCAGCCCGCTGCTCTGCAAATGTCTGTTAGAGAGGCACCCCTGGCCAGGGCCCAGGAGGCAACTACACCCCTGGTAGAATGGGCTTGTAGCCCTACCGGGGTCGGCACATCCTGGTCGTGATATGCCATAGCTATGGTGATAATGAGCCAGTGGGCGATCCTCTGCTTGGAGAAAGCGCTTCCATTCCGCTGTGCACCAAAGCAGACAAAGAGCTGCTCAGAGATCCTAAAGCTCTGTGTGCGATCCAAATAGATGCGTAAAGCATGCACCGGACACAGCAATGACAGGGCTGCGTCTGCCTCCTCCTGGGGCAGCGCTCACAGGTTCACCACGGCATACAAGCGCCTCATAGAGGGGGCCCTAGCCTAGGTGATTTGTGACATACAACGAGAGCGCAGACCGCCTTGGCGGTTGACATATGCTACCGTTGCCATGTTGTCTGTCTGAACTAACACGTGCTTGCCCTGGATCAACGGCTGGAACCTCCGCAGGGTGAGCAGATTTGCCAGCAACTCGAGGCAGTTGATGTGCCAATGCAGCCATGGGCCCATCCATAAGCCGGTGGCGGCGTGCCCGTTTCAAACAGCGCCCCAGCCCGTTTTGGAGGCATCTGTCGTGACCACGACGCACCTGGAGACCTGCTCTAGGGGAACGCCAGCCAGTAGAAATGTGAGGTCTGTCCAAGGGCTGAAGAGGCGGTGACAGACCGGTGTGATGTCCACGCGATGTGTCCAGTGGCGCCATGCCCATCTCGGGACTCGAGTCTGAAGCCAGTGCTGAAGTGGTCTCATATGCATCAACCCGAGTGGGATGGCCACCGCTGAGGATGCCATATGCCCCAGGAGCCTCTGAAAGAGTTTCAGTGGAACCACTGTTTTCAGTTTGCGGGGCGGAGCTCGAGGTGCCACACCATGTCGTGGCCGTGCTGAGTTCAGGGACATCGAAGTACTTACCTGGCTCCTTGTGACCACCCCCGGAACAGCCTGGGATGGGGGAGGAAGAAGTCTGTCATAGTGGCCCATGGAGACTGTCACATCAGGGGCGGATTTGTGCCACAGCTGGGCACTCAGGGGCGGGAAGACCGCCAAACCTCGTGATGACGGCTGTGCACACCGGATACGTGCCCAGGGAACAAGGAAACCGCTCTTGCTGAACTCTTGGGTACTGCAGCCAATTGGGCATGCAGCGCAATTAAATGCAAAGGTAACAAAAGGTTCTCCTCCCGGCCCTTGACCGGGGGATGAAGTGGTC
This sequence comes from Myxocyprinus asiaticus, assembly GCF_019703515.2. Taxonomy (NCBI): domain Eukaryota; kingdom Metazoa; phylum Chordata; class Actinopteri; order Cypriniformes; family Catostomidae; genus Myxocyprinus; species Myxocyprinus asiaticus. The sequence continues at coordinate 6,116,201 of NC_059357.1, read as the reverse complement.
TGCTTACCAGCTCCAGAGCAGCGGGTTTCGTTGTCCCTGGGTCGCCCGTCTCAGGGGCACTTTGAAGGCTTTCACGGGTTCTTGGCGGCCGCGAGAAGGGTGGCGTCTGCATTCTGCAGTGGGCTCCACGTCGGGGCCAGTCCGAAGGGGTGGGCTGCGGCAGAGCCGGTGCAGTCACCACAGGGGGACGCCCTTGGCGACAAGCAGATGGGGTGCGGGATCTTGAGCCGCGTCGGGGCACGATATGCCGAACGGTGTTGCCGAATAAGCCAGCCTGAGTGACGGGGGCAGCAAGGAACTGTGTCTTGTCGGGCTCACCCATCTCAACCAGGTTGAGCCAAAGGTTGCGCTCCTGGACCACTAATGTGGACATCGTCCGCCCGAGAGACCGCACCGTGACCTTCGTCACCCGGAGAGCGAGGTCGGTTGCTGAGCACAGCTCCTGAATCAATCCCGGTGTGGAACTACCCTCGTGCAGTTCCTTTAGTGCCTTGGCGGACTTGCAGGAGAGCCATGGTGTGCAGGGTGGAGGCGGCTTGTCCAGCAGCACTGTAGGCCTTGGCCGTCAGAGACGACGTAAACCTACAGGCCTTGAACAGGAGCTTTGGGCGCCTGCGCCAGGTGGCGGCACTCTGCGGGCACAGGTGCACCGCGAGTGCCCTTATCCACCGAGGGGATTGCTGAATAGCCCTTGGCCGCCCCACCATTGAGGGTAGTGAGGGCGGGGAAGCTGAAAGATCGGGACCAGGCAGTAAAAAATGCCTCCCACAACCTTGTCAGCTCTTCATGCACTTCCAGGAAGAAAGGAACGGGGGCGGGGCGTGGCTGTGAGCCGCTGCTGCCCGGGAAAGCGTGTCGTCATCTCTGCATCAGCCTGTGACTGGGTGACCGCACCCGAAGGGAGGAGCCCAGTTGAGGCTTCCGCGTCCGACTGGACGAGCCCGCTCCGATGCTGCGCTCGAGAGCTCATCACTTTCGCAGGCTTCGAATAAGAGGTCGAACTCGCCGTGAGATGAGCCGGCGGACTTATCCGGAAGCCCGATCAGGGCAGACGGGCGTGCTGGGGAATGGGAGATCCGCGGGGGGATACCCGGCGGAGGTGGTCCCATTGGGGTCCACAAATCGCCCCCAGTGCTAGCCACGCTGGCCTCATACCCGTGGGTCGAAGGACCGAGGCGGGGAGCCTCTGAGGTGGCAAGAAAGACAGTGATTGTGACCATCAGAAGGTGAGAGATAACGAGCGCAACCAGGAATAACACACAATCGGAAAAGTATCTTTAGAAAGACGCGTCTTTTGCCGCTCATTTGGAGAAATATATTCTCTTTGAGAGAAATATACTCTTTTATTTCTGCCGAAGCACCCAGGGGCATTCTCTGCATTGCACCAGTGCAGAGGGGGGAGAAGCCGCTGAAATGTGCCGTCAGATCCAGCAGAGGTGAACGAACAGTCGTGGGAATTCAGCTCAATGAGCATGACCGTTCGGCTCCGAAGACAAAATCTGAATGAGTGGTTGCATATTAGCTCCTTTTATACCCATATGTCCAGGGGAGCGGCATGCAAATACCACTCGCCAATTTTCACTGGCCTTTTATCAAAGACTAGAGGTGTCTCGGGCTCCCAAGAGTGACCCCTAGTGTCACTACATCGACACAACGTAGAGTGAGTGACAGATAGGGAACTACATTCTCATTCTCAATTTACTGCCGTGATCTTCACTTCACACTGTCGCTAAAGATGCATCAAGATGATGTCATTGTCACCCAGGGGTTCTTATAAGTGCACATTTATATGTTTTCTTTGTCCTTCCTCTTTCACACTCAGTATCTCAGTTTAAATATGGATTCATTTATATTGGTGTGAAGTACAATAGTTAAAAGTGTTTTTCATGACATCAACAGATTATACACACAGTATTCCTGCAAATTCATGAGTCCTCAAAAGGGTATTGCTATGTATATTGGTATATGGTATGAATATTAAATTAGACTGAAATAGAACTAGATTTAACTCGACTGAAAAAAGGTTAATGATGCTTGCCTGTGCAAAACTTACACCTATGATGCTAGGGTGTAACTGTTAGAGCATTGTTACAGGATGTCAAGTCAACCTTTATTTATAGAGCACATTTAAAAACAACAGAAGTTGACACAAAGTGCTTTACAGATCAAACAAACAAAATGACAGAGTGAAATAAAACAGACTGATTTGAAGTTAAATATAAAACATAATAAAATAAATAACAAAAATTAAACACAACATCATGTATTTATCCATTTCAAACTAATCAATTATCTATTCAAAAGCTACAGAATAAAAATATGTTTTTAAAGAAGATATAAAAATGTCTAATGATGAAGCTGACCTCACATGGAAAGGGAGACTATTCCACAGATTAGGACCTATCACAGAAAAGGCACGGTCACCCTTAGATCTATAGCGGCAATGAGGAACCCCTTAATAAAAGTTGATCAGAAGACCTGAGAGCTCTGGTGGGGGAGTAAGGGTGTAGAAGGTCACTGATATATTGGGGCACGAGACCAGATAGTGCCTTGTAGACAAAAATCAGAATTTTAAAATTTACCCTGAATTTCACAGGAAGTCAGTGTAGAAACCGGGTGTGGCAGCGGGGGCGTGGTCAAGCATCTCTCCGGAGAGAGAGAAAGCGGTAAGGGCGCTTACACCTGAGCTAAATTATGTCTAACACCTGTCTCTAATTTCAGTGAGCACGGGGAGAGCGGCATAAATAGAGCAACACAGCACTTAGTCGAGAGAGAGACTGGATACGACAGAGCCGAGCCAGAGCAAGGATTTTCTAGTAGTGAAAGTTTATTTGTGAAAGCAGTGTGTGTTAGTGTTTAGTTTAGTGCGTAAAGGTAAACTGTAAAGTGGTGTCGTGAAAAGGGGAAAATAAAGCCTCACCTTAAGAAGGAAAAACTGCTTCTCGCTTCATCTTTTACACTGGTGCCGAAACCCAGGATTGAAGTTTGGGTCGAAGATGGATGGAGGTCGTCCCGTAGAGTCCTCCCAGTTGGAGGAGATCCTCCAAGCCCTCGCCAGCCTACATCAGAACCACCAACAAACGCTGCTTGAGCTCCGACAAGATCAAGACCGCCGGTTTGTCGAGCTCATGCATGCTCAAGCCGAGGACCGGCAGGCGATCCGGAGCCTCCTCAGCCAGGGGGCATCCTCAGCCGCGACCCCGGACACACCCACGCCGTTACCCCCGCCAGCATTACAGAAAATGGGGGCAGCGGACGACCCCGAGCCCTTCCTGGATTTGTTTGAGTGGACCGCCGAGATCTAGGGCTGGCCGCTCGGCCAATGGGCAGCCCGATTGATCCCACTATTGTCCGGGGAAGCCCAGCTCGCGGCTCAACAACTGCCAGCGTCGAGCCTCCTGGCCTACGGAGATCTAAAAAGAGCCATCTTGCAACGGGTTGGTCGCACTCCGGAGGAAAGTCGTCAACTCTTCCGGAGCTTGAAGTTGGAAAGCTCCGACCACCCGTTTGCCTTTGCCCAGCGGCTCCGTGACGCCTGCCGAAGATGGCTGCTAGCGGGGGATCGCGACGTCCAGGGAATTATCGACCAGGTGGTACTGGAACAGTTCATAGTTCTACTGCCAAAAAGGATGGCGGAGTGGGTCCAGTGCCACCGCCCGGCGTCGTTGGAGGAAGCTATCCAACTTGCGGAGGACCACATGGCGGCGATCCCGAGGGCAGAAGATCCCTCCTACGTTTTCTCTCCTCCCTCTGTTTCTTCCCCCTCCCCTCTCTCTCTCTCGTCTGCTCTCTCTCCAGGTCCCGTTCCTGCCCCACGCAGACGAGGAGGAACTCAGCCCCTGAGACCAGTTTCCCGGGTGTGGGAGGCGACACCTTCCCCTACTCCAATGCCCCGCCAACGCAAGTGCGGGCGTAGCGCCTGGGCCGGCCTGCTGGAGGTGCGGAGACCCGAGCCACTTCCGAGATCAGTGCCCTCTGATGGAGCTGGGGATGGTGGTGCGGGTCTCTGACCTCCCACAGGCTGCCCCCGAACGGGCCGGAGCGTACCGGATACCGGTAAGTGTCAAGGGGGGTACTCACCAAGCGTTGGTGGATACCGGGTGTAATCAAACCACTATCCACCAATGCCTGGTTCAACCCGAGGCATTGGTCACATCCAAAACGGTGAAGGTGAAGTGTGTACACGGGGATATTCACAAGTATCCGGTGATGACCCTGAAAATTAAATTCTGGGGGGAAAAGCATAGAGTGGAGGCTGCTGTTAGTTCCCGCCTCACCCATCCGCTGATTTTGGGGACTGATTGGCCTGATTTTAGAGTTTTATTAAAGGGAATTTGCGCGGATGGGTCCTGTGTGAAAATAGGGAGATGTGTGATGTGCGATGCTCTGGCAGGGGAGGTGGAGCCGGGGCCGTCCTCGACAGCTCCACGTCATGATGACGAGAGAGGGGGAGAGGCTGCAGCCCCTCCCCTTCTCAGGGAATTCCCTGAGGGGGATTTCCCTTTGGAGCAGTCGCGATACAAAACCCTCAAACACGCCTTTGACCAAGTGAGAGTCATCGATGGTCAACGACTCCAGCCTGACATCGCACTTTCATACCCCTATTTTGCAATTATAAATGAGTGGTTGTATCGAGTGACACAGGACACTCGGACCAAAGAGGACACAACCCAACTTTTGATTCCAAGGAGCCGTTGGGAAATGGTATTCCAGGCGGCTCATTATAATCCCATGGCAGGTCATCTAGGAGAAAGGAAAACACTGAACCATCTAATAGCCCGTTTCTATTGGCCGGGCATTGGCGGCGATGTCCGCAGGTGGTGTGCGGCATGCCGCGAATGCCAGCTGGTTAACCCACCGGCCACCCCAAAAGCGCCATTGCGCCCTCTCCCTCTGATCGAGGTCCCCTTTGAGAGAATTGGAATGGACCTCGTCGGGCCATTAGAACGGTCAGCACGCGGACATCGCTTTGTATTGGTCCTAGTGGACTATGCAACGCGATATCCGGAAGCAGTGCCTCTTCGCAACATCTCAGCACGCAGTGTTGCGGAGGCACTCTTCAAAATAATCTCCCGGGTGGGGATTCCGAAAGAAATCCTCACCGATCAAGGCACAACATTTACATCACGGACACTACGCGAGCTGTACGAACTATTAAATATTAAATCGATTCGCACCAGTGTATACCATCCTCAAACAGATGGCCTGGTGGAACGATTTAACAAAACCCTCAAAAACATGATTCGTAAGTTCGTGCACGATGATTCTAGAAATTGGGATAAATGGCTCGACCCCCTGTTATTTGCAGTACGAGAGGTCCCGCAAGCCTCCACTGGCTTCTCCCCATTCGAGCTGCTGTATGGGCGACGCCCACACGGCGTGCTTGATGTAATGCGAGAGGCCTGGGAGGAGGGACCTTCAAACAGTAAAAATGGAATTCAGTACGTTCTTGATCTTCGAGCAAATCTCCACACCTTGGGGCAACTAACACAGGAGAATTTGCTCCAAGCTCAAGAACGACAGCACCGACTGTATGACAGGGGAACTCAGCTAAGGGAATTTGCACCGGGAGATAAAGTGCTTGTATTGCTTCCCACATCGAGCTCTAAATTACTCGCCAAGTGGCAAGGACCCTTTGAGGTCACACGACGAGTGGGGGATCTCAATTATGAGGCTAAACGAACCGATAGAGGGGACGCACGTCAAATATACCACCTCAATCTCCTAAAATTGTGGAGGGAGGTGGTCCCCGTGACGTTGGCTACGGTGGTTCCCGAGAAGGCGGAGCTCGGACCGGAGGTGAGTTCAAAACATAAACAGTTCACCCCGGTCACTTGCGGAGACCACCTCTCACCGAGCCAACTCACGGAGGTTGCCAGGTTGCAACAGGAGTTTGCAGATGTGTTCTCCCCTCTACCGGGACGTACAAACCTCATCCATCACCACATCGAGACCGAGCCGGGGGTCGTGGTACGTAGCCGCCCCATCGACTACCCAAACACAAAAAGAAAATTGTTCGGGAAGAATTGGATGCGATGCTTGATATGGGGGTAATAGAAGAATCCCACAGTGATTGGTCCAGCCCAGTTGTTCTAGTGCCTAAGAGCGACGGGTCTGTGCGATTCTGTGTGGATTACAGAAAAGTCAACGCTGTGTCTAAATTAGATGCGTATCCAATGCCTCACGTTGATGAGTTGCTCGATCGGTTGGGCACTGCTCGGTTTTATTCGACATTGGATTTGACGAGGGGTTATTGGCAGATCCCCTTGACACCAATTTCCCGTGAGAAAACCGCCTTCTCCACACCGTTTGGATTACACCAATTTGTGACACTTCTGTTCGGTTTGTTTGGAGCCCCGGCTACGTTTCAGCGTCTCATGGACCGAATCCTCAGACCGCATTCAACCTACACCGCTGCCTATTTAGATGACACCATCATTTATAGCAATGATTGGCAGCGGCATATGCAACACCTGAGGGAGGTTCTGAGATCGCTGCGCCGAGCGGGACTCACAGCGAATCCGAAGAAGTGTGCGATTGGGCGGGTGGAGGTACGGTATCTGGGGTTCCACTTGGGCCACGGGCAGGTGCGTCCCCAAATTGACAAGACAGCGGCGATTGCGACCTGCCCGAGACCCAAGACCAAAAAGGGGGTGAGACAGTTCCTGGGGCTGGCTGGCTATTATAGAAGGTTTGTGCCTAACTATTCGGACGTCACCAGCCCGCTGACTGATCTCACTAAAAAGGGAGCTCCAGATCCGGTCCAGTGGACGGAGCAGTGTCAACGGGTGTTCACGCAAGTTAAAGCCGCACTTTGCGGGGGGCCGCTGTTACATTCACCTGACTTCTCTCTCCCTTTTGTTTTACAGACAGATGCTTCAGACGGGGCTGGGGGCTGTACTCTCGCAGGTGGTGGAGGGGGAGGAGCGCCCGGTGCTGTACATTAGCCGTAAGCTCTCGTTAAGGGAAACTAAGTACAGCACCGTGGAAAAGGAGTGTCTCGCCATCAAGTGGGTGGTCCTCACTCTCCGATACTACCTGCTGGGGCGGGCCTTCACCCTCTGCTCGGCTCACGCCCCACTCCAGTGGCTCCACCGCATGAAAGATACTAACGCCCGGATCACCCGTTGGTATCTGGCTCTTCAGCCATTTAAGTTCAAGGTGGTCCACAGACCGGGGGCACAGATGGCTGTCGCCGACTTCCTTTCCAGGAATGGGGGGGGAGTGGTAGGCAGGCCGGATGTCGCCCCGGCCTGAGTCGGGCGGTGGGGATATGTGGCAGCGGGGGCGTGGTCAAGCATCTCTCTGGAGAGAGAAAGCGGTAAGGGCGCATACACCTGAGCTAAATTGTCTAACACCTGTCTCTAATTTCAGTGAGCACGGGGAGAGCGGCATAAAGAGACCGACACAACGCTCAGTGGGGAGAGACTGGATATGACAGAGCCGAGCCAGAGCAACGATTCCCGAGTAGTGAAAGTTTATTTGTAGAAACAGTGTGTGTGTTAGGGTTTAAAGAGTGTATAAAGGTAACTGTAAAGTGGTGTCGAGGAAGAGGGGAAATAAAGCGTCACCTGAAGAAGGAAAACTGCTTCTTGCGTCCTCTTTTACAAGCCCTTAGTAAATAGAGACGCTATATAATTTTGTGTTTACTGGAGTCAGAGCCAAGATAATTTACCAGAGGGGGCATTTGAAATTTCAAATGGGTCACAGATTTGCCACTTTACCATAAAATTTAACGTAGCTGAAAATTACGGCTCAGCGGCCATCTTTGGAACGCTCCCGGGGAGCTATTTTTCTATGTAAACAAACGGCATGCCAGTGCAAATCCTATCTACTTGAATGGGGAAAGACCTCTGGGCTTGCAAACCACACAAACCTAAACACCTCCTAAAGCAGAGCGCATGATATATGTTCACTTCCTGGTAACTGTTGTGAAGCAGAGGCTGCAGCCAGAAGACACTTCTTTATCCCTTGCCTGTTACATGTGTCTGAAATTGTGGCATGTCAGCACTTTAAAATATGCCAAAAATTTACAAAATTAACAAAAAGCGAAATCTAAAAAAAATGTTTAATAAATATCTAATCAAATGATCCTCTGGGGTCCGTGTAACGCTTTACAGTTAATTTTTCAGACCATACCAATCCAAATGCAAAAATAGAAAAACGGTTTGAAACTTTCATTTTTTCCCCGGATATTTTAAGAATGGATAATTTATCTTTTCTCTCATTTTTTTCCACTTTACTTTTTCTTAATTGTGACTTCAGAAATGAATTTTGGAATAATTGACTCATAAACAGTTTTCCAAATTTTTTTTTTCATTTTTTTTTTTCAATTTTTGTTTCTTGCAATTTGCGCTGTGTGCTGTACCATTAGCACGGGGGTGTGGGTTAGGGAATGGACTGCATATTACTTACTGCATGAACGTCGAGGAGTTTAAAAGGCTAGTACGGGTCACAACCTAATTAATATTATTATTATAAGTAGTAGTAATAATAATAATATTTTAATGTATTAAGGCTTTTTTAAGGAGCATATATTGCAATTTACCAGGTCCATTTCTCCTTGTATGATATTCACTGGAAGAAAACTGTTGCATGGTGGCTGGCTAAGTGAAGAAAATTTTCGCAAGTAAATTCCCTATAAAGGTGTTAATATATAAGAATAAACAACAGTTAGTTCCAGTCCTAGAATCTGATTGGACGAGAGGTGTTCTATGAGTACTGATGGTCTCACACCATCATCGCTCGGACAATTCACTGTGTGTATCACTCCGCTTGTGTTCGTGCCGTTCTAAACTAAAGTGTAAGAGCAGTGCATATGTGTTAAGAGTTATGTGTCTCTTTACATTTAATATTGTGGCATTACATATTTTAGCCAGCAGGTGGAGGCAAAAGAACATTTTTGTGTAAAACATGAGACAGGTGAGGTGAAGTGAGCGTCAGTGGTGTTTACATACAACAGCACCTCGTGATTTCAAAATTACTACTACACTACTAAAACTAGGAAATAGCTTTAAACGGCTATAAACTAACAACTTCAGCGTAAAGGCGCATCACAGCTGAGAGACACAACAGACTGATTAATTATTACACAAACTCAAGACGCTTACCTCTTAACGAAATTTCCACATTGGAGAGGATGGAGGAGATTGCGGTTTCTATAGAGAAAGACTCTTGCGCACGAGCTACCATGAAATAGGGAGGAATACCCCCACTTGGACGGCTATTTTTCCACTGAGAAAATAGTTTGAATTTCACAGAAATGACTTTATCTTCAGAAAGCAGACTAACAGACTACAGCATCATCAACAGGTGATCGCACATGCTCCATCTCTCTCTCTCTCTCCATCTCTCTCTCTCTCTCTCTCTCTCTCTCTCTCTCTCACACACACACACACACACACACACACACACACATCCTTGTTTCTCCACTAACTTGTTAGAAACAGCCCAAGCCATGACACTATTTCTAAAGTGACATTATTGAATTACTAACGGAGACTTGAACACATCATTTTTTTGAACCAGCATCGTCAGATTCTGATCCGTGGCGTAAGAAAGTAGTTCCATGCACAAATGCGTTTTTTATGACCATACTCAGTTTTTCCTCATTTTTTAAAGTTGTTCATTGAACTGTTGTATATAGGCAATATCACATTCTCAATCTTACTATATGGCCTGAGGCCTCGTGCCTGCAGCCGAATCACAGCAGTGCTGATGTAGGGCCATATTGCACTCTTGCTCATGTGATATTGCTCAGGGGTGTAAAGTAACGAATTACAAATACTCACGTTACTGCAATTGTACTTTTTTAAGTAGTTTAAAATTTGTATACTTTTACTTGAGTACATTTTAAGTACTGTAACTGTACTTTTACTGCGCTATTTTCCCAGGTCTGTGTTCCCTACTTCCCTATCCTGATTTTATTTTTATCTATCAACATGATTGGCCAGGGAGAGTCTCGTGACTCCCATCAAATCACACGTAAAAAACTTGAATGGCAGCTGCAGATCTGGCACCATCTGTTATGGATGTGGAGCCGAATTGAGCACTGTCTAGTAGGCTATGTCATATAAAGGCTATTAATCAAACAACAATAAAAAGGAAATGAGAAAACCACTCTCTGCTTTTGGCTGAATAACTTGAGTAGCTTTAAATGTATTAATGTAATTTAATAAAACAGTGATTTTTTTTAATAATATTGTTATTATTTATTTTATTATATATATATATATATATATATATATATATATATATATATATATATATATATATATATATAATACCGACCCCTGTTAATTTGTATAATAAATTACCAGGAAAGTAGAGATGATCAAATAATTTATAATTACGCTAAGCCTTTATCATGTTTTTTCTAATGCCTGATAGAAAAGTATCAACATTTGTAGAGCAATACTTCAGGCAGAACATTCCACCAGTCACAAACTTCAGAAAATTGTGCATCATGCATTAGAATGAGAACACAACTATTGCTGGGCTTAAAAGATACAAGAACTAAATGTTGAACATTGTATCTCAAAAGGAGGACAATGTAGCCCCCCATGTGCTACTTAAAGAAATAATTCACTCAAAAATTATAATTATCTTATCATTTACTCACCCTCATGCCATCCCAGATTTGTATGACTTTCTTTCTTCAGAAGAAAACAGATTAAGATTTTTAGAAGAATATTTCAGCTCTGTAGGCCCATACAATACAAGTGAATGGATGCCAAAAGTTTGACGCTCCAAAAAGCACATAAATGCAGCATAAAAGTAATCCATATGACTCCAGTGGTTAAATCCATGTCTTCAGAAAAGATATGATAGGTGTGGGTGAGAAATAGATCAGTATTTAAGTACATTTTTGCTAGAAATTCTTCACCCTGCCCAGTAGGTGGCGAAATGCATGAAGAATGTGAATCACCAAGAACACAAGAAGAACAATGTGAAATTTTATGTGGAGATTGACTGAGAAGGGAGGAGAATTTATAGTAAAAATTGACTTAAATGGTGATCTGTTTCTCACCCAACCTATCATATCTCTTCTGAACACATGGATTTAACCACTGAAATCACATGGATCAGGCTACTTTTATGCTGAGTTATGTGATTTTTGGAGTTTCAGAATTTTTTCACCCATTCAATAGCATTGTATGGACCAAAAGAGCTGATACTTTCTTCTAAAAATCTTAATTTGTTTTCTGCTGAAGAAAGTCAGACACATCCGGGATGGCATAAGGGTGACTAAATAATGAGAGAATTTTCATTTTTGTGTGAATTACTCCTTTGAAGCCCAATGTGGCCCCTGTACCAAACCACTGCTCTACCCCCTCTATTGTGCAGGACATAACGCACCAAGTGACCCTGCTTTTTTAGTGGGTTTTCATATTTTATTTTTTAATTTTTTTATTTTTTTGCATTCCTTGCATTGTTTTGAACATGTTTTATGCGCAACAGTAACTCTCTCTGTCGGCATTAAGGAAAATTTAGACCCTGCACATAAACTGATTTTAATGTAATTGTTTCATATATTATGATATTGAAAATAACTTTCATCTTTTCATTTCTGTAACCATGTCGCCCTTTTATTTATTTTTTTAAAAATCAGATTCAGGTAGTGTTTACAGTATCATAGATAAGTGATGTATTTTAAAAGTTGCCAATCACAAACACCTATAAAATACCTATTTTTTTTTATTCTTTCTGGCAAACAGCCATAAAAGAGAATGTAAATTACGGTATGTGTGTTACATTTTTAAATTGCAGCATACAGTTTTTATTATAAAGGGTCATAGCTTTTGCAACTCAGTACTCAATACTTACTACTCATGAGTACTTTTAAATGAGCTACTCTTTTACTCTTACTTGAGTAGATTTTAGGACAGGTACTTTTACTCTACTCATACTACATTTTTTAAGATGTAACAGTACTTTTACTTGAGTTATTTTTCAGTACTCTTTCCACCCCTGATATTGCAGGGCTCGACAATAAGGACTGCCCGATGGCCCGGGGCCAGTGTGAGAAAGATTCGGGCCAGTTGCCCAATCGGGCCAGTGCTGCATTTATAACATTAGTGCAAGCAAACAACAAGCGAGAGAGCACAAAAATTACACGGTGCGAACGAAGTCTTCTAACCGAGGAGCACAAAGACGCACAAATGCATAATATACTGGACACGCCAAGGCACGGTCGTGTGCACGCACAAGATCGTGCAGACACCGACCGCACTCTCCTAGCACTGTCCTCCCTCTTTTCCAAGTGTCTTAGCAGCAGCTATTACCAATATGTAGAAAATAGCAGGAAAAAAATCCACTTAATGAATTTCATAGTGGGATTTAATGTCATGTGCAACATTTTAAGTATCCCCGCACATTCCGAGTTCACAATGTGTGAAATCCCCACATTTTTGTTTTTACATGTTGGTGAAAATTAGTAATCCACACATTGGAACACAAGAAATCGCCCTGGGTACTTGCGTAACCTCCGTTCCCTGATGGAGGGAACGAGACGTTGTGTCGATGTAGTGACACTAGGGGTCACTCTTGGGAGCCCGAAACACCTCTGGTCTTTGATAAAAGGCCAATGAAAATTGGTGAGTGGTATTTGCATACCACTCCCCCAAACATACAGGTATAAAAGGAGCTGGTATGCAACCACTCATTCAGTTTTTGTGCTGAGGAGCGGAGACAAGGTCCGGCCATTTCAGTGGGTAGTCCAGCGTTGTGGCAGGAGGGACATAACGTCTCGTTCCCTCCATCAGGGAATGGAGGTTACACAAGTAACCAGGACGTTCCCTATCTGTCTCTCACTCAACGTTGTGTCAGTGTAGTGACACTAGGGGTCCCTATGCAAAACGCCACAACTGGCTGAACTGTGTTACATGAACTGGCGGTGTGTGACAGGCAGACCACTGTGTGCCTCGTAGCCAGCGCACCAGGCCAACACGTACCCTCCCCCAACACTGTTATGAGTGTCGAACGGCCCTTTGGGGACAAGTCGACTGCCCAAAAGATAGAAACAGGCTAGCCCAGTCGTTTCCTCTATTTTTTTCCTCTCCCCAAAAAAAAGTTAACCGACTGGGGCCACCAGGTCTACATCGGGGGGGTGTCCCTCCCAAAGGGAAGACACCACGGAGACCACGCCACGGGGGGGGGGGGTATTTGAGTGGAAATACGTCACATGGTCTTGCCGAGCTGTCGGAAGTATGTCATGTGGAGAAGTCCCATGGTAGGTCCTACCCTACAGGGGAGGAGTTTCTACAGACATGGTGACAAGGAAGACGCAGTTTACCAACAGGGAAACGAATAAGCGGAAGATATATGTCGCATGGGGTTACCTATGGGGGAACCAACACATGCGGAGCACCTACCCCAGTACAGGGCTTAGTTAGCACATGTACTGAACCTGGGCGGACGCCTGGCAAACTGAATCGCGTAGCCGAGTCAGACAGTCCGGACCAGCCATCGCGACGGATTGGAAGGCGCAAGCCACGCGTCCAAGCTCTGGGCGAGGGGGACCAAGGGGACAATCTCATCGGACCTACCAACGGGTGGGGCCTCGCAGCGGGGAAGAGCCTGAGGTGCCACGCTGTGTCGTGGCCGTGCTGAGTTCAGGGACATCGAAGCACTTACTTGGCTCCTTGTGACCACCCCCGGAACAGCCTGGCACGGGGGAGGAAGAGGCCTGTCCTCGTGACCCGTGGAGACCGTCACATTGGGGGCAGATTTGTGCCACAGCTGGGCGCACAGGGGCAGGGAGACCGCCGCTGGAGCGCCAAACCTGCCAAAATGGAATGGTGGACAATGGTCATGATGACAGCCATGTGCACCGGGTATGTGACCCAGGAAACAAGAACACTGCTCTTTTGCTGAACTCTAGGGTACATCAGCCACTTGGGCATGCGGCGAAATTAAATGAAACGGCAACAAAAGATTCTCTTCCCGGCCCTCCACCTGGGGATGGAGTGGTTTGCTTACCAGCTCCAGAGCAGCGGGTTTCGTTGTCCCTGGGTCGACCATCTCAGGGGCGCTTCGAAGCCTTTGGCGGCCGGCCGTGAGACGGGTGGCGTCTGCTTCCTGCGGAGGGCTCCAGGCCGGGGCCGGGCCGCAGGGGCGGGCTGAGGCGGAGCCGGTGCAGTAACCGCAGGGGGCAGGTGTGGGTGGGATCTTGAGCCGCGCCGGGGCAGGATGTGCCGGATAGCCTCCGTCTGCTGCTTCACCGCCGAGAACTGCTGGGCAGAGTCCTCGATGGTGTCGCCGAACAATAGGGGCACCAAGGAACCGTGCCTTGTCGGCCTCTCCCATCTTGACCAGGTTGAGCCAAAGGTGGCGCTCCTGGACCACCAAGGTGGACATCGCTGCCCGAGAGACAGCGCCGTGACCTTCGTCGCCCGGAGAGCGAGGTCGGTCGCCGAGCGCAGCTCCTGCATCAATCCCGGGGCAGAACTACCCTCGTGCAGTTCCTTTAGCGCCTTGGCTTGGTGGACTTGCAGGAGAGCCATGGCGTGCAGGGTGGAGGCGGCTTGTCCAGTGGCACTGTAGGCTTTGTCCATCAGGGATGATGTAAACCTACAGGCCTTGGATGTGAGCTTTGGGCGCCCGTGCCAGGTGGCGGCGCTCTGCGGGCATAGGTGCACCGCAAGCGCTTTATCCACCGGGGGGATCGCCGAATAGCCCCTGGCTGCCCCACCATCAAGGGTAGTGAGGGCAGGGGAGCTGAAAGATCTTGACCGGGCAGTAAAAGGTGCCTCCCACGACCTTGTCAGCTCCTCGTGCACTTTCAGGAAGAAAGGAACTGAGGTGGGGCGTGGCTGTGAGCGGCGCCACGAGCCCAGGAACCAATCATCGAGCCGCGAGGGTTCAGGGGAGAGCGGAGGGTTCCACTCTAGCTCGACACTCGTGGCAATCCAGGAAAGCATGTCCGTCCTCTCCGCGTCAGCCTGTGACTGGGCGACCGTACCCGAGGGGGGGAGCCCAGCTGAGGCTTCCGCGTCCGACTGGACGAACCCACTCTCCGATGCTGCGCTCGAGAGCTCATCACCTTCTCACGGCGAGTTCGACCTCTTGTTCGGAGCCAGCGGACTCATCCGGAAGCCCGATCAGGGCAGACGAGCATGCTGGGGAATGGGAGGTCCATGGGGGGATACCCGGCGGAGGTGGTCCAACTGGGGTCCCCAAATCGCCCCCAGTGCTAGCCGTGCTGGCCTCATACCTGTAGGTAGAAGGACCGAGGTGGGGAGCCACTGGGGTGGCTTGCTTTCTTACGAAGGCAAGCCGCAACCGCAACGTTTCCATGGTCATGTTCTCGCAATGAGTACATGATCCATCCATGAATACTTTCTCCATGTGGGTAGCGCCCAGACACGGAAGACAGCGATCGTGACCATCAGAAGGCGAGAGATAACGACCGCAACCAGGAATAACACATAAACGGAAAGGCATCTTTAAAAAGACGTCCCGTGTGTGCCGCTCTTTTAGAGAAATATACTCTTTTATTTCTGCCGAAGCGCCCAGGGGCATTCTCTGCAGTGCATCAGTGCAGAGGAGGGAGAAGCCGCTGAAATGCGTCATCAAATAAAGCAGAGGTGAATGAACAGTCGTGGAATTCAGCTCAGTGAACATCGACCGTTCGGTCCGAAGAGAAAATCTGAATGAGTGGTTGCATACCAGCTCCTTTTATACCCATATGTTCGGGGGAGTGATATGCAAATACCACTCGCCAATTTTCATTGGCCTTTTATCAAAGACCAGAGGTGTTTCGGGCTCCCAAGAGTGACCCCTAGTGTCACTACATTGACACAACGTCGAGTGAGTGACAGAAAGGGAACAACAGTTTCTTTCTATTGGACTGAAAATCCATGTCTCTCCGTGCATAGGTCTCATCATCATCTCTCTCCGTGCAGCGTAGACTGTTTAACATGCATGTGCCCTCGTAAAGGGACAGAGCGCTAGTTTTATTCCCACTGTAAAAAAAAACAAACACATTTTCTCTCATAAATTCACATTTAAAGATGAAGTGCCGAATAAGACGTAATCAACTTTGTTAAACCCCAGTTATACACGTGTCTGGAAATCATGAGCTGCTCAATATCCAAAATGTAAGTATACGTTTAATTAGGTAATGTTTCAAAATGTAGACATTAATTCGACATGATAATGCCGTTTGATATGAAAAGAAGCAAGATCACTATGGCTATTAGGCTATTATTATCAGAACTGTTCAGCTGCAGGGTGAAGATGAATATTTGAAACAGTCTACTTCATATCATCCTCATAAAACACCTGTTACATGTCTCATTTCAGGACCATACAGGTATTTTTGTTTTGGTTTTGTTTGGGTTGTCTGATTTCATGTTATACACACATTGTTAATTCACAGATTAGGCCTAATATCTACCTACTGTATATTACACATCACAACCGATTTAGTAGCAAGTCTGTTCTCTCAACAAATAATCAGATCTTTAACTCAGTGTATAATCTTTGATCCTTCTTGTGGAAACACTACACATGGGCAAAAGTTGTATGAAAGCATGACTAAACGGGTGACAGAAAACCCATCATCTCCTCCACAGAACTCTTGGCTTAAAAGCACATGTGTAAATGGCAGGACGGCTGAGGATAATATGATGTGTTTATGAATTTATATCTGTAAAGTGCATATAAGGGATTACATAAGGCATAAATCATATCTTGCAAATTATAAATGTGATTCAATTTTGGGGGACATTGTATTTTTTATTTTTTTCTCCCCAATTTGGAATGCCCAATTCCCAGTGCGTTCTAAGTCCTTGTGGTGGCGTAGTGACTCGCCTCAATCTGGGTGGCGGAGGATGAATCTCAGTTGCCTCCGCATCTGAGACCATCAATCCGCGCATCTTATCACGTGGCTTGTTGAGAGCGAGAACCACACATTATAGTGACCACGAGGAGTTTACCCCATGTGACTCTCCCCTCCCTAGCAACCGGGCCAATTTGGTTGCTTAGGAGACCTGACTGGAGTCACTCAGCACGCCCTGGATTCGAACTCACGACTCCAGGTGTGGTAGTCAGCGTCTTTCCTCACTGAGCTACCCAGGCCCCTGGGGGACATTGTATTAAAAACATAAGATATGTAAACAACATTTAACTTCGGACATATTTTTTATAGCCATGATGATAAAAACAGCTATTTGTCATTGCTGTTTGTGTTGGGGCCAGTGAAAATTTTGGCAGGGCCAGTAAAAATCTGAAGCACTGGCCCAACTAGGCCAGTAGAAAAAAATCTGAGCGTTGAACCCTGTATTGCTTAAATAGATCCATACAAATACATTTATGTAGCCTAAGTTTTTGGAATGATAGAGTAAAATTAGGTGCTCTTTAACACAATAGGGGCTGGCTGGACTGACCAACGGGTACATGGCAGTTTTCTGCCATTTCAGTAATTTGAGCGCTCTAATGGCAAGTAAATTCCGTAAAAAGGCATTCATGTATAGATCTATAAGAATACAATTATGTAATTCCTAGAAATAAATATCGTACAAGGATAGATGGACCTGGTAAATTGCAAGTAAACTCCATATTAAGGCCTTATAAGATAAATGAATAACCCTAAATTTAAAAGGAAATGAAAAGCAATCCAGAAGTCACCATTGTTTATTGCAAGTATGCTTTGTAAATAAACTTGATGCAAGTGATACAAGTGGCAGGAGGACTGACATATCATGTGATCCGTCAGTGCTAGCTTCTGCCAGCCAGCGAGAGATCAAACTCCCATCAACCACTGTGTGGAGCAACAACGTAAAGCCGAAACCTTTATGCTTGCGCGACCCACCTAAAATGTAGAGATAGACTGGCGCCAAGTTTGGCGCGCGAATGGTTTGTCCACTCTCTTGCTATTGTCCGCGTGCCAACCCCTCCACGTGGCAAAGGTGGCACGTGTGCCTTCGGTTGTTGATCCCTGGGCAAACCTTGCAAACTCCTCAATGTATATGCATTCCGTTCTCTAACCCACACCCCTGCGCTAATGGGACAGCCCACAGCGCAATTTGCAAGACAACATTTTTTTGGAAAAATCGATAATTGATGATGAGTCAGTTATTCAAAAAATAATTTCTAAAGTCGCATTTTAGAAGTAATAACATTGAAGAAAAGGAGATAAAAGGACATTTATCAATTCTTGAAGTAACCGTAAAAAATGAAAAATTAAAGTTTCAACCTGTTTTTCTATTTTTGCATTTGGATTGGTATGATCTGAAAAATTAACAATAAAGTGTTACACGAACCCTCTGGAGAGCACACTCCAAAAACATGCTTATATTTCAGATTTACACACTTCAATTTCATAACAAAATTCCATGAAATTTAATTGAGTAATCTTAAATCAAATTAAATGAATAAAACCTCAATATATTTTTAAATGTTATTCATGTAATTTTTATAAAACTTAATACATTTGAATTTGATGGAATTTTGTTTGTTTTAAGTGAATGAAATTATATCCATTTATCGACCTAAATAATCTTTAAGACAACTTCACTTATTTTCATTAACAAAACACAGCAAAGGGTAGTAAACCAAAAAGTAAAACACATTTAAAATATAATAACTAAATTATAAAAATGGGATCAGATACAACATTTTGACAGTGGAGGCACTAAAAAAGAAGCATTGAGACCAGTGAGAGCACAAGATCTTCTCTTGGAAAAACTTTTACTATTCATGCTCTCATTGATTTTATATTAACAGAAATTCCCAAACCAACTCAGACTGTGAAGCCACAGAGTTCAGTGTTCACTGGAGACACAATTACTCTGAACTGTGAGGTGGATCAGTCAACAGAATGGGAGTTTCTATGGACAAAAGATTCAGACTTTGAATTATTTGAAGCTTCAGGAACTAAAACAATCAGTTCTGTGAAAGTCTCTGATGGAGGACAGTATAAGTGCAGAGCACGAAGAAGAGAAAACATACATGTTCTCACAGATTACAGTGAACCATTAACAGTGACAGAAGAGGGTAAGTATTTTTCCTTACATAATGTACTGTTCTGAGAACACAATATACAGTAGGGTTTACAATGAAGTAACTGTGTTCTAATAAATACAGCAAATTATTTACATAAATTTCACTGTGAATCGTCTTTGAACAGAAAGACCAAAAGCCAAAGTGATCGTACAGCCTCATGAACGTGTGCTCGTTGGAGAGACAGTCACTCTCAGATGTGACATACAGGAGGGAGGAGACACAAGCTGGC
This sequence comes from Myxocyprinus asiaticus, assembly GCF_019703515.2. Classification (NCBI taxonomy): domain Eukaryota; kingdom Metazoa; phylum Chordata; class Actinopteri; order Cypriniformes; family Catostomidae; genus Myxocyprinus; species Myxocyprinus asiaticus. The sequence goes on along the minus strand of NC_059357.1, from coordinate 6,096,964 downwards.
AGTACAGCTGGTATAAAGATGATTCAGTCATTGAATATAAACTACAGGAATACACAATCAATTCTGTTACTGAGTCTAATGCAGGTAAATACAGATGTAATAGAAAAGAGATTGGAGGATCACGATACTCACACAGCAGTGATGAAGTTACACTAAGAGTATTGGGTGAGTGAGTTCATCTGTGTTCATCCTCATTTACATCATCAGTGTGCAGAAATATTCAATACATGATGACAGAATATTTTTCTAAGAGCATTACGAGAGGTCAGGTTTATGCATTGTGTACTGGAGAGACAGTGACTCTGAAGTGTGAGATAGAGTCTCATTACAGTAACTGGAGATATCAGTGGTATAAAAACAGCACTGCAGTGTCTGAGTCTGAGCGTTACACTGTAAACAGAGACACTCTCACTATCAGAGGAGATACTGAATCTGATCAGGATCTGTACTGGTGTAGAGGAGAGAGAGATGAAAGACCATCAAGATCACTCTCTACATTTGTTACTCTCACTAGTGTCTCTGCAAATCTGCAAAATAGGAAATGAAGACAAAATCAACCAGTTTATTTGTGATTATCATAATCATTATGTAAAAGGTCACTTGTATTACCATTTTCTTTACAGAGTTCTGATTCAATGTAAACAGGTCACGGTGATGAGTTTAATAACCTCCTGTTATCGTTTCTCTAGTGAACTCTTCAGCACATGAATGTTTCTTATTCTCCTGCAGGATTGAAGCCAAAACCTGAACTCAAATCAAATCCTGAAGGAGCTGCACTGACAGGAAACACAGTGACTCTGATCTGTCACATGGATCAGTCGACTGGATGGCAGTTTTACTGGTACCAACACACACAGAAACATCAGAAAAACACAACAGACAAAAACTCCTACACAGTGAACATTGATTCAGTGTCTGATGGAGGTCAGTACTGGTGTAGAGCTGGAAGAGGAAATCCAGTTTACTACACACACTACAGTGATGCACTGTGGGTAAATGTTACAGGTGAGAGAGAAATTTTAAGATGTCATTAGTTGATCCCATTGTAGGGCTATACTGGTTGTTTAGATCAGTGTTACTATCAGAAATAATTGGTAATTATTTCTGTAGTTATTAATCAATATTTAAATTAATTAATTGGATCCAACTCATTAAAACCAGTAAATGTAGTGTGCTACGTTTAGGAGCAAGTTTGGTTATTAGCAATAATTAATAATTATCAAAGATAATTATTAATTATTAAAATCAATAGAACATTGATGAGAATCAATGTTAGCTTTTTTTTTAATCCTTTAAATCAACAATTATCAAAGATAGACGTTAATTGTTAACATCGATGAAACATTAATTACAATTAACACTTGCTTATTGATCATTCAAATTCAATCAAAGATAATTATCAATTATCAAAAATCAATAGAATATTAATAAGGATTAACATTGACGAGGCACCACCCTGAAATCAGGGACTAATAACCGAATATTAAAACAGTCTCAATATTAGATTGTTTTCTTAGGAAAATCGGCATCCGAAGAATATCGATTTTCGGGAAAAAAAAACAATGAATGAAGGTTTGAATCCGAGCACTGACATCCCGTCAGCATGACACAGGTGTATGCAAAACAAACCAAAACACTTCTCTTTGTAATATAAACAAAGTTTATTTATGCAGTAATATCAATTAATAATTAATACAATGCAGTCAATAAACTTCCGACTTACAACTACAAACTAAACAGTGATATGATTAGATATGGAAACAAAAATAATCCTTTAACACATAAGGTGTGTGTGTATCAGTGTGTGTGTGTGTGTGTCAGTGTGGTTAGTGAGAGAGAGAGAGAGAGAGAGATGATTAAATGACAGCCCGAAAGCTGATTTCGCAATAGCTGGAGATAAAGCAGCCGTGTTCATCACTCAGAGACGCGGTTTTACGAGCGGGCTCGTAAAAGTCCCTTGTTATTTGACTCTTTAATGGATGAACTCAGTTGCTGTCTCACCCGTGATGGCGAAAATGCACAACAATCCAATTTGGTTGGACCACAATACAGCAAAACAAATTCGTGATAATTAATACCCTGAGTATTAATAATTAGCGGACATGGCGGTCCGTAAACTGTACAAGCAAAAACCTTGAAACACAAGAATAACACGCTATAATATTCTATCTCTGCCCAGACGTAAACCTCTTACTTGAATCGCATGAGGACACAGGTAGAATGTGTTTTCATCCGTCCTTCAACTTTGACCCGGTTCCTTGAGGCTCGTGTGATGACGGGAGGCCGTTTCCTCACGCTGTCGGCGGGCGGTACGGCTGTTGATTCTCGGCGGGCTGGCGGAGAACTCAGAAATGTCGACTTGATTGAAGATGGAAGAGAAATCTTTAATCTCTTCACTTCTGTAGGCAAACGGATGAAGATGCGAATTGCTCGGCGGTCTCCTTTGGATCCGTTAGAGTGTTCGGTTGAACACAGAGTAATCTCAACTCGTCTAGCGAGATGGAGATTGTATGGCTACAGTTTCAAGTCAGACATTACTTCCTTATGCCACGAGGCTGCACCGGAGAGCAGCAAAAGCTATGTCTTTATTCAGTGAACGAAGTCGCTGGAAGCAACTCTGGAAGCATTTCAGAATTATTTGAAGTCCTGATGATGTCATGTTTGAGGGACGTTCTGTGGTGTGCCTCATCCAATAGGAGTTGAGCGCTCGATCCTTTAGTGAGCAAGGCTTCATGGATCTGTAGTCTGTTTTGGACCCTTTGTTTGATTTTGGCGCGATTTTTATCAGTAAAATTTACGACTTAGAAGGTGGGGACTTGAGGAATGTTTTTATGACTGTTAGGCCTGCCTTTGTCTTCTATCTGAATACATGAGGCCCAACACCATGCAAGTTAATTTAATATAAAATTCAGATAAAACATTCAAATGTACCTAATATTGTTGAGAATTTTTGTCCAAAATGTTAATCATTTAGTTATTAAATCGTTTTTATGTTATGTTGTTTGAGTCAAAAATAGCATAATAACTTGTCTTTATACAGACCAACCTAAAACTATTTTGACTGTAAAGCCTGAAAATCAGCTGTTCAGTGGAGAAACTGTCACTCTCAGATGTGACATACAGGGTGGAGGAGACACTGAGTGGACATACAGCTGGACTGTAGAGAATACCAACTACAGGAATAAATACATTGTCAGTGAATACAAGAAGCAAGAGTATAAAATCAGCAGTGTTGAACACACACACAGTGGTAAATACACCTGTAGAGGAAAGACAAGAGACGGACAAAACTCAGAGATCAGTGATGCTGTTACACTGACTGTGTCATCAGGTGAGTTTATATGTTTATTCATTATAGGAAGTATAAACAGCAGTTTTCACATTAATGTTAATGCAAATATTTAATGTTATTAATACAATACAGTGTGTTTTTATTTTAGATAAAGCCCAAGCAGTGTTAAGTGTTTCTCCACAGAATTGGCTGACTGAAGGAGACTCAGTGACTCTGATCTGTGAGGTTTACGGCTCCTCTACAGGATGGACTTTCAGCTGGTACAGAGATGATAATGAGTTCAATTATAAACACCTGTCAGACAGCAGCAGAGGAGCTGGAGGAAACTACACTCTCAGTTCTGCTGCTGTAAATCACACAGGAGTTTATGCGTGCAGAGGAGAGAGAGGAGAACAAGTGTATTACACAGAGGACAGCAACACACAGCCACTATGGGTCACTGGTGAGTTGAAACACTGTGTATTCATTTAGGAGTTAAAACAGCGTGAATTAGACAGTAAAAATGTATGTGTGTGTGTGTGTGTGTGTGTCCAGGTATTCCCTAGTAAAACCTGAAATTCTTTACGTTGTGGGGACAATCAGTCGGTCCCCATGTGGAAAACATCTTATATATCATACTAAATTATGTTTTTTGAAAATGTAAAACTGCAGAATGTTTTCTGTGAGGGTTAGGTTTAGGGGTAGGGTTTGGGGATAGATTAAGTTTGTACAGTATAAAAACCATAATGTCTATGGAGAGTCCTCATAAAACATGAAAACCCAACATGTGTGTGTGTGTGTGTGTGTGTGTGTGTGTGTGTGTGTGTGTGTGTGTGTGTGTGTGTGTGTGTGTGTGTGTGTGTGGATGTAAAGAACTTTCATGATCAAATGTGTTTTAAAACATTTCCAAATTCAAGCTGTGATGTGTTTCCCAGGTGTCTCTCCTTCAGTTTCTCTGATCATCAGTCCCAACAGAACTCAACATTTCACATCTGACTCTCTTTCTCTGAGCTGTGAGGATCAGAGTAACTCTACTGGATGGTCAGTGAGAAGATACACAGACAGATGGGGGCTGCAAGATTGTTCATCATCATACTGGGGATCACAAACAGGATCTACATGTAGAATCAGTCCCGTCTACACATCACACACTGGAGTGTACTGGTGTTACTCTGAATCTGGAGACAACAGTAATCCTGTTAATATCACAGTACACAGTGAGTCCACAACTATTTATTTATTGATTTTATTGGTGGTTTACAATCAATGTGTAAAGCAGGTTGATATAATAAGTGCAGGAAGCATAAGATACAATTCAGTAACTGCAATAATTAAGAGACACTTTTATTATTACTCATAATAAGTTAATCATTTAATCAAACCCCTAAAACTAAGTCTTAAACTTTGATGTGTAACTCATACTCTGCATTGATGGTGCTACAGACATGAATCATGGTGTCCGGCTTCTTGAGGAGAGGCATTCTATTACTTTGCTAAGTGGTCAGACTCATGATTACATCTATCAGACAGTAAAATGGGCAATGAAAGGCGTTTATTGAAGGAAACACATCTAGGGACCAGAACAGAGACTTGAAGGTGGGCTCATTTGAATTGGGCTAAAAAGCAACCACCTAGCAGCCACCCAGAACACCATAGCAACCACGCATAACAACCAACTAACAATGTCCTGGCAACACGCTAGCATTTGTGGCAGGAAGCTTTTCATGTGCAAGCACTGCTCACATTCTCTTTGGAAAATGTTATAATCAAGTTGATGTACTTTTATTACTTCTAGTAAGTGCACATTTCCTCTGTTCTGCAGATGGTGATGTGATTCTGGAGAGTCCTGTTCATCCTGTGACTGAAAGAGATTCTCTGACTCTGCGCTGTTTACATCGATATAAAAATCCATCAGTCCTCACAGCTGATTTCTATAAAGATGGATCCCTCCTCCAGAAGAAGACTACTGGAGAGATGATCATCCCTACTGTCTCAAAGTCACATGAGGGTTTCTACTACTATAAACACACAGAGAGAGGAGAATCACCCAAGAGCTGGATCTCAGGTGAGAGGTGAGGTGAGAGTCAATGGAGTCTACTGTAACTGTGAGGTGATTTATTTTCTATAACTTCATATGCACTCATTCAGATATGCTGTATGATAATGTGTGTGTGTGTGTGTGTGTGTGTGTGTGTGTGTGTGTGTGTGTCTCTTTTTTTAGTGTCACATTCAGAAGTTCAGATTTCTGTCCTTAACATGTTGAGTTCTCTACTGGCAGCTTGTCCATATCTGCTATTGACCGTCATACTGGTTTTTAAATGCTGTAGAGTGAGAGGTAAAACATCTGTCTCTTTCCCTCTGTGTATCTTTTACCTACCAATACAAATACACAACACTATATTGTGGGGAGACTGGGGTTAGTTGTGTGGCCACCTAGTCTGGTAGTGCTGGGTACCTGCATGTTATGAGCAGGTCATAGGGACATGTATTTAAAAGCAGGAAGTGTTTGCAGCTTCTGACTTCCTGTTTGGGTCCTGAGGCCAGTGCTATCACAGTAGCAGCAGAGCACGTGTGTGTGCGGTGTGCATTAAGTTTTTGTCATCTCAGGTAGGCTGTTTTGTGTATTTGAAGCTTTAGGTTTGTGATTTACCTCAAATGCAATTTACCTCAAAGACATCTGCTGAATGTCTAATTGATATCAGAGAGGAAACATCTTATAGACATATTGCAGATGAGCAAACAACCTAAAAAATATCCAAAGATTGTTTTTGTCTGTATTTCACAGTTACATCTGTTGAAGACCAATGCCAGTATGCAGTAAGAGAGGAAGAATCTTCAATCTGATATGAATCTGTTGTGACAATAAGCTCTCTGAATACGCTTAAGCCAGTCAAGCTGTGCATTAAACAGGAGCATGTCATCACACAAGTACTGCCCTTATCTGGACCAAACCATCTGTGCATCCCTTCAGCCATAGCACCATGAGGACACCCCACAGACACTTTATTTTTCAAATTTAATAGCCTGTTTATGTTCTGTTTTACTTATTTACTTAGTTATTTACTCAAAGGGCACACCGCAGAATGTTCAGTGAGGTAAAAAAGAACCCTAGAACAACAGCTAAAGACTTGAAGGAATCATTGGATATGGTTAACATCTCTGTTCACGAGTCCACTGTCTGGAAAACATTAAACAGGTATTGTGTCCATGGCAGGACACCAAGAAAGAAGCCACTGCTTTCCAACAAAAACATTACTGTGCGCATGAAGTTTGCCAAAGACCACCTTGACACTCCACAACGCTACTGGTTGTGTTTTGAAATGTTTTTAAAAATATTTTGTAGTCTGGGAAGAACATGCAGCACTATGTAAGGGCACCACATACCAATATGAAAACATCATCCCAACGGTGAAGTACGGTGGAGGGAGCATCATGATTTCGGGGCCTGGATCGATTGCCATCATCCAGGGAAAAATGAATTCCCAAGTTTATCAAGATATACTACAGGATAATGTCAGGTTTGCTGTGTGTCAGCTGAAGCTCAGTAGAAGTTGGGTGCTGCAGCTGGACAATGACCCTAAACATCGAAGTAGATCCACTACAGAATGAATTAAAATATATATATATATATACTTGTGACTTTGATGAAGATGAGATCATATTTAATGACCAATTAATGCAGAAACCAGCAAATTCCAAAGGATTTGCATACTTTTCTTGCCACTGTATGTCTCCTGACTTGTTTTGTTGCAATGCTCTGAAAATGTCCATATTTTACAACTGTTCATATATCTCATTTTAAATAAAGAGCTGGTGCCTTATCAGGCTTTTATAAATGAGTTGGTGCTTTATTAACAATTCTTGCAGCATTGAACTATTTTACTTTTAACATTTGTGGTTCCATAAACCAAACCACAGGCTCTCCACTTTACTGCTGAACAGGCTGTGAATGAAGCGTACAGTCTTCCTACTAATAACAACTAAATGCTCTGAAAAAAAAAATTCAGTCTTCACCTAAAACATTCAACTTTTAGTCTCACTCGATAATGTAAGTGTATGGTTTTTTTTGCTCATTTTATTATCTGCCAGGCTAAATTAGGAGGTCGGACCACTTCTGAAACATATGTTTGATCAGAAATCCATAGCACGCTACATCTCCAGAGCAGTTAGGGGGGTTTGAAAAACCTCTAAGCGCAATGGTGCATTCACAATATGTTGGAATTACCATAATTACGAGTTTCTGGCTTATGAAAACAGCTCAAACTCGTAGAACACTTGTAAAGTTGTAAGCTTGGTATTTGATATGATATTGTCTGTGTATGTATGTATGTATGTATGTATGTATGTATGTGTATGTGTATATATATATATATATATATATACATACTACTAAAAGCAACCAACACTACTATTGCTCATACTTTGGGTTAGAATATCTTTTTTAATTATTACATTTGATTTCTTATGAATTTTGTATTTATTGTGTGTTACAATGGCTTTAATTCACTGATATTATATAATTTTAGGTTTCATGCCAGAGCACAAAAATGGCTATAACTGTTGAACAGTTCAGACTAAAATAGATTCTCATTCTGCAAGCATGCAAACATGCAAACCAAGATCTGAAATTCACTGCTGTGAGCTTCACTTCACACTGTGGCTAAAGATGCATCATGATGTCACCATCACCTAGAAATTCTTAGCAAGTCAGGAAACTCTGCATGGCATGAGCTGATACAGGACCTCCTTATGCAATCTCTAGAATCCAATCAACTTGTATTCAACCATTATGTCTAACATTTAAATTTGCCACACCTCAGTCAGTTTGTTGCAAGCCTGTTAAAATGCTTATAAATATTTTTGGTGTAACATTATCATAAAGAAAAGTGTTACAATTACTTAAATGCAAGTGTTCTGTGTTGTTTTGTCAGCATGTGATGTGTTAATCCTTAAAAATGCATACAATTGATTGAAAAAGCTTTCATTTGTTATGACTAGTTTGTTATTATGGCATTAGGAAAATTAAACAATGTTTTGATATTGCTCTGTACTGTAATGGTGGTATTAGCACTATTCATATCTTTAAGAAAATTAAATAAGAAACTAACAACTCTTACACTGTTTAATACCATATAGAACTGAAAGAGAGCAGAAAACAAAACACAACTATCAGCTCAGTCTATTTATATTCTCTCAGGCCTCTGAGAGTGAGTTTGCTACTGATCATAGTTTAATATTGATATCGGTTCAAGACCTCGCACCCAGTCTGCTTGTCGCCAAGGGTGTCCTCCGCTGCAGCCTGCCCCCGCGGCCCGGCCCCGGCGTGGAGCCATCCGCAGGAAGCAGATGCCACCCGTCTCACGGCTGGCCACCAAGAACCCGAGGAAGGCTTCGAAGTGCCCCTGAGACAGGCAACCCTGGCATGTGGAGACCTGCTGCAGGCCTAGAGATGGTAAGCAGACCACTCCATCCCCCGGTGGAGGGCCAGGAGGAGAATCATTCGTGGTTACGACGGATGCCTCCAAGAAGGGCTGGGGTAACCAGCTGGCTCCTGGACTGGCCCGCGGCTGCGTTGGCACATCAACTGCCTAGAGTTGTTGGCAGTACTGCTCGCACTGCGGAGGTTCCGGCCATTGATCCAGGGCAAGCACGTGTTGGTCCAGATGGACAACACGGCGACGGTAGCGTACATCAACCATCAAGGTGGTCTGCGCTCCTGTAGCGTGTCACAACTCACCCGCCGTCTCCTCCTCTGGAGTCAGCAGCGCCTCAATTTGCTGCGAGCCACTCATATCCCGGGCGACCTCAACACAACGGCTGACGCGCAGTCACGACAGGCTCAGGGGAGAGTGGAGATTCCACCCCCAGGTGGTCCAGCTGATTTGGAGTTGATTCAATTGAATCGAATCCTTTACCTTTATGTTGATTCGCCGCATGCCCGAAGGTGTCGCTGTTTTACAGCTCCTACTTCATCGTACCGAAGAAAGGCAGTGGGTTACGGCCAATCTTGGACCTGAGAGTACTGAACCGGGCTTTGCACAGACTCCATTTCAAGATACTGACGCAAAAACGCATTCTAGTGAGCGTCCGGCATACACGTACATCCACATCTCGGTTTTACCTTGACTCAGACTCTTCCTGCGGTTTGCTTTCGAGGGCCGGGTGAACCAGTACAAGGTCCTCCCCTTCGGCCTGTCCTTGTCCCCTCGCATCTTCATGAAGGTCACAGAGGCAGCCCTTGCCCCGCTAAGGGAAGTGGGCATCCACATCCTCAACTATCTCAATGACTGGCTAATCCTAGTTCACTCTCGGGATGTGTTGTGTGCACACAGGGACCTGGTGCTCACGCACCTCAACCGGCTGGGGCTTCGGGTCAACTGGGAAAAGAGCAAGCTCTCCCCGGTTCAGAGCCGATTCAGTTGAGCACGGTTAGACCTGTTTGCACACAGCTGGCCCCCGGGATTATACAAAAATGCGTTTTCCCCAGTGAGCCTACTTGCAAGGTCAGGGAGGATGAGGAGCAGGTCATCCTAGTAGCACCCTACTGGCCAACCCAGACGTGGTTCTCTGACCTCACGCTCCTCACGACTGCCCCCCCTGGCGAATTTCCCTGAGGAAGGACCTTCTGTCTCAGGGACGGGGCACCATCTGGCACCCACGACCAGTCCTCTGGAATCTCCACGTCTGGACCTTGGATGGGACGCGGAAGACCTAAGTGGCCTACCACCCGCGGTGGTAGACACGATCAAGGTCAGGGAGGATGAGGAGCAGGTCGTCCTAGCAGCATCCTACTGGCCCACCCAGATGTGGTTCTCGGACCTCACATTCCTCGCGACAACCCCCCCGGCAAATTCCCCTGAGGAAGTACCTTCTTTCTCAGGGACGGGGTGCCATCTGGCACCCGTGACAAGACCTCTGGAATCTCAACGTCTGGCCCTTGGACAGGACGTGGAAGACCTAAGTGGTAGACACAAACACTCAGGCTAGGGCTTCCTCTACAAGTGCCTGTATGCCTTGAAGTGGCATCTGTTCGCTAAGTGGTGTTCTTCCCGACGCGAAGACCCCCAGAGATGCGCAGTCGGATCTGTGCTTTCCTTCCTGCAGGAGAGCCTGTAGGGGTGGCTATCCCCCTCCACCTTGAAGGTGTATGAAGCCACCATTTCGGCACATCACGATGCAGTGGATGGTAAGTATTTGGGGAAGCACGACTTGATAATCAGGTTCCTGAGAGGCGCTAGGAGGTTGAATCCCCCCAGACCGCGCCTCTTCCCTTCATGGGACCTCTCTGTAGTCCTTCAGGGTCTACGGGGAGCTCCCTTTGAGCCCCTGGAGTCAGTTGAGCTTAAGGCACTCTCTTTGAAGACTGCCCACCTGACTGCACTCACTTCCATCAAGAGGGTAGGGGACCTGCAGGTGTTCTCTGTCAGCGAATCGTGCCTGGAGTTCGGTCCGGGTTACTCTCACGTGATCCTGAGACCTCGACCGGGCTTTGTGCCCAAGTTTCCCACAACCCCTTTTAGGGATCAGGTGGTGAACCTGCAAGCACTGCCCCAGGAGGAGGCAGACCCAGCCTTGGCGTTGCTGTGTCCGGTGCATGCTTTACACATCTATTTGGATCAAACGCAGAGCTTTAGAAGCTCTGAGCAGCTCTTTGTCTGCTTTAGTGGACAGCGGAAAGGAAGCATTGTCTCCAAACAGAGGATCGCCCACTGGGTCACTGACGCCATCGCGATGGCATATCAGGGTCAGGACGTACCATCCCCTGCGGGGTTACGAGCCCACTCTACTAGGAGTGTAGCGGCCTCCTGGGCCCTGACCAGTGGCGCCTTTTTGGCAGACATCTGCAGAGCAGCGGGCTGGGCAACACCCAACATCTTTCGTCCCGTATATTGTCAGGTACGAGCAGGTAAGTTCCGGGACAGCTGGCCAGGTGTACCGCTTGCACATAGTGCCTTTCCCCTCCCTTGAGGTGAAGACATGTGCTTTTGACTCCCAGTCGTGTTCACAAGCTGTAATCCCTGGATGACATTCCTCCTCAGCCCTGTGGCAGACGAGTTTGCAGAGAAACTCGCTGCCGGCCCAGTACATGTGCTAATTAGGCCCTGTACTGGGGAAGGTGCTCCACATGTGCTGGTTCCCCGTAGGTGACCCCATATGATATCTTCCACTAAATCGTTTCCCTGTTGTTAAACTGCGTCTTCCTTGGGCAGTGGGCCCCTCTGCCCCTGGTCACCATGTTTGTAGAAACTCCTCCCCCCACCATGCGACTTCTCCACATGACATACTTCCGACAAGACTCGGTAAGACCATGTGACGTATTTTCACTAAAAACATCCCCCCCCCCCCTTCTCTGGGTGGGGTCTGGTCTCCGCGGTGTCTTCCCCTTGGGAGTGACACCCCCCGACATAGACATTTATGGCCCCCAGCCAGTTAACAAATTCCACTCTTTTTGGGGAGAAAAAAAGAGGAAAAGAGGCCCCTATTTTTGGCCAGTCAACTTGTTCACGAAGGACTGTTCGACAATCATTAGAGCACTGGGGGAGGTTACGTGATGGCCTGGTGTGCTGGCTACGAGGCACACAGCAGTCTGACAGTCTCACACCACCAGTCCACGTAACACAGTTCAGCTAGTTGTGGCATTTTGTATAGGGACCCCTAATGTCAATACATCGACACAGCGTCGAGTGAGTGACAGATAGGGAACATCCTGTTTACTTTCGTAACCTCCGTTCCCTGATGGAGGGAACGAGACGTTGTGTTTCTCTTGCCACAACACTGAACAACCCGCTGAAATGGCCGGGACCTTGTCTCGGCTCCTCAGCACAAAACCTGAATGAGTGGTTGCATACCAGCTCCTTTTATACCCGTATGTCCGGGGGAGTGGCATGCAAATTCCACTCGCCAATTCCCATTGGCATTTTTTTAAAAAGCAGAGGTGTTTGGGGCTCCCAAGAGTTACCCCTAGTGTCACTACATCGAAACAACGTCTCGTTCCCTCCATCAGGGAACGGAGCTTACGAAAGTAACCAGGACGTTTTCACAATTCATTCCATTCCTGATGGATAAAATCAAGTCCTGTCCTATATTTTGTCTCATGGAATATGTTATTTGACTCAGAAATACTGTATATAATGAATTATAGATTTAAAATGGGTTTCGGACAGCATGTCACTTTGATGACGAGGCTTTAACACAGACTGTGTCTTTCATAATCTATCATTAGTACATCAGCATGAGGCTCAGTTCACTTCCTCTTATGCTCTGAGTATTGCTTTATTTTAATGTTTTCAAGTGGATATCTGTTGCTAGTACATTGTAGAAAAAGAATGAAGGGATTCTGTGATCCTGTATTTTTTCTAAAAACTTTTAATGTCTCAAAACTATTGCTTACCATATATGAGTGAAACATGAACTGATTGATAAACAAAAATGTTATGGCCTTTTTATAGCCATTTTTTTCAATACTACCATGACATTACTACAGTATGTTTTCGAATTAGATTGTAAATGTTTAAATTAGGTTGTATTGTTGTTTGTGTGTACTTAGTGTAAATGTATCTGTTTAATGCTGTAAATGTATTTTACAAATGGTTTAATAGCTACATATTCACACTTATAAGATTTTCTCTTTGTTTTCTCAGTACTGATTTCAAACATCCATTGTGCACACAATGAAGATGATTACACTTGATTTATATATTTTATATCACATATTTGAATAAAAAAAAAGTCTTTTAAAATTGAATATTTTGTTTATATTTATGTTTATATCGATACACAAACTCCTCAAACCTCACAGCTGATTTCTATAAAGATGAATCCCTCCTCCAGAAGCAGACTACTGGAGAGATGATCATCCCTACTGTCTCAAAGTCACATGAGGGTTTCTACTACTGTAAACACAGAGAGTGGAGATTCACTCAAGAGCTGGATCTCAATCAGAGGTGACAATCAATGGAGTCTACTGTAGATTTGAAGTGATTTATTAATTACATATGCACTCATTCAGACATACCGCAAGAAAATTTGTATCTCTTTTTCAGTGGCAGCTCAGATTTCTGTCCACAATATGCTCCGTTCTCTGATGACAACTTGTCTAAATCTGTTAGTGACAGTCATACTGGTTTTCAAATGTTATAGAGTGGGAGGTAAAAAGTTATGGACACAGATATGCCTAGTCTTTCCCTAGTCATTTGCACATAAAGCAATACATTTAAAATACAATGGTAGTTCATAGAAGCAATATTCACAGACAAAATATATACAAATTTTAGTCCAAGTTAATGTTGAGAAGATAGTTTTTGTCTGTATTTTTCATATCTGTTGAAGACCAACGTCAGTATGCGGTAACAGAGAAAGAAATTCAGTCTGATTTTAATTGGTTTAAAAATTTTATAGAAAGGTTTATCTAACATTAGTGTTATTTGTCACCTTATTTCTTTAACATTTCATTAACATCATCAATTAACATTGAGGTCTTTTGTTCTGTAGTTGTGATTGATTTAAGTAATTAGTGAGTGTGCAAAAGAGATGGATATTTTCAAGTTATTGCCTACTTATAGGATGAATCAAAATCAAAATCAAAATCAAATCAAATCACTTTTATTGTCACACAGCCATATACACAAGTGCAATGGTGTGTGAAATTCTTGGGTGCAGTTCCGATCAACATAGCAGTCGTGACAGTGATGAGACATAAACCAATTTACAATAACATCAAATTAACACAACACAATTTAAAGTCTAATATACACATAATTACACACAACACAATATACAAATAAGAACATACACTGTACAGTATACAATACACACAATATAGATACACATTATTCAATAACAAAAAAGTATATATAGTATATATAGAATGTACAGTAGGTTGTATTGTACTGTATTGACATTCAGGCTGTCGGTTGATAGTCAGTTGTTAAGAGAGAATATAATATAATAATAATATAATTTATGACAGTCCAGTGTGAGATATAAGAGTAAGAGTAATAAAGTGCAGTGCTGATGTATTTTGATCGTGGGAGATCAAGAGTTCAAATGTCTGATTGCTTGGGGGAAGAAGCTATCATGAAGTCGGCTGGTGCGGGTCCTGATGCTGCGATATCGCCTGCCTGATGGTAGCAGTGAGGAACAGCCCATGGCTTGGGTGGCTGGAGTCTCTGATGATCCTCCGAGCTTTTTTCACACACCGCCTGGTATATATGTCCTGGAGGGAGGGAAGCTCACCTCCGATGATGTGTCTGGCAGTTCGCACCACCCTTTGCAGTGTTTTGCGGTTGTGGGCTGTGCTATTGCCGTACCAGGTGGAGATGCAGCCAGTCAGGATGCTCTCTACAGTGCAGGTGTAGAACCGTGTGAGGATGTGGCAGTTCATTCCAAACTTCCTCAGCCATCTCAGGAAGAAGAGGCGCTGATGAGCCTTCTTCATAACGACTTCAGTGTGGATGGACCATGTGAGTTCCTCAGTGATGTGGACACCCAGGAACTTGAAGCTGCTGACTCTCTCCACTGGTGCACAATTGATGGTGATGGGACTGTGTTCTCTGTCTTTTCTTCTGAAGTCCACCACAAGCTCCTTTGTCTTACTGATGTTGAGGGAGAGGCTGTGCTCCTGACACCAGTGTGTCAGAGTGTGTACCTCCTCTCTGTAGTATCACATCATATGTAATATCACATATTATAATTAATAAACCAAATCAATAAATTATCTTACATGTTGAGTAAGAAAGAAGCCATCCCTGGGTCGCTTTTAAATCCTTTCAGATCTAGGAATTGTCGCCATCTCTGAAAAGCCAAGCCGATGTTGATTCAGGTTTTATTACGGACTCTGTCTCTCTTTTTGCTTGTAGACTGTGCTCTGTTCGTTGTAATGACAAACTTTCAGCTTCACACTACTCCCACACCATACTCACAATACAGTAGTCGGAGCTTATTTTCTCTATGTACAGATATGACGTCAACTGCAAGGGTGAATGACGTATGTATACAATTTCTGACCCGACAGCTCTAAAATATAAATCATTATTATAGGTTTATCAAAGTGTATTTGGGTAAAGACTTGTTTTGTTATTTTTTTAACAAAAAAAAGTTACATAGTGTAGCTATAAGTGAAAGTAAGTGAAAATTTTACTAAATTAAAAGTCCAAGCATCTAGCCAAAAACATACTTGAGTGAAAGTAAAAAAGTACCACATAAAATTGTACTTAAGTATTAAACATGTAAAAAGTAACTTTTTTCCTAGCTAGAATGAAATCAAGAGAGGAGATTGTGTGAGAGTGGATGTTGTTAAATTTGATTGGTTTGTTAAGCACTCTTACTTCGTCCACCCCACCTGATGTTTCTTTTCAGGACATTATGATGGATTTTATTGAGCTAAAATTGTGTCAAGAGAATAAATATTGTCTTGTGATTTTGTTGAAATGTTTTATTAGTGGGCTGAGTGTTTCCCATGTAGAAAGGCCGATGCTACAACAGTGATGAAGACCCTGATCAAACAAGTGATTCCAAAATGGGGAGTGCTTAAAAAATTGTCTTCGGACAATGGCACTCACTTGGTAAATAAAATGTTTTCTGAATTGGCAAACGGATTGAGAATACATTTGAAAACTCACTTTGCCTACCACCCTCAAAGTGGAGGAGCAGTGGAAAAAAGTGGATCAGACTGCAAAAAAAACAAATAGTGTAAAATAATGGCCATGTGATCTCGAAAGGGAGCTTGGACAGCCCTCAGAAGTGTATGAGAGAATGCTTGGACTGGGAGAATGGGGAATAAACGTAGAGACGATTTAAGATTCATCGATAAATTGATGATCATTTTTATAATGATCGAAGGGGGGAATGTGATTGATAATTTTGGGTTGAATAAAATGGATAACTGAGGATGGGGCAAAGAATGGTAGGTGCAAATCAGTACAAGTCAGGGCAAGTGGGATTTTTGAGGGGAACTAGAAAGCAGAACCTGGACATTATTAAAAACCATGTACTGGAACATGCAGCTAAAATAAAGGGCATATATTTCATCATATTCTCTTCTGTAACTATATTTTATCATCTTTCCAGATTGCTAAAATGATTCCAACTAAAGTATATCCAATCAGAATAAGTATAAAGAATCAGGAGAGATTATGTAAACCAGTCTATATAAACTGTGTTCTAACTTTTCTCCGGGGTTCCACAGCTGTGACTGATGGGACCCGGCCGCATACTAATATATGAGCAAAGCAGAAACTGGAGTCTGGGTGAATTATTATGCTGCAGCATAAGTCTAGATATATGATTTATGTATTAGGGTGAAATCGCTAGCGTGTAGTGACAAAATACAAGATTCTCGGATTGCGTGAATATTGTCTGTGGGCAGGCCGCTGCCAACCTCACAAGCGGATGCTGAGTTGTAATGCGCTGAGGAAAGTACCAGCGAGTTGGAAACTATATTAGACCAGCAGGGTAGTATTTTGAGTATTTAGAATTTCCATGACACACCATATTTCTCCCCAGTGACATTCACAAACTGGTCAAATCATCATGTTACAATAACTACATTTTTTTCGTACAAGATTTTTATGTGGCTTGTTGTACGAAACATGGCAATTTTCTGGTGGAATGAACACTAGCGGCGCTAAAACAACAATTACTTTTATCCCTTTTCACTCAAATCATGAGTAAAATGGCAAATTATCAGTTCATAAACACTTACTTTTCACTCTGTTCTTCACACAATCTAATGACATATAAACACTATAGTGCATGACTCATTTTAACATTTGCATTACATAACCTATTACATTTACAAACTTGTTTGAGTGTGATCAAATTACATGGTAGCTCAACTGATAGAGTGTTGCATTTGTGATACAAAGGACCAGGGTACTGAAGACCATATGAGTCGACATGTGAGACGAAAGTGTCATAGGAGCATCACAAAATGACGTGGTTGCTTCAGAAACTGTGTTTCCCTTACGACTCAGTACACTTGACATGCGTGCTAACGCATATGGGGAGTTGTCCTTCCACATGACCTAGTTGAAACCTCTCTACGATAACGTCAATATTCTAATATTGGCTATGGTGTTTGAGCACCGCCCTTTTTAGGAGCGAATCTGTCCGCTAGAAAAGCAGGTGCACAAACACCATTCCTCAGAAATTTCTTCCTTCTAGACAGCGATTCATCTTTTGTCTAGAAGCCCACTACTGCTTCGCCGTCGACTACATGAGTCATAGGGCGGAATCTTTACAGCAACGAGAAGACTCTTCGCTCCCCTGCAGTGCTCCAACGAACATCATTCCGCCTCGCCGCTTGACACTTTGCTGGTGAATGGGCCGTTTCAGCATCCTGATTCCCCACAGCGCTTCGGCAGGTGTTGTGTATCCTTACAAAGCAATTGTATATTGTATATTGTGTGAAAAAAAAAAAAGACAATTTTATATATATATAGAATTGCCAACAACTCAAGGCAGTTGATGTGCCAACGTAGCCGCAGGCCCATCCAGGAGCCGGCGGCTGCGTGCCGTTACATATAGCGCCCCAGCCTGTCTGTCATAACCACGACGCGCCTGGAGACCTGCTCTAGGGGAACGCCTGCCCGTAGAAATGTGAGGTTGGTCCAAGGGCTGAAGAGGTGGCGACAGACCGGCATGATGGCCACGCGATGTCTCCCACGGCACCATGCCCATCTCAGGACTCGAGTCTGGAGCCAGTGCTGAAGCGGTCTCATATGCATCAACCCACCGCTGAGGATGCCATATGCCCCAGGAGCCTCTGAAACAGTTTCAGTGGAACCGCTGTCTTCTGTCTGAAAGCCTTCAAACAGGTCAGCACTGACTGTGCACGCTCGTTTATGAGGCGCGCTGTCATCGAGACTGAGTCCAACTCCAAGCCAAGAAAAGAGATGCTCTGAACCAGGAGGAGCTTGCTCTTTTCCCGGTTGACCCAAAGCCCTAGTCAGCTGAGGTCCGAGAGCACCAGGTCCCTGTGCGCACACAACACATCCCGAGAGTGAGCTAGGATTAGCCAGTCGTCAAGATAGTTGAGGATGCGAATACCCACTTCCCTTAACGGGGCAAGGGCTGCCTCTGCAACCTTCATGAAGATGCGAGGGGACAAGGACAGGCCAAAAGGGAGGACCTTGTACTGATACGCCAAACCCTTGAATGCAAACCACAGGAAGGTTCTGTGTCAAGGTAGAATCAAGACTTGCAAGTACGCGTCCTTCAGGTCTACTACCGCAAAAAAAAAAAAAAAATGTTAGAATGCATTTTTGCATCAGCATCTTGAACGGGAGTCTGTGTAAAGCCCAGTTCAGTACTCGCAGGTCCAAGATTGGCCGCAACCCACCACCTTTCTTTGGTACAATGAAATGGTCTGTAAAACCGCTTCTTCATCTCTGCCGGAGGGACAGGCTCTATCGCACCCTTCCGCAGGATGGATGTGTTGGATAGCTTCCGTCTGCTGCTTCACCGCCGAGAACTGCTGGGCAAAGTCCTCGACGGTGTCGCTGAACAGGCCATCCTGGGATATGGGGGTGCTAAGGAACCGTGCCTTGTTGGCCTCTCCCATTTCGACCAGGTTGAGCCAAAGGAGGTGCTCCTGGACCACCAAGGTGGACATCGCCTGCCCGAGAGACCACGCTGTGACCTTCTTCACCCAGAGGGCGAGGTCGGTCGCAAAGCGCAGTTCCTGCATCATTCCCGTGGTGGAACTACCCTCGTGCAGTTCCTTTAGCGCCTTGGCTTGGTGGACTTGCAGGAGAGCCATGGAGTGCAGGGCGGAGGTGGATTGTCCAGCAGCACCGTAGGCCTTGGCCGTCAGGTACGACGTAAACCTACAGGCCCTGGATGGGAGCTTCGGGTGCCCGCACCAGGTGGTGGCACTCTGCGGGCATAGCTGCACCGCGAGCACCTTATCCACCGGGGGGGATCAACGAATACCCCTTGGCCGCCCCACCATTGAGGGTAGTGAGGGCGAGGGAGCTGACAGATGGGGACCGGGCAGTAAAAGTGCCTCCCATGACCTTGTCAGCTCCTCGTGCACTTCCGGGAAAAAAGGAACTGGGGCGGGGCATGGCTGTGAGCGGCACACGGGAACAAGAACCAATCATCGAGCCGCGAGGGATCAGAGGAGAATGGAGGGTTCCACTCTAGCCCGACGCTCACGGCTGCCTGGGAAAGCATGTCCGTCATCTCTGTGTCAGCCTGTACCTGGGCGACCGTACCCAAGGGGGAAAGCCCAGCTGAGGCTTCTGCGTCCGACTGGACGAGCCCGCTCTCCGATGCTGCGCTCGAGAGCTCATCACTTTCGTGGGCTCCGAACAAGAGGTCGAACTCGCCGTGAGACGAGCCGGCGGACTCATCCGGAAGCCCGATCGGGGCAGGTCCCCAAATCGCCCCCAGTGCTAGCCACGCTGGCCTCATACCCGTAGGTAGAAGGACCAAGGTGGGGAGCCGCTGAGGTGGGCACAAAGGCAAGCCGCGACCGCAATGTTGCCATGGTCATTTTCTCACAATGAGTACATGACCCATCCACGAATGCTGTCTCCGTGTGGGTAGTGCCCAGACACGAAAGACAGTGATCATGACCATCAGAAGGCGAGAGATAACGACCGCAACCAGGAATAACACACAAACGGAAGGGCATCTTTAAAAAGACGTTCCGTGTGTGCCGCTCTTTTAGAGAATATACTCTTTTATTTCTGCCGAAGCACCCAGGGGCGTTCTCTGCAGTGCACCAGTGCAGAGGGTGAGAAGCCGCTGAAATGTGCCGTCAGATCCAGCAGAGGTGAATGGACAGCCATGAGAATTCAGCTCAGTGCGCATCGACCGTTCGGCTCCGAAGAGAAAATCTGAATGAGTGGTTGCATACCAGCTTCTTTTATACCCGTATTTTTGGGAGAGTGGTATGCAAATACCACTCGCCAATTTCCATTGGCCTTTTTTCAAAGATCAGAGGTGTTTCGGGCTCCCAAGAGTGACCCCTAGTGTCACTACATCGACACAACGTAGAGTGAGTGACAGATAGGGAATACACAATCTTCTCACAAAGAACACGATAGAGGTTGTTTCATATGAATTAATAAGCCTGCTGTCCAGCTTCACGAATTCATGGTATGTCCTCACGGACATGTCAGAGCTGGTGTTTACAATGATCGAGCACAATCTGTGGTCTGACCGCACGATATGCCAGTGTTGCAAGCACAGAATGTGACACACACAGCGGGATTTACAGCCGTTAATTCCTCGTTCTGGAGAAGGACGGTGGGCTTCGGCCCATTCTAGTTCTGAAACGCTTGAATCATGCACTCGCGACGTGCCCATTCAAAATGTTAACTCAGAAACAGATCTTATCACACATCTGTCCTTGGGACTGATTTGCATCAATAGATCTGAAAGACGCGTACTTTATGTACCAATTGCACTGCGTTACAGGTGGCTTTTGAGATTTGCGTTCAAAGGAACTGCGTATCAATTTAAAGTCCTTCATTTCAGTCTGTCTCTGGACCCCTGAACGTTCACAAAATGTATCGATGCGGTGCTCACCCCATTGAAAATGAACTGTGTGTGTGTTTTGATTTACCTCAGTGATTGGTTATTGCTAGCCAATCAGAGGCACTACTGAGCGAACCCAGAGACTTGCTGTTTTGCCATATGGAAAATCTGGTCCAATGACAAATGAAGAAAAGCAAAATTTTACCCAGCCAGTAAATCTCCTTTTTTAGGAGTTCATGCGAGCGCACCTCATTACGAGCGTGTACAGACCATTCTTCTGTGTCTGTTTCAGTTCAATATGAAAAAACACTACCTCTGAAGACATTTTATTTTTATGTGCATCACGGTAACTAGCCACTGTCTGGCTGCTCTAGCACCATGGACAGCGCCAGCCTTCTATTAACAGGGTGTTATGCTGGGTCAAGTTTTCAGAAATAAAGTGCTGATTACAAAGGCATCCATCACAGGTTGGAGCATGGTGTGTAATGGATGCCCGACTTTCGACACCTGAAACCAGGTGTGAAACGGCCGTGACATGTCAACTGCCTAGAGCTACTGGCTGTCTTTCTAGCTTTGAGAGATTTTCATTCCGATATTATGAATCACCATATTCTGATTCGTTCGGACAACACAACAGTAGTGGTGTATATATGTCACCATGACACGCTGGCCCACGTATGGCTGGCGAAACGCAAGTATGCACTTCCTCAGGTTCGCCTCCTTCATTCTGTCATCAGCAAAGTCCGAGTGGACATGGAAACAGTTCTGTTAATTGCGCCGAAATGGCCCAATCAGCCATGGTTTCCGGAAATGATAGAGATATTATACAGAGGGATCTCCTCTCTCAGGCGAAAGGCACAATCTGGCATCCCCAGCCCAAGCTGTGGAACCTGCATGTGTGGTCCCTAAACAGAGCACGCTAAATGCACCAGAACTGACGCATTCAGTCATGAACACCATTTTACAGGCCAGAGCGCCGTCCACGAGATGCCTCTATGCACAAAATGGAATGTGTTCACTGATTGGTGTCTTTCACATGGCAAAGACACAGCAAACTGACCCATACATGAAATTCTCATATTTCTTCAAGAGCGATTAGATGCAGGACTCACTCCGTCAATGCTCAAAATGTATGTGGCAACAAAATCTGCGTATCATGCACCTGAAGCCGGCGCCACTAAAGGTAAACATGATTTAATCATAAAGTTCCTTATAGGAGCGAGACAATTAAATCCACCTCGGCTGGCTACAGTCCCAACTTGGGACCTAACTTTGGTCTTAAAAGCCCTCACTCTCCATTAAGACCACGCTACTTCTGGCTCTGGCCTCAGTAAAACGGGTCGGTGACTTACATGCACTATCAATTGACAATTCATGTCTGGAATTTGGCCCCGGACTTTCAAAAGCCACTGTCAAACCCAGAAAAGGCTATGTGCCTAAGGTTGTAACCACGCCCTTCAGAGAGCAGGTGGTTCACCTTCGAGCTTTCTTCCCTCCTCCATTTAATTCAGATGAGGAACGATCCTTGCATTTGTTTTGCCCTGTGCGGGTTCTACACGCATACGTTGAGCACACCCACCAGTTCAGGCTGTCTGATCTGCTCTTTGTGTGCTATGGAGGATGCACGAAAGGAATCTCCAAGCAAAGATTTTCTCACTGGATCGTTGATGCGATTGCCCTGGCTTATGAGTTGCACGGTAAGATCTGCCCAGTTGGTGTTAAAGCACACTCAACTAGAGGCATGGCCTCCTCATGGGCATGGATGAATGGTGTGTCTTTACAAGACATATGTTTTAAAGCAGGATGGTCTTCTCAAAACACATTCGCAAGGTTTTACAACCTAGAAGTAATGTCTCTCTCTTCACAAGTCCTCTCTGTTTAGAGCGCTTGCTATTTCTTTTGCCAAACATATACTTATGCCCCTTCCCTTAAGTACGGGATCCCCATCATTTTACACAACCGCCTGCATCATGCCATTGTAATTTACCAGAAAGTCACAAGCACTTTCATTATAAATAAACTCCCTTCCCGACTGGGTTCGTGAAGGGGTTAATTCATACTGTATTACAATAGTTCATATATTCATTCTGAGTGCTCCCCTCCTGGCCCAACATGAGGGTCACTCACTTGCTGCATACTCATCTCAGTCGCCGTCCCACAGGAATGCGGCGTAATGTTTCCTCTCTGGAAGGTTATGTCATGTAGTGAGGCGTGATGGGATTCTGTTCCCCATATGCGTTAGCATGCAATGTCAAGTGTACTGAGTTGTAAGGGAACGTCTCGGTTACATACATAACCTGGGTTCCCTGAGATGAAGGGAACAAGACATTGGGAACACTGGCCGCACTACAAGACTCAGAGTTCTTCTGAGGTGCGAGCGATGTGCTTCTTGTCCCTCAGTTAGAAAATTCTGAGGAATGGTGTTTGTGCACTGCTTTTATAGCGGACAGCTTCGCGCCTAAAAGGGTGGGGCTCAAACACCATAGCCAATATTAGAATAGTGGCGTTATCGTAGAGAGGTTTCAATGAGGTTGTTAAGTAAAAGTACAAGTATTCCTTTTAAATTGCACTCGAAAAAAGTACAAATCCCAAAAAAGAATACTTAAGTATTTTACTCAATTACTTTACACCCCTGGAAGCTACTCTATATTCCAAAGTTGTATTTACATTTATTCATTTGGCAGATGCTTTTCTCCAAAGCGACCTACAAAATAGGAAATACATTATAAGCAAATCATCTTAAGGAGACAGTGATACAAAAAGTGCTACATTACAAAGTTTAACTAGCATCAGAATAGTAGTATTCAAGAGCAACAAGAATATATATTAATAAAAAACATTTTATTTTGAGTGACTGGTTAAGTGCTCATGGAAAAGATGTGTTTTTAGCTGTTTTTTGAAGACAGAAAGTGAGTCAGCTTCACGGATGGAGTTGGGAAGGTCATTCCACCAACGTGGTACGATGAAACCGAAAGTCCAGGAAAGTGTTTTGGTGCCTCTTTGTGTTGGTACAACAAGGCGCCGCTCCTTAGCTGACCACAGGCTTCTGGTGGGAATGTACACTACCGTTCAAAAGTTTAGGGTCACTTACTCATTCTTTATTTTTATTTTTTTTCACATTTTAAAATAATAGTAAAGTCATCACAACTATGGAATAATATAAATTGAAATATGGGAATTATGTTGTGACTATAAAAATCCAAAATAAATCAAAACTATGTTATATTTTAGCATCTTAAAAGTGGCCACACTTTGCCTAGATTTTGCAGAAATGTACTCTTTGCATTTTCTCAACCAACTTCTTGAGGTATCATTCTGGGATGCTTTTTAAACAGTATTGAAGGAGTTCCCATCTATGTTGGGCACTTAGTGGCTGCTTTTCTTAATTATTCGGTCCAAGTCATCCATTTCAAAAACAGTTTTTTTTTTTTTTAAATAAAATTTTAGTTTTGTAATTAAATAAATGAATATGTTGGAACAATTATATTTTTGTCTACAAAACTAATTTCAAATATTTAAGCATACGCCTTCAGATCAAAAGATTTTTAAGATCACGAGAAACATTTCAGGCAAGTGAAAACAAACTTTTGAATGGTAGTGTAGCTCTGCAGAAATTATCTTAGGTATGCTGGAGCAGACCCAGTGACTGTTCTGTATGCCAGCATCAGAGCCTTGAATTTGATCCGTGCATCAACTGGCAGTCAGTGAAGAGAGAAAAGGAGTGGTGTAACATGCGCTCTCTTTGGTTCATTAAAGACCAGACTTGCTGCTGCATTCTGGATCATTTGCAAGGGTCTAATTGCATATAGAGTGAGGCCTGCAATGAGAGAGTTACAGTAGTCCAGTCTAGTTATGACAAGTGACTGAACAAGAAGTTGTGTGGCATGTTCAGAGAGGAAGGGTCTTATCTTCCTGATATTGTAGAGTGTAAATCTACAGTGCATCCAGAAAATATTCACAGCACTTCACTTTTTCCACATTTTGTTATGTTACAGCCTTATTCCAAAATGGATTAAATTCATTATTTTCCTCAAAATTCTACAAACAATACCCCATAATGACAACGTGAAAGAAGTTTGTTTGAAATCTTTGCAAATTTATTAAAAATAAAAAACGAAAAAAAAATCACATGTACATAAGTATTCACAGCCTTTGCTCCATACTTTGTTGAAGCACCTTTGGCACCAATTACAGCCTCAAGTCTTTTTCAGTATGATGCTACAAGCTTGGCACAGGCCCTATTTTTGGGCAGTTTCTCCCATTCTTCTTTGCAGGACCTCTCAAGCTCCATCAGGTTGGATGGGGAGTGTCGGTGCACAGCCATTTTCAGATCTCTCCAGAGATGTTCAATCGGGTTCAAGTCTGGGCTCTGGCTGGGCCACTCAAGGACATTCACAGAGTTGTCCCGGAGCCACTCCTTTGTTATCTTGGCTGTGTGCTTAGGGTCGTTGTCCTGTTGGAAGATGAACCTTCACCCCAGTCTGAGGTCCAGAGCACTCTGGAGCAGGTTTTCATCAAGGATGTCTCTGTACATTGCTGCATTCATCTTTCCCTCGATCCTGACTAGTCTCCCAGTTCCTGCCACTGGAAAACATCCCCACAGCATGATGCTTCCACCACCATGCTTCACTGTAGGGATGGTATTGGCCAGGTGATGAGCAGTGCCTGGTTTCCTCCTGGCATGACGCTAGCCATTCAGGCCAAAGAGTTCAATCTTTGTTTCTCATGGTCTGAGATTCCTTCAGATGCCTTTTGGCAAACTCCAGGCGGGCTGTCATGTGCCTTTTACTGAGGAGTGGCTTCCGTCTGGCCACTCTACCATACAGGCCTGATTGGTGGAGTGCTGCAGAGATGGTTGTTCTTCTGGAAGGTTCTCCTCTCTCCACAGAGAAACGCTGGAGCTCTGTCAGAGTGACCATCGGGTTCTTGGTCACCTCCCTGACTAAGGCCCTTCTCCCCCGATTGCTCAGTTTGGCCGGGCGGCCAGCTCTAGGAAGAGTCCTGGTGGTTCCAAACTCCTTCCATTTACAGATGATGGAGGCCATTGTGCTCATTGGGACCTTCAATGCTGCAGAAATTTTTCTGTACCCTTCCCCAGATCTGTGCCTCGATACAATCCTGTCTCGGAGGTCTACAAACAATTCCTTGGACTTCATGGCTTTGTTTGTGCTCTGACATGCACTGTTAACTGTGGGACCTTATATAGACAGGTGTGTGCCTTTCCAAATCATGTCCAATCAACTGAATTTACCACAGGTGGACTCCAATCAAGTTGTAGAAACATTTCAAGGACGATCAGTGGAAATAGGATGCACCTGAGCTCAATTTTGAGTGTCATGGCAAAGGCTGTGAATACTTATGTACATGTGATTTTTTTCAAACGATTTCAAACAAACTTATTTCACGTTGTCATTATGGGGTATTGTTTTTAGAATTTTGAGGAAAATAATGAATTTAATCCATTTTGGAATAAGGCTGTAACATAAAAAAATGTGGAAAAAGTGAAGCGCTGTGAATACTTTCCAGATGCACTGTACATGATCGTGCTATCTTTGAGATGTAGTCTGTGAAACTGAGTTGGTTATCGATGGTAACCCCTAGATTTCTGACCATTTTGGAAAGCATTACTGAAGTTGAACCCAGCTGCACAGTGATGGTGTGTTCAATGGCAGGGTTGGTTGGAAAGACAAGGAGCTCAGTCTTGGCTGGGTTAAGTTGCAGGTGATGTTCCTTCATCCAGGCTGAGATGTCTGCCAAACAGGCCAAGATTCGAGCAGTCACTCTGGTGTGCTTCAGCTGGAAAGACAAGTAGAGCTGTGTGTCATTGGCGTAGCAGTGGTAAGCGAATCCATGTGCCTGAATGATGTGTCCCAGTGATGTTGTGTATATAGAGAAGAGAAGTGGCCCAATCACTGAGCCCTGAGGTACCCCAGTAAATAGCTGATGTGACTTGGTCACCTCACCACTACAGACTACCTTGAGGGACCTGCCTGAGAGATAGGAATTAACCCAGTCAAGCACAGTTCCTGTGATGCCCAAAGCAGTGGAGAGTAGGATCTGATGGTTGACTGTGTGAAAGGCTGCAGAAAGGTCAAGCAGA
Organism: Myxocyprinus asiaticus; assembly: GCF_019703515.2. Classification (NCBI taxonomy): domain Eukaryota; kingdom Metazoa; phylum Chordata; class Actinopteri; order Cypriniformes; family Catostomidae; genus Myxocyprinus; species Myxocyprinus asiaticus. The sequence continues at coordinate 6,070,106 of NC_059357.1, read as the reverse complement.
ATCAGTACGGATGATCTGGATCCAGCTCTCGCCTGTCTCAGCGAAGCCTGACTGATTGTCATCCAGCAGCTTGTTCTGTGAGATATAGGCAGAGAGCTGATTGAAAACTGCCCTTTCAAGTGTTTTTGCCATGAATGGGATGAGAGAGTCTGGTCTGTAGAGTTCTACTTCTGTGGGGGTTTTTCAGCAGCAGGGTTAATCGAGCCTGCTTAAATGTAGTGGGAAAAATGCCTGGAAGTAGAGATGTGTTAATTATGTGTGTGAGTGCAGGTAGAATGGATGGAGAAATGGCTTGGAGAAGTTGGGAAGGAATGGGGTCAAGGGAACAGGTGGTGGGGTGGTTGAAGAGGAGAAGTTTAGAGACCTCAGTGTCAGTCAGAGGAGAGAACATAGAGACAGAAGAACTGCATACAGGAGGTGGGTGTTTGAGAGGGTGTGGTGCTGAGAATGTATTGCTGATGGCTGTAACCATATTAGTAAAAGAATTTGGCAAAGACATCTGGGTGCAACTGGCAGTTCCAGAGTCCCACTGAAAAAGAAAGTAGAGCAGGTGCTGATGTGCAAAGTGGCTGTAGGTTGTATTCTTGCAATGCTCTGAAGATTTGTAATTTTCGAACTGCTCATGTTTCTTATTTTAAACAAACAACTTTGTATTTATTTATATGAATTATTTTCTATTAAAGTCAATAAATTATTCCTTTTTCTAAGTTAGAATTGGCAATAGTTCTAATTTTCATGTGAATCATCTTCTATTGCAAACTCTAAGAACTGACTTGAAAACAAGAATAATAATCTCATTGTGACCATGACAACAATAACTACAGGAAAAACAAACAAAAACCAAAAAAAAAAAAAAAAATCAGGAGAGTGTCATAAATATTGTGAATGTGTGTTACGAAGGTAGACCATTTAATTTTTGCAATTTAATTAACTTTATGGATAGCCTACTGTATGGCACTGTTGACATGACATCCATTCCTCTTTGACTTCTGTCAGGTGAAGGAACTATTTTCATGAGCAGATAGATTGCAGCAGAGGTGGGCAGGGGCGATAAGGAGAAAGGAAGAATACAGTAGAGCTGCTCGAAAAAAGTTGCCCACTAAAACTGCGGGAATGAGACAGTTTCTAGTTACTCGCTGCTGGTCTATCATGACAGAAAAAGTATGAAGCACAGCCATGTTACTTTAGATTGTAGATTTGTTTATTGTCATTGTTGGTAAAAACAATGAAATTTAGTTAAGCAGCTCCAAAAAAACAACATCCAAATAAATTAGCAACAATAAATAGAACAACATTAAAACTCCAAAATAGCTCTAAAATATCTACACATAAAAATAAAATAAAAAACAATACAAAGTAATTAGTACATACAGTATATGCTGTCAGGTTCTTTCAGTCAAACATCAGTCAGCGCGCGTGTGTGTGTGTGTGGTGGGGGAAGGGGGGGGGCTAATAGAATTAACAGCTCTAGGGAAGAAGCTGTTGTTTAACCTGTTTGTGTTGGTTTTAATTGTTTTGTATCTTCTCCCAGAAGGGAGGGGGAGAACAGGCAATGTCCAGGGTGGGATGGGTCCTTTATAATACAGCTAGCTTTCTTTGTAAGTTGGCCAGTGTATAGGTGGTCAGTGGTGTGAGCTGGGTCCCAGTCACTCGCTGTGCTGCCTTCACCACCCGTCGTAGGTCCCTCCTGTTTTCTGCAGTGCAGCTGCCATACCACAATGTACAACAGTAGGTCAGAAGACTCTCAGTGGTGGCCCAGGAGAAATTAACCAGCAATTGTTGTGGAAGACGGAGCTGCTTTAACTTCCTGAGGAAGTAGATTCTCTGCTGGGCCCTCTTCACCTGATGGGAGATGTTGACGGACCATGTAAGGTCTGCTGAGATATGGACTCCCAGGAACTTAAAGCTCTCCACTCTCTCCACCTCCTCTCCTAGTACTCGGAGGGAAAAGTGCTCAGTGCTTCTGGATCTTCTGAAGTCTATTATCATCTCTTTTGTTTTTGTGATGTTAAGATCCAGATTGTTATGGGTACACCACTCCACCAGATGTTGGACCTCTTCCCTGTAGGCTGTTTCATTGTTATGTGTTATCAGTCCTATTATGGTGGTGTCGTCTGCAAATTTGACAATGGTGTTGGAGGGGTGAATGGGGGAGCAGTCATGTGTGAAGAGTGTGTAGAGGAGAGGGCTGAGGACATACCCCTGTGGTGCTCCCGTTCAGGATCAGAGTTGATGAGGTGCGGCCTCCCATCCTGACAGCTTGAGTTCTGTTGCTTAAGAAGTCCAGTATCCATAAGCTCAGTGAACTGTCCAAGCCCAGGTACATCCGTTTTTGGACCAGTTTGTGAGGAATGATGGTATTAAAGGCTGAACTAAAATCAACAAACAGCATCCTCAATTATGTGTTTGGCTGGTCCAAGTGTGTGAGGGCTGTGTGAACAGCTGTTATGACTGCATCATCTGTTGATCTATTGGTCCGATACGCAAACTGATGTTGATCCAGTTCAGCAGGGATGACAGCCTTGATGTGAGTAAGAATCAGCCTCTCAAAGCATTTCATGAAGTTAGAGCCACTGGACGATAATCATTCAGACAGTTCACTGCTGTTTTCTTAGGGATTGGGACAATTATGGCTGACTTTAGGCGAGTGGGTACCACAGCTTGCTCTAATGAGAGATTAAAAATGTCAGTAAATAGCTCTGCTAGCTGGTCTGCACAGGCCTTCAGTACCCATCTGGAGACCTCATCTGGTCCAGCCGCTTTATGAGTGTCATCTGTGCGCAGGGTGGATCTGACCTGATGTTGATGTAGCTTTATGGACTGTACCATCTCTGGACACGCGGAACAGACATTTTCTGGTTCAATGTGTTTGGGAATGTGCTGTTGTTGTAACTTAAGACCGGGTAGCTGTCCTTGTATCCAGTAATTGTCTTTATTCCCTTCCACATGCGCTGCGAGTTATTGTTCTCAAAGTTATCCTCTATATGCTGCTTGTATCTGCGCTTTGCATCTCTAACGCCCCTCTTAAAATTGCCTTGTGCCTCATTGTAAGCCTGTGAATCTCCAGTTTTGAATGCAGAGTCCCGTGCCCTGAGGAGCCTACATACCTCTTTGTTAAGCCATGGTTTCTGATTGGGAAACATTTTAACGGTCTTTGTTGTTGTCACACTTGCAGCACAGAAGTTTATGTAAGAAAGGACAGCTGATGTATACTCCTCTAGATTAGCATCATCTGCGAATATATTCTAGTCAGTGATGTCAAAACAGACTGACTGTAAATTGACATGATTGAAATCCCTTGCTACTATAGCAATACTATCCGGATGTGCTGACAGGTGATGATTGATAGTGTCCTGCAGCTCCTCTAATGCTAGCCTAGCATTAGCTTGTGGTGGAACATAAAAAGCAGTAATAGTGACTGATGTAAACTCCCTCGGCAGATAAAAAGGTCTACAGTCCAGCATCAAGTACTCAACGTTCAGTGAGCAGTGTGTATCAATGACCCTGGTGTTAGTACACCAGCTGTTGTTAATGTAAATACAGACTCCTCCACCTCTGCTCTTACCAGAGATGGCAGTCCTGTCTGCTCTGTAGACGGCGAGGCCTGCTAGCTCAATAGCGGCGTCCGGAGTGTTTGCGTCCAGCCAAGTCTCTGTTATTATCATCGCGCAGCAGTCCAGGCTTTGCACGGTAATACGCAGTCTTATCCATTTTACTGTTTAAAGACCAGGTGTTGGAGAGAAAGAGACTTGGGATGACAGGTTTGAAGGGGTTTGCCTTTAGCCGAGCTCGTAGCCCTGCTCTCTTACCCCTCTTCCGGCTCCTGTGCCTTAGAAGTCTACAGTATGTCATGTCCCCCGTAGAATTGCAATGCCTCTAAACTCGGAAGAGTGTCATATCTCCTGTGGAATATGTTCGTGTAGAGTGTGGTCAGTGTAACTCGCGAACCTAAGCAGTTCTGATCTGCTGTATACTAAAAGTGTGGACAAATACGAGGAGTGCTGGGCCGCTGCGTGTGAATGCGCCGCCTTTATTTATAGCAATCGAACTAAAGCTAAGACTAACTATCGGGATAATAAGCTCATAAAATCAGGTCTGGTCATTCTAGTCAGTCACTGAGTCAGGCTTTGAATGAGACTGAGAATTTTTTTTCTTTTTTTACATTTTCTTTAGAAAACCATGTTGGAGTTGGCCTAGAAATTCTTCTATAATTTCTCACGTGTCTATGATAATCTAATGCCTTTGGCTGGGGTGCCGAGCGGTTCAGAGTGTAATCATCAATGTGTAAGGGATTTTTAGTTTTTTTGTTTTCTGGCAGAACTAACATCTAAAAGCACTAGAAGAGAAATGTATTTTGTAGTTTGGAGAAGATGCCAAATTTACTATCACTCTCTCAGCAGCTGTAATAGTACCCCTTGCAGCTGTGGTATTTTTTTTAATTTATTTTTTTTAAACTAATTCCAGGGTAATATAACACAAAGCATAATGTTATAAATTTACACTCAATATTTAAAAAAATGAATAATGTAAATAAAATTGCGAGATTTACGCTGTTAAATAAGGCAGAAACGCGTCATCACAGTCTGTGAAAAGGTCTATGTTTTGAGGAACATGATGAAGAGTTCAAGGTGTTGCCCTGGCCACCAAATTCCTCAGATCTCAATCCGACTGAGCATCTGTGGGATATGCTGGACCAACATGTCCAATCCACAGCAGCTCACCTCGCAATTTACAGGACTTGAAGGATCTGCTGCTAATGTCTTGGTGCCAGATACCACAGGACACCTTCATGCCTCGGCGGGTTGGCGTTGTTTTGGCAGAACCCGGAGGACCAACAGCATATTAGGCAGGTGGTCAATGTTTTGGCTCATCAGTGTATATTTTCTGTGACTACATCAAGTTATTCTAAACTTTTTGTCTTATTGAGTATTTGAGACAAATTTGGAAGATTATTAGTGAAGCTATCTTTAATGGTCGAAATAATAGTTCTACCTGTTCGATAAAGCAGTGTAGATTGAGTGACCTTAGCTAAACGCAGCATACATGAGACGAGGTAATGATCTGTGATGTTATTGCTCTGTGGCAGACAAGGGCATAGCAATCATTTCAAAAGTGAGGGGGACAGAATGTTTAGTGCAAGACGAAAATAAAAATATAAGATATATATTTTTAGGGCTGTCAATCGATTAAAATTGTAATCTAATGAAATACGTGATTGACCAGTGAATTTTAACTTTTGCATATACACATTTAGACATTTGCTGTATGAAAGACTGCATAAACACATATGCACATATGCCCCCGCATCTCCCAAATTGCTATTTTATCAACATCAATGTCCAAATGTCCATAAACTCCATATGACAGAATTAAATCTAGCATATGATTATGGCAATGAGTTGGTCCTGTCACATTTTGTCTGACCCAAACAGAGTTGAGAATATCAATAAATGCTAATCCCAGTGTATAATTTTCATTACCTATGTGAATGTTGAAGTCATCAACAATTAAAGCTCTATCCACAGTAACTACTATATCTGTTAGAAAATCAGCAAATTCTCTAAGGCAATCAGATTATGGCCAGGTTGGCCTATATACTGTAGCAAGAGCAAAAGGTGATAGAGATTTTTTATTTATATCTGACAATGTCACATTAAGCATTATCACTTCAAAAGAATGAAACGTAAATCCTGACCTCTGAGTAACACCAAAAACATCACTGTAAATTGTAGCAACACTTCCTCCTCGACCCTTCAGGTGAGGCTCATGTTTATAACAATAACCTTGGGGAGTAGACTTATTAAAACTAACATGTAGCTGGTGCCAGCCAGACGTCACTTCAGTCTATTACAATGGACCTGAGCGGATGAACTGATGCCAGCTCCAACCATAAGACATGGGATACTTCATATGCCATTGCCTGAACCTTGGTCTTAGGACCTCTCCAAAATGACCGGCCGGATGAACTGCGAAGCACGGCCAGCATCACATTGGTCTAATGATGGACTACACTCTTAAAATGTAATACATAGACTATCAATAAATTGCCAACAAAAGCCTTCATCAGCCAACTAACAAAGGACAATGCATCTATATAAACTTCTGCAATTAATCCAGGATGAACTTCAAAGACATTAGTCATTAATTTTACAATTCTTACAAAATCTTTGTTTAAACACTGGCCCTTAACACTTAAAGCACTTATTTTAAACCATGACCTGCACTGCACATAAATAACTAATACTGGCATTATATTCATGCTGTTAGCCAGAGAACTGGCCCCCACAGTGAGCCTGGTTTCTCCCAAGGTTATTTTTCTCCATTAACCAACATCTTCTGGAATTTTGTGTTCCTTGCCACAGTTGCCTTCGGCTTGCTCAGTGGGTTTCTAAATACAATTATTATTTAATTACTTATTTTATACACACTTCATAATCATTTATTTTCTTTTTTTTTCTTTTTCAATTTGGAATGGCCAATTCCCAATGTGCTTTTAAGTCCTCTTGGTTGCGTAGTGATTCGCTTCAGTCAGGGTGGAAGAGGACAAATCCCAGTTGCCTCTGCGTCTAAGACCTTCAACCCCCACATCTTATCACATGGCTTGTTGATTGTGTTGCCACGGAGACATAGCGCGCATGGAGGCTTCACAGCATTCACCGTGGCAACCACGCTCAACTCACCATGCACCCCACCGAGAACAAACCACATTCATGATCATGAGGAGGTTACCCCATGCGACTCTACCCTCCCTAGCAACCAGGCCAATTTGGTTGCTTAGGAGACCTGGCTGGATTCGCATGCCCTGGGATTTGAACTAGTGAACTCCAGGGGTGGTAACCAGCGTCTTTACCACTGAGCTACCCAGGCCCCCTCATAATTGTATTTAATCAAATACAGTTTCATTTTCTTTTAATGCATGATTTTCTATAAAGCTGCTTTGAAACTATGTGTTTTGTGAAAGGTGCTATACAAATAAAAATGACTTGATAATATTTTCATCCTGTTTAAGCCAGGTTTCTGTCAAACTATGATCTTTAATCATTTAATTTTACAATTAGTGCCTTGGATGAAAGCGATCTAATGTTTAGTGTCCCTGCCTTTATATGATGTTCATCTTCAATTGTTTTGCTCTTTTCAGGTTTTACATGAATAATTTGTTGTTGTTTTTTTTCTAAATGACTTAAATGGTTTTGTGTTTTGGTAGTTCAGTCTCTATATGATATCTAGGTGATACAGTCTCTATGTGTTGTAGTTTATGTGACCTGCATGATGTCTTAAGGCAGCTAGCAGATGGATGGTTAAAACAGTCAGTCTGCTTCCTGAACTGAGCCCCAGTTAGTCAAATAATATAATTATTAAGACTATGAGCCAAATTGCTAGAGAGGAGAGTGGCACCTTCCCTGGAGGATTGGATTCCGTCTCTCTTTAGCAGGCCAGGTCTACCCCAAAAACATGTCCAATAGTCTATAAATCCTGTGCTATTCTCCGGACACCACTCAGACATCCAGACATTCATTAACACTAATCTTCTATAAACCTCGTCATCACAATGAGCAGGGAGGGGTAAGAGAATATTACAGTGTCTGACATTGTTTTTGCAAGTTCACACACTTCTTTAACATTATCTTTAGTGATCTCCGACTGGCCCAGACGGACATCTTTAGTGCCGACATGAATAACAATCTTAGAAAATCTATGTTTAGCATTAGCCAGCACTTGTCAGAAGACCACGTCGGGCACTTTATTAGGACCATAGTGTTCCTAATAAAGTGCTCACTGAGTGTATAATAGCATAAAGACAGTGATATGTATTTTTTTTTAGTTTTCAAGACAGAGCACAGAAAAATGTTGAACAAAGAAAACTACATTCTCATTCTGCATGATGAGTGAAAAAATATCTAAATTTACTGCTGTGATCTTCACTTCACACTGTCGCTAAAGATGCATCAAGATGATGTCATTGTCACCCAGGGGTTCTTATAAGTGCACATTTATATGTTTTCTTTGTCCTTCCTCTTTCACACTCAGTCTCTCAGTTTAAATATGGACTCATTTATATTAGTGTGAAGTACAATAGTTAAAAGTGTTTTTCACGACATCAACAGAAGTTACATACAGTATTCCTGCAAATTCATGAGTCCTCAAAAGGGTATTGCTATGTATATTGGTATATGGTATGAATATTAAATTACACTGAAGTAGAACTAGATTTAACTCAACTGAAAAAAGGTTAATGATGCTTGCCTGTGCAAAACTCACACCTATGATGCTAGGGTGTAACTGCTAGAGCATTGTTACAGGATGTCATGTCAACCTTTATTTATAGAGCACATTTAAAAACAACAGAAGTTGACCCAAAGTGCTTTACAGATCAAACAAACAAAATGACAGAGTGAAATAAAACAGACTGATTTGAAGTTAAATATAAAACATAATAAAATAAATAACAGAAATTAAACACAACATCATGTATTTATCCATTTCAAACTAATCAATTATCTATTCAAAAGCTACAGAATAAAAATATGTTTTTAAAGAAGATATAAAAATGTCTAATGATGAAGCTGACCTCACATGGAAAGGGAGACTATTCCACAGATTAGGACCTATCACAGAAAAGGCACGGTCACCCTTAGATCTATAGCGGCAATGAGGAACCCCTTAATAAAAGTTGATCAGAAGACCTGAGAGCTCTGGTGGGGGAGTAAGGGTGTAGAAGGTCACTGATATATTGGGGCACGAGACCAGATAGTGCCTTGTAGACAAAAATCAGAATTTTAAAATCGACCCTGAATTTCACAGGAAGTCAGTGTAGAGATGCTAAAACCGGGGAAATGTGATCCCTCTTTCTTGACCCTGTTAAAAGCCTAGCTGCCGCATTTTGAACTCAGTTTGGGGCACACCAATGTACAAAGAGTTACAATAGTCTAACCTTGATGTAATAAGTGAGTGGATCACAATTTCCAAGTCTTTATGGGAAAGAAAATGTTTTATTTTAGCAATAAATCTCAGGTGGAAAAAGCTACCCTTGACAACAGCACTGATCTGCTTATTAAAAAGTAACGAGGAGTCTAAAATCACCCCAAGACTCCTAACATGATCTTGTACATTCAACGACAGAGGACCTAACTGGGCAACCAGGCCAGGTAAGGAGGACATGGAGGAACCTAAAATCAGAACTTCGGTTTTGCTTTCATTTAATTGTAAGAAATTGTTTGCCAGCCAATGTTTAACATCTTTGAGGCAATTTAGGGCATTCTAAGATGAACAATTCTTGTCTGCACTCACTGGGAAATAAAATTGGGAATTGTCAGCATAATATGCTAATAATACAATATGCTGTACTTCTGAAAAATAGAGCTCAGAGGAAGCATATACATGGAAAATAACAAGGGTCCTAAAATCGACCCTTGAGGGACACCACACTGTAATTGAGCCAACGTAGAAGAAAAATGACCTAAATTTACAGAGAACGTCCTTTCTTTTAGATAGGAGGAAAACCACTGGAGGGCCATACCCCGGATGTCAACCATACATTCTAGATGAGTGAGAAAAATATTATGGTCGATAGTGTTGAACACGGCACCGAGATCTAATAAAACTTAGACGACAGGTGAACCTGAATCCAGGGGGTGTAAAATATCATAAGTAACCTTCAACAGTGCAGATTCAGTGCTGTGCAAGGGTATGAAACCAGACTGAAATGTGTCTAAAATGTTAAATGTATTTAGATAAGAGTAGAGCTGCGAATATACAACTCTCTCCGAAGTCTTGGAGATAAAAGGCTGTTTGGAGATTGGTCTGTAATTGTTGTGTATTGCCGGATCCAAAAAATCCGGCAAAAGAAACTTTTTTTTTTTAACAAAGAAAGTAGAATTGCATGTTTTAAACTACTTGGAATAAATCCACTTGCTAATGAGCTGTTAATTATAGCTGTCACACTGGAACTGATAGTCATGAAAATGTCTTTAAGAAGACATGGAGAAAGAATATCCAGCTTGTAACTGGAACACTTCATCTTGGAGACTACATCTGATAACTGTGCTGATCTAAATGGTTCAAAGTGAGTCAGGGAGCTGGACGGGGAAGGAATTAGTGGTTGATCAAATTGTGCAGGTACAATTTCACCTTTAATCTGCTCAATTTTGTGAGTACAGACATTTTAAAATGATTCACAGAGCCCTGAAGCTTGTCTCTTTTCCACTTGCGCTCAGCTTTTCTGCACTCTTGTCTGAGAACACGGGTGACGTCATTTAACCAAGTGTGTGAAACACCCTTAACTCTCCTTGGCTTGATCGGAGCAACATTATCAAGTGTAAAATACAAGATTTATTAAAAGCTTCAGTAAGCATTAGCCATTCTTAATGTTTTTTTTAGCTCATTGCTATGTGGTTGCTAGGGTTTTCTTATTGGTTGTTAGCTGGTTGCTAACTGGCCCAAATCAAAAGAGCCCACCTCCAAGTCTGGCCCCTAGATTTGGCAAGGTTCCTTAAATGGAAGCATTTTTTCACCTGTTTATTCATCCGTCAGGCTCTGTAACGACTCAATGATTTGAGGACCAATTCTTGTCCATAGCACAAACACTATGGGACAAGTTATGGGAAAAGTGTTATAAATAGGATACAGACAGACAGACAGACAGATAGATAGACAGATATATAGATTGATCTATAGAAAACTGTTCACTAGTTTCTAGTTTTTTCGTTCCATAAAGTTATAAATACTGCTTCTACCACCATTACAAGAATAAAGTCATGAAAACCTTGTTTCAGTTTCCTAATGCATTATACAAACCAGAATATTACCTCATATGAACAAATCAATAACTTTTAAATCATATATATTTCTTATGATAAAAAAAAACACATTGTCACACTGTGTGATAAAGAGACACATAAATGTCTGCTGAAAAATGTGCATGCAAGTCATTGTGACACTTTTTCTGCAAACATTACAATAGTACTGTATAATCATCCGCATTATAAGACTTTCAGTAACGTTAAATTTTGTGTCGTTCATGTGTCATTATGTCACTAAAGATCTGACTCTAGGCTTCATCTTGTTGTACAGGAAGTCTTAAGGCTTTAACTCTGACTGTGTCTTTAACGGTCTGTCATTAGTAGATCAGTATGGAGCTCAGTCCACTTCCTCTTGTGCTCTGTGAGTATTGCTTCATTTGTATTTATTTGTGTGAATATCCTTTATTGTTATATCATAGTTATGAAAACGATCGAGTGATTCAGTGTTCCTGTATTTCCTCCACAAAAACCTTTCATGCTGCTCTCAGTTTCAGATTTTCAGTCCATGATTTATAAGTAAAATATGTAAGTGTGAGAAATGAAGTGTGTGGTTAGTTCTGTGTGCGAAACAGAAATAGCAGGTGAATGAGGGAAGTTGTTGTATTTGTTCAGTCATTCAGTTTCGTGCTTTTAGTAAAGATGTGTGTCAAATCAGTTTTTTAGTTAATTCTGATTTGCAGAATTGGCATTGTAGTTTTTCACCAGCAGTTAGTAGGTGCATCTCAATAAATTAGAATGTCGTGGAAAAGTTCATTTCAGTAATTCAACTCAAATTGTGAAACTCGTGTATTAAATAAATTCAATGCACACAGACTGAAGTAGTTTAAGTCTTTGGTTCTTTTAATTGTGATGATTTTGGCTCACATTTAACAAAAACCCACCAATTCACTATCTCAAAAAATTAGAATACATCATAAGACCAATAAAAAAAAACATTTTTAGTGAATTGTTGGCCTTCTGGAAAGTATGTTCATTTACTGTATATGTACTCAATACTTGGTAGGGGCTCCTTTTGCTTTAATTACTGCCTCAATTCGGCATGGCATGGAGGTGATCAGTTTGTGGCACTGCTGAGGTGGTATGGAAGCCCAGGTTTCTTTGACAGTGGCCTTCAGCTCATCTGCATTTTTTGGTCTCTTGTTTCTCATTTTCCTCTTGACAATACCCCATAGATTCTCTATGGGGTTCAGGTCTGGTGAGTTTGCTGGCCAGTCAAGCACACCAACACCATGGTCATTTAACCAACTTTTGGTGCTTTTGGCAGTGTGGGCAGGTGCCAAATCCTGATGGAAAATGAAATCAGCATCTTTAAAAAGCTGGTCAGCAGAAGGAAGCATGAAGTGCTCCAAAATTTCTTGGTAAACGGGTGCAGTGACTTTGGTTTTCAAAAAACACAATGGACCAACACCAGCAGATGACATTGCACCCCAAATCATCACAGACTGTGGAAACTTAACACTGGACTTCAAGCAACTTGGGCTATGAGCTTCTCCACCCTTCCTCCAGACTCTAGGACCTTGGTTTCCAAATGAAATACAAAACTTGCTCTCATCTGAAAAGAGGACTTTGGACCACTGGGCAACAGTCCAGTTCTTCTTCTCCTTAGACCAGGTAAGATGCCTCTGACGTTGTCTGTGGTTCAGGAGTGGCTTAACAAGAGGAATACGACAACTGTAGCCAAATTCCTTGACACGTCTGTGTGTGGTGGCTCTTGATGCCTTGACCCCAGCCTCAATCCATTCCTTGTGAAGTTCAGCCAAATTCTTGAATCGATTTTGCTGGACAATCATAAGGCTGCGGTTCTCTCGGTTGGTTGTGCATCTTTTTCTTCCACACTTTTTCCTTCCACTCAACTTTCTGTTAACATGCTTGGATACAGCACTCTGTGAACAGCCAGCTTCTTTGGCAATGAATGTTTGTGGCTTACCCTCCTTGTGAAGGGTGTCAATGATTGTCTTCTGGACAACTGTCAGATCAGCAGTCTTCCCCATGATTGTGTAGCCTAGTGAACCAAACTGAGAGACCATTTTGAAGGCTCAGGAAACCTTTGCAGGTGTTTTGAGTTGATTAGCTGATTGGCATGTCACCATATTCTAATTTTTTGAGAGAGTGAATTGGTGGGTTTTTGTTAAATGTGAGCCAAAATCATCACAATTAAAAGAACCAAAGACTTAAACTACTTCAGTCTGTGTGCATTGAATTTATTTAATACACGAGTTTCACAATTTGAGTTGAATTACTGAAATAAATGAACTTTTCCACAACATTCTAATTTATTGAGATGTACCTGTATATAGTCCTCTACTTGTGATGTGAAACTCAGAGGCCCAGACTGTTAGCTTGATGCCAGAACACTGTTCCCAAAACAGCTGGACAGAAACATTTCTCTGCTATGATAAATATTTGGGTGGTAGCGCTAAACCTTTTGTTGAATTACTAAATTATTATTATTGTTACAATATGTTTTTTTCCCCCACAAATTTCGCACAGGTTGAACAAATAGTGATTTAATCTATGAAGTCAGTCCTTCTTGACTAAATTCATGTATTAACATGAATTATGAAGTTTAAAAGTCTAAAAGTTCATGTCCATGTAATTCTACTGATCACACAGCTAAAATCATCAGCTGCTGTTCTTACTCCTTTCAAAAAATCTGTTATGTTTATTATTAATCCAGTTGTATATTGTAAGTAATATATATATTAATATGAACTAACCCGGGAAGGTGAATTTTACAGAAAACACAGACCCTTAAACTGAAACCCAATCAGAACAGATCAGCTAAACATTTACACTCAATATAAAATAATATCAATATAAATGTTATTATAATGTTGCTCTTGACAAATTTAAAAAGCTTGAATTGATGGTGTAATTATGGTTAGTTTTATATTGTACATACTGTATATAGTAAATTAATAGTTTATCAGCTCTATGTTTACACTGTAATAAACTTTTTTCTTTGTACTTTTTCAGTGCTGATTTCAAACATCCATTCTGGACACACTGAAGGTGATTCAATCTGATTCATGTATTTCATCATATTTTTACAATATGTGTGATTATAAACTAACTGTAACAAACCAGCTGAGAAAATTAGCGTGATGAAAAAAATCTGCATGTAAAAATGTCAATTTCTTCAGAAATACATAATCACTTCAGATAACTTGTTATAAAGCAACAGACACACAAAATAAATCTAACATTTAGTCTACTTTAGATTTACCAAAAGATTTCAATGTTTCTATCAATTTGTCTAACCTCTTCAAACAGAAATTAGTTCAAAACTCTTACTGATTATTTTAAGAGACATGATCTATAGTGAAACAAAACACATTGAATCTTAAGACAAAATGTAGAATGATTTTATAAAATATATTCTTTTTCTAATAGTAAGCAATTTGCAATTAGCCAAAAAAAGTTCAGTGATATTTACATTTGTGTGTAGTTACAGTTTTCCATCTATTGACAATCATAATAATGATGAAGATAATGATAATAATAACAATAATACATATTTCTGAAAACACAAATAATTATTTAATTAATTAATTGCATTTCCTATTACTCTGAACAAGTTGCAGTGAATAGTGGACACAACTTCCTTCAATGCTGATTTCGCACAGATTTTGTAAACATGTAACTGTGTTCATCCAGTAAATACAGCACATTATTTTACACTATTTTCAGTGTTCATTTGTTGTCATTGCACAGAAAGACCAAAAGTCAAAGTAATTGTACAGCCTGATGAATGTGTGTTCAGAGGAGAGACAGTCACTCTCAGATGTGACATACAGGAGGGAGGAGATATTTAATACATGATTTCTTTCTTAAAGCATTTTAAGAAGTTAGGTTTATACATTACTGTGTGCACTAGACTAAAGCCCTTAGTAAATTGAGACGCTATATAATTTTGTGTTTACTGGAGTCAGAGCCAGGATAATTTACCAGAGGGGGCATTTGAAATTTCAAAGGGGGCACAGATTTGCCACTTTACCATAAAATTTAACGTTGCTGAAAATTACGGCTCAGCGGCCATCTTTGGAACGCTCCCGGGGAGCTATTTTTCTATGTAAACAAACGGCATGCCAGTGCAAATCCTATCTACTTGAATGGGGAAAGACCTCTGGGCTTGCAAACCACACAAACCTAAACACCTCCTAAAGCAGAGCGCATGATATATGTTCACTTCCTGGTAACTGTTGTGAAGCAGAGGCTGCAGCCAGAAGACACTTCTTTATCCCTTGCCTGTTACATGTGTCTGAAATTGTGGCATGTCAGCACTTTAAAATATGCCAAAAATTTACAAAATTAACAAAAAGCGAAATCTAAAAAAAATGTTTAATAAATATCTAATCAAATGATCCTCTGGGGTCCGTGTAACGCTTTACAGTTAATTTTTCAGACCATACCAATCCAAATGCAAAAATAGAAAAACGATTTGAAACTTTCATTTTTTCCCTGGATATTTTAAGAATGGATAATTTATCTTTTCTCTCATTTTTTTCCACTTTACTTTTTCTTAATTGTGACTTCAGAAATGAATTTTGGAATAATTGACTCATAAACAGTTTTCCAAATTTCTTTTTTCATTTTTTTTTTTTCAATTTTTGTTTCTTGCAATTTGCGCTGTGTGCTGTACCATTAGCACGGGGGTGTGGGTTAGGGAATGGACTGCATATTACTTACTGCATGGACGTCGAGGAGTTTAAAAGGCTAGTAGGGGTCACAACCTAATTAATATTATTATTATAAGTAGTAGTAATAATAATAATATTTTAATGTATTTAAGGCTTTTTAAGTAGCATATATTGCAATTTACCAGGTCCATTTCTCCTTGTATGATATTCACTGGAAGAAAACTGCTGCATCGGTGCTGGCTAAGTGAAGAAAATTATTCGCAAGTAAATTCCCTATAAAGGTGTTAATATATAAGAATAAACAACAGTTAGTTCCAGTCCTAGAATCTGATTGGACGAGAGATGTTCTATGAGTACTGATGGTCTCACACCATCATCGCTCGGACAATTCACTGTGTGTATCACTCCGCTTGTGTTCGTGCCGTTCTAAACTAAAGTGTAAGAGCAGTGCATATGTGTTAAGAGTTATGTGTCTCTTTACATTTAATATTGTGGCATTACATATTTTAGCCAGCAGGTGGAGGCAAAAGAACATTTTTGTGTGAAACATGAGATAGGTGACGTAAAGTGAGCGTCAGTGGTGTTTACATACAACAGCACCTCGTGATTTCAAAATTACTACTACACTACTAAAACTAGGAAATAACTTTGAATGGCTATAAACTAACAACTTCAGCATAAAGGCGCATCACAGCTGAGAGACACAACAGACTGATTAATTATTACACAAACTCAAGACGCTTACCTCTTAACGAAATTTCCACATTGGAGAGGATGGAGGAGATTGCGGTTTCTATAGTAAAAGACTCTTGCGCACGAGCTTCCGTGAAATAGGGAGGAATACCCCCACTTGGACGGCTATTTTTCCACTGAGAAAATAGTTTGAATTTCACAGAAATGACTTTATCTTCAGAAAGCAGACTAACAGACTACAGCATCATCAACAGGTGATCGCACACGCTCCATCTCTCTCTCTCTCTCACACACACACACACACACACACACACACACACACACACACACACACACACATCCTTGTTTCTCCAATAACTTGTTAGAAACAGCCCAAGCCATGACACTATTTCTAAAGTGACATTATTGAATTACTAACGGAGGCTTGAACACATCATTTGTTTGAACCAGCATCGTCAGATTCTGATCCGTGGCGTAAGAAAGTAGTTCCATGCACAAATGCGTTTTTTTATGACCGTACTTAGTTTTTCCTCATTTTTTAAAGTTGTTCGTTGAACTGTTGTATATAGGCAATATCACATTCTCAATCTTACTATATGGCCTGAGGCCTCGTGCCTGCAGCCGAATCACAGCAGTGCTGATGTAGGGCCATATTGCACTCTTGCTCATGTGATATTGCTCAGGGGTGTAAAGTAACGAATTACAAATACTCACGTTACTGCAATTAAGTAGTTTTCCCCAGGAATTGTACTTTTTTAAGTAGTTTTAAATTTCTATACTTTTACATGAGTACATTTTAAGTGCTGTAACTGTACTTTTACTGCGCTATTTTCCCACGTCTGTGTTCCCTACTTCCCTGTCCTGATTTTATTTTTATCTATCAACATGATTGGCCAGGGAGAGTCTCCTGACTCCCATCAAATCACACGTAAAAAACTTTAACGGCAGCTGCAGATCTGGCACCATCTGTTATGGATGTGGAGGATGCCTCAAACACAGTTCTACACCTGAACATTACAGCCGCACCTGAAAGGGTTTTTCGCAATTGCATGATTGTGTCATGTGAGTTTAACTTGCCCAAGACAGATATCAGCATTAATCCTGCCTCTACTTTGAAGAAACATATCGAGGTAAATTTCACATTTCTGCTTACTAGATTCTGTGTCTATAACGTAGCCTGTAATTTAACTATCTATCACTGAGATTATTGGGTTGATGTGAGAGATTAAGGCAATCTTATCAATAGGGCTGGGCGATAAAACAATCTTGATGTTTATCTGAAAAAAAAAAGAGAGAGAGAGAGATCGATATCGATGATAAACTTTTGAATCATTTTCTATACTGAGCCTATGATCTACATCTAGAACAGGGGTGTTCATTACACCAATGGCAATAGAAAGAGCACCACTGGTTGGCTGATCTAGATGAAATATTAAATATTTACTTTTTATTTCTTGACGTCTGTATCTGCATGCTGTTTGATTGACAGGCGCTATTGCATGTTCACACCTAAACGATCAAATACACTTCATAATTCCGCCAATGCCTGTAAACAGTGGGACAAAAAGCGTATTTGCACCAGAATGTCGGACTGAAGTGTAACCGAATTGAGCACTGTCTAGTAGGCTATGTCATATAAAGGCTATTAATCAAACAACAATAACAAGGAAATGAGAAAACCACTCTCTGCTTTTGGCTGAATAACTTGAGTAGCTTTAAATGTATTAATGTAATTTAATAAAACAGTGATATTTTTTAATAATATTGTTATTATTTATTTTATTATATATATATATATATATATATAATACCAACCCCTGTTAATTTGTATAATAAATTACCAGGAAAGTAGAGATGATCAAATAATTTATAATTACGCTAAGCCTTTATCATGTTTTTTCTAATGCCTGATAGAAAAGTATCAACATTTGTAGAGCAATACTTCAGGCAGAACATTCCACCAGTCACAAACTTCAGAAAATTGTGCATCATGCATTAGAATGAGAACACAACTATTGCTGGGTTTAAAAGATATAAGAACTAAATGTTGAACATTGTATCTCAAAAGGAGGACAATGTAGCCCCCCATGTGCTACTTAAAGAAATAATTCACTCAAAAATGAAAATTCTCTTATCATTTACTCACCCTCATGCCATCCCAGATGTGTATGACTTTCTTTCTTCAGAAGAAAACAAATTAAAATTTTTAGAAGAATATTTCAGCTCTGTAGGCCCATACAATACAAGTGAATGGATGCCAAAAGTTTGACGCTCCAAAAAGCACATAAATGCAGCATAAAAGTAATCCATATGACTCCAGTGGTTAAATCCATGTCTTCAGAAGTGATATGATAGGTGTGGGTGAGAAATAGATCAGTATTTAAGTACATTTTTTCTAGAAATTCTTCACCCTGCCCAGTAGGTGGCGAAATGCATGAAGAATGTGAATCACCAAGAACACAAGAAGAACAATGTGAAATTTTATGTGGAGATTGACTGAGAAGGGAGGAGAATTTATAGTAAAAATTGACTTAAATGGTGATCTGTTTCTCACCCAACCTATCATATCTCTTCTGAACACATGGATTTAACCACTGAAATCACATGGATCAGGCTACTTTTATGCTGAGTTATGTGATTTTTGGAGTTTCAAAATTTTTTCACCTATTCAATAGCATTGTATGGACCAAAAGAGCTGATACATTCTTCTAAAAATCTTAATTTGTTTTCTGCTGAAGAAAGTCAAACACATCCGTGATGGCATAAGGGTGACTAAATAATGAGAGAATGTTCATTTTTGTGTGAATTATTCCTTTGAAGCCCAATGTGGCCCCTGTACCAAACCACTGCTCTACCCCCTCTATTGTGCGGGACATAACGCACCAAGTGACCCTGCTTTTTTAGTGGGTTTTCATATTTTATTTTTTTATTTTTTTATTTTTTTGCATTCCTTGCATTGTTTTGAACATATTTTATGCGCAACAGTAACTCTCTCTGTCGGCATTAAGGAAAATTTAGACCCTACACATAAACTGATTTTAATGTAATTGTTTCATATATTATGATATTGAAAATAACTTTCATCTTTTCATTTCTGTAACCATGTCGCCCTTTTATTTTTTTTATTTTTTTTTAAAATCAGATTCAGGTAGTGTTTACAGTATCATAGATAAGTGATGTATTTTAAAAGTTGCCAATCACAAACACCTATAAAATACCTATTTTTTATTCTTTCTGGCAAACAGCCATAAAAGAGAATGTAAATTACGGTATGTGTGCTACATTTTTAAATTGCAGCATACAGTTTTTATTATAAAGGGGCATAGCTTTTGCAACTCAGTACTCAATACTTACTACTCATGAGTACTTTTAAATGAGCTACTCTTTTACTCTTACTTGAGTAGATTTTAGGACAGGTACTTTTATTCTACTCATACTACATTTTTTAAGATGTAACAGTACTTTTACTTGAGTTATTTTTCAGTACTCTTTCCACCCCTGATATTGCAGGGCTCGACAATAAGGACTGCCCGATGGCCCGGGGCCAGTGTGAGAAAGATTCGGGCCAGTTGCTAGAACTGTCACTTGCCCAATCGGGCCAGTGCTGCATTTATAACATTAGTGCAAGCAAACAACAAGCGAGAGAGCACAAAAATTACATGGAGCGAACAAAGTCTTCTAACCGAGGAGCACAAAGACGCACAAATGCATAATATACTGGACACGCCAAGGCACAGTCGTGTGCACGCACAAGATCGTGCAGACACCGACCGCACTCTCCTAGCACTGTCCTCCCTCTTTTCCAAGTGTCTTAGCAGCAGCTATTACCAATGTGTAGAAAATAGCAGGAAAAAAATCCACTTAATGAATTTCATAGTGGGATTTAATGTCATGTGCAACATTTTAAGTATCCCCGCACATTCCAAGTTCACAATGTGTGAAATCCCCACATTTTGTTTTTACATGTTGGTGAAAATTAGTAATCCACACATTGGAACACAAGAAATCGCCCTGGGTACTTGCGTAACCTCCGTTCCCTGATGGAGGGAACGAAACGTTGTGTCGATGTAGTGACACTAGGGGTCACTCTTGGGAGCCCGAAACACCTCTGGTCTTTGATAAAAGGCCAATGAAAATTGGTGAGTGGTATTTGCATACCACTCCCCCAAACATACAGGTATAAAAGGAGCTGGTATGCAACCACTCATTCAGTTTTTGTGCTGAGGAGCCGAGACAAGGTCCCGGCCATTTCAGTGGGTAGTCCAGCATTGTGGCAGGAGGGACACAACGTCTCGTTCCCTCCATCAGGGAATGGAGGTTACACAAGTAACCAGGACGTTCCCTATCTGTCACTCACTCAGCGTTGTGTCAGTGTAGTGACACTAGGGGTCCCTATGCAAAACGCCACAACTGGCTGAACTGTGTTACATGAACTGGCGGTGTGTGACAGGCAGACCACTGTGTGCCTCGTAGCCAGCGCACCAGGCCAACACGTACCCTCCCCCAACACTGTTATGAGTGTCGAACGGCCCTTTGGGGACAAGTCGACTGCCCAAAAGATAGAAACCGGCTAGCCCAGTCGTTTCCTCTATTTTTTTCCTCTCCCCAAAAAAAGAGTTAACCGACTGTGGCCACCAGGTCTACATCGGGGGGGTGTCCCTCCGGAGACCACACCACGGGGGGGGGAGGTATTTGAGTGGAAATACGTCACATGGTCTTGCCGAGCTGTCGGAAGTATGTCATGTGGAGAAGTCCCATGGTAGGTCCTACCCTACAGGGGAGGAGTTTCTACAGACATGGTGACAAGGAAAACGCAGTTTACCAACAGGGAAACGAATAAGCGGAAGATATATGTCGCATGGGGTTACCTATGGGGGAACCAACACATGCGGAGCACCTACCCCAGTACAGGGCTTAGTTAGCACATGTACTGAACCTGGGCGGACGCCTGGCAAACTGAATCGCGTAGCCGAGTCGGACAGTCCGGACCAGCCATCGCGACGGATTGGAAGGCGCAAGCCACGCGTCCAAGCTCTGGGCGAGGGGGACAAAGGGGACAATCTCATCGGACCTATCAACGGGTGGGGCCTCGCGGCAGGGGAGAGCCTGAGGTGCCACGCTGTGTCGTGGCCGTGCTGAGTTCAGGGACATCGAAGCACTTACTTGGCTCCTTGTGACCACCCCCGGAACAGCCTGGGACGGGGGAGGAAGAGGCCTGTCCTCCTGACCCGTGGAGACTGTCACATTGGGGGCAGATTTGTGCCACAGCTGGGCGCGCAGGGGCAGGGAGACCGCCGCTGGAGCGCCAAACCTGCCAAAATGGAATGGTGGACGATGGTCATGATGACGGCCATGCGCACCGGGTATGTGACCCAGGGAACAAGAATACCGCTCTTTTGCTGAACTCTAGGGTACATCAGCCACTTGGGCATGCGGCGAAATTAAATGAAAAGGCAACAAAAGATTCTCTTCCCGGCCCTCCACCTGGGGATGGAGTGGTTTGCTTACCAGCTCCAGAGCAGCGGGTTTTGTTGTCCCTGGGTCGACCATCTCAGGGGTGCTTCGAAGCCTTTCGCGGCTTCTTGGCGGCCGGCCGTGAGACGGGTGGCGTCTGCTTCCTGCGGAGGGCTCCACGCCGGGGCCGGGCGGCAGGGGCGGGCTGAGGCGGAGCCGGTGCAGTAACCGCAGGGGGCAGGTGCGGGTGGGATCTTGAGCCGCGCCGGGGCTGGATGTGCCGGATAGCCTCAGTCTGCTGCTTCACCGCCGAGAACTGCTGGGCAGAGTCCTCGACGGTGTCGCCGAACAATAGGGGCACCAAGGAACCATGCCTTGTCGGCCTCTCCCATCTCAACCAGGTTGAGCCAAAGGTGGCGCTCCTGGACCACCAAGGTGGATATCGCTGCCCGAAAGACCACGCCGTGACCTTCATCGCCCGGAGAGCGAGGTCGGTCGCCGAGCGCAGCTCCTGCATCAATCCCGGGGCAGAACTACCCTCGTGCAGTTCCTTTAGCGTCTTGGCTTGTTGGACTTGCGGGAGAGCCATGGCGTGCAGGGCGGAGGCGGCTTGTCCAGTGGCACTGTAGGCTTTGGCCATCAGGGATGATGTAAACCAGGTGGTGGCGCTCTGCGGGCATATGTGCACCGCGAGCGCTTTATCCACCGGGGGGATCACCGAATAGCCCCTGGCTGCCCCACCATCAAGGGTAGTGAGGGCAGGGGAGCTGAAAGATCGGGACCGGGCAGTAAAAGGTGCCTCCCACGACCTTGTCAGCTCCTCGTGCACTTCCAGGAAGAAAGGAACTGAGGTGGGGAGTGGCGTGTCTGTGAGCGGCGCCGCGAGCCCAGGAACCAATCATCGAGCCGCGAGGGTTCAGGGGAGAGCGGAAGGTTCCACTCTAGCTCGACACTCGTGGCAATCCAGGAAAGCATGTCCGTCCTCTCCGCGTCAGCCTGTGACTGGGCGACCATACCCGAGGGGGGGAGCCCAGCTGAGGCTTCCGCGTCTGACTGGACGAACCCACTCTCCAATGCTGCGCTCGAGAGCTCTTCACCTTCTCACAGCGAGTTCGACCTCTTGTTCGGAGCCTGCGGACTCATCCGGAAGCCCGATCAGGGCAGACGAGCATGCTGGGGAATGGGAGGTCTGTGGGGGGATACCCGGCGGAGGTGGTCCAATTGGGGTCCCCAAATCGCCCCCAGTGCTAGCCGTGCTGGCCTC
Organism: Myxocyprinus asiaticus; assembly: GCF_019703515.2. Lineage (NCBI taxonomy): Eukaryota > Metazoa > Chordata > Actinopteri > Cypriniformes > Catostomidae > Myxocyprinus > Myxocyprinus asiaticus. The sequence continues at coordinate 6,047,256 of NC_059357.1, read as the reverse complement.
ATACCTGTAGGTAGAAGGACCGAGGTGGGGAGCCACTGGGGTGGCTTGCTTTCTTACGAAGGCAAGCCGCGACCGCAACGTTTCCATGGTCATGTTCTCGCAATGAGTACATGATCCATCCATGAATACTTTCTCCATGTGGGTAGCGCCCAGACATGGAAGACAGTGATCGTGACCATCAGAAGGCGAGAGATAACGACCGCAACCAGGAATAACACATAAACGGAAAGGCATCTTTAAAAAGACGTCCCATGTGTGCCGCTCTTTTAGAGAAATATACTCAGGGGTGTTCTCTGCAGTGCATCAGTGCAGAGGAGGGAGAAGCCGCTGAAATGCGCCATCAGATAAAGCAGAGGTGAATGAACAGTCGTGGAATTCAGCTCAGTGAACATCGACCCTTCGGCTCCGAAGAGAAAATCTGAATGAGTGGTTGCATACCAGTTCCTTTTATACCCATATGTTCGGGGGAGTGATATGCAAATACCACTCGCCAATTTTCATTGGCCTTTTATCAAAGACCAGAATTGTTTCAGGCTCCCAAGAGTGACCCCTAATGTCACTACATCGACACAACGTCGAGTGAGTGACAAATAGGGAACAACAGTTTCTTTCTATAGGACTGAAAATCCATGTCTCTCCGTGCATAGGTCTCAACATCATCTCTCTCCGTGCAGCATAGACTGTTTAACATGCATGTGCCCTCGTAAAGGGACAGAGCGCTAGTTTTATTCCCACAGAACTCTTGGCTTAAAAGCACATGTGTAAATGGCAGGACGGCTGAGGATAATATGATGTATTTATGAATTTATATCTGTAAAGCGCATATAAGGGATTACATAAGGCATAAATCATATCTTGCAAATGATAAATGTGATAAAATTTTGGGGGACATTGTATTTTTTATTTTTTTCTCCCCTTTTCTCCCCAATTTGGAATGCCCAATTTCCAATGTGCTCTAAGTCTTCGTGGTGGCGTAGTGAATCTGGGTGGCGGAGGACGAATCTCAGTTGCCTCCGCATCTGAGACCATCAATCCGTGCATCTTATCACGTGGCTTGTTGAGCGCGTTACTGCGGAGATGTAGCGCATGTGGAGGCCCACGTTATTCTCCACGCCATCCATGCACAACTCACCACATGCCCCACCGAGAGCGAGAACCACACATTATAGTGACCACAAGGAGGTTACCCCATGTGACTTTCCCCTCTCTAGCAACCGGGCCAATTTGGTTGCTTAGGAGACCTGACTGGAGTCACTCAGCACACCCTGAATTCGAACTCGCAACTCCAGGGGTGGTAGTCAGCGTCTTTACTCACTGAGCTACCCAGGCCCCTGGGGGGCATTGTATTAAAAACATAAGATATGTAAAAAATATTTATCTTCGGACATATTTTTTAAAGCCATGATGATAAAAACAGCTATTTGTCATTGCTGTTTGTGTTGGGGCCAGTGAAAATTTTGGCAGGGCCAGTAAAAATCTGAAGCACTGGCCCAACTAGGCCAGTAGAAAAAATTCTTAGCGTTGAGCCCTGTATTGCTTAAATAGATCCATACAAATACATTTATGTAGCCTAAGTTTTTGGAATGATAGAGTAAAATTAGGTGCTCTTTAACACAATAGGGGCTGGCTGGACTGACCAACGGGTACATGGCAGTTTTCTGCCATTTCAGTAATTTGAGCGCTCTAATGGCAAGTAAATTCCGTAAAAAGGCATTCATGTATAGATCTATAAGAATACAATTATGTAATTCCTAGAAATAAATATTGTACAAGGATAGATGGACCTGGTAAATTGCAAGTAAACTCCATATTAAGGCCTTATAAGAAAAAATTAGTAACCCTAAATTTAAAAGGAAATGAAAAACAATCCAGAAGTCACCATTGTTTATCGCAAGTATGCTTTGTAAATAAACTTGATGCAAGTGATACAAGTGGCAGGAGGACTGACATATCATGTGATCCGTCAGTGCCAGCTTCTGCCAGCCAGCGAGAGATCAAACTTCCATCAACCACTGCGTGGAGCAACAACGTAAAGCCAAAACCTTTATGCTTGCGCGACCCACTTAAAATGTAGAGATAGATTGGCGCCAAGTTTGGCGCGCGAATGGTTTGTCCACTCTCTTGCTATTGTCCGCGTGCCAACCCCTCCGCGTGGCAAAGGTGGCACGTGTGCCTTCGGTTGTTGATCCCTGGGCAAACCTTGTAAACTCCTCAATGTATATGCAGTCCGTTCTCTAACCCACACCCCTGTGCTAATGGGACAGCCCACAGAGCAATTTGCAAGACAACATTTTTTTGGAAACATTGATAATTGATGATGAGTCAGTTATTCAAAAAATAATTTCTAAAGTCGCAATTTAGAAGTAATAACATTGAAGAAAAGGAGATAAAAGGACATTTATCAATTCTTGAAGTAACCGTAAAAAATGAAAAATTAAAGTTTCAACCTGTTTTTCAATTTTTGCATTTGGATTGGTATGATCTGAAAAATTAACAGTAAAGTGTTACACGAACCCTCTGGAGAGCACACCAAAAACATGCTTATATTTCAGATTTACACACTTCAATTTCATAACAAAATTCCATGAAATTTAATTGAGTAATCTTAAATCAAATTAAATGAATAAAACCTCAATATATTTAAATGTTATTCATGTAATTTTTATAAAACTTAATACATTTCAATTAGATGGAATTTTGTTTGTTTAAGTGAATGAAATTATATCCATTTATCAACCTAAATAATCTTTAAGACAACTTCACTTATTTTCATTAACAAAACACAGCAAAGGGTAGTAAACCAAAAAGTAAAACACATTTAAAATATAATAACTAAATTACAAAAATGGGATCAGATACAACATTTTGACAGTGGAGGCACTAAAAAAGAAGCATTGAGACCAGTGAGAGCACAAGATCTTCTCTTGGAAAAACTTTTACTATTCATGCTCTCATTGATTTTATATTAACAGAAATTCCCAAACCAACTCAGACTGTGAAGCCACAGAGTTCAGTGTTCACTGGAGACACAATTACTCTGAACTGTGAGGTGGATCAGTCAACAGAATGGGAGTTTCTATGGACAAAAGATTCAGACTTTGAATTATTTGAAGCTTCAGGAACTAAAACAATCAGTTCTGTGAAAGTCTCTGATGGAGGACAGTATGAGTGCAGAGCACGAAGAAGAGAAAACATACATGTTCTCACAGATTACAGTGAACCATTAACAGTGACAGTAGAGGGTAAGTATTTTTCCTTACATAATGTACTGTTCTGAGAACACAATATACAGTAGGGTTTACAATGAAGTAACTGTGTTCTAGTAAATACAGCAAATTATTTACATACATTTCACTGTGAATCGTCTTTGAACAGAAAGACCAAAAGCCAAAGTGATCGTACAGCCTCATGAACGTGTGCTCGTTGGAGAGACAGTCACTCTCAGATGTGACATACAGGAGGGAGGAGACACAAGCTGGCAGTACAGCTGGTATAAAGATGATTCAGTCATTGAATATAAACTACAGGAATACACAATCAATTCTGTTACTGAGTCTAATGCAGGTAAATACAGATGTAATAGAAAAGAGATTGGAGGATCACGATACTCACACAGCAGTGATGAAGTTACACTAAGAGTATTGGGTGAGTGAGTTCATCTGTGTTCATCCTCATTTACATCATCAGTGTGCAGAAATATTCAATACATGATGACAGAATATTTTTCTAAGAGCATTACGAGAGGTCAGGTTTATGCATTGTGTACTGGAGAGAGAGTGACTCTGAAGTGTGAGATAGAGTCTCATTACAGTAACTGGAGATATCAGTGGTATAAAAACAGCACTGCAGTGTCTGAGTCTGAGCGTTACACTGTAAACAGAGACACTCTCACTATCAGAGGAGATACTGAATCTGATCAGGATCTGTACTGGTGTAGAGGAGAGAGAGATGAAAGACCATCAAGATCACTCTTTACATTTGTTACTCTCACTAGTGTCTCTGCAAATCTGCAAAATAGGAAATGAAGACAAAATCAACCAGTTTATTTGTGATTATCATAATCATTATGTAAAAGGTCACTTGTATTACCATTTTCTTTACAGAGTTCTGATTCAATGTAAACAGGTCACGGTGATGAGTTTAATAACCTCCTGTTATCGTTTCTCTAGTGAACTCTTCAGCACATGAATGTTTCTTATTCTCCTGCAGGATTGAAGCCAAAACCTGAACTCAAATCAAATCCTGAAGGAGCTGCACTGACAGGAAACACAGTGACTCTGACCTGTCACATGGATCAGTCGACTGGATGGCAGTTTTACTGGTACCAACACACACAGAAACATCAGAAAAACACAACAGACAAAAACTCCTACACAGTGAACATTGATTCAGTGTCTGATGGAGGTCAGTACTGGTGTAGAGCTGGAAGAGGAAATCCAGTTTACTACACACACTACAGTGATGCACTGTGGGTAAATGTTACAGGTGAGAAAGAAAATGTATTTTAAGATGTCATTAGTTGATGCCATGCAAGTTAATTTAATATAAAATTCAGATAAAACATTCAAATGTACCTAATATTGTTGAGAATTTTTGTCCAAAATGTTAATCATTTAGTTATTAAATTGTTTTTATGTTATGTTGTTTGAGTCAAAAATAGCATAATAAGTTGTCTTTATACAGACCAACCTAAAACTATTTTGACTGTAAAGCCTGAAAATCAGCTGTTCACTGGAGAAACTGTCACTCTCAGATGTGACATACAGGGTGGAGGAGACACTGAGTGGACATACAGCTGGACTGTAGAGAATACCAACTACAGGAATAAATACATTGTCAGTGAATACAAGAAACAAGAGTATAAAATCAGCAGTGTTGAACACACACACAGCGGTAAATACACCTGTAGAGGAAAGACAAGAGACGGACAAAACTCAGAGATCAGTGATGCTGTTACACTGACTGTGTCAAGTGAGTTTATATGTTTGTTCATTATAGGAAGTATAAACAGCAGTTTTCACATTAATGTTAATGCAAATATTTAATGTTATTAATACAATACAGTATGATTTTATTTTAGATAAAGCCCAAGCAGTGTTAAGTGTTTCTCCACAGAAGTGGCTGACAGAAGGAGACTCAGTGACTCTGATCTGTGAGGTTTACGGCTCCTCTACAGGATGGACTTTCAGCTGGTACAGAGATGATAATGAGTTCAATTATAAACACCTGTCAGACAGCAGCAGAGGAGCTGGAGGAAACTACACTCTCAGTTCTGCTGCTGTAAATCACACAGGAGTTTATGCGTGCAGAGGAGAGAGAGGAGAACAAGTGTATTACACAGAGGACAGCAACACACAGCCACTATGGGTCACTGGTGAGTTAAAACACTGTGTATTCATTTATGAGTTTAAACAGCGTGAATTAGACAGTAAAAATGTATGTGTGTGTGTGTGTGTGTGTCCAGGTATTCCCTAGTAAAACCTGAAATTCTTTACATTGTGGGGACAATCAGTCGGTCCCCATGTGGAAAACATCTTATATATCATACTAAATTATGTTTTTTGAAAATGTAAAACTGCAGAATGTTTTCTGTGAGGGTTAGGTTTAGGGGTAGGGTTTGGGGATAGATTAAGTTTGTACAGTATAAAAACCATTATGTCTATGGAGAGTCCTCATAAAACATGAAAACCCAACATGTGTGTGTGTGTGTGTGTGTGTGTGTGTGTGTGTGTGTAAAGAACTTTCATGATCAAATGTGTTTTAAAACATTTCCAAATTCAAGCTGTGATGTGTTTCTCAGGTGTCTCTTCTTCAGTTTCTCTGATCATCATTCCCAACAGAACTCAACACTTCACATCTGACTCTCTCACTCTGAGCTGTGAGGATCAGAGTAACTCTACTGGATGGTCAGTGAGAAGATACACAGACAGTTGGGGGATGCAAGATTGTTCATCAATATACTGGGGATCACAAACAGGATCTACATGTAGAATCAGTCTCATCTACACATATCACACTGGAGTGTACTGGTGTCACTCTGAATCTGGAGACAACAGTAATCCTGTTAATATCACAGTACACTGTGAGTCCACAACTATTTATTTATTGATTTTATTGGTGGTTTACAATCAATGTGTAAAGCAGGTTGATATAATAAGTGCAGGAAGCATAAGATACAATTCAGTAACTGCAATAATTAGGAGACACTTTTATTATTACTCATAATAAGTTAATTATTTAATCAAACCCCTAAAACTAAGTCTTAAACTTTGATGTGTAACTCATACTCTGCATTGATGGTGCTACAGACATGAATCATGGTGTCCGGCTTCTTGAGGAGAGGCGTTCTATTACTGTGCTAAGTGGTCAGACTCATGATTACATCTATCAGACAGTAAAATGGGCAATGAAAGGCGTTTATTGAAGGAACCACATCTAGGGACCAGAATAGAGACTTGAAGGTGGGCTGTTTTGACTTGGGCCAAAAAGCAACCTCCTAGCAGCCACCCAGAACACCATAGCAACCACCTAGCAATTTACAGCAACCACGCATAACAACCGACTAACAATGTCCTGGCAACACCCTAGCATTTGTGACAGGAAGTTTTTCATGTGCAAGCATCGCTCGAATTCTCTTTGGAAAATTTTAAAATCAAGTTGATGTACTTTTATTACTTGTAGTAAGTGCACATTTCCTCTGTTCTGTAGATGGTGATGTGATTCTGGAGAGTCCTGTTCATCCTGTGACTGAAGGAGATTCTCTGACTCTACGCTGTTTATATCGATATAAAAACCCATCAGTCCTCACAGCTGATTTCTATAAAGATGGATCCCTCCTCCAGAAGCAGACTACTGGAGAGATGATCATCCCTACTGTCTCAAAGTCACATGAGGGTTTCTACTACTGTAAACACACAGAGAGAGGAGAGTCACCCAAGAGCTGGATCTCAGTCAGAGGTGAAACTGCATTGAAGAACTATAAACAAACAGTAAACAAAAACAAAAAAAATTATGTTTTGGTATAATTTGCAGCACATTTTTAAATGTATAATTGTATTTTTCTTCCCCAGTCTCAAGATCTGTGTCTCATGGACTGATAACTGGAGTGACTGTCGGACTGAGTGTCATGCTTTTGATTATTCTCTTACTGGTCCTGCTGTGGTGCTACAAAAACAAAAAAGGTTCATCTTCTGTCCCCTTAGAGTTCAATGTGACAATTTAATGACACATCTGCATCTTAATATGGGGAGTTTTTATTGAAGTCTTATGAATTTGAACACTGTCATTCTCAAACATGTATGTATACTGTATATTCACTTGTTTTGTTTCTGACCTCTTTATTCACTGAAACGTTCATGTAAACACTGTGTTTGACTAGGTGGAGGATCTCTGTCTCCTTCTTCTGTCAGTCAACAGCAGAACATCAGTCAGACATCAGAGCAGAACCAGAATGAAAGTGTATATACAACACCGCTGCAGTGTGGTCAGTCTCAAATCTTTTAACAATTATTTTACAGTGCCTAATGTAGTGAGAAACAAATCTGAACATATATATTTAAAATAAATTCACAGAAATGAATCTACTAATGGCTTATAGCTGTCTGAGATATAAATAAAATTACACACATCATCTTTAGCTAACAAGACATACATCACTTTAAAAATCATGTCCCACTCCTCTAAAGTTTAAAATGATTTTTGTGTTACCGATTTATGTAATTTGGCTGTACGTCATTTGTTTTATTTTATTATGAAAAATGCACAACAAAATATATATTTTAGTAACTTTATTTCATAGGTTATTAGCACATTAAATATTTAACTTTTATTTAATATCAGTGTCAAAATGAAAAACAATATTTCCCTGCAGCTTTTATTCATAAAATATACAGATTTGACAAATGGTCTTTTGTTACTTTATTTATTTATTTATTTCAGGCACTGGTCATATTTATGATTCTCTTCATGCAACAGTTAATACAGACACAAGTACAGGTAACTGTATGACAGTCAAGCAGCTGTTTTATAAAGAAATGTAAATGTTATAAAAGATTATTTTTTTTAGGAGTCAGTGGGACAGAGACAGGTGATGTCATGTATTCACAGATCAACTGGAAGAAAAAGAAACTCAAGATCAAAGGTACAAAGACTGAAAGGGTAAAACCAAACAGAAAAGGGAAAACTCTTACTAAATTCTTTATTTTTCTATGTAGACTCAATAGCAGGGCCTACTGACCTAACCTATGCTGAGATTGAACTGAAATGTAAGAAGGAAGTCAAGAAAAAGAAAGGAAAGAAAGGTACTGTATGCAAAAAACAAAACATCTCTGCTTGACCTGTCTGCTTCATTTTATGATCCGAGTCTGTTTTTATTGTACTATTATAGTTGCTGGTATGTAAATATGAAAATGAATATTTAATAAATACAGAAGCAATAGTGGTGTCATGTTTTTCCTAATGAAGTTTCTTAACTCTTGTTAGGGAATACCAATGATGCTACACCAAGTGCAGACACTGTGACTCATTATTTATTATGTATTTATTGCTATATTTTTAAAAGCTGCACTATGTAACTTTGTGCTTTCTGGCTGTGTGTTGTCTTCTTGAGTATCAATGCGCCATTTGTAATAATTGTGTACAAGTCCCTTAAACGTACAATATGTAATATTTACTGTACTAAAGCATAAAATTATCATAATATTTTATCAGAGATTTAGGAAACATGCTAAGTTGAAATACTGGCTTCTCCAAAAACAGTGCTACAGCCAGTGTATTCTACTTTGAAATGTCTGTTCCAGGCTGAAGTTTCTGTATGTGTTTTGGCCTGTGTGATCCCGCCCACTGCCCATTTCCCAATAGTATTTCGAGCCCAGATTTTAAACAAGTTAGTGGGTAACACAGCGTGCTGCAGCCATGGAAGCCAGCAATACATCTAGCTAACACTGACAAGAGTTATAAAAAATCCACATGTGCTGGTTTATAATTTGCAAACAATAAAAACATTGCAAAGGTATACATTAGCTGATCAACTAACAATGTAAGACTCGTCGCTTGCCATTGTCAGTTTGCTTGTTCCTGTTGCGTGTCCTCAACCTGGCAACCCGCTTCAGCTTGGAGTCTGGGAAGGAGAGGGTGGGGGAGACGACTCTCTCCAATATTTTTAATTTGGACTGCAGTACCCATTTTAAACGCTTGATGTCAATGTTACATATTGCTCCTGTAATAGCTGTTCAGCTGCATCTAGGGCTAAGGAAGCAACACACCATATTGAGAACCACAGGGATGTAAACTTTTTAAACAGAATAATTTGTGTGGGGATATTTGTAAATATCTTTTGTCAAATTGTTTGGTCAGGGCAGCACTAAATAAATAAAAAAATGCTTTTTGATTCTTTAAGGGGGATGCAAATTTATTCACTCAGCTGTATGCAAATATTCTTCAGGGACATGAACACCTGAAAACTTTTTGTATAGCTCTTAGGGCATGGTCGGTTGCCGAGCGCAGTTCCTGGGTCAGGACCACCCTCGTGCAGCTTTTTCAATGCCTTGGCCTGGTGGACCTGCAGGAGGGCCATGGCATTCAGAGCGGAGGCGGACTGCCCCATGGCACTGTAAGACTTAGCCGTCAGAGACGACATATTCTAACAGTCCTTGGATGGGAGCCTAGGACGGTTCCACCAGGTGGCGGCGCTCTGTGGGCACAAGTGCACCGCAATCGCCTGCTCTACCTGGGGAACGTCCATTTAGATGCTCCAAGCAGCTCTTAGTCTGTTTCGGGGGACAGCAGAAAGGGAACGCTGTCTCCAAACAGAGGATTTCCCACTGGATTGTGGACGCCATCACGTTGGCATACCAGGCCCAGGGTGCGCTGTCCCCTTTGGAACTATGGGCACACTCTACCAGGAGCGTAGCCTCCTCCTGGGCCTTGGCCAACGGCGCCTCTCTGTAGAGCAGCGGGCTGGGCAACACCCAATACCTTCGCAAGATTTTATAATCTCCGGGTTGAGCCAGTTTTGTCCCGTGTGTTGGTAGGTACAAACAGGTAAGGATGTGGGCAGCTGGCTGGGTTTACCGCTGGCACACAAGCGCCTTTCCCCTTCCCCAGGGGAAGACGTGCGCTCTTTCAGTTCCCAGGATCGGTGAAGCAAATTCAGCGAAGGAATTCGACGCCAGGCCCAGTACTTGTTTCAGTATACCCTGTTCAGGTCAGCCCCTGTACTGGGATAGGTGCTCCATATGCGTTGGTTTCCTGTCAGTAACCCCATATGATGTAATCTTCGATGGTATGGTCTCCCTGATGGTAGACCCCTGTCTCCCCATCGGTCGCCTTGTTTGTAGAGCTCCGTCCCCACCGGGTAGGACCTACCACGGGGACTTCCTCCACATGCGATACTGCTGATAAAGAATCGGTAAGCCCATGTGACATATTTCCACACAATTACCTCCCCTTCAGGCAGGGTGTGGTCTCTGTTGTGTCTTTTTCCAAGGACACCTACCCCGATGCGAATAAGTTTGGCCCCAGCTGGAATCAAGCAAGTTCTTTCTCCGGGAGAAGAAAGAAAAGGCCAAACCAGCTGGTGTGGCCTGTTCCCATTGTGGGCACGTCTGACCCCCCCCCCCCCCCTTATGCTTTCGGGGGGCGAGGGTCCATACGACGTGCACGGGGCATTGGGAAGGTTACGATGGGGCCGGTGCACTTGTTACTTGGCACGCAGTGGCCTGCCTGCACCTGCACCGCCGATCCAAGTAACACAGTTCAGCTGGTTGTGGCGTTTCGTATAGGGACAGATAGGGAACGTCTAGGTTACTGTTGTAACCCCCGTTCCCTGATGGAGGGAACGAGACGTTTTGTCCCTCCTGCCACAACACTGAACTACCCGCTGTGATTGCTGGGACTCTGGGACCTGAATGAGTGGTTGCACACCAGCTCCTTTTATACCCGTGTGTCCGGGGGAGTGGCATGCAAATTCCACTCTGCAATTTTCATTGGCCTTTTCTCAAACATCAGAGGTGTTTGGGGCTCCCAAGAGTGACCCCTAGTGTCACTACATCGACACAACGTCTTGTTCCCTCCATTAGGGAACGGGGTTACAGCAGTAACCTAGACGTTTTCAGTGCACAGATGTTAAGGCAAAGTTTAATGTCTATATGTTGTGAATAAATACAATGAGTAAGTAAATGTGTTTTTTGTTCAATATAATCACATATGCTGATGTAGCCTATGACAGTTTGAATTCTGCAAATAATTATAAAGAAATTATAAAAAGACATCACTTTAGTAACACATTTAATCTCTTTCTCTAGCACTGTGTGTTGTTATTAAACTCTGCTTTGGGCGATAATGTGGTAAAAAAATTTGACAACAGAATGTGTAGTTTCTGGCTGAACATGGTAAGTAGGTTTCAAAAACTTCACTAGGAGATGTGCTGATGTGATAAAAACTTAAAGCGACGGTTCTGCAACGTAGGGAAATAGTTTTTACAATGTAGTTCACTGGGATGATGTTGGTAAACTCTTTGCTTTCAGAAGATAAAAGTAGGGAAAAAAACATTTGGATAACACAGAAGCACATGAAGTCCCCAGCTGGAGGTGATAAGTAGGCTCCTTGAATATGGGGTTATTTTTGTTTCATATAAACATACAAATGGAAAGAGATTTACTAATAAAAAGTTGGTTCACAAATAAATTGAATGAGATCCACAAATATATGTTAGGCGCTTCACAAAAATAAAGTGAATTCACAAATAAATAAAATGAGATTTGCAAATAAAAAAATTAAAAAAAACTATTTACATTTTTTTAACTCACAAACGCAATACTGCCTAGCATTCATTTGTGAATCATGCACATTTATATATGGATTGCTTCGTGTGCATTTGTGGATGAAGCACATATTTGTATATTCTGAAACATTTCTAGCTGCAAGACGTTCACACAAATCCACAAATAGGTGGACTCCACCCACTGTCTACTCAAGCCAATCAGATAAAGTCTATATTACTCTTACCTAGCACGTTCTAGCTTAAACCAATCGCATTTTGTTTTAGAATCAGGGTGGGATCATGCTCTTTTCAATATGGTCTCTTGACAATTAAAGAACTTCAAAACATTAAAAGAAGCAGAAGCACTCAGTGGAATAAATCACACTGCGACTTAAGGTTGGTATAATTGTCTCTCATTTCTAAACATGTTAAATGTTGAAAGTTGCAAACAGCTAATTTTTATTGTGAAAGTCCTGATAATTAGCTTTCTAGCTAGGTGCGTTGTTTGGTGTTCCAGGGATCAGTTATCAGAGTCTGCTATTTTAATATTAACTAAGTTTCTAGACTGAAACTCCTGGCTACATGATGGGAAATATATGTTTGTGTCATCAAAACCTTGATTCTTACACATTATTTATGTTAATGTATTTAATAAAGCACATTTTGTTCAGTATGGTAATATTTATTTAAGGCATTATATTTTGTATTTTTAGCACTTTTATGTGTTATGGCAGACCAATCAAATGTTACTCACAAGGAATACTTATGTTAACTCTGTAAACAATGTGTATTCCACTTATTTACTCAGGAAGTATATGGGTCTGTAAGGTACAGGAGGACCAAAGTGTTGCGAGGATACTGGATACTTGCCCTGACTAGAGGTATCCATCCCAGACAACTGACACGACACCATGCAGTGGCAAAGAGGACGTTTATGTACAACAAAAAATGCATGGCAATTTATAATCTGTTTCACCAAATAAATAAATCTCTTTAACCAACAGACTTGCTTTGAGTAATGTTTTCAAAATAGTTATGCTCTCTAAAATTATTTACTTAAAATGCCTTGATAAAAGTGAATAAAACAATATACTGAATAGATATGCCATGTAAATTTCAAATTGTCATTTACTCTTCTTCGTGTTGTTCCAAACCTGCATGACATTCTTCCATGGAACAGAAAAGGTGATGTCAGGAATAATGTTAGGGACTGACCTCACTTTCATTGGATGGGAAAAAGCTGCATCATCAATACTTCAGTGTATCCTCGCATGCCATTAAATCACTAAATCATGTGGGTTTGAACAACATGAGGGTGATTAAATGACAGATTTTTTGAGGAGTGAGCTAATGTAAGTAAAGTAGCCAAAAGAAGACTGTGTTAATTATTTAGTCATTGTTATTGACTTTTATTTAAAGACATTCCAATATTACTAAAAAAAAGATGTCTGACATAGCGTAAAATTTCATTACACATTTTAAAACGTATTCTGTATTGGATCTGGAACCTCTGAGTTTGTGAGCAGGTGAGTGAAGTGCTCAAATTTGATGGGCATTACACAGGAGGAACATCTGAAAAAGACTGCATCAATAAATCAAATATCATTGCCTGAACATGAAATATTATTCCATTTAGAGAATACATTGAATTAGTCTCCTAACAACACTAACACAAAAGTGCTAGTATATATATATATATATATATATATATATATATATATATATATATATATATATATATATATGCTTCTGAAATAAATGTTACCATATTGAATAAAATGTGCTTTATAAATACATCAACATAAATAATGTGAAAAATAATTCTCATCATAGCAGATCTTGCACAAACTGTAATATATGGTATTAATTTATGTGTGCTTCTCAGCTCATAATCTGATATGATTCATGTTTTATAAAGGCACTAGCTGTGCTGCTGTTCTTCTGCTGTGTTTGGATCTGGCATGTAACATAAAGAATAGGTTTTGATGACACAAACATATATTTCCCATCATGTAGCCAGGAGTTTCAGTCTAGAAACTTAGTTAATATTAAAATAGCAGACTCTGATAACTGATCCCTGGAACACCAAATAACACACCTAGCTAGAAAGCTAATTTTCAGGACTTTCACAATAAAAATTAGCTGTTTGCAACTTCCAACATTTAACATGTTTAGAAATGAGAGAAATTTATACAAACCTTAAGTCGCAGTGTGATTTATTCCACCGAGTGCTTCTGCTTCTTTTAATATTTTGAAGTTCTTTACTTGTCAAGAGACCATATTGAAAAGAGCATGATCCCACCCTGATTCTAAAACAAAACACGATTGGTTGAAGCTAGAACGTGCTAGGGTTGGTAAGAGTAATACAGACGTTATCTGATTGGCTTGAGTAGACAGTGGGTGGAGTCCACATATTTGTGGATTTGTGTGAACATCTTGCTGCTAGAAATGTTTCAGAATCCACAAATGTGAACTACGTCAACAAACGCACATGAAGCGATCCATATATAAATGTGCATGATTCACAAATGAATGCTGGGCAGTATTGTGTTTGTGATTTAAAAAATGTATTTGTAAATAATTTTAAATTTGTGGATCTCATTCGATTTATTTGTGAATTCATTTCATTTTTGCAAAATTCCTTATATTTATTTGTGGATCTGATTCAATTGATTTGTGAACCAGCTTTTTATTTGTAAATCTCTTTCCATTTGTATGTTAATATGAAACAAAAATAACCCCATACTTGAACGACACAAGGCAATCTGTGGACGTGATAAAAACGTCATAACCACGTTTCTGCATAATTGTAAAAATACGTATTTATAACGTGTAAAAAAAAAAACAACATCTGTGGTATTAAATATGTTGGATAAAAACGTTATCATGACCTTTTCACAACATGAAAAAAACAACAACAACAACAACAAAAACACGTTTTTACAACGTAATTGTGTTTGCTGGGATGTCTCAGTAACTTTACCAGACAACGCAGATACATCGCGATCGGTTAACACAGGAGGAATGTTTGATTCATAAAAGCATGACAAGCAATATAAGCTTACACAAACCTACCAGACAACATATCCAAGCATTATAGCAGGTAAACAACTTCACCAAACAGATAACAGAAAAACAACCATCTAGACTGCAACAATGCTGTCATGAACTGTGTGAGTGTTACTGAACTGAGTTGAAGAGCGTAGTTAGTTTCTCCAGCCGAAACATGTGACAGCCGGCACTTCTTTCCTGTGTGTGCGGACATGACGTAATGACGCAAGGATGAACGTCATAAACCAACGAATTTGCACCAAATCGAACCAGACAGCTCAAAATACAAATCATTTTTGTAGGCTTACAGTAGCGAATCAGAGTAAGGTAAGGACATTTTTTGAACACTGATTGTTGATATACTCAGTCAATAATGGCAAATTGTTCATTTTTAACCAAAAAATCTTACATAGTGCAGCTTTAATGTTTGCTTTTCTTTTTATTCGGCTATATATATTTTGGTCAGTTGTAATTTCACTTCAAACCATGTTGATGTGACAAGTTTGTGAAAATTGTAATGTTCTGAACTCTATAAAATATTAAGCAAAACTTTCAGACATTTGAGATCTCGCAGCATTTAATCTAGATTAAGTAAAAAAGGAAAAGAAAAACATCGTAAATTATTAGTAGGCTAAAGTAGGGCTTTGCCAATGTAGCAAAACCCCATTTAGATACCACATGACGACTTCCTTAAAGGATTAGTTCACCCAAAAAATAATTCAGTCATTGTTTACTCACCCTTGTGTTGTTATAACCCTATATGACTTTTTCTTAACACAAAGGGAGAAATTGTGAAAAACATTTGTTCTCAGTGATGTCATATAATGGCAGTTTATGGTGACCACCTCTTCAAGCTTCAAAAGAATGCAAAAGTATAATTCAGAAGTTTAATAAATTATTCCATGATTTTTTTGAAAGTTTTTGGACCGGTGCCAGTTCACAGTGGAAGGAGTTACCCGTGCGATGCCGAAAACAGAAAAAATAAACGATCGATAGAATGTACCGTCGCTCGTCATGGCTGGTTAAGACAAAAACTCTGATTACCATAGAAAAGATATCTTTTGCTGTCAGTTTAGGACACGGTGTGACTATGGCTGCCTGTAGCCTCCTCTTTGTTTCTGTTCCGAATACTCCATTCAAAAAAATAAGGCTGGGCATAGAAATGCATCAATTCTTCGACTACAGACTCTTCAGACATGTTTAGTAAGTTCTGTTCTCTGTTTTTTTGTGCAGCTGTGTTGTGTTCTGTTGTCACTATCACTGTGAAGGACCTGTTTTTAGATAAACAAAACAAGTTTTCACTTGAACACCCCAATGTCATCAACAGTCAGTGAAAATTTTCACTAAATAATACAGCAGATTTCGGTTTGTTTCTCACCAAACCTTATTGTGTGATTTCATAGCAATCATGAGTCTCATGGAATAATTTATTAGACTTCTGAATTATATTTTTGTGTCTTTTGGAAGATTGAAGAGGTGGTCACCATAAACTGTCATTATATGACATCACTGAGCACAACATTTTTCACAATTTCTCCCTTTGTGTTAAAAAAGATAAAAGAAAAAAGAAAACAAAGAAAAAAGAAAGTCATATGGGGTTATAACAAAATTGGGATGAGTAAACAATGACTGAATTTTCATTTTTGGGTGAACTAATCCTTTAACAATGTTAAATGAATGGTTCATAACTGTGAAGGTGAAGGTGACCGTGAGCATGTGACTTGGTTTTGTATCCTTATAAGCTATAGTGTATTGTGTATATGTATGTGTGTGCGTCAAGCACCCTCCCATCCACCTCTTCTGTGACACCCGAGAGATTACACGAGGAGGCACAGCAGGGCCGCAAGGTCGAGCAGGATGACTTTGAGGTGGATCTCATGCCGGCACAAGCCCCGCGAGCCCCTCAATCTCCATCTACCGAGCTTCGGCCCTCTGTAGGAGCGCGCCACCTCGTCACATTCGACGGTTCTGATGCTGGGGATGATAATATTTCTCTCGCTGCATCTGGCGAGTGGTCAGTGGTGACGATGTGGTGCTCACATAGTGCTCAATCTCCATGTGCTGAGCTTCGGCCCTCTGTAGGAGCGCACTGCCTGTAGGAGCGCACCACCTCGTCACGTTCAACGGTTCAGACACTGGGAATGATGATGTTATGTCTCTAGCTGCATCTGGTGAGTGGTCAGTGGATGGCGCTGCCACCACTTCCCCCAGCAAGGGCGAGGAGCATGCACGCACCACTGAAAAGGAGATGCTTCACGTCCTTTCAAGGGCAGTCGAAGAGCTCGGTCTCGAGTAATTTCCGGAGAAACCTGAAAAATCTCACCTTGATGAATGGTTCATGCAGTCCAGACGCCGTGAAGTGACTGCATTCCACAGATCTGCCCCACTCTTCCCAGATGTTCAAAACGAACTGAAAAAATCCTGGCGCGAGCCCTATTCAGCTCACTCGCACAGCAATTCCACTCTTCTCAATAAATTAGACCACGGGGAAGACAAAGTTGCTGTCCCGCTGCATGAATGCATGGCAAGTCCTCTGCGTGTCAGAGCTGGTGTTTAAAACGATCGAGCACAATCTGTGGTCCGACCACAGGATGTGCCGGTGTTGCGTGCACAGACTGCGACACACACAGCGGGATTTACAGCCGTTATTATCTCGTTCTGGAGAAGGACGGCGGGCATCAGCCCATTCTAGTTCTGAGTCGCTTGTATCGCACGCTCACAACGCACCTATACAAAATGTTAACTCAGAAACAGATCTTATCACACATCCGTCCGGACTGATTTAAAAAGAAAACACAAGGCATAGTTTGGCATCCCCAGTCAGAGCTGTGAAGCCTACACGTGTGGCCTTTGAATGGAGCACAGCGGACAAGCCAGAATTGGCTCAGTCGATTATGGACACCATATTACAGGCTAGAGCGCCGTCCACAAGACGCCTTTTCGCACTGAAATAGAATGTGTTCACTAATTGGTGCTTTTCACATGGCAAAGAACCAGTGAACTGCCCCATACCTGTAATTCGTACATTTCTTAAGAGTGATCAGAAGCAGGGCTCACTCCGTCTATGCTCAAAGTTTATGTGGCAATTATATCTGTATCTACAGCCCCGACTTGGTACCTAACTTTCCTAAAAGTGCTCGCGGGGCCTCCCTTTGAGCCTCTGGACTATGTTGAATTGCGTGTGCTTTCTCTTAAGACTGCATCACTGCTGGTTTTGGCCTCAGTAATACAGGCTGGTGATTTGCAAGCACTCTCAGTTGACAATTCATGTCTGGAGTTTGGTCCGGGCCTTACAAAACCACTGTCAAACTCAGAAAAGTTTATGTGCCTAAGGTTATAACCACACCCTTTGGCCTTTTTCCCTCCTCCATTTAATTTGAATGAGGGAAATTGCTAGCGCTATACACATAAATTATGTTGAGCGCACATGCTAGTTCAGAATGTCTGACCAACTCTTTGTGTGCTATGGAGGACGCACGAAAGGAATGTCCGTCTCCAAGAAAAGACTTTCTCACTGGATCGTTGATACGGTCACCCTGGCTAATGAGTTGCTGTGTGCGAATTGCCCAGTTGGTGTTAAAGTACACTCAACTAGAGGCGTGGCCTATTCATGGGCATGGGGGAACAGTGTGTCCTTACAAGACCTATGTTTTGCAGCAGGATGGTCTTCTCAAAACACATTCGCAAGGTTTTACAACCTAGACATAACGTCTCTCTCAAAACAAGTCCTCTCTGTCTAGAGTGCTTGCTATTTTATTGGCCAAATACATACTTATGCCTCTCTTTTTAAGTACGGGCTCCCTGTCACTTTACACAATCGCCTGCATTCAGACTGTTGTGCTCTCAAAGTTACAGACACTTCATTATAAATAAACTTCCTTTCCGACTGGGTTCATGAAGGGGTTATTCCATACTACATATGACTATAGTTCATATATATATTCTGAGTGTTCCCCTCCTGGTTGACCATGAGGGTCATTCACATGCGGCATACTCATGTCGGTCGCCATCCCGTGAGACTGCGTCGTCATGTTTCCTCTCTGGGAAGGTTATGTCATGTAGTGCGGCATGATAGGATTCTGTTCCCGATATGCATTAGCAAAACGCAATGTGAAGTGTACTGAGTCGTAAGGGAACGTCTTGGTTACGTACCTAACCTTGGTTCCTTGAGATGAAGGGAACGAGACATTATGAATGCTGGCCGTACTAAAAGACTCAGAGTTCTTTGAGGTGCGAGTGATGTGCTCTTTGTTCCTCAGAAAATTCTGAGGAATAGTGTTTGCACACCTGCTTTTATAGCGGACAGCTCTGCGCCTAAAAGGGCAGGGCTCAACCACCATAGACAATATTTAGATGATAGAATACTATCATTATTGTAGAGAGGTTTCAACTAGATTGTGTAGAAGGACACTCCCAAATGCATTAGCAGAACGCAATGTCTGCTTCTCTTCGTCTCAGGGAACCGAGGTTACGTACATAATAGAGACGTTCTCTGTAGTCATTCAAATAAACATGCTGCACCTGTGAGATGCAGATTCCCTGAGCACGCACTCGAGTGCCTGTGCTTGCGCTGCTGTTGTCCAGCACGCATTTGGCTGAACAAATGTATTTCACATAAGGCTGACATTTACGTGGATTTATAATATATATCTCAAAATAAATAAATAAATTGGTTTAGAGCTCAGGCCCTTTGGGTTTAGAGGCCCCAGGGCAATGGCCCAATCGGCCTGGTGGTTAATCCATCCTTTACAGTATTTGCTCGATGAAAAATACAAATCATTGAAAAATTACTTTGGCATGGGTCATGTGTCTGACTGCGGGAGAGGGAGAGCGATAAGGCTCATCACCTGGGTTGTGATTACTGTAACACCTGCCGGTCCTCTGCTTGTGCCTGGAGCAGGACTTGGAAACGCTGTTGCTGCTCCAGGCGTAAATCCATCAGGGCTCGATGCTGGTTTTCCTGGATGCTGGCGAGGGACTTGACAACTTCGCCCAGTGGTGAAGACTCCTTGACTGCGAAATCCTCCAAAGCCGTGTTTTTGGCACCACTATGATATGTTTAGGTTTGTGGGCAATGGAGGAGTCAGGAGGCAACGAACTGTCAGCGTGATTGATTTATTACTCTTCAGCGTCACACAAAACTTTAACAAAAAGGGCACTTAGTGGCCAAATATACACACAAACAAGTCTTCGATAATCTGGCGGGCACATGCAGTCACAACTCTCTCTGTTGTCTCTCTCTCTCTCTCTGAGGCTCCCTTAGTGTGGGAGAGAGAGACAACAGAGAGAGTTGTGACTCCTTATCAGGCCTCCCTCCGCCATCACTGTAATGAGAGACAGGTGTTAGAGTAATCACAGCCGAGGTGATGAGCCTTACTGCTCTCTCATTCTCCCGCAGACAGACACATGACCCCCCCCCCCCCCCCTCCCCATGCCACAATTACAAATAATTTAAATGCTTTTTACTCTCTCAGAATATTAGATCGTTAAAACATGCAATAGATCCTGAAAGAATAAATAATAATATCGTACTTATTTTCTGTATAATTCCATCTAAACCTTATTATTGCATCACAATACCATGAGCAGACATGCTTGTAGTTCACGGATGCTGTAATCACGACACCATCGCATCTGTCATTATTGGATGACCCGAACAGTATGGGGCGGAGATTAACAGGCTTTTTAAAAGTATTCTTCGATTGGTTTGAGCTTTGGCCAACACTGAACTGGATGATCGAAACCACCATCAAGCCTCTTCGTGTTTGACTGAGCTGTCCCACCGGATACAAACAACCTTTATCTGCAGAAATTTGCTGATTTAAACCAGTCTATGTTCTCTTATTCTTGAACTCCAGAAGGTAAATTTGATTTTTAGTTGAGTGATTTTTAGTAGAGTGAACCTTGTTTACCAAAAGTAAACTGAATTGTTATTCAATCTTTACAGATTATACCATTGCACAGCACTATTTTCTCAAGTGCAGTTTTTAGTTCATGGTAATTTTATAGCAATACAATAATCATTCATTTATATATATATTGTCAAACCATAAACTGACCATTGTCAAATGTAATATTTTTGTCATACATTTTTTGTGCCTTTTGTGTTTTCAAACAAGTTTTCTAAACCTATATTTTACAGATTATATTGTCAAAAATTGCTTGTATTTGCATTATGTTTCCTTCAAAGTTGAGAAGGAACTATGATGTGAAATGCTGAAGGAGAGCAAAGCCATTGTGTATGTTTTTATTATTATTAATATTATAATTATTATTGGTTCATTATTAACATTCAACACCTAGAATTCTCTTGCATTTTCTATATTCATGTTCTAGGAGTAGCCATGTGTATAAACATCCATACTGACCTCAAGGGTTCAGTACTCGGAAATGGACAGTCACAGAATAACAGACAACACTATTGATCACTTTATGGCCAAACTGAAAATCATGTGTATTTATGTAATGTGCAGTACTGTATTTCCATCTGCCTATGCTTTGTGTTTTAATTCCACCTAACCACTATAATCAATCATAGAATTTTTATATAGTTTAATCTTAACACATGATAAAAAATAAATATTTTCATAAAGACATTCCATGTAATTATTAAACAAGAATCATACATTATTTTACATTATATTTAAAGGTGCATTAAATCTAATTTCTACATGTGTTTGTAGAGAATACTTTCAAGATGTAAAGCCATGCCAAGTGTTACATCACTCATGTTATTAATGCCATCCAAAAGAGAAACGGCCTTACATGCATAGAAAATTGGTTTTGTTTTGATCTTGATTGTTAATCTCTAACTTTCATAGTTCATAAATTAGTTTTTATATAAAAAAATAAAAATAAAATAAAAATCAATGGGACTGATTTTGTGATCTCACACTGAACTTCTTGTTCTGTTTTCTCATCATGCAGATTAATTCCTTCAAAGCTTATTTTTTCTGTATACATGTCATTTCCACAGCCCTGCTTTTTTGCCCATGAGGTCCAGTGAATCCACGAAAGATGAGCGATCCTCTTAGACCCTGCCAAAATATTGTTGCATTGAAGCAGCCCGCTCATCGCACGCTCTCTTCATTAGAAATATAGATTTTTATTTGTGTATTGGTCCATGTGAGCGGTCAAATGTGTTTCTCCAACTCGTCCTCCAAAAACTAAAACTGTTTTCCAAAGCAGACAAGGCTCAGCCTCCTAATGTGGAAGTTATGGGAAGTGTGAGAGCCCATCGGTACAGCATAGTTTCCTCAGAGGAAGGCGGTATGAAGCTATCCCCCATCGCCATGCAAAATGGCTACGGCAATGGAAATGTGGCCGGCAAAGTGCACACGCCATATCAAATACAAAGCCGCTTTGTCAACAAGGATGGACACTGCAATGTGCAGTTCATCAACATGAGTGAGAAAGGTCAGCGCTACCTGGCTGACATCTTCACAACGTGTGTTGACATTCGCTGGCGTTGGATGGTGATCATCTTCTGCCTCTCCTTCCTATTGTCCTGGCTTCTTTTTGGATTTATATTCTGGCTTGTTGCACTTTTTTCTGGGGACTTGGAGAATCAGGAACAGATATGTATTTCGAATGTCGACAGCTTCACGGCAGCCTTCCTGTTTTCCGTTGAAACACAAACGACTATTGGCTACGGTTACCGCTATGTGACGGAGGACTGCCCCATTGCTGTCTTCATGGTGGTGTTCCAAAGCATTGTAGGATGCATCATTGATGCCTTCATCATTGGTGCAGTCATGGCTAAGATGGCCAAGCCCAAGAAACGAAACGAAACCCTTGTGTTCAGTCACTATGCCACAATTGCCATGAGGGACGGTAAACTGTGCTTGATGTGGAGGGTCGGAAACCTACGGAAGAGCCACCTGGTGGAGGCTCACGTTCGAGCCCAGCTTCTCAAATCTCGCACCACAGTTGAAGGCGAATTCATTCCACTGGATCAGATAGACATTGACGTTGGATTTGACACTGGTATTGACCGTATATTTTTAGTGTCCCCCATTACCATTGTCCATGAGATTGACGAGGATAGTCCATTCTATGACACGAGCAAACAGGAACTGGAAAGTTCTGAGCTGGAAATAGTTGTCATTTTAGAGGGCATGGTGGAAGCTACGGCCATGACCACTCAGTGTCGCAGCTCTTACGTGGCGAGTGAAATCTTGTGGGGCCATCGGTTTGAGCCGGTCCTTTTTGAGGAGAAAAATCACTACAAAGTGGACTACTCACAGTTTGAGAACACCTATGAGGTTCCTAGCACTCCACAATGTAGTGCCAGAGATTTGGCCGAAAAGAAGTACAATTCATCTACTTCAAACTCTTTTTGTTATGAGAATGAAGTAGCCTTCATGGATAAAGAGGAAACCGAGGATGATGATGAAGAAGAGGAAGACGAAGTTAGGAAAAGTAGAAGAGAGAGTGTGGCCTTGGAGGGATCCAATGTTGATGTGGTCACGAACACGGTTTCCAGTCAGGATACTTTACCTCTACAACTAAGACTGCAACTCGGAGAACCTGAAATATGACAGACAGATATGGAGTATGGATTTTTAAAAGGGTGATGAAGACTTTGGTCTACAGCTCATATAAAATGGAACAGTCTGGGAGAATGCTGTCTTGTTCTATACAGCAAAGCATTGACATTGGTTTTTAAAGGAACCAAGTCACAAATGGTTTGAAATCCTTGGTACAGGATAATGAAATAGCCTGTTAATGAGCTGGTCTCTTAACAACTTTGTATTTCATTCTCCTCTTTCTATATATACAGTACTGTACAACAGTTACCCAAGAAGGTATATCTATGTATATGGGTACTGACATTGAATAATATTAGAATAGGCCAAAAACATTAACACAATATACGTAACACAAATTCATTTTGTCTTCCAATTATTTCATATTGATATCTTGTTAGATGTTTAGAGGAACATTTATTACATATTATTCTAGACAGGCCATCCAGATAAATAGCTTCAAACACATATTTGAACATATATATGTATATAACTAACTTGTGTTGGTTATTATGTGTTACAATATCAGTATTAAAGTTTAGCCATACTTTTTTTTTAATGAAAGTAACTGCTAATCTAGGGCACTTAATGTTTTATGTAGTAAACAAAAACCTACTCAGTCCATGTAATGCATCTGTGATATGAGCTCCTGGGTTTGTCAAAATACACTCAACATCTCAGGGTTAGGATAAAACCTGAAATTCATACAGCATGTAAATTCAAAGAGTTGTAAATATATACAGTACACTACAGAAAATCTTTGATAAATATGTAAAGAGTCTCATGCTCAAGGCAATATATGCTTTTAATGTGCAATATACAGTAGCTCCAGACTAAAGAAATGAATGTGATGTGAGTTTTCTGCTGCTATTTAGGAAAATATTATACTATATTAAATTGAAAAAAGTACAAAAAGAGAATTTCAATGTATTTTGTTTTGCATGACATCAATGTGTTACAAAGCAATAATGACTTGAAATGCTGGCAGGTTTCAAAACCAACAGTAGAGTACTACAGCAGTGCTACAGTAGAGCACTAATATCTAATCTGGGGTTCTCTTAAATAAGACTGTGACAGTAGCTGTCAAAACCATTTCTTATCTTTGTAAATTCTATCTGTAAAAAGAAAACCCTAAAAACTGTATTTTATAAATTGTGTGCACAAGATTAGCATCCCATGCAAATACCTCTATTAATGGTTTGATTTATGTAATTATACAAATTATATATATATATACACACAGTACTGTGCAAATGTTTTAGGCACTTAAGATGTTTCACAAAAGCATTTGTCTTAAGATGGTTATTTATATCTTCAGCTTTAGTGCGTCAATAGGAAAAATACATTTTAGACTCCCAAACATTACTTTTGCAAATAGAAAAGATTAGAGTAGAAGAACAGGGCACTCTGCAACAGATGGCATGGTCCCCACAAAACCCCCACTGAACATCGTATCAGTCTGAGATTACATAAAGAGACAGAAGCAATTGAGACAGACTAAATAGATAGAAGAACTGTGGTGAATTCTCCAAGAAACTTAGTACATCCTATCTGCCAACAACCAAGAAAAACTGTGTCCAGGTGTACCTATGAGAATTGGGGCTGTTTTGAAGGCAAAGGTGGTCACACCGAATATTGATTTAGCTTTTTTATGTTTACTGGACTTGTATGACATTAAGTGATAAATGAAAACTATTTATGGCATTATTTTTGAAGACATCGTCACCATGCAACATTTTTCACAAGTGCCTAAAACTTTTGCACAGTACTGTATATATATATATATATATATATATATATATATATATATATATAGGTTTTTATTTTTATTTTATGAAAGTAACCATCTGTCACAATAAAAATGATAAATAATTGAATATATATGTGGTGTGATTTAAAATTTGTTTTGTCAGTCTTATTGGATTTGAATTCAAGATTAGCTCGGTCCATGTTCTACATTTCGACATATATAATAACTCTATTTCTTTTTCCTCCTAATATTTTAGATTCACCAACCTTTTGTTACATCATAAACATTTTTGTAATATATATTGGACCTACGGGATACTTTCTACAGTATATTTCATTGAGATGATAACAATTGATCGCAAAACTAATTATATGGGGTATTTGACATATTATGCATACTTCAATAGATACAGATCATTCATTAATTTTAAACAAAATATTGTTGTCATTAAGATAATTCAGACAAAGACTGGCTGGCTTGACTCTGATTTAAATCCATGACCCTATGTGTAAACAGAGAATTGATTTGAGAGGAGCATTTGATTTTGTTCTGTCTGATTTCTCCCTGAGGAATTTTTCCACATTATTCAGCGACATCCCCTCTTTACTAGGAATATGTGTGCATAAAAGAAATTCCACAAGTTATTGTACATACAGTAAACATACATAACATCAGAGCAGATTAAAGTTCACCCAAAAATGAAAAGTCTCTCATCATTTACTCACCCTCATGCCATCCCAGATGTGTATGACTTTCTTTCTTCTGCTGAACACAAACAAAGATTTTTAAAAGAATATTTCAGCTCTGCAAATCCATTTAATGCAAGTAATTGGTGACCAGAACTTTGAAGCTCCAAAAAGAACATAAAGGCAGCATGAAAGTCATCCATACGACTCCAGGTTAAATCCATGTTTTCAAAAGCGATATGATAGGTGTGGGTGAGAAACAGATCAATATTTAAGTTCTTTTTACTATAAATCTACACTTTGACCAGCCCTCCTATGCGTATTCATGAGAGGACCGATAAAATATGCATTTTTCCTGCATATCGCTACCTACTGGGCAAGGAGGAGAAAGAAATAAAAGGGAGGGACATAAGGAAAATAATAAATAAATCATATTTGCACAAAAACCCAGTAGGTGGCGATATACACAAAGAATGCAAATCACGTAAAAACATAAGAAGAACACCTCTCATGAATGCACATAGGAGGGCTGTTTGAAAGTAGATTTATATTAAAAAAAGACCTAAATATTGACAACAATATGTGAAATATTCTCACCCACATCTATTATATCACTTCTTAAGACATGGATTTAACCACTGGAGTTTTATGGATTAATTTTATGCTGCCTTTATGTGCTTTTTGAGCTTCAAAGTTTTGGTCACCATTCATTTGCATTGTGTGGACCTACAGAGCTGAGATATTCTTATAAAACTGTTGTGTAAATGATTAGAGAATTTACATTTTTGGGTGATCTATCCCTAAGCACATTTAAAAAATGCAAGCCATAAATTCATCATAAAAAAATGAGGTAATCTAAGAAAAATTCCCAGACCAGTAATCTCAAGCTTATTGGTGATTGAATACTGTCTGTCTTCTCTGGTATTCTATTTTTATGTACAAATAATCACAGTAGCCACCGTCTGAGAGTAAAGTCACCCTCAACTTTAAAACAAGAGTTCAAAGCCTCTATAATCCCAGCTAAAAGGACAAAACACAAGAGGTGAAATGAACCAGCTGTTGCAGTTAAAGTGATTAGAGCTGCCATGGCAGTTCAGGTGTGCTCTCTGCAGTTTTTAGATTTAATCTCTAATATAATTTTTTATTTATGAAGTCTGTTTGAAAGAGTGGGATTATCCCTCTTCCATGTTCTGCAGTGAAAACAGTGACGCACAGTTTAACAGCACTGGATATATTTCCAGTGAAGCAGATATAACAGGTTTCAGTTACCCAAAGTTTGTGTCAATATATTTCTCACCCTTAAATTTGAGTCAGTAATATATTTGATCTTGGTGGGTGTGGGTGGCATGTTGTAGTGGATATATGTCTTTATACAACCTTGCATTCTCATTGGCAGGACTAAATTCACATGCACCTCCCGAAAGTTTGTTCAGAACTCCATTCGGTTTTAACAACGTGACAGTCTGCACATGGACATTACCAGGGAGTTTACCTCGCCATTATCACTTTGTACTTGCTCAATGGGGGCATGACCCCATGTAAAGCTGCTTTGTGAAAAGTATAATTGTTTACAGTGATGTTCTAATAAAGAAGAATTCAATCTGAGGTGAAGTTACATTCTTGCATGGTCTATGTAGTTCTATGGCATACATACAGTACATAAACTCACATATGTATCATAAAGAGTAAGTTATATCCAATAACTGTACATCATAATAGCCATGTTTATATTACAGAGACTGCAATATTTCCTCTGTTGATGTGTCTATTGTCTGACACTTTCGGAGCGATGGGTATTGATTGATAACACGTCCCCTCCAACGCTGATTACATAAAGCAGTTTCCAATAATGACCTTGAGAGACACTGGGCCATTGCTGTTGACTACCATACCACTACTATTTCTGAAGTAAATATGTTTAGGCCTACTGTGGACAGTATGCAATTTTTTTTTCATGGCTAGAATACCTGTGACCTACTACATAAGCCAAAATGTGCAGTATACAGGGGGACACTGTGCAGAATATTGCATTTGAAAAAGTAGATTTAGTAGTACTTAATTAAACTTAATATGTTGCTTCAAAAAAAGTTAAGACAGGGAATCATTTACAGAAGGGGTTTTCAAAACAAATTTCTCAGCTTTAGAACAATGAAAAATAATTATTTAATTGATCTAATATGTTATCTTTATAAAATTATACTTACTGTTTTTCTTACACAGTAAAATTGGGTCTTTATGCATGGAAATATACAGCTACCTTACATTTTAATAAAGGCGGTCACTCGCAAGGGTATATTTGGGGGTCCTCCTTGGCATCGAAAAGTTTGAAAACCCTTGACTTGCAGTATGAGCTAGTTCATTTAGCTACATGAAGCGTCCAAACAATCGATTCACTAAAATGAACTGGACTTCCTAATGTTATCAGTGAATCATTTATTTTAACCAGTTCATTTACACAAATTATCTGAACGAACCCATTCACTTAAATAATATGGATATCCCAATGGTACACGAGACAGTTTGCGTGAGCACGTTTGATTACTCCCTCGGTTGTATTGCTGTGTCTGAAATACAATGTGACAAACAATGATAATCGTTTGGATAAAGTAGGTTGTTAAAATAAGAGCTACTGTCATCAAACTGAAAACTGCAGTGAAACAAATTGCAGTGCTGCTTTTAGTTAAATACTCACCAACACTGGATGTCTCCATATTGACCACAGCAGTAGTAAGCCTAATTGCTTCTGCTCTTCACTATTTGAGTTTTGACCAAAACTTTGAAACACCAAAAAGCACATTAAGGCAGCACAGAAGTAATCCATACAACTCCAGTGGTTTGATCCATGTCTTCTGAAGCCATTTAATTGATTTTGGGTGAGAACCAACCAAAATGTAACCCCTTTTCATTGTACATCTTGCCATAGCAGTCTCCTTGGTGATCATGGTTTTAAGCTCGATTACACTTCCTACACTTCCTCGCATACGCAGAGTGCTAGTAGGAGCTTGGAAGTGTAATCAAGCTTGAAATCATAATCACCCAAGAGACTGCAGATGTCAAGATTTATAGTGAAAAAGGAGTTACATTTCGGTCTGTTTTCACCCAAAACCAATTGGATTGCTTCAAAAGGCATGATTTAACCACTGGAGTCAAATGGATTACTTTTATGCTGGCTTTTTGGAGCTTCAACATTTTGGTTACCATTCACTTGGATTGTATGGACCTACAGAGCTGAGATATTCTTATAAAAATCTTAGTTTGTGTTCAGCAGAAGAAAGACAGTCAAACACATCTGGGATGGCATGAGGGTGAATAAATGATGAGAGAATTTTTACACTTCCAGAAACAAAATCTTTAAACTTGCATAAAACAGCAAACTAACAGTCAGAGCCACAATATAGTTTGTTTTTCAACACAACATAATCTCAAATATAATAATTCAATAAGCTGTTTTGTCTATTTTCTCTAAAACAATCTTGGCAAACCTCTTGCTAAAATAGTACCAATGCTTAAAAATTCTGGGTAATAAATAGACACAGTAATTTGTGTGTTCAGGAAATAAAATTTTAATGAAACTTAACACTAATTGGGATATAACATAACTGTGTAAATGAACTCAGAATATATTACATTGAAAACTAAGACATTGTATTAATGTATTCATCTTTAATCATCAAAGAACAATTAGATAAAAAACCAAACACGTTTGTGATTTGTTTTAAAGTAATCAAAGCATGCTCACTGTTACCTTTACAGGATGGCAATTGGAAATGATTTATAGCATTATAAAAATTGTCTATAATGGCTTCAGTGAATGTAATTGTCAATTTAGGCAGAACTTTCATGCACCATGGTAAAGACATGTTACTGAAGAAACAGTAAGAACATCAACAATAAAATTCAGTGCTAAGCGAAACCTTTTTGATTTCCAAAAAGACTATATAAAGAGTGTTTCAGTGTACAACTTGACTTGAAGTAGGGCATCAGAAATCATCAGTAGTGAAACTAGACCTTTATTTTTTCGCTACTATGAGACTGTGGTAGAGAGGCTTGACAATAATATGCAGGTAGAGTGAGCTGTCAATGAGGTATTCTGATGCTCTACGCTGCAGGTCCGCTTCCAACAGGAAGTCGCCCACTTCTTCTGTGTTCTGGTGGAAGTTGTAGACATGACGGACAACCACTTTCCCCTGCTTCCGTGCTGCTACAATAACCGTTTTTTGAAAGCTGACACCAGCAAAGTCTGGACTTGAGGTCGCAGGTGTGACAATGATTCTTGGACGGCCTCCATCGGTACGAGTAGGCTGCATGGATCCATGCTCGGGAAATGCGGATCGCACACTGAGTGGAAGCCAACGTGGAGAGAAGAGGGCGTTCCACGTCACACGTTTGCTCGCATCGTGGCCACTAGGTCCAAGCTGAGTCTGAAAACTGAAGCTGCGGTCATCTCGTGTAGGGTTGTTGATCACCCAAGGTGAACCCCAAGCTGGTGATAGGTAGTTACGTGGCATAAAGAGGCTGCAGTTAACGTCGAAGTACTTTGCAAGCTGCACAGGTGAGGCTGCATGGAACTGGAAGGCGAGGAAGAGTAGATCACGTACCGACTCGTAATATTTCAGCATCAGTGCTGACTTCTTCTGCAGATGAAACAGATGTTGTGGAGATATCATCGCGTAACGTATTGCTTTAAGTGCGTTCTCAGCTGTTGCATTAGACGGCTGGTTCTGATTTATCCAAGCTTCCAGAGCTTCGTACAGCTCAAGTTCACTCTGTAGAACAAGGTCTGAACGCTGCAGCAAAGAGAGCAGGAGTTCTTCACCAACGGAACTCCATTCTGCACTCTGCAGAACCGATGAAAGGTTCCAAGAAAGGTACTGCAAGCAATTATTCTGCAGGGTTACATCTCCGATCTGCATGGAATATTGGTACCAGCCAACCACATGACCTGTAGGGGAATCGCTGGACAGGTGCTGGGTCATATATTGGGTAAGGCCCTGCTGAAGGTCCCATACGTGGTACTTGCTGGCGAGTTTGTGTAGAGGAATGGCCTGGCTCAGACGTACTGTGATGTCACCACAGTATAAGTACCTGAATAGAGAAAGAGCTCAGGCCACATATGTAGAATTAAACATGTGTAACACAACTGAACACTGGCCAAAATGGTTTCTTTCTCTATTTTTCGTTATTTAATTTATTTAACATAATATGAGGCCAAGTTCTACGTTGAAACCTGGAAATTTTGGTTGATGTACCATCATTGCACCTTTGAGCAAAACACTTAACCGCATTAAATGGGCAATGAGTGAAATCATTGCGTACACTAGAGGTGAAATCTTCATTCATTTAAAATTAGGGATGCACCGATATGAACATTTTTGTCTGATACTGATTTTTTTACCACTTACCTTATTTTGTCATCAGATTTTAATGTGGAATTATGCTTTTAAAATGTACAAAGAGGTACAAAAGCTTTTTTACTGTTGTAACAATAAATAGTTTCCATCGAACATGGATTGGATCTGTTGAACACATGACTGGCAAAAAATTTCAAGAGAGCCACAATGATAAATACATTTTAAAAACACAAAAAATAACTAAACATGATAACATGGTGATTGATGTGAAAAATGTTGTATTACAGTGGAATAATAGATAATGGATGATGCCATCCAGACTGCTAGAGGGCGCCGCATGCTCAAACAGCACTGAATGAAGCTCTGAATGCAGACTATATTTTAAATCGAACAAGGCCATTTTCATGCTTATAACAGATATGCAGGTGGTTTTAAGTTGGTCAGTAATTGGTCGATAAATATCGGCAGCCGATACATCGGTGCATCCCTATTTAAAATAAATATTTTGTTCTTGTCCTTGAAAGTAAAACTCAGCTGAGAAGGTGCATGTATATTTACATTTGTGCACTTAGCAGACACTTTTTTCCAAGGTGAATTAGAATGCATTCAAGGTACATATTTTATACGTTTGTGCATTCCCACTGGAATGAAACCCATGACATTGGCATTGCAAGTGTCATGGGTTTGAGCTCCAACAATATGAGAACAGTCAAAGAGTGATAAACTACATTACTGTCATCTAAAAGGCAATATAAAAAAAGACAATCATAAGATGTTTTCCTGAAACCCACTTAGTTCCTGGGCTGCAAACTGAAAGGTTGTAGGTTCACATCCACTAAAGGGTAATATCAGAGATTATTTAGCAGATATGGACCACTTCTATTAAAATGAATGGGAGAAATTGGAATGCTCAACCAAGGAGCTCTGAGCGCCCAACGGTCAACGGATGTAGAAAGGAAGTCCCGACTTACAGTTAAAAGAGCCAATCACCTTTTAGATACAGACATCACCTGTCAATCAACTCTAGAGCATGCATGCACATTAGCTTTACAAGCCAGGAAAATTGCATTATTTAGCATAATATGAGGATAAGATATTTATGATTCCAGTATTGTCTGATTTTATTGCTGATTTGAAATATGTCCTTTGATCGCAATCTTGACCAACCGTTTTTGAGATTTCTGTCTTTCTCCATTCAAGTAGATAGAAGCTGCACTGGCATGACTGGAAATAGCCTCTCGAGAGCATTCCAAAGATGGCCGCCAGTGGACTGACTTTCTAGAAAGACTTTGGTAATATACAGTATAAGCAATCACCATTGAGCAAGACACTGGGATGCTCCATGGGGACTGTTTTTGCAAAGTGTACTGACAGTCACTTTGGATAAAAGTGTTTGTTAAATGACCAATTAGTAATTTTAAGTTGGATCACTCACCTAATGAACTTATCGAAGACAGCTGCACAGTCAGCAGGCTCTCTGAGGACCATTGTACTGGAGTTACGGGTCTGTAGCAGCTCATCAAACATGTCGCTCTGTAGCGTCAACACCAGTGAGTGGACCTGAATCACTTTCACCTCGTCTGTGTTGAGAGTCTGAACACGTAAGATCACATCGCTGGCATTTCCCTGGGTTAGGAGAGCCTCCATACGCTGCACCAGAGCCATTGAATGATTCAGGGTTGCAGCACTGCTCTCCAAAACAGTCTCCTGCTTCAGTGCACCTGCAGTAATGGGACATTAGAGACAAGACTGTGTTCAGAAAGAGGGGAACTGAAGCAGCTATGTTAAGCTATGTCACACTATTTGACAAGAGTAGCAAAAATAGTTTGAATTATTCAAAAATATGTATTGGTATTAAGATTTTTTTAAATGTTCATTCATTTGTATTGCATATTTTGAGTTGAATCTTTCTGAATATTGTGTCTTTGTGAATATAATGTCTTGACAGATTCATAATCGTAGCAATTTAAAGGGATAGCTCACCCACGATTAAAATTCTGTCATCATTTACTCACCCTCATAATGTTTCAATCCAAACCTAAATGACTTTCTTTTGTGGAATACAATAGGACAGGGGTTCTCAAAGGGGGCGATCAAAGGATGCTAGGGGGCGCTGAGAGCAAATTAATAGAGAGGGGGACGTTAGGTTACAAATGGGGGGCGTTTATCAGTCATAATAATACAATCTATAGTCAAGTTCCTCTTTGCATTAAAAGATTTGCTAGACTTGGAGTAAATCAGTTGGTTCGCTGGGGTAAGGGAATGAAGTAGGGGGC
This sequence comes from Myxocyprinus asiaticus, assembly GCF_019703515.2. Lineage (NCBI taxonomy): Eukaryota > Metazoa > Chordata > Actinopteri > Cypriniformes > Catostomidae > Myxocyprinus > Myxocyprinus asiaticus. The sequence goes on along the minus strand of NC_059357.1, from coordinate 6,013,853 downwards.
GTTCATCAAAAAAAGGTTGAGAACCACTGGAATATATGAGATGTTAGGCAAAATACAGTACAAGTGAATGGTGATAATCTAACTGTCTATATGTTTTGCATAAAATGAGATGTCACATTTCATTGTTAATAGAACATGTTAATATTTTTTAACAGTGGACTTCTAAGTCACATATTGCATGACCACATATTGCATTCTACTTTTAAAAAAATTATGCCACTATAGCAGAACATATATATAAAATATCTAAATTTCACAGCTTTGCTCTGATCAAATTCATCGAGGCTTTTTAGAGCAAAATGTTATTTTTTTTACTTCCTATAAAAACCAATCTACGACTTTTATAATGTATGCTACTGTGTAGTACAATCAACATACTGTCCCTAGATTAAAACAGAGAAAATGCAGCTTGTAGCATAACATGCAAAAACAGAACTAAATGGTATCAACAGTGCTTCAACACAATTCCAGCAACAATTACAAAACACACAAATCCGTAATCTTACCTCCTTCCACTGATACCATTTGTACACAAAGAACAACACAAAGGTTTGCCACATAGATCATGGCAGGAACGCTCCCTCCAAATGAGTTCACCATGTTTTGTTCTGTATTAATTCCTTCCTTCTTTTTTGGTTGCTTTTAACACTCCAATATACTCTATATCTCTCTGTTTGTGCTGCCCAGTCTCCCTGTCCCACACTCTTTATGTAGGACGCTGGCATATCACTGAGCATCTCTCAGCCTCATGGGGCTCATTGATTGGTGGAATCCGGCTGGGCCGTTGCTATGACAACCGCTTTGATTGTGAGTTTCTCCTCTTTTAATGTTACATGACATCGATCTATGGCATGGAGCCAGATATAGGGGCCGTATGTTTGGACTGAAGTGGGCGTCTGGAGTGGGATGCTGTCTACACATGGGGTCTATTGTTGTGATATTCCCATAAATTCAAGAAAAGAATACACTTGAAGATTAACAATACTGCAACAGTTTTACCAAAGAGGGCTTTCTGTTAAGGCTTCCTGGGTGAAAAATCAAACAAACAACAACACTTGTATAACACACTGTGTAAAACGTAAAAGTGTGAACTTTATATTTTAATGCTTTACACCCACAGTTCTTCTAAGCCCACTTGTACCATGACAACAAATTCCTTGAGTAATCTTCATGTTCCAGTTTTAAAAAAGGTTTTTTATTGTTGTGGATGATGCAAATACATTATAGCAATATATAATATTATAAAACTTGTACAGTATCATGTGGAGTTCCTCCAAGCAACTTTGTCTTGCTCATGTTTGTCTCTCTGCTGTTTCTTCATCTCTCTGTACAGCTGTACCACTCGTTCCCTCTCTTCCTCCATCATCCTCTTCCTCGCCATAGAGGGTTTGCTCACTGACACAGGACTGTGACCCAGCAGCGAGTTCAGGAGCAGACCTTTGGGGGCCCCCTGGAGGTGGAATTACATTAAAAATTATGAACAAACAATAAAACGAGATAAACACTCCAAAGAGGAGCAGATGCATGTAAAACAGTTACCTGAGGTTTGACTTTGGCTTTCTTTGGTTTCACACTTAGTGATGGTGGTGCCATTGCGACCTCTCCAAACGGTACCTCATCTTTAAGAGGAAAGCAAATGATGCTCAGGATAAGTTTTGAGATTTGATGAGGATACAGAATTTTACAGAGTAAGCTTAAAAAAAATAAAATAAATGCATACCTTTAAACATCTCTTCTTCTTCACGTTCCTGTTGCTGGTCTAACTTTTTTTTCTTTTGCTGTAGTTTCGATTTACTTAACCTAAGATTAAGCAAATGAGAACTATGACTACATACAGTTAGCTGTTAGTCCTTCAGTTTTTCATGAGTGTTACTGCAGACTGCAGATTTTGTTTGTACAGTTCTGTATCTTCGATGTTGAGAAACAGATCAATATTTAAAAACTTTTTTACATTAAATCTCCATTTTCACTTTCACATACTGATTTAATCTGTTTCTCACCCACACCTATCATATTGCTTCTAAAGACATGGATTTAACCACTGGAGTCTTATGGATTACTTTTATGCTGCCTTTATGTGATGTTTGGAGCTTCAAATTTCTGGCCACCATTCACTTGCATTGTATGAACCTACAGATCTGAGTAGTGTGGATTACTTTTATGTTGCCTAAATGTGACTGTTGGACTGTCAAAGTGCTGGCACCCATTTACTTCCATTTCAAGGACCTGACAGACCTCAGATCTTCTTCTAAAAATCTTTATTTGTGTTCTGCAGAAGAAAGAAAGTCATACACATCTGGGATGGCATTTGAGTAAATGATGAGAGAATTTTCATTTTTGGGTGAACTATCCTTTAAATATCTATTGTGCAGCTTATTTGGGGCAGTATTAAATAAAAACAAAATGTTATGAAATGCAAATTTTTAAAGTATGTTAACTTATGAGCACAACTATTTAAACTTAGTTGTTCTTATTTTTTTTTATTTTTTTTTTGGATTTTCCCATTTTTCTCCCAATTTGGAATGCCCAAATTGGCATGTGCCCAATGTGCTTTTAAGCCCTCGTGGTCGCGTAGTGATTCGCCTCAATCCGGGTGGCGGAGGACAAATCCCAGCTGCACGTCTAAGACCATCAATCCACGCATCTTATCACGTGGCTTGTTGAGCGCATTGCCACGGAGACATAGGCAACGCACTCGTGTGGAGGCTTCACGCCACCCACCGCGGCATCCATGCTCAACTCACCACGCGCCCCACCGAGAACAAACCACATTATAGTGACCACGAGGAGGTTACCCCATGTGACTCTACCCTCCCTAGCAACTGGGCCAATTTGATTGCTTAGTAGACCTGGCTGGAGTCACTCAGTACGCCCTGGGATTTGAACTAGCGAACTCCAAGGGTGGTAGCCAGCGTCTTTTACCACTGAGCTACCCAGACCCCTTAAACTTAGTTTTAACCAATAATAATTCTTCAAAATTTGATTAGGGTTCAGCTCCAAAATATTCTGTACACATTAAAAGTGTTTGATCAAGATGTTGCAAGAATACCAGTGGTCAGAAATTGAGGCAGGTCTCATGTTTTTGTATTAAAAACTATATTTTAAATAAAAACGAAAAGGAAAGCTTGGGGACTAATGCTGCCTTCACGTGCTATCGGAATTATCGTAAATACGAGTTTCCCACTCGGAAGTTGCACGTGAACAACTGGGAAAATCTGAGATAATGTTGATACCCGAGTTTCCGAGATGGGAGGGGTCCTAAACTTTCAACATGGCGGAGAAGAGTACAGTTTCTGTAGTAAATGACAGGTTTTGTTCATTTTTATAAATACAGCTAATTGTTAGCACTTGCCATTTTGGTCATATTTATTTATGTATATCAGCAACAATTCTATGCATGTTGTACATTTTCACACACTGAAAATAGCTTGAATTTGACCAAAATTCCATTATCGTCAGCAAGCTAAATGAGTGATATGTATTATGGTGTCAAAATACAAGTTCCTCAAGAATATATATGAATGAACCTGGCGTCCTCCATGATTCATGTTCTTTCTGACAACAAAGCACGTGAACACGGCGTACTCGTAACTATCACTTCAGAAGTGGGAAGTAGGATAATTCCGATAGCACATGAAGGCAGCATAAAATATACACTATAATTAGTCAAGTTACACCAGCAATGCATGTTGAACTAACCCTTTCTTTTTAATAGATTTCTTTTTTTCTGTCTGTTCCTCCTCTTCTTTTTTCACTTCCAGCTCTGGTTTTCGCTCTATCTGGTTGTTGGTGAGGAATAAAACATGCTCACTCTCTTGTGTCATGCGGCGGAGGTACGCTTTCTCTGACTCCTGTCTCCCTCTGCGGAAGAGTGGAACAGGAATATCTCCTTGTACTCCTTTTGGCAGTTTTGGTGTAGAGGCTGAAATAACAGAAATATATACAGTACTGTGCAAAGGTTTTAGGCACACGTGAAAAATGTTACATAGTAAGGATGTCTTCAAAAATAATGCCATAAATAGTTTTCATTTATCACTTAATGTCATACAAAGTCCAGTAAACAAAAAAAAAAGCTAAATCAATATTTGGTGTGACCACCTTTGCCTTTAAAACAGCATCAATTCTCTTAGGTACACCTGGACACAGTTTTTCTTGGTTGTTGGCAGATAGGATGTTCCAAGCTTCTTGGAGAATTCACCACAGTTCTTCTATCTATTTCGGCTGTCTCAATTGCTTCTGTCTCTTTATGTAATCTCAGACTGACTTGATGTTCAGTGGGGGTTTTGTGGGGGCCATGACATCTGTTGCAGGGCTCCCTGTTCTTCTATTCTAATAATTTCTATTGCAAAAGTTATGTTTGGGAGTCTAACATTTATATTTCCTATTGGCACACTAAAGCTGAAGATATAAATAACCATCTTAAGACAAATGCTTTTGTGAAACATCTTATGTGCCTAAGACTTTGCACAGTACTGTATATAAACATATAGGAGCATACAGCATGATGTCCCCCTCCTTCGTTGCCCTTGCCTTGGGCTACGACCTTGTGCATCAGGAGTTAGTGACTCACAAATAATGTATGCAGACAGAGCCCAGACAATATACGGCTCACGTAATGCATACTGCAACTCACTGTCACCCTGACTCAATCAATCTTATTGATAACATCACCACTATCAGAAATCTTCAAGGCTTGAACGACAACCCCTCCATCTTCATGCTTTTCTTTTTTCATTTATTAACTGATTTTTAAAGACACTTAAAAGGTCTTTAACACAGTCACCAATTCGGCTCTTGATAGATATGAGTTATGTATAATGCAACTGCCATTCCAGTGATAGGCCTATGATAAAATGTCCCAAATATGGGTCTGTTGTTCCAAGGCAAATTGTGTTGCATAATTAGCAGCAATTACAGTCCATGTATTCGAACTTAATAATAAAAATGTGTTAGACTAGCAGTTACCTTTCTTCCTCTTCTGGGAGCCTTGTTTCATCCTCTCCTTACTCTTCATGATTTCACGCAAACGCTGAGGTATCCGCTGAAGGTGATCGTCTGACGAAGGATCAGCATGTTTCTTTGACTTCTTCATACTTTTAGAACACAAAAATACCATTTTAATTAGATATTAACAGTAATTCAATTAAATATATATGTCTCTAGAAGTTTAGAAAAAATATGTGAGGGGAACATGTGAAATGTGATTAATCAGAACCAGAATTCAGTGTTTAATTCACACTTAAAAGTAATTTAACTTGGTGGGTCATTCCAAAAAAAAAAAAAAATAATAAATTTTATATATATATATATATATATATCATGGCATTAAAGGTGCTGTAAGCTTTTTCAGCCATTCTACTTCCACGAAACTGAGCTCTTGAATTAGCCATGCCCCCTCTTTCCAAAACACTGCACTCCAAAGATACCAAATGAGCTTTATTGAGACAGACATCATGCATAAACTGTTGTTTAAAACAACAGCAACAAAATAGCGCCCTCAACTGACAACTGTTATGAACAACATGGCAGAAAAATGGCAGAAAGCCTCAATCATTCGTTGCAACTACAATACAATGAGTCAGAGAGTGCGGCCCATGGACACTTTTTTGTTTGCTGTTTACAGAGTCTAGAGCTGTCACAGAGACAGGTGAGATTTCTTACAACACTTATTTCATTAATATCTTTCAGGGAGTAGGAATCGCTTACAGCACCTTTAAGAGAAAAATACAATGAATAGTTTTGTATTTATTTATTTTGTATTCCTTCATTTTTAAAATGTTAAGTGAATAGTTCACTCAAAAAGGGAAATTCTCTCATCATTTACTCTCATGAAAGTAAAAGAAATCTATACAACTCCAGTGGTTTAATCCATGTCTTCAGAAGAGATTTGACAGGTGTGCATCAATATTGAAGTCCTTTTGCACTATAAATCTACTTACAAACAACCCTCCTATGTACAGGGCTTATATATTCTTCTTAAATCTTTGTTTGTGTTCAGCAGAAGAAAGTCATCTTGGATCCCATGAGTAAATGAGGAAAGAATTTAAATTTTGGGGTGACCTTTATAACTTTAGTGGTGTTCCATGCTCTGCCAAAATCGAAATAAAGTATTGGTTTTAGGAGAATGCAGTACTGTGTCAACATTTCAATACTACGCTTATGCAACATATTATAACAGTACATGGGGGAAACTGGGGCTGAATATTCCAAACATAGTGTACCTTCTTACAAAACAACACTGAACCATTCTTTTCAAGGATGCAGGGATACTCAAGGTACCAAAGAACCACATTCTCCAGTCCAGGCACTGCGCATGTGCCAAATGTAGTGGGCAAAATAGAATGTTCACAATGTACTTCAAATTTAAACAGCAACATTTCTTAACAACGTTCTTTTCGGCATTCGGTGACGTATATGGATAAAAATGAATTATTCTACATTCCAATTGTTGTTGTTTTTCGTTCGATTTTCGTTTTCATCTGATATGAGTGCCAGATTTCATTACAAATCTCTCGGGAACACTTTGATTAAAGCTGAATTACGCATCTTATTACCTGAACTGCTTATCCTTCTTCTGCTGTTTGTGCTGTGTTTCTGTTTTCATCGTTAATTTCTTCTAAACTGCGTATCTCCCACGTGACTGTAAACTCGTGTTTCTCCTATTCGTCTTCTTCGGCGCTGCAGAGAGGAGGAGCACATCAGCACGTTACTGCCACCTGTTGGCGGACTGTTAAAGTTACGTCTACAAAGAGGGTTGTGACACAAATCATAATTTGCTACGTTAGTCCAGTCAAAAATGCAAATTTGTTTAATGCACAGCTTGCCTGGCTTAAGCGTATTCAGAGAGCTTATTGTCACAACAGATTCATATCAGATTGAAGATTCTTCCTCTCTTACTGCATACTGGCATTGGTCTTCAACAGACGTAACTGTGAAATACAGACAAAAACAGTCTTTGGATATTTTTTAGGTTGTTAGCTCATCTGCAATGTCTCAGATGTTTCCTCTTTGATATCAATTAGACATTCAGCAGATGTCTTTGAGGTAAATTGCATTTGAGATAAATCACAAAACCTAAAACTTCAAATACAGAAAACAGCCTACCTGTAATGACAAAACCTTAATACACACCGCACACACACGTGCTCTGCTGCTACTGTGATTGCACTGGCTTCAGGACCCCAATAGGAAGTCAGTAGCCACAAACATGTCCTGCTTTTAAATACAGGTCCCTATGGCCCGCTCATATCATTCAGGGGAACCCCAGTACTGCCAGACTAGGTGACTGGCCACACAACTAACCCCAGTCTCCCCACAATATAGTGTTGTGTATTTGTATTTGTAGGTAAAAGATACACAGAGGGAAAGAGACAGATGTTTCACCTCTCAATCTGCAGCATTTAAAAACCAGTATGACGGTCAATAGCAGATATGGACAAGCTGCCAGTAGAGAACTCAACATGTTAAGGACAGAACTCTGAACTTCTGAATGTGACATTAAAAAAGAGACACACACACACAGTATCATGCAGTATATCTGAATGAGTGCATATGAAGTTATAGAAAATAAATCCCCTCACAGTTACAGTAGACTCCATTGACTCTCAGCTCTGACTGAGATCCAGCTCTTGGGTGACTCTCCTCTCTCTGTGTGTTTACAGTAGTAGAAACCCTTAGTCTTCTTCTGGAGGAGGGATCCATCTTTATAGAAATCAGCTGTGAGGACTGATGGATTTTTATATCGATATAAACAGCGTAGAGTCAGAGAATCTCCTTCAGTCACAGGATGAACAGGACTTTCCAGAATCACACCACCATCTACAGAACAGAGGAAATGTGCACTTACTACAAGTAATAAAAGTACATCAACTTGATTTTAACATTTTCCAAAGAGAATGCCTCAAACAGGGTGTTGCCAGGACGTTGTTAGTCAGTTGTTATGCGTGGTTGATATGATGCTCTGGGTGGCTGCTAGGAGATTGATTTTTGGCCCAAGTCAAAAGAGCCAACCTTCAAGTCTCTATTCTGGTCCCTAGATGTGGTTCCTTCAATAAATGTCTTTCATTGCCCATTTTACTGTCTGATAGATGTAATCATGAGTCTGACCACTTAGCACAGTAATAGAACGCCTCTCCTCAAGAAGCCGGACACCATGATTCATGTCTGTAGCACCATCAATGCAGAGTATGAGTTACACATCAAAGTTTAAGACTTAGTTTTAGGGGTTTGTATAAATGATTAACTCCAAGTATGAGTAATAATAAAAGTGTCTCCTAATTATTGCAGTTACTGAACTGTATCTTATGCTTCCTGCACTTATTATATCAACCTGCTTTACACATTGATTGTAAACCACCAATAAAATCAATAAATAAATAGTTGTAGACTCACAGTGTACTGTGATATTAACAGGATTGCTGTTCTCTCCAGATTCAGAGTAACACCAGTACACTCCAGTGTGTGATGTGTAGACGGGACTTATTCTACATTTAGATCCTGTTTGTGATCCCCAGTATATTGATGAACAATCTTGCAGCCCCCATCTGTCTGTGTATCTTCTCACTGACCATCCAGCAGAGTTACTCTGATCCTCACAGCTCAGAGAGAGAGAGTCAGATGTGAAGTGTAAAGATGATAAAGATGTTATGATAATCACAAATAAATTGGTTGATTTTGTCTTCATTTCCTACTTTGCAGATTTGCAGAGACACTAGTGAGAGTAACAAATGTAAAGAGTGATCTTGATGGTCTTTCATCTCTCTCTCCTCTACACCAGTACAGATCCTGATCAGATTCAGTATCTCCTCTGATAGTGAGAGTGTCTCTGTTTACAGTGTAACGCTCAGACTCAGACACTGCAGTGCTGTTTTTATACCACTGATATCTCCAGTTACTGTAATGAGACTCTATCTCACACTTCAGAGTCACTGTCTCTCCAGTACACAATGCATAAACCTGACCTCTCGTAATGCTCTTAGAAAAATATTCTGTCATCATGTATTGAATATTTCTGCACACTGATGATGTAAATGAGGATGAACACAGATGAACTCACTCACCCAATACTCTTAGTGTAACTTCATCACTGGTGTGTGAGTATCGTGATCCTCCAATCTCTTTTCTATTACATCTGTATTTACCTGCATTAGACTCAGTAACAGAATTGATTGTGTATTCCTGTAGTTTATATTCAATGACTGAATCATCTTTATACCAGCTGTACTGCCAGCTCGTGTCTCCTCCCTCCTGTATGTCACATCTGAGAGTGACTGTCTCTCCAACGAGCACACGTTCATGAGGCTGTACGATCACTTTGGCTTTTGGTCTTTCTGTTCAAAGACGATTCACAGTGAAATGTATGTAAATAATTTGCTGTATTTACTAGAACACAGTTACTTCATTGTAAACCCTACTGTATATTGTGTTCTCAGAACAGTACATTATGTAAGGAAAAATACTTACCCTCTACTGTCACTGTTAATGGTTCAATGTAATCTGTGAGAACATGTATGTTTTCTCTTCTTCGTGCTCTGCACTCATACTGTCCTCCATCAGAGACTTTCACAGAACTGATTGTTTTAGTTCCTGTAGCTTCAAATAATTCAAAGTCTGAATCTTTTGTCCATAGAAACTCCCATTCTGTTGACTGATCCACCTCACAGTTCAGAGTAATTGTGTCTCCAGTGAACACTGAACTCTGTGGCTTCACAGTCTGAGTTGGTTTGGGAATTTCTGTTAATATAAAATCAATGGGAGCATGAATAGGAAAAGTTTTTCCAAGAGAAGATCTTGTGCTCTCACTGGTCTCAATGCTTCTTTTTTAGTGCCTCCACTGTCAAAATGTTGTATCTGATCCCATTTTTATAATTTAGTTATTATATTTTAAATGTGTTTTACTTTTTGGTTTACTACCCTTTGCTCTGTTTTGTTAATGAAAATAAGTGAAGTTGTCTTAAACATTATTTAGGTTGATAAATGGATATAATTTCATTCACTTAAACAAACAAAATTCCATCAAATTGAAATGTATTAAGTTTTATAAAAATTACATGAATAACATTTAAAAATATATTGAGGTTTTATTAATTTAATTTTATTTAAGATTACTCAATTAAATTTCATGGAATTTTGTTATGAAATTGAAGTGTGTAAATCTGAAATATAAGCATGTTTTTGGAGTGTGCTCTCCAGAGGGTTCGTGTAACACTTTACTGTTAATTTTTCAGATCATACCAATCCAAATGCAAAAATAGAAAAACAGGTTGAAACTTTCGTTTTTCATTTTTTACGGTTACTTCAAAAATTGATAAATGTCCTTTTCCTCAATTTTATTACTTCTAAATTGCGACTTTAGAAATTATTTTTTGAATAATTTACTCATAAACAATTTTCTATTTTTAAATGTTTTTTTTTTTTTTTTTTTTTTTTTTTTGTCTTGCAGTTTGTGCTGTGAGCTGTACCATTATCGCAGGGGTGTGGGTTAGGGAATGGACTGCATATACATTGAGGAGTAGTTTACAAGGCTTGCCCAGGGATCGACAACCGAAAACACACGTGCCACCTTTGCCACGCGGAAGGGTTGGCACGTGGGCAATAGTAAAAGAGTGGACAAACCATTTGCGTGAAAAACTTGGTGCCAATCTATCTCTACATTTTAAGTGGGTCACGCAAGCATAAAGGTTTCGGCTTTACGTTGTTGCTCCACGCAGTGGTTGATGGGAGTTTGATCTCTCGCTGGCTGGCAGAAGCTGGCACTGACGGATCACATGATATGTCAGTCCTCCTGCCACTTGTATCACTTGCATCAAGTTTATTAACAAAGCATACTTGCAATAAACAATGGTGACTTCTGGATTGCTTTTCATTTCCTTTTAAATTTAGGGTTATTAATATTTTCTTATAAGGCATTTATACAGAGTTTACTTGCAATTTACCAGGTCCATCTATCCTTGTACAATATTTATTTCTAGGAATTACATAATTTTATTCTTATAGATCTATACATGAATGCCTTTTTACGAAATGTACTTGCCATTAGAGCGCTCAAATTACTGAAATGGCAGAAAACTGCCATGTACCCGTTGGTCAGTCCAGCCAGCCCCTATTGTGTTAAAGAGCACTGAATTTTACTCTATCATTCCAAAAACTTAGGCTACATAAATGTATTGGTATGGATCTATTCTTATATATTAACACCTTTATAGGGAATTTACTTGCAAAAAACTTTCTTCACTTAGCCAGCCACCATGCAGCAGTTTTCTTCCAGTGAATATCATACAAGGAGAAATGGACCTGGTAAATTGCAATATATGCTACTTAAAAAGCCTTAAATACATTAAAATATTATTATTATTACTACTACTTATAATAATAATATTAATTAGGTTGTGACCCCTACTAGCCTTTTAAACTCCTCGACGTCCATGCAGTAAGTAATATGCAGTCCATTCCCTAACCCACACCCCCGTGCTAATGGTACAGCACACAGCGCAAATTGCAAGACACACACACAAGAACATTTTTAATAGAAAATTGTTTATGAGTCAATTATTCCAAAATTAATTTCTGAAGTCACAATTAAGAAAAAGTAAAATGGAAGAAAATGAGAGAAAAGATAAATTATCTATTCTTAATGTAACCGGAAAAAAATGAAAATTTCAAACCGTTTTTCTATTTTTGCATTTGGATTGGTATGGTCTGAAAAATTAACTGTGAAGCGTTACACGGACCCCAGAGGATCATTTGATTAGATATTTATTCAACAAAACACAAATTTGATTTCCCTTTTTGTTAATTTTGTATATTTTTTGGCATATTTTAAAGTGCTGCTCCCCGGGAGTGTTCCAAAGATGGCCGCCGAGCCGTAATTTTCAGCTACGTTAAATTTTATGGTAAAGTGGCAAATCTGTGCCCCCTTCGAATTTTCAAATGCCCCCTCTGGTAAATTATCCTGGCTCTGACTCTAGTGAACACAAAATTATATAGCGTCTCAATTTACTAAGGGCTTTAGTCTAGTGCACACAGTAATGTATAAACCTAACCTCTTAAAATGCTTTAAGAAAGAAATCTTGGATTAAATATCTCCTCCCTCCTGTATGTCACATCTGAGAGTGACTGTCTCTCCTCTGAACACACATTCATCAGGCTGTACGATTACTTTGACTTTTGGTCTTTCTGTGCAATGACAACAATTCACACTGAAAATAGTGTAAAATAATGTGCTGTATTTACTGGATGAACACAGTTACATGTTTAAAATCAGCATTGAAGGAAGTTGTGTCCACTATTCACTGCAACTTGTTCAGAGTAATAGGAAATGCAATTAATTAATTATTTGTGTTTTCAGAAATATGTATTATTGTTATTATTATCATTATCTTCATCATTATTATGATTGTCAATAGATGGAAAACTGTAACTACACACAAATGTAAATATCACTGAACTTTTTTTGGCAAATTGCAAATTGCTTACTATTATATTTTATAAAATCATTCTACATTTTATCTTAAGATTCAATGTGTTTTGTTTCACTATAGATCATGTCTCTTAAAATAATCAGTAAGAGTTTTGAACTAATTTCTGTTTGAAGAGGTTAGACAAATTGACAGAAACATTGAAATATTTTGGTAAATCTAAAGTAGACTAAATGTTAGATTTATTTTGTGTGTCTGTTGCTTTATAACAAGTTATCTGAAGTGACTGTATTTCTGAAGAAATTGACATTTTTACGTGCAGATTTTTTTCATAACGCTAATTTTCTCAGCTGGTTTGTTACAGTTAGTTTATAATCACACATATTGTAAAAATATGATGAAATACATGAATCAGATTGAATCACCTTCAGTGTGTCCAGAATGGATGTTTGAAATCAGCACTGAAAAAGTACAAAGAAAAAAGTTTATTACAGTGTAAACATGGATGGGTTAGTTCATATTAATATATATATTACTTACAATATACAACTGGATTTATAATAAACATAACAGATTTTTTGAAAGGAGTAAGAACAGCAGCTGATGATTTTAGCTGTGTGATCAGTAGAATTACATGGACATGCACTTTTACACTTTTAAACTTTATAATTCATGTTAATACATGAATTTAGTCAAGAAGGACTGACTTCATAGATTAAATCACTATTTGTTCAACCTGTGCAAAATTTGTGGGAAAAAACAAAACATATACTGTTTCAATAATTTAGTAATTCAACAACGCTTCCAGGCTGACTGACAGAGGTGCCCCCATCCCAACTATCAGCCAGGACAGAGGGTCTGGTTGTCCACAAGGGATCTCAAGTTGCGGCTACCCTGCACGAAGCTCAGTCCACGGTATGTGGGTCCTTTCAGAATTATCCGTCAAATAAACCCAGTTACTTACCGTTTACAGCTTCCTGCTAATTACCGCATTTCTCCTTCCTTCCATGTGTCCTTGCTGAAACCCGTCCACCCGGAGTCTGACTCTGGAACCTCAGATTCTGAGCCTCCCCTTCCATTGGAGGTAGATGGAGCCCCATCGTATATGGTCAGAGAGATCACGGACTCAAGACAACGAGGGAGCCTGATGCAATACTTGGTGGACTGGGAAGGCTACGGACCAGAGGAGAGATCATGGGTAGCCACCAAGGACATATTGGACCCGTCCCTGATCCAAGAATTTCATCATGCCCATCCTAATCATCCAGCACCATGACCAAGGGGACATCCCAGTAGAAGAATACCAGGACTTGTTCATAAAGGGGGGGGTTCTGAAACATCCAAGGTTGTTACCCCTCCTACCAACCACCAGAGGGAGCCCTCTCCTGAATACTAACTCTGTACCATTTCTTCTTTGGTGATTTCCTGTTTGAACTATATAAATACCATGCTGTTCCATTTTGACCCTGCGAAGTATTGCCAGTTTACCCTACCTTACCAAGCGTTTTTCCATTGCCATTGCTGATTGTTCTCTTGTTATGACCATTGCCTCTTTTCCTGGATTTACTGCCTTTGGATACCCCTTTGTTTTGTTTGCCTTGTTGGACTGTATTTTGGAGTATTGGATTATACCGCCTGCTTAACAACTACCTCTATTTGCCTGCTGATTTGGATTGTTTGCTTGTGTACTTTAATAATCTTCCTGCACATGGATCTTAACACCGTCTCCATGGCAAATTCGTTACATTACCAAACATATCATGAGAGAACTTCATTAACTAATCCCATGAATCACTGAGTTTTTTTAAACCTGTTTATCCTGCAATAAGTCATCTTGCACCTTTTTCATATCCTCCAACACTCTAGATATTTTGCATCCATCAGCATCATACGCTGGAACAAACGTGCAACATTCTTTTCCAGTTTTTTACCCACACACCTCCTTCTTCAGCTAAAATTCCATCTAATACCATTCGGTTTTCAAGAGTCATTTGTCGGAGATAAACCTTCCGTTTTCAGAAGGGTTATAGCCAATTTAGTGTCGTTCGCAAAATGATACAGTTTGTAATGGATTCTGTTTATTCAGTTCATCAAATTGGTAACCGCATTATGGATTAGGAAAGCCTTCCAAAATTGGGATGATCGATTAATCACGCGACGTTCTAGCAGGATATCAGCTATACCATATCTACACCAAGTATCATCCTTTTTTCGTTCTAAGGCCTTTCTCTTTTGCACTGTCTCCACATACCCTGCTTTAATTCTTGCTCTTATTTTGACTAAAGTACCTTTCCAAGATTCTGGTAATGCCGGGTAGGCTGTCTGTCAGCACAACCAATAATAATTGAGTAATTGATTCACCCCACTAGCCAAATGATCTATCATTTAAATGGTTGGTTCACAAGTTACATTATGGGTATCCTTGCAGCCCCAAAGAATTCCCAAGAATTGTATCTCTTTGCACTAATGATAACAGGTTTTAAATTTTTGTCCTGAGTAAGGCCAAACTTTCTTATCCCCTTGAGTCTCTACTCCTATGCCTCGTCTAGTCATTACAGTTACATTCAGGCAACTCATTGCCCCTTTTTAAACGATACACCACCAGCAACTTGACATTGGTGCAGGTATGTGACTCAGGACGCAACGTCGTTCAGGAAACAATGGATACGGATATGCTGTTGAGAAGGACATGTGTGCACATACATAAAACATTTTGTTAGGCTCATATTTCTTAGCAGTAGGCCTATAATTTAGAAATACTTTCAAAACAAATTTAGCTCATGGTTGTGCTGCTTGGTGTTAGATGAGTGGTCATGATGAACAAGCACTTCTCTTTTACTCTGAATGAGAACAATAGTTGGATCTAATAAAGGCAACATAATTATCAATAGCAACACACGAATGAATAAAACAATTCCAATGGTGAACTTGAACATCTGCTGGCCCACATCTGCTCCCAGGTGTGCTGATTATCCAGATGACCCCATAGACCCCACAGACACCACAGACACCTTTTTGTATCGGCCGGCTTACAGACTTTGACTTTTATCAGTTCTGAAGGGGTCCAGGTATCACATTCAGCAAAATTCACTGTAGTGTTTGTGGTCAGGATAACCTCATATGGACCCAACCACCTGGGATTATGCCCCGCTGTCCTCCGGAGATCCTCGAATCTCTGCCCTGGTTCATGCAAATGTAGTGACTCAGCATCTTGTACTGGTGATGCGGCCTTAACCTGTGAACAGCTTTGATAGCTCTGGTTAAAGACAACATAGTGTGTAATTTTCCGTATATGCTTGTTCGGCCCCACAAAACTCTCCTGGGGAGGAGATTTGATTCCCCCCCACATCAGCAACCTGTAAATTATTTAGGCTGTCCAAGCTCCCTTTCGAGCTCACATGGCTATTATTTTACACAATTTGGTTTTTTGCAGTCTGATTCACTTTTTTCCACTGCTCCTCCACTTTGAGGGCGGTAGGCAAAATTAGTTTTCAGATTTATTCTCAATCTATTTACCAATTCAGAAATAATTTTATTTACAAAGTGAGTGCCATTGTCTGAAGACAATTTTTTAAGCACTCCCCATTTTGGAATCACTTGTCTGATCAGGACCTTCACCACTGATGTAGCATCAGCCTTTCTACATGGGAAACACTCAGCCCACTAATAAAACATTTCAACAAAATCACAAGACAATATTTATTCTCTTGACACAATTTAGTTCAATAAAGTCCATCATAATGTCCTGAAAGGATGAAGTAAGATTGCTTAACAAACCAATCAAATTTAACAACATCCTCTCTCACACAATCTCCTCTCTTGATTTCATTCTAGCTAGGAAAAAAGTTACTTTTTACTTTTGTAATAATTAAGTACAATTTAAGGTGGTACTTTTTTACTTTCACTCAAGTATGTTTTTGGCTAGATACTTGGACTTTTAATTGAGTAAAATTTTCACTTTCACTTAAGGCTACACTTTTATTTTAATTTTTTTTTTTAAATAACAAAATGTTATTAATGAGAGAGTGCAACAAAAATCCATCTTCCAAACCATGTCTTTACCCAACTACACTTTGATAAACCTATAATAATGATTGATATTTTAGAGCTGTCAGGTCGGCAATTGCATACATATGTCATTCTCCCGTGTGTGTTGACATCATATCCATACGCAGAGAAAGTAAGTTCCGGCTACTGTAGCGCTTATGTGGGAGTAGCGTGAAGCTGAAAGTTTGTTGTCACAGCGAACAAAAAAAACTGACCATTGATCATTCAAAACGGCAAACCTCCGGGGAATTACCGGTCATAAAAACAAAGAAACCCCAAACAGAGCACAGTCTACAAGCAAAAAGAGAAAGCGACAGAGTCCATAATAAAACCTGAATCAACATCGGCTTGGCTTTTCAGATATTTCATTGATATGGTTTATGTATAGTTGTGTAATCACACACACACACACACACGTCTGTGTGTGTGTAGTGAAATACAATAATTATACTGTAATCGGTGCAGAATTTGTCACTTTCTAGCACACGTGTATTTTTCTTTATAACGGCAATCATTTATATAAATAAATCCTTTAGTCCTAGTCTTGCCAAGGACATGTGTGTCTTGAAATGATGTTGACCACTGGTTGGTAACAATGACAATCTATAAATTAGTTACTAACATGGTAAATTTGGCCAGAATGTCCTGCAGTTATAAAAACTTTACAACGTTTGACCTTATCAGACTAGCAATCATTATGTCTAACGTTAACGAACGTTGCCTAAATTTTGTAACGTCATTAACATCAATGTCACCAATAAGTTAAAACAACAGCATAAGATATGGCACTTACCTGCTCAGATGACATGTTTTCAGATATCCGTCTTTTCCTTTCTTTTGTTATTTATTTGTCCATTCGTTCTGATAAGATGTCTTGTATCCATGTGTACACCGGTGCCTCAAACCACATTCATCCGCGCAGAGGAGCAGAGCTGAAGCACAACCAAAACGATGTTCTTCCGCAAGACGCATGCAGTTTTATTTTGTAACCGCTAGAGCAGAACTGAGAGTGTAGTTTCCTGTCTGACAGGAGTTTATATTTCCTGTCATTATCATCTCTGTACCAGCTGAAAGTCCATCCTGAAGAGGAGCCGTAAACCTCACAGATCAGAGTCACTGAGTCTCCTTCAGTCAGCCACTTCTGTAGAGAAACACTTAAAACTGCCTCTGTTTCATCTGAAATTGATCAATAATACCATATTTCAGATTTGCTCAGAAACTTTCACTGTTTATACTGATAATAATGAACAAATCAAAACTCACCTGACACAGTCAGTGTAACAGCATCACTGATCTCTGAGTTTTGTCCATCTCTTGTCTTTCCTCTACAGATGTATTTACCACTGTGTGTGTGTTCAACACTGCTGATTTTATACTCTTGTTTCTTGTATTGATTGACAGTGTTTTTATTCCAGTAGTTGGTACTTTCTACAGTCCAGCTGTATGTCCATTCAGTGTCTCCTCCACCCTGTATGTCACATCTGAGAATGAGAGTTTCTTCTCTGAACATATTTTCTTCAGGCTTTACTGTCACAACAGCTTTAGGATCATCTTTGTAAACACATCATATTATGATTTTATTATTATTATTATTATTATTATTATTATTATTATTATTATTTAGCATTAAACAACATAAATTGTTAAAACCGCCTTTTTTCGGTACAATGAAGTAGGGGCTGTAAAACCCCTTCTTCATCTCGGCCGGAGGGACAGCCTCTATCACATCCTTCCATAGGAGGGTAGCGATCTCCGCGCGCAAGGTAGCAGTGTTCTCGCCCTTCACCGAGGTGAAGTGGACACTGCTGAACCTGGGCGGACGCCTAACGAACAGAATTGTGTAGCCGAGTCGGATGGTCCGGATCAGCCATCGCGATGGATTGGAAAGCGCAAGCCACGCGTCCAAGTTTGGGGCGAGGTGAACCAAGGGGACAATCTTGTTGAACGTACCAGTGGGTGGGGCCTAACAGCGGGGTGGAGCCTGAGGTGCCACGCCATGTTGTGGCCGTGCTGAGTTCAGGGACATCAAAGGACTTACCTGGATCCTTGTGACCACCCCCGGAACAGCCTGGGATGGGGGAGGAAAAGGCCTGCCTTCGTAACCCGTGGAAACTGTCACATCGGGGGCGGATTTGTGCCACAGCTGGGCGCGTAGGGGCAGAGAGACTGCCGCTGGAGCACCAAACCTGCCAAAATGAAATGGTGGACGGTGGTTGTGATGACGGTCGTGCACACCAGGTATGTGACCCAGGTAACGAGGAAACCGCTCTTTTGCCAAACTGTTGGGTACCGCAGCCACTTGGGCATGCAGCAAAATCTGCTTCCTGTGGTGGGCTCCACGCCGGGGCCAGGCCAAAGGGGCGGGCTGCGGCGGAACCGGTGCAGTCACCACAGGGCGACACCCTTGGCGATGAGCAGACGGGGTGCGGGATCTTGAGCCATGCCAGGGAAGGATGTGCCGGATAGCCTCTTTCTGCTGCTTCACTGCTGAAATATGTGTCGCAGAATAGACCAACCTGGGAAATGGGGGCAGCAAGGAACCGTGCCTTGTCAGCCTCTCCCATCTCGACCAGGTTGAGCCAAAGGTGGCGCTCCTGGACCACCAAGTTCAACATCGCCCACATGAGAGACTGCGCCGTGACCTTCGTTGCCCGGAGAGCGAGGTCGGTCGCTGAGTGTAGCTCCTGCATCAAATCTGGGGCGGAACTATCCTCGTGCAGTTCCTTTAGCACCTTGGCTTGGTGGACTTGCAGGAGAGCCATGGCGTGCGGGCGGAGGCGGCTTGTCCAGCGGCACTGTAGGCTTTAGCCGTCAGAGATGACATAAACCTACAGGCCTTGGACGGGAGCTTTGCAGGCACAGGTGCACTGCGAGCGCCTTATCCACCGGGGGAATCACCGAATAGCCCCTGGCCGCCCCACCATCGAGGGTAGTGAGGGCGGGGGAGCTGAAAGATCAGGACCAGGCAGTAAAAGGTGCCTCCCACGACCTTGTCAGATCCTCGTGCACTTCCGGGAAGAAAGGAACTGGAGTGGGCGTGGCTGTGAGTGGCGGCGTGAGCCCAGGAACCAATCATTGAGCCGCAAGGGTTCAGGGGAGAGCAGAGGGTTCCACTCTAGCCCAACACTCGCGGCTGCCAGGGAAAGTATGTCCGTCATTTCCGCGTCAGCCTGGGACTGGGCGACCACACCTGAGGGGGAAGCCCAGCTGAGGCTTCTGGGACTGACTGGATGAGCCCACTCGAAAGCTCATCAGCTTTGCAGGCTCCAAACAAGAGGACGAACTCGCTGTGAGACCAGAAGCCCGATCGGGGCAGACGAGCATGCTGGGGAATGGGAGGTCCGTGGGGGCATACCCGGCAGAGGTGGTCCCATTGGGTTCCCCAAATCGCCCCCAGTGCTAGCCGCACGGGCCTCATACCCGTAGGTAGAAGGACCGAGGCGGGGAGCTGCTGGGGTGGCTTGCCGCGACTGCAGCGTTGCCATGATCATGTTCTCGTAATGCGTACATGATCCATTCACAAATGCTCTCCGTGTGGGTCGCGCCCAGACACGAAAGACAGCGATCGTGAACGTCAGAAGTTAAGAGATAATGACCGCAACCAGGAATAACACACAAGTGGAAAGGCATCTTTAAAAAGACGCATCTTTAAAAAGATGCTCCGTGTTTGCCACTCTTTTAGAGAAATATACTCTTTTAGAAATATATACTCTCTTATTTCTGCCGAAGCGCCCAGGGGCGTTCTCTGCAGCGCACCAGTGCAGAGGAGGGAGAAGCCGCTGAAATGCGCCGTCAGATCCAGCAGAGGTGAATGAACAGTCAGCTCAGTAAACATCGACCGTTCAGCTCCGAAGAGAAAATCTGAATGAGTGGTTGCATACCAGCTCCTTTTATACCCGTATGTCCGGGGGAGTGGTATACAAATACTACTCGGCAATTTTCATTGGCCTTTCATTAAAGACCAGAGGTGTCTCGGGCTCCCAAGAGTGACCCCTAGTGTCACTACATCGACACAACGTCGAGTGAGTGACAGATAGGGAACAAATATTTCCAAAGTTATTTTGTACATTAGCTTGCAAAGCGAAAAGCTACTCATGATTTAAAGTAGTAAAATATAGTCAAGCTACTCTTTTAAAAAGTAGTTAGCTACACTACAAATTATTAACAAAAAGTACTATTTACACTGAAGCTACTTTAGGGATAATATCTTTTAAATATTTAACTATTCAATTATATAATTTAAACAGAGACATATTTTTTTAGCACAATCTAAATTACTGTAGGTTAACAGCATTAAACAGATACATTTACACTAAGTACACAAAATAAAATATACAACCTGATTTAAACATTTACAATCTAATTAAAAAACATACTGTAATAATGTAATGTCACTTTAGTATTGAAAAAAAAAATTGGCTATAAAAAGGTTTCTGTTAATATTTCACTCACACATCGTAAGCAACAGCTTTGAGACATTAAATGTTTTTAGAAAAAATACAGGAACACAGAATCCCTTCATTCTTTTTCTACAATGTACTAGCAACTGATATCCACTCGAAAACATTAAAATAAAGAGTCAAATGACATATTCTATGAGACAAAATATAGGTCAGGACTTGATTTTATCCATCAGGAATGGAATGAATTGTGAAAACTGGCCAGTAAATAGCAGATGAAACTGGGCCTGAATGTGAGTTTACTAAAACAATTTGTAAATAGCTATTTGGTGTCAGGGGGAAAGGGAAGTCGTTTCTGGTGAAGAGCAATTTATTACGTTCTGATTAAAGACAGACAAACTTAATTTAGGCTATATATCTTTAGATATTTTTATCTGTTATTTATTTGCAGTAACATCAGAATCAGAATGAGCTTTATTGCCAAATCTGCTTACACATACAAGGAAATTGTCAGAAGATTTCAGTGCTCAAACAATACAACAACAAGTTGTAATTAAAAAAGTGAATAGAAAATATAATTATATATAGAAATACACAACAGGACAATATATATATATATATAGGTGCATCTCAATAAATTAGATTGTCGTGGAAAAGTTCATTTATTTCAGTAATTCAACTCAAATTGTGAAACTCGTGTATTAAATAAATTCAATGCACACAGACTGAAGTCGTTTAAGTCTTTGGTTCTTTTAATTGTGATGATTTTGGCTCACATTTAACAAAAACCCACCAATTCACTATCTCAAAAAATTAGAATACATCATAAGACCAATAAAAAAACATTTTTAGTGAATTGTTGGCCTTCTGGAAAGTATGTTCATTTACTGTATATGTACTCAATACTTGGTAGGGGCTCCTTTTGCTTTAATTACTGCCTCAATTCGGCGTGGCACGGAGGTGATCAGTTTGTGGCACTGCTGAGGTGGTATGGAAGCCCAGGTTTCTTTGACAGTGGCCTTCAGCTCATCTGCATTTTTTGGTCTCTTGTTTCTCATTTTCCTCTTGACAATACCCCATAGATTCTCTATGGGGTTCAGGTCTGGTGAGTTTGCTGGCCAGTCAAGCACACCAACACCATGGTCATTTAACCAACTTTTGGTGCTTTTGGCAGTGTGGGCAGGTGCCAAATCCTGCTGGAAAATGAAATCAGCATCTTTAAAAAGCTGGTGAGCAAAAGGAAGCATGAAGTGCTCCAAAATTTCTTGGTAAACGGGTGCAGTGACTTTGGTTTTCAAAAAACACAGTGGACCAACACCAGCAGATGACATTGCACCCCAAATCATCACAGACTGTGGAAACTTAACACTGGACTTCAAGCAACTTGGGCTATGAGCTTCTCCACCCTTCCTCCAGACTCTAGGACCTTGGTTTCCAAATGAAATACAAAACTTGCTCTCATCTGAAAAGAGGACTTTGGACCACTGGGCAACAGTCCAGTTCTTCTTCTCCTTAGCCCAGGTAAGACACCTCTGACGTTGTCTGTGGTTCAGGAGTGGCTTAACAAGAGGAATACGACAACTGTAGCCAAATTCCTTGACACGTCTGTGTGTGTTGGCTCTTGATGCCTTGAACCCAAATTCTTGAATCGATTTTGCTTGACAATCCTCATAAGGCTGCGGTTCTCTCGGTTGGTTGTGCATCTTTTTCTTCCACACTTTTTCCTTCCACTCAACTTTGTTAACATGCTTGGATACAACACTCTGTGAACAGCCAGCTTCTTTGGTAATGAATGTTTGTGGCTTACCCTCCTTGTGAAGGGTGTCAATGATTGTCTTCTGGACAACTGTCAGATCAGCAGTCTTCCCCATGACTGTGTAGCCTAGTGAACCAAACTGAGAGACCATTTTGAAGGCTCAGGAAACCTTTACAGGTGTTTTGAGTTGATTAGCTGATTGGCATGTCACCATATTCTAATTTGTTGAGATAGTGAATTGGTGGGTTTTTGTTAAATGTGAGCCAAAATCATCACAATTAAAAGAACCAAAGACTTAAACGACTTCAGTCTGTGTGCACTGAATTTATTTAATACACGAGTTTCACAATTTGAGTTGAATTACTGAAATGAATGAACTTTTCCACGACATTCTAATTTATTGAGATGCACCTGTATACATATATATATATATATATATATATATATATATATATATATATACACACACAAATCTGTTATGTACAGATAGTGCAAGGGACTGTAATGGCAGAAGAGGTAGGACATGTTGGATAAATATAAATAGATTAAGCTGTGTATTCCTCATTCTGGAAGTATTTAATCAAACTACACAATGATGACTAAGACTTTATAGATATTACAGTTTCATTTTCTGTTAATGCATGATTTTCTGTAAAGCTGCTTTGAAACGATGTGTGTTATGAAAGGCGCTATACAAATAAAAATGACTTGACGACTTGACTATTGCACATAATTATTGCTCAATGGGGCAGTTTTAACTGTTCATGAGATGAGGGAAAAAATGTTCCTGTGCCTGACGGTTCTGGTGCTCAGTGCTCTGTAGCGCCGGCCACAAGGCAACAGTTTAAAAAGGTAGTGGGCTGGTGAGTGGGGTCCAGATTTTCCAGCCCTTTTCCTCACTCTTTGAAGGGAGGGCAGGGGGCAACCAATAATCCGCTCAGCAGTCCGAACTGTCCTTTGAAGTCTTCTGATGTTCGATTTCGTAGCTGAAACAAACCAGACAGTTATTACCAGACAGATAGTGCACTGATGATTCACTCATGATAAGACCAGGAACATGCATTAAGAAAATAAATAGCATCATTTTTTATTGTATGTTGCTAATACAATGATCTTTCCGTATAACAAAATGTATTAAGGAACAAATGTCAAAAAAGAGGCCAGACATACAAATTTACAATATGTTTAAAAAAAAAACTTTTTGCATTTTGACAATGCTTATAAATATTTTTGGTGTAACATTTTCATAAAAAAAGTTACAATTACTTAAATGCAAGTGTTTGTTCTGTGTTGTTTTGTCAGCATGAGATGTGTTAGTCCTTAAAAATGCATAAAATTTATTTAAAAAGCTTGCATTTCTTGTTATGACTAGTTTGTATTTATGGCATTAGGAAAATGAAACAATGTTTTGATATTGCTCTGTACTGTAATGGTGGTATTAGCACTATTCATAACTTTATGAAAACTAAATAAGAAACAAACTCTCATCCCTCTTACACTGTTTAATATCATATAGAGCTGAAAGAGAGCAGAAAACAAAACACAACTATCAGCTCAGTCTATCTATATTCTCTCAGGCCTCTGAGAGTGTGTTTGCCACTGATCATAGTTTAATATTCATATACCAAGAGCCCTTGTGTATCCATATATTTGCACAAATATGTACATTCCATTGGCGTGAACACAGACACCCGCTTCACTTGAATATTTATTTATAAAAAAAATTAACATATGAACATTACAACAAACTGACTGAGGTGTGGCAAATGTAAATGTTAGACATAATGGGTGAATACAAGTTGATCGGCTTCTAGAGATTGCATAAGGAGGACTTGTAACAGTTCGTGCCATGCAGAGTTTCCTGACTGAACTTAAAAGTAATTTGCATTACTAAGAATTTCCAGGTGATGGTGATATCATGACACATCTTTAACCACAGTGTGAAGTGAAGCTCACACCAGTGAATTTCAGATCTTGGTTTGCATGTTTTGCATATATGCAGACTGAGAATGTATTTTGGTCTGAACTGTTCAACAATTATACTCTCAGTATTACACAGAGTACCTAACTGCTCTGGACATGTAGTGTGCTATGGATTTCTGATCAAGCTTATGTTTCAGAAGTGATCCGACCTCCTAATTTAGCCTGGCAGATAATAAAATGAGCAAAAAAATCTCATGCACTTATATTGACAAGTGAGACTAAAAGTTGAATGTTTTAGGTGAAGACTGGAAAAAAATAAATCCTTTATAGACATTCAAGAAGAGCATTTAGTGGTTATTAGTCGGAAGACTGTACGCTTCATTCACAGCCTGTTCAGCAGTAAAGTGGAGAGCCTGTGGTTTGGTTTATGGAACCACAAATGTTGAAAGTAAAATAGTTCAATGCTGCAAGAATTGTTAATAAAGCACCAACTCATTTTTAAAAGCCTAATAAGGCACCAGCTCTTTATTTAAAATGAGATATATGAACAGTTGTAAAATATGAAAATTTTCAGAGAATTGCAGGAATACAAGTCAGGAGATATACAGGGGCAAGAAAAGTATGCAAATCCTTTGAAATCTTTCATTTCTCATCTTCATCAAAGTCACAAGTATATTGTTTTTTATTTTAACTTTATTTTATATCTACTTCGATGTTTAGGGTCATTGTCCAGCTGCATCACCCAACTTCTACTGAGCTTCAGCTGACACACAGCAAGTCTGACATTATCCTGTAGTATATCTTGATAAACTTGGGAATTCATTTTTCCCTGGATGATGGCAAGCAGTCCAGGCCCTGAAATCATGATGCTCCCTCCACCGTACTTCACCGTTGGGATGATGTTTTCATGTTGGTTTTTGGTACCCTTACATAGTGCTGCATGTTCTTCCCAAACAATTCAACCTTAATTTTATCAGTCCACAAAATATTTTAAAAAACATTTCAAAACACAACCAGTAGCATTGTGGAGTGTCAAGGTGGTCTTTGGCAAACTTCAGGTGCACAGCAATATTTTTGTTGGAAAGCAGTGGCTTCCTGCCATGGACACAATACCTGTTTTTTTTTTTTTTTTTAATTTATCACACATTATACATATACAGTGAAATTATTTTTTTTTTCACATATCCCAGCTAAGCTGGGGTCAGAGTGCAGGGTCAGCCATGATACAGCACCCCTGGAGCAGATAGGATCAAGGGCCTTGCTCAAGGGCCCAGCAGTGGTATCTTGGCAGTGCTGGGGCTTGAACCCCCAACCTTTTGATCAGTAACCCAGAGCCTTAACCGCTGAGCCACCACTGCCCCATCATTTAATATTTTCCATATAGTAGACTCGTGAACAGAGATGTTAACCATATCCAATGATTCCTTCAAGTCTTTAGCTGTTACTCTAGGGTTCCTTTTTACCTCACTGAACATTCTGCGGTGTGCCCTTTGAGTCATTTTGGCTGGATGGACACTTCTAGGGAGTGTCTAATTTGTCTAATCTTTAGGTTTTGCATTATATTACAAACAAGTGAAGCATTCAAAAGTAGAACATAATAAAGACATTTAATACTTTTACTTATGTTATCAATGCTGAAATCTTAAAGAATATGGTAAGAACAGTAATTTAAGAAAAACCTTACAAACCTTTTTTAAACAAAGTGGGAGTGACATCAGACCTCGGACAGGGGTTTTATTTTAAATAACTCCGTAAATGAGTAAAACAGAACATAATTAGGCTATTATATTTGAAAAATAAAGTGTCTATGGGGTGTCCTCATGGTGCTATGGCAAAAGGGATGCACAAATGGTTTGGTCCAGATAAGGGCAGTACTTGTGTGATGACATGCTCCTGCTTAATGCACAGCTTGACTGGCTTAAGCGTATTCAGAGAGCTTATTGTCACAACAGATTCAGATAGAAGATTCTTCCTCTCTTACTGCATACTGGCATTGGTCTTCTGAAATACAGACAAAAACAATCTTTGGATATTTTTTAGGTTGTTTGCTCATCTGCAATGTCTATAAGTTGTTTCCTCTCTGATATCAATTAGATATTCAGCAGATGTCTTTGAGGTAAATCACAAACCTGAAAATTCAAATAAAAAAATAAATTAAAAAAACCTACCTGAGATGGCAAAACCTTAATGCACACCGCACACACACACACGCTCTGCTGCTACTGTGATAGCATTTGCGTCATGACCCAAACAGGAAGTCAGTAGCCACAAACACTTCCTACTTTTAAATACATGTCCCTATGTCCCGCTCATGCAGGTACCCAGCTCTACCAGACTAGGTGGCCACACAACTAACCCCAGTCTCCCCACAATATAGTGTTGTGTATTTGTATTTGTAGGGAAAAAGATACACAGAGGGAAAGAGACAGATGTTTTACCTCTCACTCTGCAGCATTTAAAAACCATTATGACGGTCAATAGCAGATATGGACAAGCTGCCAGTAGAGAACTCAACATGTTAAGGACAGAAATCTGAACTTCTGAATGTGACATTAAAAAAAAGACACACACACAAACACATCATCATGCAGTATATCTGAATGAGTGCATATGAAGTTATAGAAAATAAATCACCTCACAGTTACAGTAGACTCCATTGACTCCCACCTCTGACTGAGATCCAGCTCTTGGGTGACTCTCCTCTCTCTGTGTGTTTACAGTAGTAGAAACCTTCATGTGACTTTGAGACAGTAGGGATGATCATCTCTCCAGTAGTCTGCTTCTGGAGGAGGGATCCATCTTTATAGAAATCAGCTGTGAGGACTGATGGGTTTTTATATCGATATAAACAGCGTAGAGTCAGAGAATCTCCTTCAGTCACAGGATGAACAGGACTCTCCAGAATCACATCACCATCTACAGAACAGAGGAAATGTGCACTTACTAGAAGTAATAAAAGTACATCAACTTGATTTTAAAATTTTCCAAAGAGAATGTGAGCAGTGCTTAAACAGTAAAAACTTCCTGTCACAAATGTTAGGGTGTTGCCAGGATGTTGTTAGTCGGATGTTATGCGTGGATGCTACAAATTGCTAGGAGGTTGCTATGGTGTTCTAGGCTGCTAGGTGGTTGCTTTTTGGCCCAAATCAAAAGAGCCAAACTTCAAGTCTCTATTCTGGTCCCTAGATGTGTTTCCTTCAATTTATGTCTTTCATTGCCCATTTTATTGTCTGATACGTAATCATGAGTCTGACCACTTAGCACAGTAATAGAACGCCTCTCCTCAAGAAGCCGGACACCATGATTCATGTCTGTAGCACCATCAATGCAGAGTATGAGTTACACATCAAAGTATAAGACTTAGTTTTAGGGGTTTGTATAAATTATTAACTCCAGGTATGAGTAATGATAAAAGTGTCTCCTAATTATTGCAGTTACTGAATTGTATCTAATGCTTTCTGCACTTATTATATCAACCTGCTTTACGCATTGATTGTAAACCACCAATAAAATCAATAAATACAATAGTTGTAGACTCACTGTGTACTGTGATATTAACAGCATTACTGTTGTCTCCAGATTCAGAGTAACACCAGTACACTCCAGTGTGTGATGTGTAGACGGAACTGATTCTACATGTAGATCCTGTTTGTGATCCCCAGTATGATGATGATGATGATGATGATAATGATAATAATGAACAATCTTCCATGTTTTCAATGTCTGTGTATCTTCTCACTGTCCATCCAGTAGAGTTACTCTGATCCTCACAGCTCAGAGTGAGAGAGTCAGATGTGAAATGTTGAGTTCTGTTGGGACTGATGATCAGAGAAACTGAAGGAGAGACACCTGAGAAACACATCACAGCTTGAATTTGGAAATGTTCCTCACACACACACATAAACTTTTACTGTCTAATTCACGCTGTTTTAACTCCTAAATGAATACACAGTGTTTTAACTCACCAGTGACCCATAGTGGCTGTGTGTTGCTGTCCTCTGTGTAATACACTTGTTCTCCTCTCTCTCCTCTGCACGCATAAACTCCTGTGTGATTTACAGCAGCAGAACTGACAGTGTAGTTTCCTCCAGCTCCTCTGCTGCTGTCTGACAGGTGTTTATAATTGAACTCATTATCATCTCTGTACCAGCTGAAAGTCCATCCTGTAGAGGAGCCGTAAACCTCACAGATCAGAGTCACTGAGTCTCCTTCTGTCAGCCACTTCTGTGGAGAAACACTTAACACTGCTTGGGCTTTATCTAAAATAAAATCATACTGTATTGTATTAATAACATTAAATATTTGCATTAACATTAATGTGAAAACTGCTGTTTATACTTCCTATAATGAATAAACATATAAACTCACTTGACACAGTCAGTGTAACAGCATCACTGATCTCTGAGTTTTGTCCGCCTCTTGTCTTTCCTCTACAGGTGTATTTACCACTGTGTGTGTGTTCAACACTGCTGATTTTATACTCTTGCTTCTTGTATTCACTGACAATGTATTTATTCCTGTAGTTGGTATTCTCTACAGTCCAGCTGTATGTCCACTCAGTGTCTCCTCCACCCTGTATGTCACATCTGAGAGTGACAGTTTCTCCACTGAACAGCTGATTTTCAGGCTTTACAGTCAAAATAGTTTTAGGTTGGTCTGTATAAAGACAACTTATTATGATATTTTTGACTCAAACAACATAACATAAAAACAACTGAATCACTAAATGATTAACATTTTGGACAAAAATTCTCAACAATATTAGGTACATTTGAATGTTTTATCTGAATTTTAAATTAAATTGACTTGCATGGCATCAACTAATGACATCTTAAAATACATTTTCTCTCTCACCTGTAACATTTACCCACAGTGCATCACTGTAGTGTGTGTAGTAAACTGGATTTCCTCTTCCAGCTCTACACCAGTACTGACCTCCATCAGACACTGAATCAATGTTCACTGTGTAGGAGTTTTTGTCTGTTGTGTTTTTCTGATGTTTCTGTGTGTGTTGGTACCAGTAAAACTGCCATCCAGTCGACTGATCCATGTGACAGGTCAGAGTCACTGTGTTTCCTGTCAGTGCAGCTCCTTCAGGATTTGATTTGAGTTCAGGTTTTGGCTTCAATCCTGCAGGAGAATAAGAAACATTCATGTGCTGAAGAGTTCACTAGAGAAACGATAACAGGAGGTTATTAAACTCATCACTGTGACCTGTTTACATTGAATCAGAACTCTGTAAAGAAAATGTTAATACAAGTGACCTTTTACATAATGATTATGATAATCACATATAAATTGGTTGATTTTGTCTTCATTTCCTAGTTTGCAGATTTGCAGAGACACTAGTGAGAGTAACAAATGTAGAGAGTGATCTTGATGGTCTTTCATCTCTCTCTCCTCTACACCAGTACAGATCCTGATCAGATTCAGTATCTCCTCTGATAGTGAGAGTGTCTCTGTTTACAGTGTAACGCTCAGACTCAGACACTGCAGTGCTGTTTTTATACCACTGATATCTCCAGTTACTGTAATGAGACTCTATCTCACACTTCAGAGTCACTGTCTCTCCAGTACACAATGCATAAACCTGACCTCTCGTAATGCTCTTAGAAAAATATTCTGTCATCATGTATTGAATATTTCTGCACACTGATGATGTAAATGAGGATGAACACAGATGAACTCACTCACCCAATACTCTTAGTGTAACTTCATCACTGCTGTGTGAGTATCGTGATCCTCCAATCTCTTTTCTATTACATCTGTATTTACCTGCGTTAGACTCAGTAACAGAATTGATTGTGTATTCCTGTAGTTTATATTCAATGACTGAATCATCTTTATACCAGCTGTACTGCCAGCTCGTGTCTCCTCCCTCCTGTATGTCACATCTGAGAGTGACTGTCTCTCCAACGAGCACACGTTCATGAGGCTGTACGATCACTTTGGCTTTTGGTCTTTCTGTTCAAAGACGATTCACAGTGAAATTTATGTAAATAATTTGCTGTATTTATTAGAACACAGTTACTTCATTGTAAACCCTACTGTATATTGTGTTCTCAGAACAGTACGTTATGTAAGGAAAAATACTTACCCTCTACTGTCACTGTTAATGGTTCACTGTAATCTGTGAGAACATGTATGTTTTCTCTTCTTCGTGCTCTGCACTTATACTGTCCTCCATCAGAGACTTTCACAGAACTGATTGTTTTAGTTCCTGAAGCTTCAAATAATTCAAAGTCTGAATCTTTTGTCCATAGAAACTCCCATTCTGTTGACTGATCCACCTCACAGTTCAGAGTAATTGTGTCTCCAGTGAACACTGAACTCTGTGGCTTCACAGTCTGAGTTGGTTTGGGAATTTCTGTTAATATAAAATCAATGAGAGCATGAATAGGAAAAGTTTTTCCAAGAGAAGATCTTGTGATCTCACCGGTAAATCCTCAGTGCATCTTTTTATTTCACAAAGAAAGTAAGAACCCGAAGAATCTTAACACTCATATGATTGATGGATAGTCTGTAGTGGAGCTGTAGATCTCTGCGAATTCCATTTTACAATATCAAATTGTGCTTTCTTGCTGAGATTATAAATGTCTTATGACCACATGATTGATTGGAAATAGATCATGTGAAGGATATGGAGCTGTTAATACAAAAATAGGCAGTGCCCCCTCTGTCAAAATGTTGTATTTGAATACATTTTTATAATTTAGTTATTATCTTAAAAGTGTTTTATTATAACTAAATTGTAAAATAAATTAAAGAAAGAAAATTAATCCTTAAAGTATTTGTAGTGAGTAATTGAACATTTCAGGTGAAAGGTGGGGACAGTGACACTGTCTGGCCAATTGATTGCTCTCTTTTTAATTAGAAAAATGTTTTCTGCCATGTAATTCAGTCAGAGCTCAGAGGCTCAAAGAAGGAAATTATTACAGCGGTTTACTACCCTTTGCTGTGTTTTGTTAATGAAAATAAGTGAAGTTGTCTTAAACATTATTTAGGTTGATAAATGGATATAATTTCATTCACTTAAACAAACAAAATTCTATCAAATTGAAATGTATTACGTTTTATAAAAATTACATGAATAATATTTAAATATATTGAGGTTTTATTCATTTAATTTGATTTAAGATTACTCAATTAAATTTCATGGAATTTTGTTATGAAATTGAAGTGTGTAAATCTGAAATATAAGCATGTTTTTGTAGTGTGCTCTACAGAGGGTCCGTGTAACACTTTACTGTTAATTTTTCAGATCATACCAATCCAAATGCAAAAATAGAAACTTTCATTTTTCATTTGATAAATGTCCTTTTCTCTCCTTTTCTTCAATTTTATTACTTCTAAATTGCAACTTCAGAAATGATTTTTTGAATAATTGACTCATCAGCAATTTTCTATTTTTCATTTATTTATTTTTTTCTTGCAATTTGTGCTGTGGGCTGTTCCATTATCGCAGGGGTGTGGGTTAGAGAACGGAATGCATATACATTGAGGAGTTTACAAGGCTTGCCAGGGATCAACAACCAAAGGCACACGTGCCACCTTTGCCACGCGGAGGGGTTGGCACGCGGGCAATAGCAAGAGAGTGGACAAACCATTCGCGTGCCAAACTTGGCGCCAATCTATCTCTACATTTTAAGTGGGTCGTGCAAGCATAAATGTTTCGGCTTTACGTTGTTCTCTCCTCGCAGTGGTTGATGGGAGTTTGATCTCTCACTGGCTGGCAGAAGCTGGCACTGATGGATCACATGATATGTCAGTCCTCCTGCCACTTGTATCACTTGCATCAAGTTTATTTACAAAGCATACTTGCAATAAACAATGGTGACTTCTGGATTGCTTTTCATTTCCTTTTAAATTTAGGGTTATTAATCTTTTCTTATAAGGCATTTATACAGAGTTTACTTGCAATTTACCAGGTCCATCTATCCTTGTACGATATTTGTTTCTGGGAATTACATAATTGTATTCTTATAACTGCCATGTACCCGTTAGTCAGTCCAGTCAGCCAATATTGTGTTAAAGAGCACCGAATTTTACGCTATCATTCCAAAAACTTATACATAAATTTAAAATAGAAATGTTTTTATGAGTAAATTATTCCAAAATTAATTTCTGAAGTCACAATTAAGAAAAAGTAAAATGGAAGAAAATGAGAGAAAAGATAAATTATCCATTCTTAATGTAACTGGAAAAAAATGAAAGTTTCAAACCGTTTTTCTATTTTTGCATTTAGATTGGTATGGTCTGAAAAATTAACTGTAACGCGTTACACGGACCCCAGAGGATCATTTCATTAGATATTTATAAATAAAAATAAATAAATAAATAGATAAAAAATCGCTTTTTGTTAATTATGTATATTTTTGGCATATTTTAAAGTGCTGACATGCCACAATTTCAGACACATGTAACAGGCAAGGGATAAAGAAGTGTCTTCTGGCTGCAGCCTCTGCTTCACAACAGTTACCAGGAAGTGAACATATATCATGCACTCTGCTTTAGGAGGTGTTTAGGTTTGTGTGGTTTGCAAGCCCAGAGACTCTTTAGCAGAGACGGGTCACTTCTATGAAAAGGGAGAAATTGGAATGCCCAACAGTCACCAACGGTCAACAGATGTAGAAAGGAAGTCCTGCCTTCAGGTAAAAGAGCCAATCACCTTTTAGATACAGACATCGCCTGTCAATCAACTCGAGAACACGCATGTGCATTAGCTTTACAAGACGGGAAAATTTCGTTTTTTAGAGTAATCTGAGGAAAAGAAGCACAATTTATGATACCAGTGTAGTCAGATTTTACAGCTGATTTGAAATATGTTCTTTGATCGTAATCTTGACCAACCGTTCTGGAGATTTCGGTCTTTCCCCATTCAAGTAGATAGGAGCTGCACTGGCATGCCGTTTGTTTACATAGAAAAATAGCTCCCTGGGAGTGTTCCAAAGATGGCCGCCGAGCCGTAATTTTCAGCAACGTTAAACTTTATAGTAAAGTGGCAAATCTGTGCCACCTTTGAAATTTCACATGCCCCCTCTGGTAAATTATCTTGGCTCTGACTCCAGTGAACACAAAATTACATAGCAGCTATATTTACTAGGGGCTTTAGTCTAGTGCACACAGTAATGTATAAACCTAACCTCTTAAAATGCTTTAAGAAAGAAATCATGGATTAAATATCTCCTCCCTCCTGTATGTCACATCTGAGATTGACTGTCTCTCCTCTGAACACACATTCATCAGGCTGTACAATTACTTTGACTTTTGGTCTTTCTGTGCAATGATAACAATTCACACTGAAAATAGTGTAAAATAATGTGCTGTATTTACTGGATGAACACAGTTACATGTTTACAAAATCTGTGCGAAATCAGCATTGAAGGAAGTTGTGTCCACTATTCACTGCAACTTGTTCAGAGTAATAGGAAATGAAATTAATGAATTATTTGTGTTTTCAGAAATATGTATTATTGTTATTATTATCATTATCTTCATCATTATTATGATTGTCAATAGATGGAAAACTGTATGTCTGGTAGCCAACGTTTATGACTTTAACTACACACATAAATGTAAATTTCACTGAACTTTTTTTGGCCAAATTAACAGAAAATACCGCAAATCGCTTACTATCATAAAAAGAATATATTTTATAAAATCATTCTACATTTTGTCTTAAGATTCAATGTGTTTTGTTTCACTATAGATCATGTCTCTTAAAATAATCAGTAAGAGTTTTGAACTAATTTCTGTTTGAAGAGGTTAGACAAATTGACAGAAACATTGAAATATTTTGGTAAATCTAAAGTAGACTAAATGTTAGATTTATTTTGTGTGTCTGTTGCTTTATAACAAGTTATCTGAAGTGACTGTATTTCGGAAGAAATTGAAATTTTTACATGCAGATTTTTTCATAACGCTAATTTTCTCAGCTGGTTTGTTACAGTTAGTTTATAATCACACATATTGTAAAAATATGATGAAATACATGAATCAGATTGAATCACCTTCAGTGTGTCCAGAATGGATGTTTGAAATCAGCACTGAAAAAGTACAAAGAAAAAAGTTTATTACAGTGTAAACATAGAGCTGATAAACTATTCATTTACTATATAGAGTATGTACAATATAAAACTAACCATAATTACACCATCAATTCAAGCTCTTTAAATTTGTCAAGAGCAACATTATAATAACATTTATATTGATATTATTTTATATTGAGTGTAAATGTTTAGCTGATCTGTTCTGATTGGGTTTCAGTTTAAGGGTCTGTGTTTTCTGTAAAATTCACCTTCCCGGGTTAGTTCATATTAATATATATATTACTTACAATATACAACTGGATTAATAATAAACATAACAGATTTTTTGAAAGGAGTAAGAACAGCAGCTGATGATTTTAGCTGTGTGATCAGTAGAATTACATGGACATGCACTTTTACACTTTTAAACTTTATAATTCATGTTAATACATGAATTTAGTCAAGAAGGACTGACTTCATAGATTAAATCACTATTTGTTCAACCTGTGCAAAATTTGTAAAAAAAAAAAAAAAAAAAAAAAAAAAAACATACTGTAACAATAATAATAATTTAGTAATTCAACAAAATGTTTAGCACTACCACCCAAATATTTATCATAGCAGAGAAATGTTTCTGTCCAGCTGTTTTGGGAACAGTGTTCTGGCATCAAGCTAACAGTCTGGACCTCTGAGTTTCACATCACAAGTAGAGGACTATATACACTCAAACTAACTGCTGGTGAAAATCTACAATGGCAATTCTGCAAAACAGAATTAACTAAGAAACTGATTCGACACACATCTTTACTAAAAGCACAAAAAAGAATGACTGAACAAATACAACAACTTCCCTCATTCACCTGCTATTTCTGTTTCGCACACAGAACTAACCACACACTTCATTTCTCACACTTACATATTTTACTTATAAATCATGGACTGAAGATCTGAAACTGAGAACCACATGAAAGATTTTTGTGGAGGAAATACAGGAACACTGAATCACTCGATCGTTTTCATAACTATGATATAACAATAAAGGATATTCACACAAATAAATACAAATGAAGCAATACTCACAGAGCACAAGAGGAAGTGGACTGAGCTCCATACTGATCTACTAATGACAGACCGTTAAAAACACAGGCAGTGTTAAAGCCTTAAGACTTCCTGTACAACAAGATGAAGCCTAGAGTCAGATCTTTAGTGATATAATGACACATGAACGACACAAAATTTTGTATAACTGAAAATCTTGATAATGCAGATTATTATACAGTACTATTGTAATGTTTGCAGAAAAAGTGTCACAATGACTTGCATGCACATTTTTCAGCAGACATTTATGTGTCTCTTTATCACACAGTGTGACAATGTTTTTTTTTTTTTATCCTAAGAAATATATATGATTTAAATGTTATTGATTTGTTCATATGAGGTAATATTCTGGTTTGTATAATGCATTAGGAAACTGAAACAAGGTTTTCATGGCTTTATTCTTGTAATGGTGGTAGAAGCAGTATTTATAACTTTATGGAACGAAAAAAATAGAAACTAGTGAACAGCTTTCGTTCCTCACACATTGGTTAAAACCTCAAAGCTGAAAAGGAACAGAAACCAAACCACAACTCTCATCTCTATCTATCTATCTATCTATCTATCTATCTATCTGTCTGTCTGTCTGTCTGTCTGTCAGTCTCTTTCTTTCTTTCTTTCTTTCTGTCTGTATCCTAGTTATAACACTTTTCTCGTAACTTGTCCCATAGTGTTTGTGCTATGGACATGAACTGGTCCTCAGATCATTGAGTCGTTACAGAGCCTGACGGATGAATAAACAGGTGAAAAAATGCTTGCATTGAAGGAACCTCGCCAAATCTAGGGGCCAGACTTGGAGGTGGGCTCTTTTGACTTGGGCCAGTTAGCAACCATGTAGCAATGAGCTAAAAACATTAAGAATGGCTAATGTTTACTGTAACAATGCTCTAGTAGTTTACAGTGATGTTTTTGGTGTCAGGATTTACGTTTCATTCTTTTGAAGTGATAATGCTTAATGTGACATAGTCAGATATAAATAAAAAATCTCTATCATCTTTTGCTCTTGCTACAGTATATAGGCCAACCTGGCCATAATCTGATTTCCTTAGAGAATTTGCTGATTTTCTAACAGATATAGTAGTTACTGTGGATAGAGCTTTAATTGTTGATGACTTCAACATTCACATAGGTAATGAAAATTATACACTGGGATTAGCATTTATTGATATTCTCAACTCTGTTTGGGTCAGACAAAATGTGACAGGACCAACTCATTGCCATAATCATATGATAGATTTAATTCTGTCATACGGAGATTATGGACATATGGACACTGATGTTGATAATATAGCAATTCTGCCGCAGATCGATAACATCTCAGATCATTACCTCGTCTTTTGTATTCTGTGTTTAGCTAAGGTCACTCAATCTACACTGCTTTATCGATCAGGTAGAACTTTTCTTTTGACCATTAAAGATAGCTTCATTAATAATCTTCCAAATTTGTCTCAAATACTTAGTAAACCAAAAAGTTCAGAATAACTTGATGTAGTCACAGAAAATATACACTGATGAGCCAAAGCATTGACCACCTGCCTAATATGCTGTTGGTCCTCTGTGTTTCACCGAAACAGCGCCGACCTGTCGAGGCATGGACTCTACAAAACCCCTGAAGGTGTCCTGTGGTATCTGGCACCAAGACATTAGCAGCAGATCTAAGTCCTGTAAGTTGCGAGGTGGAGCTACCGTCGATCGGACTTGTTGGTCCAGCACATCCCACAGATGCTCAATCGGATTGAGATCTGGGGAATTTGGTGGCCAGGGCAACACCTTGAACTCTTCATCATGTTCCTCAAAACATAGACCTTTTCACAGACTGTGATGATGCGTTTCCACCTTATTTAGCGGTGTAAATCTCACAATTTTTTTGATATTATACATTTTTTAAATACCGCTCTCTATTAATTTCCTCTTCTGGAAAGTCATTCAAACATAATAGTGGATTTTTTTCTTTTGGTCTTGGAGCAAATGGGGTAAGTGAAAATAATATTTGCTGTGGTCTCCCATTCACTTCCATTCATCGCTGTCAAAGTTTACCCTGCAAACCTTTACTTCCGCATTCCAAAACCCGGAGTGTGAAAAAGGTCTGTAGCCGAACAATGTGTGCAGTGTGGAATGGTGCATTATCCTGTTGAAAGTGGCCACTGCCATAAGGGAATTCCATTGCCATGAAGGGGTGTATCTGGACTGCAACGATGTTTAGGTAGGTGGCACGTGTCAAATTGATGTACACATGAATTGCCGGCCACACATGCAGCAGGGTGCAATGCACTGTGTTTTGTGACACATTCCTCCAGTAAGCATCATTAAAATTTTCTGTTACTTGTGCCACAGTAGACCTTCTGTCGGTTCGGACCAGACGGGATAGCCTTTGTTGCACTCACGCATCGATAAGACTTGGGTGCCCAACACCCTGTCGCCGTTTTGTGGTTTGTCCCTCCTCGGACCACTGTCGGTAGGTACTCACCACTACTGACGGGAGCACCCCACAAGCCTTGCCGTTTCAGAGATGTTCTGACTCAGTCATCTGGCCATAAAAATTTTGCCCTTGTCAAAGTCGCTCATGTCTTTACTCCTGCCCATTTCTCCTGCATTCAACACATTGATTACAAGAACTGATAGTTTGCTTACCATCTAATCTACCCAGACATTAATATGTGGCATTGTTAGGAGATGATCAACCTTATTCGCTTCACATGTGAGTGGTCATAATGTTTTGGCTCATCGATGTAGATACAGTCTTCTCTAGAACTCTAGACAGTGTCACCCACCTTCGATTAAAGAAAGTTAAAGAGAAAAGACCTGCACCGCGGTACAATGATCATACTCATGTTCTAAAGAGAGCAGCTCGAAAAATGGAGCATAAGTGGAAGAGTACAAAAAAAGGACTGCACTTATCAGAGTTACAAATGAATTTCTCTTTCCTCTGATCACGATTGCATTTCTCTTCGAGTGCTTTTAGATCTTAGTGCTGTCGAAAAAAAAAAATTGTATCATGATAGACTAGCAGCAAGTAACTAGAAACTCTCTCATTCCCGCAGTTTTAGTGGGCAACTTTTATTTCGAGCAGCTCTACTGTTCCCTATCTGTCACTTACTTGATGTTGTGTCGATGTAGTGACACTAGGGGTCACTCTTGGGAGCCCGAGACACCTCTGGTCTATGATAAAATGCCAATGAAAATTGGCGAGTGGTATTTGCATGCCACTCCCCAGGACATACGGGTATAAAAGGAGCTGCAACCACAGCCTGTCTCTATCTTTTGGGTAGTGAACCTGCAAGCGCTGCCCCAGGAGGAGGCAGACCCAGCCCTGTCGTTGCTGTGTCCGGTGCGCGCTTTACGCATCTATATGGATCGCACACAGAGCTTTAGAATCTCTGAGCAGCTCTTTGTCTGCTTTGGTGCACAGTGGAAAGGAAGCGCTGTCTCCAAGCAGAGGATCACCCAGTGGCTCATTGACGCAACACATTCAGATTTTCTCTTCGGAGCCGAACGGTCATGCTCACTGAGCTGAATTCCCACAACTGTTCATTTACCTCTGCTGGATCTGACGGCGCATTTCAGCGGCTTCTCCCCCCTCTGCACTGGTGCACTGCAGAGAACGCCCCTGGGCGCTTCGGCAGAAATAAAAGAGTATATTTCTCTAAAAGAGTATATTTCTCTAAAAGAGCGCACACACGGAACATCTTTTTAAAGACACGTCTTTCTAAAGATGCTTTTCCGATTGTGTGTTATTCCTGGTTGCGCTCGTTATCTCTCGCTTCTCACGATCACTGTCTTTCGTGTCTGGGCACTGCTCATGCGGAGACAGCGTTCATGGATGGTCATGTTCTCATTGCGAGGACATGTCCATGGCAATGTTGCGGTCGTGGCACGCCTTTGTTAGAAAGCACGCCACCCCAGAGGCTCCCCGCCTCGGTCCTTTTACCCACGGGTATGAGAACAGTGCAGCTAGCACTGAGGGCGATTTGGGGACCCCAATGGGACCGCCTCCGCCGGGTATCCCCCCGCGGACCTCCCATTCCCCAGCATGTTCATCTGCCCCGATCGGGCTTCCGGATGAGTCCGCCGGCTCGTCTCATGGCAAGTTCGACCTCTTATTCGGAGCCCGCGAAAGTGATAAGCTCTCGAGTGCAGCATCGGAGAGCGGGCTCGTCCAGTCGGAAGCCTCAACTGGGCTCATCCCTTCGGGGACGATGGCCCAGTCACAGGCTGACACGGAGATGATGACATGCTTTCCCGGGCAGCCGCAAGCGTCGGCTAGAGTGGAACCCTCTGCTCTCCCTGAACCCTCGCGGCTCGGTGATTGGTTCCTGGGCTCGCGGCGCCGCTCACAGACACGCCCCACCCCCATTCCTTTCTTCCCAGAAGTGCATGAAGAGCTGACAAGGTCGCAGGAGGCACTTTTTACTGCCCGGTCCCGATCTTTTCAGCTTCCCCGCCCTCACTACCCTCGATGGTGGGGCGGCCAAGGGCTATTCGGCAATCCCCCAGTGGATAAAGGCGCTCGCGGTGCACCTATGCCCGCAGAGCGCCGCCACCTGGCACGGGTGCCCAAAGCCCCCATCCAAGGCCTGTAGGTTTACGTCGTCTCTGACGGCCAATGCCAACGGTGCCGCTGGACAAGCCGCCTCCACCCTGCACGCCATGGCTCTCCTGCAAGTCCGCCAAGGCACTAAAGGAACTGCACGAGGGTAGTTCCGACCCGGGATTGATGTAGGTACTGCGCTCGGTGACGGCGCGGCTCAAGATCCCGCACCCCGTCTACTCATCGACAAGGGCGTCCCCCTGCAGTGACTGCACCGGCTCCACCGCAGCACGCCCCTTCGGTCCGGCCCCGGCATGGAGCCCACCTCAGGAAGCAGACGCACGGAACTTGGACACATGGCTTGCGCTTTCCAATCCATCGTGAGGGCTGATCCGGACCGTCCGACTCGGCTACATGATTCACATCGCCGGGCGTCCGCCCAGGTTCAGCGGTGTCCATTTCACCTTGGTGAAGGACGAAAACGCTGCTACCTTGCGCGGAGATCGCTACCCTCCTACGGAAGGGCGCGATAGAACCTGTCCCTCCAGCCGAGATGAAGAAGGGGTTTTTCAGCCCCTACCTCATCATACCGAACAAAGGCAGTGGGTTGTGGCCAATCTTGGACCTGTGAGTACTGAACTAGGCTTTACACAGACTCCCGTTCAAGATGCTGACGCAAAAACGAATTCTGGCGAGCTTCCGGCATCAAGACTGGTTCGTGGCGGTAGACCTGAAGGATGCGTACTTCCACGTCTCGATCCTTCCTCGACATAGACCCTTCCTGCGGTTCGCGTTCGAGGGCAAGGCGTATCAGTACAAAGTCCTCCCTTTCGGCCTGTCCCTGTCTCCTCGCGTCTTTACGAAGATCGCAGAGGCTGCCCTTGCCCCGTCAAGGGAGGTGGGCATTCGCATTCTCAACTATCTCGACAACTGGCTAATCCTAGCTCACTCTCGAGACATGTTGTGCGCACACAGGGACCCGGTGCTCTCACACCTCAGCCGACTAGGGCTTCGGGTCAACTGGGAAAAGAGCAAGCTCCTCCCAGTTCGGAGCATCTCTTTTCTCGGATTGGAGTTGGACTCAGTCTCCTTGACGGCGCGCCTTACGAACGAGCGTGCCCAGTCGGTGCTGGCCTGTTTGAAGGCGTTCAAACAGAGAACAGCGGTTCCACTGAAACATTTTCAGAGGCTCCTGGGGCATATGGCGTCCTCGGGACACATTGCGTGGCCATCACGCCGGTCTGTCACCGTCTTTTCAGCCCTTGAACCGACCTCTCGTTTCTATGAGCAGGTGTTCCTTTAGAACTGGTCTCCAGGCATGTCATGGTCACAACAGACACCTCCAAAATGGGCTGAGGCGCTGTTTGCAATGGGCACGCAGCCGCTAGCCTCTGGACGGGTCCGCGACTGCATTGGCACATCAACAGCCTCGATTTGTTGTCTGCTCGCTCTGCGGAGGTTTCGGCCGTTGATCCAGGGCAAGCACGTGTTAGTTCAGACAGTACGACAACGGTAGCATATGTCAACCACCAAGGCGGTCTGCGCTCTCGTTGTATGTCACAACTCGCCCGCCGTCTCCTCCTCTGGAGTCAGCATCACTTCAAGTCACTGCAAGCCACTCACATCCCGGGCAACCTCAACACTACAGCGGACGCGCTGTCATGACAGGTTACCCTCAGGGGAGAGTGGAGACTCCACCCTCAGGTGGTCCAGCTGACTTGGAGTCGATTCGACAGGCACAGGTGCACCTGTTCACCTCCCAAGAATCCTCCCCACTGCCCGCTCTGGTACGCCCTGACCGAGACCCCCTCAGCATAAACACGCTGGCACACAGCTGGCCCCCTGGCATGCGCAAATATGCGTTTTGCCCCAGTGAGCCTACTTGCACAGACCCTGTGCAAGGTCAGGGAGGAAGAGGAGCAGGTCATCCTGGTAGCACCCTACTGGCTCGTCCAGATGTGGTTCTCGGACCTCACGCTCCTCGCGACAGCCCCCTCTGGAATCTCCATGTCTGGCCCTTGGACGGGACACGGAAGACCTAAGCGGTCTACCACCTGCAGTGGTAGACATGATCACTCAGGCTAGGGCCCCCTCTATGAGGCGCCTGTATGCCTTTAAGTGCCGTCTGTTCGCTAAGTGGTGTTCTTCCCGTCAGGAAGACCCCCAGAGATGCGCAGTTGGATCAGTTCTTTCCTTCCTGCAGGAGAGGTTGGAAGGGAGGTTGTCCCCTTCCACCTTGAAGGTGTACGTTGCCGCCATAGCAGCACACCACGATGCAGTCGACGGTAAGTCCTTAGGGAAGCACGACCTCATCATCAGGTTCCTAAGAGGCGCCAGGGGGCTGAATCCCTCCAGACCGCGCCTTGTTCCCTCATGGGACCTCTCTGTAGTTCTTCGGGGTCTACAGAGAGCCCCCTTTGAGCCTTTGCAGTCAGCCGAGCTTAAGGCACTCTCCTTGAAGACTGCCCTCCTGACTGCGCTCACTTCCATCAAGAGGGTAGGTGAGCTACAAGTGTTCTCTGTCAGCGAAACGTGCCTGGAGTTCGGTCCGGGCTACTCTCACATGATCCTGAGACCCCGACCGGGCTATGTGCCCAAAGTTCCCACCACCCCTTTTAGGGACCAGGTGGTGAACCTGCAAGCGCTGCCCCAGGAGGAGGCAGACCCAGCCCTGTCGTTGCTGTGTCCGGTGCGCGCTTTACGCATCTATATGGATCGCACACAGAGCTTTAGAATCTCTGAGCAGCTCTTTGTCTGCTTTGGTGCACAGTGGAAAGGAAGCGCTGTCTCCAAGCAGAGGATCACCCACTGGCTCATTGACGCCATAACTATGGCATATGTCACCCAGGACATGCCGCCCCCGATAGGGCTACAAGCCCACTCTATCAGGGGTGTAGCGGCTCCCTGGGTCCTGGCCAGAGGTGCCTCTCTAACAGACATTTGCAGAGCAGCGGGCTGGGCAACACCCAACACCTGTGCAAGGTTCTACAACCTCCGGGTGGAACCGGTTTCGTCTCAGGTAGTGGCACGCAACACAAGCGGATAAGCCCGGGATAGCTGGCCGGGTGTATCGCTTGCACATAGCGCCTTCTACCTCTCTTGGAGCTGAAGACATGCGCCATTAATTCCCAGTAGTGTTCACAAACTTTGTTCCCTGGTTGACTTCCTCCGAGCCCTGTGGCAGTCGAGTTTTCGGAGAGACTCGCTACCGGCCCAGTACACGTGCGAACTAAACTGTACTGAGTCCTGTTCTGGGGTAGGTGCTCCGCATGTGGCGGTTCCCTGTAAGGCTAACCCCATGAGATATATATCTTCTGCTAATTCGTTTCCCTGTTGGCAAACTGTGTCTTCCTTGGGCAGAGCCCCTCTGCCCCAGTCTCCATGTTTGTAGTAACTCCTCCCCCATTGGGCGGGATCTACCTTGAAGACTCTCCACATGGTTGGAAAGACCATGTGACGTATTTTTCCACTTAAATATCCCCCCCTCTCTTTGGGCGAGGTGTGGTCTCCGCGGTGTCTTCCCCTTGGGAGGGACACCCCCCAACTAGACCTGGCGGCCCAGTCGGATAATCCCCCTTCTTTTTTAGGGAGTGGAAAAAAAGAAGGGGAAAAGAGGCCACGACTGGGTTAAGCCTGTCTCTATCTTTTGGGTAGTCAACTTGTCCCCAAAAAGGGCCATTCGACACTCATAACTTTGTTGGGGGAGATTACGTGTCGACCTGGTGTGCTGGCTATGAGGCACACAGTAGTCTGCCCACCACACTCCGCCAGTTCACGTAACACAGTTCAGCCAATTGTGGCGTTTCGTATAGGGACCCCTAGTGTCACTACATCGACACAACGTCGAGTGAGTGACAGATAGGGAACATCATGGTTACTTGTGTAACCTCCGTTCCCTGATGGAGGGAACGAGATGTTGTGTCCCTCCTGCCACAACGCTGAACTACCCGCTGAAATGGCCAGACCTTATATCGTCTCCTCAGCATAAAACCTGAATGAGTGGTTGCATACCAGCTCCATTTATACCCGTATGTCCGGGGGAGTGGCATGCAAATATCACTCGCCAATTTTCATTGGCCTTTTATCAAAGACCAGAGGTGTCTCGGGCTCCCAAGAGTGACCCCTAGTGTCACTACATCGACAGAACATCTCGTTCCCTCCATCAGAAACCCCATTCCTTTGTATCGCATATGCAACACTCTATCAGTTGAGCTACCATACAATTTGATCACACTTAAACAAATCAATCAAATCAAATCAAATCACTTTATTGTCACACAGCCATAAACACAAGTGCAATGGTGTGTGAAATTCTTGGGTGCAGTTCCGATCAACATAGCAGTCGTGACAGTGA
Source organism: Myxocyprinus asiaticus (assembly GCF_019703515.2). Taxonomy (NCBI): domain Eukaryota; kingdom Metazoa; phylum Chordata; class Actinopteri; order Cypriniformes; family Catostomidae; genus Myxocyprinus; species Myxocyprinus asiaticus. The sequence continues at coordinate 5,969,306 of NC_059357.1, read as the reverse complement.
TGAGACATATACCAATTTACAATAACATCAAATTAACACAACACAATTTAAACATCTGTTATACACATAATTACACTCAACAATATACAAATAATAACATACACTGTACAGTATACAATACGCTGTTTTTTTTGTTGTTGTTGGTTTTTTTTTTACTATATAGATACACATTATTCAATAAAAATTAAAAATTAAAATATATAAAAAAAGTATATATATATATATATATATATATATAGAATGTACAGTATTGTACTGTATTGACATTCAGGCTGTCGGTTGATAGTCAGTTGTTAAAAACAAGCTGGTTAATGTAGTTGGTTATGTAATGCAAATGTTAAAACGAGTCATGCACTATAGTAAAAGTGTTTATATGTCATAATATGAACAGAGTGAAAAGTAAGTGTTTATGAACTGATAATTTGCCGTTTTACTCATGATTTGAGTGAAAGGGGATAAATGTAATTGTTGTTTTAGTGCTTCTAGTGTTCATTCTACCAGAAAATTGCTGTGTTACATACATCAGGCCACATAAAAATCATTTTTGCAAAAATTTTGTTTTTGTAACATGCTTATTTGACCAGGTTGCGAATGCCACTGTGGGAGAAATATGACAGTCGTCAGAGACAGTAAAAAGGTGTGTCATGGAAATTCTAAATACTCTAAATACTACCCTGCTGGTCTCCTAGTTTCCAGCTCACTGGTACCTTCCTCAGTGCATTACAACTCAGCATCCGCTTGAGAGGTTTGCAGCGGCCTGCCCACAGACAATACTCACGCAATCCGAGAATCTTGTATTCTGTCACTACACGCTAGTAATTTCACCCTAATACCTATCTCATATATCTACACTTATGCTACAGCATAATAATTCACCCAGACTCCAGTTTCTGCTTTGCTCATATATTAGTATGCGGCCGGGTCCCGTCAGTCACAGCTGTGGAACCCCGGAGAAAAGTTAGAACACAGTTTATATAGGCTGGTTTACATAATCTCTCCTGATTCTTTATACTTTATTCTGATTGTATATACTTTAGTTGGAATCATTTTAGCAATCTGGAAAGAAATTAACATGATAAAAAATAGTTACAGAAAAGAATACGATGAAATATATTCCCGTTATTTTAGCTGCATGTTCCAGTACATGGTTTTTAATAATGTCCAGGTTCTGCTTTCTAGTTCCCCTCAAAAATCCCACTTGCCCTGACGTGTACTGACTTGTACTGATTTGCACCTACCATTCTTTGCCCCATCCTCAGTTATCCATTTTATTCAACCCAAAATTATCAATCACATTCCCCGCTTCGATCATTTTAACAACAATTGTCAATTTATCGATTAATCTTAAACAATCTCTACGTTTATTCCCCATTCTCCCAGTCCAAGCATACTCTCATACACTTCATCATACACAACCTCCGGTTCTTGTTCAATCCAACTTTCAGAATCATTCTTCATGGCTACAGGATCTAACAGCACATACTGTCCCTCACTACTCTTCATGGTCTCATTTATCATTAACGTACATATCATGTATGAATACATTTTACAGCACACATGATTACAGTTCCTGCAATAAAGAAAGTTAGCAATACTGGCATCAAAAACTTCAATATCGGTCCAAGTACATTACCAAACATATCATGAGAGAACTTCTTTAACCAATCCCATGACTCACTGAGTTTTTTAACCTGTACATCCTGCCACAAGTTATCTTGCACCTTTTTCATATCCTCCAACACTCTAGATATTTTGCATCCATCAGCATCATACGCTGGAACAAACATGCAACATTCTTTTAAATCTTTTACCCACACACCTCCTTCTTCAGCTAAAATTCCATCTAATACAATTCGGTTTTCAAGAGTCATTTGTCAGAGATAAACCTTCCGTTTTCAGAAGGGTTATAGCCAATTTAGTGTTGTTCGCAAAATTATACAGTTCGTAATGGATTCTGTTAATTCAATTAATCAATTCGGTAACTGCATTATGGAATAGGAAAGCCTTCCAAAATTGGGACGATCGTTCAATCGCGTGATGTTCTAGCAAGATTTCGGCTATATCATATCTACACCAAGTATCATCCTTTTGTCATTCTAAGGCCTTTCTCTTTCGCACTGTCTCCACATACCCTACTCTAATTCTTGCTCTAAGTTTGACTAAAGTACCTTTCCAAGATTCTGGTAATGCCGGGTAGGCTGTCTGTCAGCACAACCAATAATAATTGAGTAATTGATTGACCCCGCTAGCCAAATGGTCTATCATTTAAATGGTTGGTTCACAAGTTACATTATGGATATCCTTGCAACCCTATATAATTCCCAAGAATTGTATCCCTTTGCGCAAATGATAACAGGTTTTACATTTTTGTCTTGAGTAAGGCCAAACTTTCCTATAACCTTGAGTCTCTACCCCTATGCCTTGTCTAGTCATTACAGTTATATTCGGGCAACTCATCGCCCCTTTTGAAACGATACACCACCAGCAACTTGACCTTGGTGCGGGTATGTGACTCAGGATGCAACGTCGTTCACATATCGCCAACTGGTTCAGGAAACAATGGATACGGATTTGCTCTTGAGATGGACATGTGTGCACATACATAACAATTTTTGTTAGGCTCATATTTCTTAGCAGTAGGCCTATAATTTAGAAATACTTTCAAAACAAATTTAGCTCATGGTTGTGCTGTTTGGTGTTAGATTAGTGGTCATGATGAACAAGCACTTCTCTTTCACTCTGAATGAGAACAATAGTTGGATCTAATAAAGGCAACACAATTATCAATAGCAAAACACGAATGAATAAAACAATTCCAATGGTGAACTTGAACCATTTGCTGGCCCACATCTGCTCCCAGGTGTGCTGATTATCTGGACGACCCCATAGACCCCACAGAAACCACAGGTAACTTTTTGTACCGGCTGGCTTATAGACTTTGACTTTTATCAGTTCTGATGGGGTTTACAGTGGGACACGTGACTCCAGGTATCACATTCAGCAAAATTCACTGTAGTGTTTGTGGTCAGGATAGCGTGGGCCTCCACACACGCTACATCTCCGCGGTAATGCGCTCAACAAGCCACTTGATAAGATGCACAGATTGACGGTCTCAGACGCGGAGGCGACTGAGATTCATCCTCCGCCATCCGGATTGAGGTGAGTCATTACGCCACCACCAGGACTTAGAGTGCATTGGGAATTGGGCATTCCAAATTTGGGAGAAAATTGCAGAAAAATCAAAAATAAATAAATAACTTGCTGACATGATAGAAACAAGAACACATAAAACAAATTAAATCCTAGTGGCCAAAATCAAAAGAGCTCTAGTATGAGCAGCAATAATAACAACAATGCTTGTATAAGCTAATTATTGACATTTTTTAAATTGTATCTAATACTTCCTGCTCTTTTTATTACAACCTGCTTTATTATTCTAAAAAATGCCAAATAAATTAATAAATACAGAGTTGTAGACTCACTGTGTATTGTGATATTAACAGGATCACTGTTCTCTCCAGATTCAGAGTGACACCAGTACTCTCTAGTGTCATCTGTGTAGACGGGACTGATTCTACATGTAGATCCTGTTTGTGATCCCCAGTGTATTGATGAACAATCCTCCATCTCTTCACTGTCTGTGTATCTTCTCACTGTCCATCCAGTAGAGTTACTCTGATCCTCACAGCTCAGAGAGAGAGAGTCAGATGTGAAATGTTGAGTTCTGTTGGGACTGATGATCAGAAAGACTGAAGAAGTGACACCTGAGAAACACATCACAGCTTGAATTTGAAAATGTTTCCAGTTGGGATCATGAGTATTTATGGATTTTTTTTTTTTCTGATGATTAATTTCTTGATCAAAATGTCACTTTTGCTGTAGTAAGAATACATTCTAACTATTTTGGAAGCAACAGTATGCTGACTTATTTTTGTGTTTTTCATTGTTATTTTGGTCAAGCATTTTTTACCCTTGGATGTTTGTGTTGTATACATTTTTCACTCCAGTGACCCATAGTGGCTGTGTGTTGCTGTCCTCTGTGTAATACACTTGTTCTCCTCTCTCTCCTCTGCACTTGTGTGATTTACAGCAGCAGAACTGAGAGTGTAGTTTCCTGTCTGACAGGAGTTTATATTTCCTGTCATTATCATCTCTGTACCAGCTGAAAGTCCATCCTGTAGAGGAGCCGTAAACCTCACAGATCAGAGTCACTGAGTCTCCTTCTGTCAGCCACTTCTGTGGAGAAACACTTAACACTGCCTTTGTTTCATCTGAAATGGATCAATAATACCATATTTCAGATTTGCTCAGAAACTTTCACTGTTTATACTGATAATAATGAACAAATCAAAACTCACCTGACACAGTCAGTGTAACAGCATCACTGATCTCTGAGTTTTGTCCGTCTCTTGTCTTTCCTCTACAGGTGTATTTACCACTGTGTGTGTGTTCAACACTGCTGATTTTATACTCTTGTTTCTTGTATTCACTGACAATGTATTTATTCCTGTAGTTGGTATTCTCTACAGTCCAGCTGTATGTCCACTCAGTGTCTCCTCCACCCTGTATGTCACATCTGAGAGTGACAGTTTCTTCTCTGAACAGATTTTCTTCAGGCTTTACTGTCACAACAGCTTTAGGATCATCTTTGTAAACACATCATATTATGCTTTTTTTAATTATTATTTAGCATTAAACAACATAAATAGCAGAAATCAAACACAAAATACCAAAAATTCCAGAAGTGACATCATTTGCGGTAGATGTTCAATAGAAAACATTCTTTATATTTTAATGTTTAATCTGTTTTTTTATAACATGTTTTGGCATCTCTCTTTCTCTCTCACCTGTAACATTTACCCACAGTGCATCACTGTAGTTTGTGTAGTAAACTGGATTCCCTCTTCCAGCTCTACACCAGTACTGACCTCCATCAGACACTGAATCAATGTTCACTGTGTAGGAGTTTTTGTCTGTTGTGTTTTTCTGATGTTTCTGTGTGTGTTGGTACCAGTAAAACTGCCATCCAGTCGACTGATCCATGTGACAGGTCAGAGTCACTGTGTTTCCTGTCAGTGCAGCTCCTTCAGGATTTGAAGTGAGTTCAGGTTTTGGCTTCAATCCTGCAGGAGATTAAGAAAACATATTTGTTGATGAGTTAACTTGCTCATCTCTGTATCTTGACGATTAGCTTTTTTTGTCAGTAAATAATGGAAACTTTCACACTTTTTGAGGTTCACTGACAATTGAACCGCAAATATTCAATTTTAAAGGACTTTTTTTTATTATTCAAATATGTGATATTAAATATACACTATATTGCCAAAAGTATTCGCTCATCTGCCTTTAGACGCGTATGAACTTAAGTGACATCCCATTCTTAATCCATAGGGTTTAGTATGACGTCGGCCCACCCTTTGCAGCTATAACAGCTTCAACTCTTCTGGGAAGGCTTTCCACAAGGTTTAGGAGTGTGTTTATGGGAATTTTTGACCATTCTTCCAGAAGCACATTTGTGAGGTCAGACACTGATGTTGGACGAGAAGGCCTGGCTCGCAGTCTTCGCTCTAATTCATCCCAAAGGTGCTCTATCGGGTTGAGGTCAGGACTCTGTGCAGGCCAGTCCATGTCTTTATGGACCTTGCTTTGTGCACTGGTGCGCAGTCATGTTGGAACAGGAAGGGGCCATCCCCAAATTGTTCCCACAAAGTTGGGAGCATGGAATTGTCCAAAATCTCTTGGTATGCTGAAGCATTCAGAGTTCCTTTCACTGGAACTAAGGGGCCAAGCCCAGCTCCTGAAAAACAACCCCACACCATAATCCCCCCTCCACCAAATTTCACAGTTGGCACAATGCAGTCAGACAAGTACCGTTCTCCTGGCAACCGCCAAACCCAGACTCGTCCATCAGATTGTCAGATGGAGAAGCGTGATTCGTCACTCCAGAGAACGCGTCTCCACTGCTCTAGAGTCCAGTGATGGCGTGCTTTACACCACTGCATCCGACGCTTTGCATTGCACTTGGTGATGTATGGCTTGGATGCAGCTGCTCGGCCATGGAAACCCATTCCATGAAGCTCTCTACGCACTGTTCTTGAGCTAATCTGAAGGCCACATGAACTTTGGAGGTCTGTAGCGATTGACTCTGCAGAAAGTTGGCGACCTCTGCGCACTATGCACCTCAGCATCCGCTGACCCTGCTCTGTCATTTTACGTGGCCTACCACTTCGTGGCTGAGTTGCTGTCATTCCCAATCGCTTCCACTTTGTTATAATACCACTGACAGTTGACTGTGGAATATTTAGTAGCGAGGAAATTTCACGACTGGACTTGTTGCACAGGTGGCATCCTATCACAGTACCACGCTGGAATTCACTGAGCTCCTGAGAGCGGCCCGTTCTTTCACAAATGTTTGTAGAAGCAGTCTGCATGCCTAGGTGCTTCATTTTATACACCTGTGGGCATGGAAGTGATTGGAACACCTGAATTCAATTAATTTGTATGGGTGAGCGAATACTTTTGGCAATATAGTGTATCAATCAAGTGTTTGAAGTCAGTCCTAAAAAAGCGAAGAGAATATCTAATAGTGTGAATATGTATCTATTAAACCATTTGTAAAATACATCTATTTATAGATCTAGAAGTTTCAATAAAAAAAATTATATATATATAAAAAATGTTTCCAAAGTTATTTTGTACATTAGCTTGCAAAGCGAAAAGCTACTCATGATTTAAAGTAGTAAAATATAGTCAAGCTACTCTTTTAAAAAGTAGTTAGCTACACTACAAATTATTAACAAAAAGTACTATTTACACTGAAGCTACTTTAGGGATAATATCTTTTAAATATTTAACTATTCAATTATATAATTTAAACAGAGACATATTTTTTTAGCACAATCTAAATTACTGTAGGTTAACAGCATTAAACAGATACATTTACACTAAGTACACAAAATAAAATATACAACCTGATTTAAACATTTACAATCTAATTAAAAAACATACTGTAATAATGTAATGTCACTTTAGTATTGAAAAAAAAAATTGGCTATAAAAAGGTTTCTGTTAATATTTCACTCACACATCGTAAGCAACAGCTTTGAGACATTAAATGTTTTTAGAAAAAATACAGGAACACAGAATCCCTTCATTCTTTTTCTACAATGTACTAGCAACTGATATCCACTCGAAAACATTAAAATAAAGCAATACTCAGAGCATGAGGAAGTGAACTGAGCCCAATGCTGATGTACTAATGATAGATTATGAAAGACACAGTCTGTGTTAAAGCCTCGTCATCAAAGTGACATGCTGTCCGCAACCCATTTTAATTCTGTAATTAAATATACGTTATTTCTGAGTCAAATAACATATTACATAAATAGCAGAATGAAACTGGGCCTGAATGTGAGTTTACTAAAACAATTTGTAAATAGCTATTTGGTGTCAGGGGGAAAGGGAAGTCGTTTCTGTTGAAGAGCAATTTATTACGTTCTGATTAAAGACAGACAAACTTTATCAAGGATATATATCTTTAGATATTTTTGTCTGTTATTTATTTGCAGTAACATCAGAATCAGAATGAGCTTTATTGCCAAATCTGCTTACACATACAAGGAAATTGTCTCGGTGACAGAAGCTTTCAGTGCTCAAACAATTACAACAACAAGACAGAGATAATAATAATATATATATAATAAAAATAGAAAATATAATTATATATAGAAGTACACAATAGGACAAAAAAATAGATATACTGTATATACTGTATGTATGTACAAATACAAATCTGTTATGTACAGATAGTGCAAGGGAATGTAATGGCAGAAGAGGTAGGACATGTTGGATAAATATAAATAGATTAAGCTGTGTATTCCTCATTCTGGAAGTATCTACACAATACTACACAATGATGACTCTAAAACTTTATAGATATTACAGTTTCATTTTCTGTTAATGCATGATTTTTTGTAAATCTGCTTTGAAACGATTTGTGTTATGAAAGGCGCTATACGAATAAAAATGACTTGACTTGACTATTGCACATAATTATTGCTCAATGGGGCAGTTTTAACTGTTCATGAGATGAGGAAAAAACTGTTCCTGTGCCTGATGTTTCTGGTGCTCAGTGCTCTGTAGCGCCGGCCACAAGGCAACAGTTTAAAAAGGTAGTGGGCTGGTGAGTGGGGTCCAGATTTTCCAGCCCTTTTCCTCACTCTGGAAGTGTACAGTTCTGGAAGGGAGGGCAGGGGGCAACCAATAATCCGCTCAGCAGTCCGAACTGTCCTTTGTAGTCTTCTGATGTTCGATTTCATAGCTGAACCAAACCAGACAGTTATTACCAGACAGATAGTGCACTGATGATTCACTCATGATAAGACCAGGAACATGCATTAAGAAAATAAATAGCATCATTTTTTATTGTATGTTGCTAATACAATGATCTTTCAGTATAACAAAATGTATTAAGGAACAAATGTCAAAAAAGAGGACAGACAAACAAATGTATCATGTTTAAAAAATAAACTTTTTTTTTTTTTTTTTTTTTTTTTTTTTACAATGCTTATAAATATTTTGGTGTAACGTTTTCATTAAAAAAAAGTGTTACAATTACTTAAATGCAAGTGTTTGTTCTGTGTTGTTTTGTCAGCATGAGATGTGTTAGTCCTTAAAAATGCATAAAATTTATTTAAAAAGCTTGCATTTCTTGTTATGACTAGTTTGTAATTATGGCATTAGGAAAATGAAACAATGTTTTGATATTGCTCTGTACTGTAATGGTGGTATTAGCACTATTCATAACTTTATGAAAACTAAATAAGAAACAAACTCTCATCCCTCTTACACTGTTTAATATCATATAGAGCTGAAAGAGAGCAGAAAACAAAACACAACTATCAGCTCAGTCTATCTATATTCTCTCAGGCCTCTGAGAGTGTGTTTGCCACTGATCATAGTTTAATATTCAAATACCAAGAGCCCTTGTGTATCCATATATTTGCACAAATATGTACATTCCATTGGAGTGAACACAGACACCCGCTTCACTTGAATATTTATTTATAAAAAAAAATTAACACATGAACTTTACAACAAACTGACTGAGGTGTGGCAAATTTACAGTTGCATTCAAAATTATTCAACCCCCAAAGACAGTAAGGATTTACAAAGGTAAGCTTTTCTGATGACCCAGAATTTATAAACTTTACATCTATATCAGTTGAGTGACACATTCAAAGTCATAGTGTGAATATATAACCTAATATTTCTAAAAAGCAGGATTTTTTTTAAAATACAGCCATGTCATAATTACTCAACCCCTAATGCATGTAGCTGTTTATTAAATATGTAAGGCTACACAAGTAATTGTTTTAAAACAAAATTAAGTCATCAATCTGCAATGGCACTTATTTAAGTTTTATAATTTAAGTTTAGTGTTGTAAGCAAAAATGTATTTCTATGCAAAAAAAGCAATTAAAAATAAGCTGTCAAAAGCTAATAGAGGAGATTATTTCATTACACAAGAAAGGTCATGGCTAAAAGTACATTTCCAAGGCACTTCAATTTCCAATAGACAAAGTTAGCAGCACCATTCATACATTTTAAATATGGTACAACAGCAACCTTCTTGGGGTGTGGAAGAAAGTAGAACTTCACCAAGGGAAATGTTGACTTGAATATTCAAGAAGTAATTAGGAAAGACCTGTGGAGTCCTGGAAGAAGGTTTTATAGACGTATGACACTAAACTGAAAATGAGTTTTACACCCATGGGTCAGCAGTACGTCTGGAGTAAGATGACAAGGTGATGACAAGAACGACAGCATCCCCACAGTCAAGCATGGAGGTGGGTCAGTCCTGTTATGGGGGTGTTTTGCGGCTGCAGGAAACGGCTATCCTGACTATGTGACCGACACCATGGATTCTTTCAGGTATCAGGCCATTTTGGCAAAAATGTGATGCCTTCAGTGTGTAAACTGAAGCTCGGTAATCACTGGACTTTCCAGCAAGACAATAACACCAAGGATACATCCAAGTTGTCCAAAATCTGGTTCAGGGATTGGTCGTGGAATGTCCTTAAATGGCCCTTTTAGTCCATCATTAAAATCCCATTGCAAACCTTTGTTGGGATTTCAAGGAAGCAGTTGCAACACAGAAACCAAAGAATGTCAATGAGCTGGAAGCTTTTGCTCATAAGATTTGTGTAAAAATTCTAATAGAGAGCTGTCCGAATCCTGAGAACACTTCCCTGAAACATTTGTTTGCTGTTATGAAGGATAAAGGGTGCTCCACAAATGATTGACTTTGGGGGTTGAATATTTTTGACATGACATTTGTGGAGAGAATTAGTTATTTTTTCATTTAAAAATTTGGGTAAACTGAACTCTTTGTTCTCAAAATCACTCAAATGTTTATTAAAAACTTACTTTGACTGTTTACTGAGATTTTAGTTGATGTGTTTTAATTCACATCACCAGAATGTATTGCTGGTCAGGGGGGTTGAATAATTTTGATTGCAAATGTAAATGTTAGACATAATGGGTGAATACAAGTTGATCGGCTTCTAGAGATTGCATAAGGAGGACTTGTATCAGTTCGTGCCACGCAGAGTTTCCTGACTGAACTTAAAAGTCATTTGCATTGCTAAGAATTTCCAGGTGATGGTGATATCATGACACATCTTTAACCACAGTGTGAAGTGAAGCTCACACCAGTGAATTTCAGATCTTGGTTTGCATGTTTTGCATATATGCAGACTGAGAATGTATTTTGGTCTGAACTGTTCAACAATTATACTCTCAGTATTACACAGAGTACCTAACTGCTCTGGAGATGTAGCGTGCTATGGATTTCTGATCAAGCTTATGTTTCAGAAGTGATCTGACCTCCTAATTTAGCCTGGCAAATAATAAAATGACCAAAAAATCTCATGTGCTTATATTGACAAGTGAGACTAAAAGTTGAATGTTTTAGGTGAAGATTGAAAATGTTTTTTTTTTTTTTAAACTTTTTTAGACATACAAGAAGAGCATTTAGTTGTTATTAGTCGGAAGACTGTACGCTTCATTCACAGCCTGTTCAGCAGTAAAGTGGAGAGCCTGTGGTTTGGTTTATGTAACCACAAATGTTGAAAGTAAAAAAGTTCAATGCTGCAAGAATTGTTAATAAAGCACCAACTCATTTATAAAAACCTAATAAGGCACCAGCTCTTTATTTAAAATGAGATATATGAACAGTTGTAAAATATGAAAATTTTCAGAGAATTGCAGGAATACAAGTCAGGAGATATACAGGGGCAAGAAAAGTATGTGAACCCTTTGAAATTTTCTGGTTTCTCATCTTCATCAAAGTCACAAGTATATATATATATTTTTTAATTCATTCTGTAGTGGATCTACTTCGATGTTTAGGGTCATTGTCCAGCTGCATCACCCAACTTCTACTGAGCTTCAGCTGACACAGCAAGCCTGACATTATCCTGTAGTATATCTTGATAAACTTGGGAATTCATTTTTCTCTGGATGATGGCAAGCGGTCCAGGCCCTGAAATCATGATGCTCCCTTCACCGTACTTCACCGTTGGGATGATGTTTTCATGTTGGTTTTTGGTACCTTTACATAGTGCTGCATGTTCTTCCCAAACAATTCAACCTTAATTTTATCAGTCCACAAAATATTAAAAAAAACTTTTTCAAAACACAACAAAATGTTTTTGTTGGAAAGCAGTGGCTTCCTTCGTGGTGTCCTGCCATGGACACAATACCTGTTTAATGTTTTCCATATAATAGACTCGTGAACAGAGATGTTAACCATATCCAATGATTCCTTCAAGTCTTTAGCTGTTACTCTAGGGTTCCTTTTTACCTCACTGAACATTCTGCGGTGTGCCCTTTGAGCCATTTTGGCTGGACGGACACTTCTAGGGAGTGTCTAATTTGTCTAATCTTTAGGTTTTGCATTATATTACAAACAAGTGAAGCATTCAAAAGTAGAACATAATAAAGACATTTAATACTTTTACTTATGTTATCAATGCTGAAATTTTAAAGAATATGGTAAGAACAGTAATTTAAGAAAAACCTTACAAACCTTTTTTAAACAAAGTGAGAGTGGCATCAGACCTCGGACAGGGGTTTTATTTTAAATAACTCAGTAAATGAGTAAAACAGAACATAATTAGGCTATTATATTTGAAAAATAAAGTGTCTGTGGGGTGTCCTCATGGTGCTATGGCAAAAGGGAAGCACAGATGGTTTGGTCCAGATAAGGGCAGTACTTGTGTGATGACATGCTCCTGTTTAATGCACAGCTTGACTGGCTTAATGTATTCAGAGAGCTTATTATCACAACAGATTCAGATAGAAGATTCTTCCTCTCTTACTGCATACTGGCATTGGTCTTCTGAAATACAGACAAAAACAATCTTTGGATATTTATTAAGTTGTTTGCTCATCTGCAATGTCTATAAGATGTTTCCTCTCAGATATCAATTAGACATTCATCAGATGTCTTTGAGGTAAATTGCATTTGAGGTAAATCACAAACCTAAAACTTCAAATAAAAATTAAAAAAAAAAAAAAAACCTACCTGAAATGACAAAACCTTAATGCACACTGCACACACATGCGCTCTGCTGCTACTGTGATAGCACCGGCATCAGGTCCCAAACAGGAAGTCAGTAGTCGCAAACATTTCCTGCTTTTAAGTACATGTCCCTTTGGCAGTGGCTGTGTCTCGTTTGGAAGGCTGCATGCTAGGTAGGACGCATCCTTTGAAGGCTGCAGTATACCAAGTCTCCTCTTTTAAACAAGTCTCATTTAAACGAGACGGCCTTCGTAGGGCAAACGGAAACGGAACGTTAAATGGTTGCTATGACAGCACGCCACTCTTTAACAAGTGTTAAAGTTATAATGATGTAAAGAGAAAAGAAAATAGATTTTACAGTTGTACTTTTAGTCTAATACTTTATTTTAATTATATATTAATATAATTATACATATTATATACTCTGCGCCCATCTACTGAGGTACTTCAACTTGGGAATTAACATTACTTGCATTTGAACATCATATTTACGGGCAAATTGGCTTTATTTTTTTTAGACATTTCCATTGAAGCAAAGATTTGTGGGTTGTGAGTGCCCACGAAGGATACACCTCATGCATCCTCCGAATTCCCGTGAAAGAAGGTCGCATTCGAAAGCTGTATTCGAAGTTTCCTACTTGCTTTTCTGAAACGAGACAGCCTCGCTGACGTATGCGGCCGACAAATGCGACCTCAGGAGGACACAGCCTTCCAAACGAGACATAGACAGTGTTTCCCAACCACTGTGCCGCGGCATACTAGTGTGACGTGAAAGATTGTTAGGTGTGCCGTGGAAAATTATCAGATTCCACAAAATAAATCAGGGCTCCGGACTGAGACAAATTTTTCAATCATTTTTCCTAACAGTGCGATTAAACTTTGCAAGAGGTCACATTGGTGTGACTACAAATTGGCTGACTCTGATTGTGCTCCGTCGTTTTTTGTTCCGTATGAGAAATATCAAACGGCAAATGTTCCAAACACAAAAGGAAAAAGCTCTACCTGGATCAGTCAGCGCTGCTCAATGGACAGATCAGCGCAGAGACGTGCATTTACACATGGACCGGTCTCGAGCGCTCAGCCGAGCAGATCATCATAAACAGAGCTGTGAGAAGCATGGGCGGGTTCGCTAATTCGGCATTGATTATTTGTTTAAAACCTCTATGAGAACCCATAATGTGTCGATGATTAAACCAGTTTAAAATTGTATTAAACGGCCCCAAAATTCTAAACAGCATTGAAAAGGAATAAAGGAGAAATATGCACAATGAACAGACAGAAATTGTAAGGTTTCAGTCCACACATCACAGATATTTAACAAAAATATTTACCATGAACTTATATCTCTATAGAAGTGAGAGAATACAATTTAATTTCTGGATGTGTTTTTCTTACGAAAAATGCCATAATTTATTTTATGGTTACTGCTAATCATGGTTTTACATTTACTATTGTTTACTATGATCTTATTGCAAATGCCACAGTTAAAACTATGGATACAATGGAACTTTCCCTCTGTGTAAAATCTTTTATAATGCCCTCTGATTGTAGAAAAAGGCTTTGTTTGTCTTCAGATGACTGTATTTTAATCATCAAGATCCTGATAAAAACAAATAAACCGTGAAAGAAAGCAAATTTTCTTTCAGTTGGACCGGTGCGACCAACTCAAGTGCTGGTGCGACCATTTGTAGAATTTAACACTGGTGCTACCACTCTTAAATGTTACTCTGGAGCCATGTAAATAAATAGATAAATAAAAAATTATTTGCTGTGGCATTGCGTGAATTAATTTGCAAGAACAAATCTAAAAATAAGAAAAGATGCAAATTTGTTGTTTTATTCATTACACAATTAGCACTCTTGACACCTGTGATCTCAGTATACAACGTACATACGTGACTTGCGTTTTTGCATAGCCGAATTTCAAACATTATGAGTAAACATGCAACTAAAATGGACAGAAAACATGGAAGTTCTTGAAAAAAGAAAACTATCAACTATGGTTATGTGGGACAGTGGGATAGAGGTGTGCCATGGAATTTGTTTAATTGTGAAAAGTGTGCCGTGGCAGAAAAAGTTGGGAAACACTGCCCTATGGTCTGCTCATATCATGCAGGGGAAACCCAGCTCTACCAGACTAGGTGACTGGCCACACAACTAACCCCAGTCTCCCCACAATATAGTGTTGTGTATTTGTATTTGTAGGTAAAAGATACACCGAGGAAAAGAGACAGATGTTTTACCTCTCACTCTACAGCATTTAAAAATCAGTATGATGGTCAATAGCAGATATGGACAAGCTGCCAGTAGAGAACTCAACATGTTAAGGACAGAACTCTGAACTTCTGAATGTGACACTAAAAAAGAGACACACACACACACACATCATCATCATCATCATGCGGTATATCTGAATGAGTGAATATGAAGTTATAGAAAATAAATCACCTCACAGTTACAGTAGACTCCATTGACTCTCACCTCTGACTGAGATCCAGATCTTGGGTGATTCTCCTCTCTCTGTGTGTTTATAGTAGTAGAAACCCTCATGTGACTTTGAGACAGTAGGGATGATCATCTCTCCAGTAGTCTTCTTCTGGAGGAGGGATTCATCTTTATAGAAATCAGCTGTGAGGACTAATGGATTTTTAAATCGATGTAAACAGCGTAGAGTCAGAGAATCTCCTTCAGTCACAGGATGAACAGGACTCTCCAGAATCACATCACCATCCACAGAACAGAGGAAATGTGCACTTACTAGAAGTAATAAAAGTACATCAACTTGATTTTAACATTTTCCAAAGAGAATGTGAGCAGTGCTTGCACATTAAAAACTTCTGCCACAAATGTTAGGGTGTTGCCATGACATTGTTTGTCGGATGTTATGCGTGGCTGCTACAAATTGCTAGGTGGTTGCTATGGTGTTCTGGGTGGCTGCTATGTGGTTGCTTTAGATGTGTTTCCTTCAATATATGTCTTTCATTGCCTGATAGATGTAATCATGAGTCTGACCACTTAGCAAAGTAATAGAACGCCTCTCCTCAAGAAGCCGGACACCATGATTCATGTCTGTAGCACCATCAATGCAGAGTATGAGTTACACATCAAAGTTTAATACTTAGTTTTAGGAGGTTGTTTAAATTATTAACTCCAAGTATGAGTAATGATAAAAGTGTCTCCTAATTATTGCAGTTAATGAATTGTATCTTATGCTTCCTGCACTTATTATATCAACCTGCTTTACGCATTGATTGTAAACCACCAATAAAATCAATAAATAAATAGTTGTAGACTCACAGTGTACTGTGATATTAACAGGATTACTGTTCTCTCCAGATTCAGAGTAACACCAGTACACTCCAATGTGATATGTGTAGACGGGACTGATTCTACATGTAGATCCTGATTGTGATCCCCAGTATATCGATGAACAACCTTGCAGCTTTCCACTGTCTGTGTATCTTCTCACTGTCCATCCAGTAGAGTTGCTCTGATCCTCACAGCTCAGAGAGAGAAAGTCAGATGTGAAGTGTTGAGTTCTGTTGGGAATGATGATCAGAGAGACTGAAGGAGAGACACCTGAGAAACACATCACAGCTTGAATTTGGAAATGTTTTAAACCACATTTGAGCATGAAAGTTCTTTACACAAACACACACACACATACACACATACACACACACACACATATGTTGGTGCAGCTATCATTATGAGGACTCTCCATAGACATAAAGATTTTTATACTATACGAACTATAGATTCTATCCCCTAACCCTACCCCTAAATCTAACCTTCACAAAAAACTTTCTGCATTTTTACATTTTCCAAAAAACATAATTTAGTATGTTTTCTAAGCGATTTGAATTATGGGGGCACTAGAAATGTGCTCATAAACCACATTTATAGCATAATTCCCTTGTAATTACCAGTTTGTAACCTAAAAATAGTCCTCGTAAACCTCCTAAACCCGCCCACACACACACCCACCCACCCACACACACACACACATATATATAAACTTTTACTGTCTAATTCATGCTGTTTTAACTCATAAATTAATACACAGTGTAAAGGAGGAGGCAAGAAGCAGCTTTCCTTGTTTAGGTAAGGATTTATTTTCTCTGCTTGCAGCACAATTTACAGTCTCACGTTATGCACTAAATTAATCCACTATCGCACACCGCTTCACAAAATAAACTCTCATTATTTGTAATAGAAAATCTTTGCTTCTGGTTCGGGTCTGTCGTGCCCAGGCTCTCTCTCCCTCTTCTATTTGCGTTGTGTCTATTTATGCCGCTCTCCCCGTGCTCACTGAGCCCAGGAAGCCGCTACACCTCTGGTAGAATGGGCTCGTAGCCCTACCAGGGGCGGCATGTTCTGGGCGAGATATGCCATAGTTATGGCGTCAATGAGCCAGTGGGCGATCTTCTGCTTGGAGACAGCGCTTCCTTTCCGCTGTGCATCAAAGCAGACAAAGAGCTGCTCAGAGATTCTAAAGCTCTGGGTGTGATCCAAATAGATGCGTAAAGTGCGCACCGGAGACAGCAATGACAGGGCTGGGTCTGCCTCCTCCTGGGGCAGCGCTTGCAGGTTCACCACCTGGTCCCTAAAAGGGGTGGTGGGAACCTTGGGCGCATAGCCCGGTCAGGGTCTCAGGATCACGTGAGAGTAACCCGGACCAAACTCCAGGCACGTTTCGCTGACAGAGAACGCTTTCAGGTCACCTTAACTCTTGATGGAAGTGAGCGCTGTCAGGAGGGCAGTCTTCAAGGAGAGTGCCTTAAGCTCGGCTGACTGCAAAGGCTCAAAGGGGGCTCTCTGTAGATCCTGAAGAACTACGGAGAGATCCCATGAGGGAACGAGGCATGGACTGGAGGGATTCAGCCTCCTGGCGCCTCTTAGGAACCTGATGATCAGGTCGTGCTTCCCTAAGGACTTACCGTCAACTGCGTCGTGGTGTGCTGCTATGGCGGCAACGTACACCTTCAGGGTGGAAGGGGACAGCCTCCCTTCCAGCCTCTCCTGCAGGAAGGAAAGCACTGATCCGACTGCGCATCTCTGGGGGTCTTCATCGGGAAGAACACCACTTAGTGAATAGATGCCACTTAAAGGCATACAGGCGCCTCATAGAGGGGGCCCTAGCCTGAGTGATCGTGTCTACCACCGCGGGTGGTATACTGCTTAGGTCTTCCACATCCCGTCCAGGGGCCAGACATGGAGATTCCAGAGGTCTGGGCACGGGTGCCAGAGGGTGCCCCATCCCTGAGAAAGAAGGTCCTTCCTCAGGGGAATTCACCAGGGGGGAGCTGTCGCGAGGAGCATGAGGTCCAAGAATCACATCTGGGTGGGCAAGTAGGGTGCTACCAGGACGACCTGCTCCTCGTCCTCCCTGACCTTGCACAGGGTCTGTGCAAATAGGCTCACTGGGGGAAACGCATATTTGCGTAGGCCAGGGGAACAGCTGTGTTCCAGCACGTCTATGCCGAGGGGAGCCTCTGTGAGGGCGTACCAGAGCGGGCAGTGGGAGGATTCTTGGGAGGCGAACAGGTCCACCTGTGCCCATCCGAATCGACTCCAAATTAGCTGGACCACCTGAGGGTGGAGTCTCCACTCTCCCCTGAGAGAAACCTGCCGTGACAGCACGTCTGCTGTAGTTTTGATGTTGCCCGGGATGTGAGTGGCTCGCAGCGACTTGAAGTGCTGCTGACTCCGGAGGAAGAGACGGCGGGCGAGTTGTGACATACAGTGAGAGCGCAGACCGCCTTGGCGGTTGACATATGCTATCGCTGCCATGCTGTCTGTCCGAACTAACACGTGCTTGCCCTGGATCAACAGCCAGAACCTCCGCAGGGCGAGCAGAATTGCCAACAACTCGAGGCAGTTGATGTGCCAATGCAGTCGCGGGCCCTTCCAGAGGCCGGTGGCTGCGTGCCTGTTGCAAACAGCGCCCCAGCCCATTTTGGAGGCATCTGTCGTGACCACGACGCACCTGGAGACCAGTTCTAGAGGAAAACCTGCTCGTAGAAATGAGAGGTCAGTCCAAGGACTGAAAAGACGGCGACAGACCGACGTGATGCAACCACTCATTCAGATTTTCTCTTCGGAGCCGAGCGGTTCTATTCATTGAAGCTGAATTCATCCGCAAAGTTCATTCACCTCATCTGCTGGATTCTACGGCGCATTTCAGTGGCTTCTCCCCCTCTGCACCCGTGGAGTGCAGAGAACGCCCCTGGGTGCTTCGGCAGAACAACTAAAAGAGTATATTCTAAAAAGAGTATATATTCTTTCTAAAAGAGCGGCACACACTGAACGTCTTTTTAAAGGTGACTTTCTGTTTGTGTGTTATTCCTGGTTGCGGTCGTTATCTCTCCGCTTCTGATGGCCACGATCACTGTCTTATGTGTCTGGGCACTGCCCACGAGGAGACATCGTTCATGGATGGGTCTTGTCCTCATTGCAAGAACATGACCATGGCAATGTTGCGGTCGCGGCTTGCATTCGTAAGAAAGCAAGCCACCCCAGCAGCTCCCCGCCTTGGTCCTTCTACCTATGGGTATAAGGCTGTGCTGGTTAGCACTGGGGGTGATTTGAGGACCTCAATGGGACCACCTCCATCGGGTATCCCCCCACAGACCTCCCATTCCCCAGGGGCAAGAAGACCCGCTTCACTGGAGCTGATGAGCAGACCACTCCATCCCCCTTTGGAGGGCCTGGAGGAGAATCTCTTGTTTTGTTTTCATTTAATTTTGCCGCATGTCCAAGAGGCTGCGGTACCCAAAAATTCAACAAAAGAGCGGTTTTCTTGTTCCCTGCGTCACAAGTCTGGTGCGCAAGGCCGTCATCACGACCACCGTCCACTGTCCCATCTTTGCAGGTATGGTGCTCCAGCGGTGGTGCTCCAGCGGTGGTCCCCTGCCCCTGTGAGCCCAGCTGTGGCACAAACACGCCCACACGGGATTGGGTCCAGTGGACTATGAGGACGAGACTCCTCCTCTCCCCTCCTCGGCCAATCTTATGGTGGGCGGCAGGAGCCAGGTAAGTGCTTCGATGTCCCTGGTGGGGGTACAAGAAATGGATGTGGATTATTTAGTTAAATCATACTTTAGTTTAGGATTTAGCAACAAAGAAATCCTTTGTCATCTTTTGGCACATCAGCACAAAGTTATTATTGGGATCCGTACACTGCAGCAGTTATGTAGGAATTGAATTTTCTATTGAATTTTCTTTTCCAAGTTGACCTTCAGGTCAACTTGGAAAAGAGCAAGGTCTCCCCGGTTCAGAGCATCTCTTTTCTCGGTTTGGAGTTGGACTCAGTCTCGATGACAGCACGTGGTGCTGAACTGTCTGAAGGCGTTCAGATGGAGAACAGCGGTTCCACTGGAACTTTTTCAGAGGCTCCTGGGCGTTGATCCAGGGCAAGCACGTATTGGTCTGGACAGACAACACAGCGACAGTAGCGTACATCAACCGCCAAGGTGGTCTATGCTCCCATTGCATGTCACAACTTGCCTGCCGTCTCCTCCTCTGGAGTCAGCAGCACCTCAAGTTGCTACGAGCTACTCACATCCCGGGCGACCTCAACACCGCAGCAGACATGCTGTCACATCCGGTTACCCTCAGGGGAGAGTGGAAACGCCACCCTCAGGTGGTCCAGCTGATTTGGAGTCGATTCGGTCGAGCACAGGTAGACCTGTTTGCTTCCCGGGAATCCTCCCACTGCGTGCTTTGGTACGCCCTGACCAAGGCACCCCTTGGTATAGATGCGCTGGCACACAGCTGGCCCCCTGGACTACGCAAATATGCATTTCCCCCAGTGAGCCTACTTGCACAGACCCAAGGTCAGGGAGGACGAGGAGCAGATCATCCTAGAAGCACAATACTGGCCCACCCAGATGTGGTTCTCAGATCTCACGCTCCTCGTGAAAGACCCCCCCCCCACCTGGCGAATCCCCCTCAGGAAGGACATTCTTTCTCAGGGACGTGGCACCATCTGGCACCCGTGACCAGACCTCTGGAATCTTCACGTCTGGCCCCTTGATGGGACGTGGAAGACCTAAGTGGCCTACCACCCGCAGTGGTAGACACGATCACTCAGGCTAGGGCTCCCTCTATGAGGCGCCTGTATGCCTTGAAGTGGCGTCTGTTCGCTAAGTGGTGTTCTTCCCGACGCGAAGATCCCCAGAGATGTGCAGTTGGATCAGTGCTTTCCTTCCTGCAGGAGAGGCTGGAGGGGTGGCTGTCCCCCTCCACCCTGAAGGTGTGTGTAGCTGCTATTTCGGCTCATCACGATGCAGTAGATGGTAAGTATTTGGGGAAGCACGACTTGATCATCAGGTTTCTGAGAGGCGCTAGGAGGTTGAATCCCTCCAGACCGCACCTTGTCCCCTCATGAGACCTCTCTGTAGTCCTTTGGGGTCTCTCTGTAGCTCCCTTTGAGCCCTTGGAGTCAGCTTAGCTTAAGGCACTCTCTTTGAAGACTGCCCTCCTGACTGAACTCACTTCCATCAAAAGGGTAGGGGACCTGCAGGCATTCTCTGTCAGCGAATCGTGCCTGGAGTTCGGTCCGGGTTACTCTCACGTGATCCTGAGACCCCGACCGGGCTATGTGCCCAAGGTTCCCATGACCCCTTTTAGGGATCAGGTGGTGAACCTGCAAGCACTGCTCCAGGAGGAGGCAGACCCAGCCTTGGCATTGTTGTGTCCGGTGCAGACTTCAAGCATCTATTTGGATCACACGCAGAGCCTTAGAAGCTCCGAGCAGCTCTTTGTTTGCTTTGGTGGACAGCGGAAAGGAAGCGCTGTCTCCAAACAGAGGATCGCCCACTGGGTCATTGACGCCATCGCAATGGCATATCAGGCTCAGGACATGCCACCCCCTGCGGGGTTACGAGCCCACTCCACAAGGAGTGAGGCGGCCTCCTGGGCCCTGGCCAGTGGTGCCTCTTTGGCAGACTGGGCAACACCCAACACCTTTGCGAGGTTCTACAATCTCCGGGTTGTGTATTGGCAGGCACGAGCAGGTAAGTTCCGGGACAACTGGCTGGGTGTACCGCTTGCGCATAGCGCCTTTTCCCTCCCTTGAGGTGAAGACGTGTGCTCTTGACTCCCAGTTGTGTTCACAGACTGTGATCCCTGGATGACTTTCCTCCTTAGCCCTCTGGCAGTTGAGTTTGCGGAGAAACGTGCGCTAATGAGCCCCTGTACTGAAGTAGGTGCCCCACATGTGCTGGTTTCCCGAAGGCGACCCCATGTGACATCTTCCACAAAATCGTTTCCCTGGCGGCAAATTGCGTCTTCCTTGGGCAGAGGCCCCTCTGCCCCCAGTCGCCATGCTCTGTAGAAACTCCTCCCTATTCGGTTAGGACCTACCATGGGACCTCTCCACATGACATACTTCCGACAAGACCATGTGATGTATTACACTCAAAATACACTTTTTTGGCAGGGTGTGGTCTCCGCGGTGTCTTCCCCTTAGGAGGGGACACTTATGCAGACACTTATGGCTCCCAGTCAGTTAACAAATTCCACTCTTTTTGGGGAGAAAAGAGAGGGAAAAGAGGCCTTGGCTGGGCTAGCCTGTCCCTATAGTTGGGCAGTCGACTTGTTCCTGATGGACCGTTCAACGCTCATAAGAGCGTTGGGGGAGGTTACGTGACAGCCTGGTGCACTGGCTACGAGGCACACAGCAGTCTGCCCGTCACACACGGCCAGTTCATGTAACACAGTTCAGCTAGTTGTGGCGTTTTGTATAGGGACCCCTAGTGTCACTACATCGACACAACGTCATGTGAGTGACAAATAGGGAATGTCCTAGTTACTTTCGTAACCTCCGTTCCCTGATGGAAGGAATGAGACATTGTGTCCCTCTTGCCACAACGCTGAACTACCCGCTGAAATGGCCGGGATCTGGTCTCGGCTCCTCAGCACAAAACCTGAATGAGTGGTTGCATACCAGCTCCTTTTATACTCGTATGTCTGGGGGAGTGGCATGCAAATTCCACTCGCCAATTCTCATTGGCCTTTTTTAAAAAAAGCAGAGGTGTTTGGGGCTCCCAAGAGTGACCCCTAGTGTCACTACATCGACACAATATCTCGTTCCCTCCATCAGGGAACGGAGGTTACGAAAGTAACCAGGACGATTTCAGTGCGATATTTTTCAACACTTTTTTATCCTCTGAAACCATGTACAATGATCAAAATATATTAATATAATTTATTAAATGTCCCTTTGTATCTGATAAACTGTGAAAGATGCATGAACAATATGTGTAGTATTTTATGGACTTAAGAGCGGTTCATAGCTCTAGTTAATTTACGAGAATTTTTACGTGCTACTTAACGATGCTAGATAATGATGCTTTTGGGAAATGTGCTGTAGTAAGTACAATTTAACTGCTACTAACATTCAACTTAGAGCTTGGGGAAGCCCAGCCCAAGCATCACCCACGCCAAGTGGGACTGCACGAACGTCTGGCTCTTCCTCCTGAATAAATTCAATTCCTACATAACCGCTGCAGTGTACGGATCCCAATAATAACTTTGTGCTGATGTGCCAAAAGATGACAAAGGATTTCTTTGTTGCTAAATCCTAAACTAAAGTATGATTTAACTAAATCATCCACATCCATTTCTTGCATTGATGAACTGCTGGCTATCGTTGTGATAATGACGTGCTGTTTCTGGTCATTTTGACTTTCTCGTAGTGCTACGACTTTATTCTCATAATTTTGACTTTATTCTCAAAATATTCAGACTATAATCTTGTAGTGCTATGACATTTTTCTTGTAATTTTGACTTTATTCTCAAAATATTTCGACTTTAATCTCATAGTCCTACGACTTTATTCTCGTAATTTTGATTTTATTCTCAAAATATTATGACTTTAATCTCATAATACTATGACTTAATTCTCGAAATTTGGACTTTATTCTCGAAATCTTACATTATTATTTTTTCCCCCATGCAGCATTCCACCGTCATACTAACTGTGCCTTGATTGCTCTGTTGAAAACAAAAATGAAATCAGCCTAAGGTGGTTTGTCTTAGCCAAGCTTGTTTCAATTGGTCAGGCTACTCTGGTTTAATGGTTTAGAGGGGTTTGACCAGCTGGCTGACCAGCTCACGAACACTTTCCTGGCCAGGCTAAGAGACCAGCTAAACCAGCTAAGACCAGCAAACTTCCTCACCAGACTAGTTTAAGGTGGGTTTTTTTTTTCAGCTGGGTCTTAAATTGTACCTTATCTACCTCTTCTCAATGTTAAGTTAACAAGACGTTGATTCTGAAATTTTTAACAAAAACCGATATTTTGCTACTTACCTTATTTTGTCATCGGATCTATGCTTTACTCAGAAATGCATAAAAATGTAAGGTACAAAAGCAATTTTACTGTTCTGACAATAAGTAATTTCCAATATACATAATTTTCGATATCTTTATTCTGATATAGAAGTCAAAGTCTGCTTGTTACAAAGTGTTTTGGAGGGTTTCCCTCATTATGTAGGCTAGCCTATAGGTAAGTGTCACTTTCACAACAATCACGTCTGTTTATGCCGTTTTTAATGTTTGTGTTTTCATGCTTATTACAGATATGCCGATGGTTTTAATCTGATCAATAATTGGCTGATAAATATCGGCAGCCGATACATTGGTGCATCCCTATTCTAAACCTCTTCTGAAGTTCATATAGACCATGAAGTGATTCAAGACTACATCTAAAAAATTTAAATCACAGGTATGTAGGAAATCAGTTGTCGGTCAAATATACAGTTTAGAGAGCATAATTTAAAATAAATAGCCTATATTATAGGGACCGTTCAAACTGACTACTATTTTTACGGCCATCTGTGCTGTTTTTTAATTGTTTTTCTAGGTAAACAACAGCATATCTCTGTTTTTTTCAACATCTTGCGCAGGAGCGCCATGTTTTAAAAAACATGTCAAGTTAAAAAAACTTAGACTTTTAAAAAACATACGTTGAGAAACCTGCATTCTGTTTCATTCATTGTGCTTTGTTTGTAAATGTAAAATAAAAGAGCCTTATTCATTTTGCATAGGTTTAATAAACTGTCTCTCATATTGTCAGGCCAGTCATATTAGCCAGTGTCAAGCTTTCCAAAGCATATAGACTCAATACCCAGACTCATTAGAACAGCCTCTCAAACCAGCTGACTAAACCTTTCCATGAGCTGGGGACACCCGGATGACCCTCAGGCTCCACCTGAGGGAACAACACGGTCTTTGAGTCCAGAGAGCGGACAAACGGATTGTTGACACATTTTGAACAGCCTGACTCACCGTTTCCTGAGAAAGCTCCACTCCCAGGTACCCACAGTGACCTGTCTGCATAGCAGCCTCTTTGTGACCTGTTTACAAAGTTATTCCCCAAATATACTGTATTTTTATACTGTATTTGTTAATGCATACCACTGATATCCTTTAACTGGATATTTTTCAGCACTGAACTGGCTGTGGTTTGGAGATGTTACATCTAAACAGTCAGATGGAGCTATGTACAGTTTAGAAGCTAAACTTCTTAACTTAATAACTGAATTATGCTATACTTTCCGTCAAAATAATATGACGACCCCCCCCCCAGTTATAGGGGCACATTCCAGGAGGGGTCACCCAGATCGTTGGAAACACCAGTAAGGAATGGGTATCACACAACATAAGGGGTCATCCAGTTTCACCCAAGCTAATCCAAGGTTGGCATGGATTTTTACGACTGGGTGGTGGTGTGGTGTGTATTTAGACATACTGATGGATAGTTTTAAACATTAGCTCAGAGCACCTTCAGAACATGTATTATGTGTCTAACATTGTTATCTATAACTGTCGAGGCCTGCTGAGGTAAGAGAGAAGCTCACTACCCCTGTGATGGGCTTACTTTTGTGCTGAAGAGAAGGACATTTCTCCACAAAGCTGAGGTGTTTGTGTAATGAACATCTGACAGTTGTGTTTAGGATAGTCTGATCTTAACAAAAAAAAAAAAAAAAACAAGAACCAAGACTTGAAACATCACAAGAACTTACATATGAGGCATGAGGCATGATTCATGGAGACATTTGTGATGTCTCTTAAATGTAGTGCAATCTAATCTTAATCCAAAACACAACTGACCTTACGTGATTACAGTGTTTGGAATACTGTCATCACTTTGAGTCAGAATTGAGTCACGGACAGCCAAGTACACTTTCTTTGTCTGTATTGACAGTATGAGTAACTAAGGTCACAGGAAATCTGAAGTAGCTTTGTCTATGACTTTGCATCTGAAAATTCCACCTCTCTTAACAATCATAAACCAAGCATATGTGTTGACTATTTACTGCCAGCTCAGCATCACAACAGAGAATCACAGTAATACTTTGTACATGAACCATCTGCAACAGAATATTAGAATCTAGAGTAGATGGGTTAGTCATTCACTTGTCGAACTCATCAATTCACAAATTGCAAAAGAAAAATTTAGACTAGATAAATGGTGATGTCCGAGGTGATGGGAAATCTTTTAATAATGTAGTTTATAACACATCAAGTTCATAGAAATGTAATAAAAGGTTAAAAGGAGTCCTTTATTAATTACATTTTTTTTTTTGGTCACATGACAACAAAATGGCAACTTACATCAAAAGACTTTGATTTGGTGGAAAAATGTTTTTCAAACATAATATTTTAAAATAAAATTGTTTCACTGCTTATTTTCTTATAATGAAATCATGTGAAAGTTTTGTCTGCACTACTTATGCCAACATTTCTTTTTTCAAGAATTTAAGCTTTCAATGAGACTTTTTTTACTGTCTCTGGACAGACATTTTTGGCTCAGTAATTGAAAATATAGTAGAGGTGAATTAAAGTCATTCAAAAAATCAGCATCACGTCATTGACTCATAAAAGTAAAACAATTAAAACCACTAGATGTCTAGTTGGTTTATATTCAAACCAGCTGTTGCTTCAGTCGACATACTGTAATATACCCTCTTATTTTGTATTCTCCAGAGAAGGGGAAAGAGAACACAACAACTGTCTGTCTGATCCAGTCAGCATTATTTCACTAATGCAGTTAACAGCATCAAATATTCTCATGACTGCCCATAACAAATTGCACAAATATATTATACACTGTTTTGTAAGCTCGCAATATGCTGCACAAAAACACACTGGTCATTTCATATTTGTAATTTAATGCACAAAAAAACAGCAAGTTGTAGTCTGTATTGAGAATATACTGTACACTCACTGAGCACTTTATTATGAACACTATGGTCCTAATAAAGTGCCCAATGTGGTATTCTGCTGTTGTAGCCCATCCACCTCAAGGTTCGATGTGTTGTGCATTCTAAGATGCTATTCTGCTCACTACAATTGTACAGAGTGGTTATCTGAGTTACCGTAGCTTTTCTGTCAGGTCAACAAGTCTGGCCATTCTCCGTTGACCACTCTCATCAACAAGGAATTTCTATCCACAGATCTGCCACTCACTGGATTCTTTTTGTTTTTGACACTATTCTGATTAAACCCTAGAGACTGTTGTACTTGAAAAGCCCAGGAGATCAAGTTACAGAAATACTCAAACCAGCCCGTATGGCACCAACAATCATGCCACAGTCGAAATCACTGAGATCACATTTTTTTCCCCATTCTGATGGTTCATGTGAACATTAACTGAAGCTCCTGACCCGTATCTGCATGATTTTATGAATTGCACTGCTGCCAAATGATTGGATGATTAGATAATCGCATGAATATGTAGGTGTGCAGGTGTTCCTAATAAAGTGCTCAGTGAGTGTATGTGAACGGGCTTTTGCATTTTAATTACTTTTGAGATATATTCCAGGACGTTGATTCACAAAGATAAGTGCGTAGATTGAGTAACACTCTCACATTAAGGATTTGAGATTTATTCCAAGATGTTGAATTACAAATATAAGAGCTTGCCATGCAGTCTTTTACACTCGTGGCCCAGTATCAACTCACTCACTCGAAGCGCTTGCCTAATATTGTGTGGTGTCATGAATAATCATGAGATAGCACCTTCTCCCAGGATAAGGCCACAAAGTTTCATGTATAATTTTGAAACACTGATGATGCAATGATGCACTATAGTGTACGGAAGCATCATGTCCCGTGACGTTGACTCGATGTTGATTTTAAACCTGTAAGACAAACCACTTTCCTCCTAAAATTAAAATTAACGGATGCTAACATTAACTTCTATAATATTCAACACATCTGTTACCATCTTCAGAAAATGTAGTGTAGTGTTTTATGACCCTTTAGGTATGGGAATAGCAATGGGCTGGCCAAACCTACTGTATATTGGCTCAGCCAATGGTAGTAGTTTTGGTGCAACTATCTTCTTGAACAATGGAAGGTGGGGGAAGTTTTTGAAACTTGTTTGAAACAGTCATTATTTGTACAATTATTTTGGGGGTTGGAAATTACACACTTCACCTTTAACTTTTAAAAAGGCCCCATGTTCACTCTGAATTTAGATATCCACAGGAATTCCTTAACAGAGTCAGTTTTGCTTGATACACAAATAACAAATATTCCCCTGTGCCAGCAACTTTATTTAAACGGAATCCTTATCATTGGCAGTGACTTCCTTTAATTTATAAAATTATTTTAATTCTGAAAAAAATCTTGAGCTAATATTTACTGATGCTAAAGAAGGGACTTGTGGTTAAAAAGAGTACAAGACAGACCAAGCTCAGACTGAGGCCTCCAGATACCACACGGCTCTAAAACGGATAAAACTGGCCACTGACGCAAACACTGAGAGACATTGTGCAGTCCAAGACACCGTTACACATTTCTCTCTTCTATCTCTCTCAGGGTTTCATCTTTTTTCTGTCTCTGTTAATGTGTCATTCCAAGCCTGTAAAAAGACATTTTGAAGGTGAGTATGACACATTTTAAATAAGGCCAACGTGCATCTTTGCATGGGTATGCATGTATACCATTGTTGAATTACATGCCTATATATTTGTATTGTGTTTAATAAAAAGTGATGATTGTTAAAAATAGGAGATAGATATTGCCAATGATTGATCGTCTTGCACTACATGTAAATTACTTAAATAATTAGGTAATGACTATTTAAAATACTCAAGAGGCACCAGGAGAGTTATTGGCAATAAATAGTTGTTGTCATTGTGTGAGGTCTTGGGAAAATGATACCTCTGTGTGTGTCCTTTCACACTTACACACGTAATCATATTCACATTCCAGGTTTCATACAGACTGCGCAGGATGTCCAGCCCTGGAGCCAGGATGTCTTGCCCAGAGTCTCTTGTCCAGTGTCCACTGTTCCCCCTGTTTGGGACAGGCCAAAGCCAACCGCATGGAGAAAGAAAATATAAACGTGCGTCAACAGAATAAAAAAGGTATTTAGAGCTTTGAAAGTAGGCACATTTTGTTTCCATGACATCACCATAGAATGGTTAACTGGTTCAGTCTCCTGGAGCAAGTCTTGCCAGAGGCTACAATGGTGATAGCAGATCTTTGCAGGCTTTGAACCTGCAATCTTTCAGGCCAGATCTTTGAAGGGATAGTTCACCCAAAAATGAAAACTCTGTCACCATATTACTTTTTTTCTTCTGTCTCAGTCACCATTCACTGCCATTGCATCTTTTCCCATACAGTGAAATGGAATGGTGACTGAGGCTAACATTCTGCCTAACATCTCCCTTTATATTACAGGACATGATCAGGGGCGTAGCACCAAATTTTGTGCCCAGGTACAGAACTGTTTTAGAACCCTAAACAATTTGGGTTTGTGGTGGGTATAATATCCAGTATAAACATTTTAGATGGATATTTAACAGTGCTAATTCTTAAGTAATTCGCAACTTTTTATTTTCAAACGCAAATATTTTTAAATAAAGCAAGACATTATTGAAAAAGAAAATGAACAAAATAAATTATACATGTATAAGTTTTCTTGTTGGCAAACCACAACTTTTCTGAAATGAGAAGAGTGACTGTTTGGTCAGTCTATCCTGAGACATTTCCAAAATTAACTTTAAATTAGGGCTGGGTATTGTTACAGATTTCCAGATTCAGTTTGATATATTGCCAGTTTTTCATCATACTGGTCACATTTTAGCTTTTGAAAAATGGCCAAACACATTATATTCCATCAATAAATGTCTTGAAACTGCATTTATTATATTTCATACATATATTTGTTACATGTTTATTGTTTACATGCATAGATTGTTCTATTTACAATGATTTACATCAATACTCAGAACACATGCTAAATTGGTACTGTCTCTTTAAATAGATAACGGCATCTGAGTGCAACTACAGTTGATTTTGTTCCTCACATATATATTTGGTGGCTTAATGTGAGGAAAATTTCACATGTATCCCGTGAAGTTCTGGAGAAAATAACCTTTAGGCATCATAGATGAAAATCTGATGGTAAATTTTACACTGAAGTAAAATACGTTTATACAGTAGATGTGTGAGTAGCGGCAGATGTTGACAGTTTGATTTGAACTGTTCACGTCACATTATTAAGCAAGCATCTGATTGTTGTTCACTGTTTAGTAAAAAACATGTAATGATGCAGTTGCTAATAATGTTACCTAACACCTGGTGAATATTTGCATTTTATTTTATTCCCAAAAGCGATTTGTTTTATCGCATGTAGCGCATGCACATTTGTTTTTAATTTTGTACCATGTTTACATGGATATCAAACTAATATTCACAAAGTTGCTACGCTGAGAGGACTTTTCTTCTGTAAAAAATTAAAAAATTGTCTGCTACCTCCTGCTCTTTCTCCGCTCCTTTTTCTTTTGAAATGTCCGGTTTTGAATTCATTTCTGTAGATTAGGGCTGAAACGATTAGTCGACGTTATCGACAACATCGTCAATAAAAAATTGTCAAAATGTATTTTTGTTGTCGAATAGTCGATTGATCTCATTTAACGTAACATGCACTGCAGCTCGCACCTGACCGAGGAGTGGAAGAATTACACAGCTCACAGTCCAGATTCACTCCAAACTTTCCAAACAGCTTCAGGTGATGTAGATCGCAAAGTATGAGGGAATAATAATGCAAAAATACCAAATAAGTAAATACAGAAGCACTCTCGTTGTGGAATAAGTGGAGCCAGAGCTCTTTAAAGGAAACACCCTGCATTACATCTTTAATGCGGTTATATTTAACGCATTATAGCTTTATTAAAGTTAAAGAAATACGGAAGCAGATCTTGTAAATAACTACAAACTCCGAAACTGGCATTTCTCTGTGCGGTCAGCGCCTCTTCTATGAGTTGTGCAAATGTCCCTATCTAAGGGGGAGAGATTGAAACTGCATCCGGCTGATGCACACTCTGTCACGGGGATGCTCATCCCTCGAGTGCTCGCTTGCTGCAGCTAGATTATAACGTGATGGCTCGTGACTTATTGAATCATAATATGTGACAGTGTGTTTCTTATCATGAAGAAAATTGGCAATACGCAGCTTTATCAATAAGGGAGAGTTTGTTTTTTTGTGAGTTAAAGATGGATTGAAGTGAACAGAGAGGTGAGAGAGGGTAGTCTTCGCCCCATTACACACTGCAACAAAATACGTTTTTGATTTGTTTTTGTTTTGGCTTGTTTTCCAATATAAATATCTAATACTCCTTTAAAACAATGTACATTTACTTTAGCAGCTATACTGCAGAAGAAATTTTTTTTATATTAGAATGTTGAATATAATATTACAAATACACATATTTAAAAAAAAAAAAAAAAAAAAAAGCATTCGGGGGGCCTGGGTAGCTCAGCAAGTAAAGACACTGACTACCACACCTGGAGTCGCAAGCTCGAACCCAGGACATGCTGAGTGACTCCAGTCGGGCTTCCTAAGCAACCAATTGGCCTGGCTGCTAGGGTAGGTAGAGTCATGTTAGGTTAACCTCCTCGTGGTCGCTATAATGTGGTTCTCACTCTCGGTGGGGCACATGGTGAGAGGTGCGTGGACGCCACGTAGAATAACATGAAGCATCCTCACGTGCTAGGTCTCCGTGGTAACATGCTCAATAAGCCACATGATAAGATGCGCGGATTGACGGTCTCAGACGCGGAGGCAACTGAGATTCGTCCTCCGCCACCTGGATTGAGGCGAGTCACTACGCCACCATGAGGACTTAGAGCACATTGGGAATTGGGCATTCCAAACTGGGAAGAAAAGGGGAGAAAAAAAAAATATGCATTCATCTGAGAAGCAGCATATAAGATATTTAGACTTGCTTTTAGAGAATAGATCTTGAGTATAAGTATATTTTGTCTTTACTGCACTCGCAGAAATATAACCAAGTGAAAAAATACACTTACGTATATACAAAATACACTTATATTTAAGATACATTCTCTTAAAGCAAGTCTAAATATCTTATATGTTGCTTCTCAAGTAAATGTATCTTGTTTTAAGAATTTTTAGACTATTTTAATTGGAAAACAAGACAAAAACGCTTGATACCAATAGGATTTTTTGCAGTGAATTTCTTTACTGAATTAAACTGAATAAAACATTTATTTTTAAAAGATGATTTTGTCCTCTTTATTGTTAGTAAGCATGTTTAATACAAACCTTTAAGTCGGGGCACAAGCTGAATAATCGGTTAAGAGCTAATGATTAATCGTTGCAATAATCGCAGAATAGTCAAATATTTGTTCTAATAATCATTAGATTAATCGATTATCAAAATAACCATTAGCTGCAGCCCTACTGTTGATACATTAACGGACTGAAGCAATGTACATCATGACGTATACTCAGTTTTGACCGCGCGCTGGCTAATGGACCAGACCACTTTCGCTTTTGATGAGGGGTATGGGGGTCGCTAACATGGGAGGAGATAAGGCAGATTATAGGGGAAATTTTTACAGGTGGAAAACAGACTCTTGCCATCTTTTATTCCAAACAATAGCATGTTATTACTGTATGTATTTAACAAATGATAATATAATGGAATATCAATGTAGCCTTTCTGTGTGCCCCCCTCCAGTGAGGGCCCCTGTTACTCAGGTCCATCTTTACCCATGCTGCGAGGCCCCTGGACATGATGTCCTAATGTACAGAAGACGGGATGCAGGCCAGTGATAAAATAGTCTGAAGATTCCCCCTCAAATTGACTTGAAAATGCCTAGAGGGGCCTTCAAAATTATGGCAGTTTTCAGTGACAAAGCAATCAGAAGTCATTCATTGTCAACGTGATTTGGTGATTTGAGGCGACATGAGCAGAGTATGCAGTGCCTAAATCAAATGTGGCGACTACAGTGCAGGTTTATCTGACCTGGACTGTAGTTGCCATATTTGATTTGGGTGCCAATCAGTTCATCAATGATTTGATTTGTGATTGAATAATGATTACAATTTAATTCTGTTCATCACACAAAGTGATCATATATCTTTAGAAGACTTGGAAAATAGTGCATGAGTAATACTGACTTCATTTACAGTGGTTTTATTGTTTGTTTGTTTGTTTTTTTGTCCCTACTGGAACTTGACAGACTGGAGTCACTGTTCAATTCCATGACATTTCAAAAAGCTTTTGAAAACTTGTCCCCTTTTGTGTTTCACGGAAGAAAGAAAGTCATACAGGCTTTACTATTCCTTAAAATACTACTCATTAAGCCTTTTTATTCTTTGATAACCATTCAAACTTTGGGTGTTATGTTAGAATGAGTAAAAATACAGGTCACTTGTTTGTCTGGGATTCTGCCTCTGTCAGCAGCAGGAGGGGGTTTTGAGCTTCATCCAGTCAGTGTCTCCACTGTTTGAATGCAGACTTCATGGCGAGCAATTCCCCACATCGCAATTATGGTCACTAGGAAGTTTTTAAAAATGCATTTGGGTGGTTCGTCCAGGTCAGCAGACCAGATAGTACACATCCGAAGGCAGCCTCTTAAGCATCCATTTGGACTATGAATGACAGTGATGGTTTAGAGTGCTCTTAGATTGTAATTGGAATGGTCTAATGCCTGTTCTGATGCTTCAAGAGATACCTGCTTATTTTGATGACACAGTTAAAACCTTGGTATATACTGTATGGGCAATAATCAGTTCATGGGTTGTTGATTTCCTCCACATAAAGAAATAATTCAGCTGCAGCTGGTAATGCGGACAACCTAAAATATCCTAATGGGTATACACTTCTATAACACTTACTCTCAGGGGCTGATAGTTGGTCGATATATTCCCTACAAGGTGATGTGCCAGAAAGAAAATTAGTGGTGCAGTTCCTTGGGCAAATTGAAGGTAATTGAGAGGCCTCTTTTTGTCTTACAGGATGCATTCTTTAATGTCATCTAGATACTGCTTTAACCTCTAGGCTCTCAGCCGTGGTTGCATGGCCAGTAATTCCTATACAATTTTCTAGACACAATGGACTCCACTTACCCAGCTTCTGACAAATTATAGGATTACTGGCTGCTGGCCATGGGTAACCATGGAAGTTGTTGGAGAAAAATTCCAAATAGAACAAACACGACTTTTCTTATAGTGTGCATGGGTTCCCAGCCTTTTTTTGTCAGCTCAATGTGTAAACAATTAAAAATATTAGAGCTGCCAAAATTACCGCGTTAACGTATTGATTAAAAAAGTTTAACGCATTCATTTTTCATAATCACGATTAACGCATTTGCCATTAATATAGCATAAACCAGCAAAAACACTGGTGGGACTAGGGTGGAACCTTTGCTATGTGTCCGCACGGAGTCATAACACTGATGCACACACCACAATACACACAACAGTAATGGGAAAGGAGCTCTTAATGCTATTTGTATGTACAAGACAAGCCCAGATGGGACTTGTGACAGAAAGCAAGAACTTTGCAACCTCTGTAAGGTGCAATTTATTTACCACAGAATCACATCAAGTCTTAACTATCACGAAAAAGCATAATGATATGTTATCTGCAGCGCTTTTTTGTGTGGCGACCATAGTGGCGCTTGACACCGCATTGACATGCTCACGCAAATCATGAACACGGCTTCACAAATGCTGTAGCAAAGCGGATAACCACAGTCTCCCGTTGATTAATATTGTAGTACTTTCAATTAGTCAACCTCCCGGTTAGACTTTGGGAAATGTTTAATGTTACTTGAACTGGTGCTATTTAGTGCATTTCTATCTTTATATTGTGGAAGGCTTTGTTTAGAAAATGTCAGTTAAGTCATTATATTGTTACACATTTTTTTGCTTTCTTTCCTAAAAAGGAAATAAATGCATTTTGACAGGAAAATAATTATTTATAGAGTCAAATTAGATATATAGCGAATAACTATGAAAAATTATCCGCTTAATTGTGATGACATATTTTAATTGACTGACAACATTAGATTTGATTTAATTTCATTTCATTTCATTTGACAGCGACATTCTATCACAATCTCACAATCCACCTGCAGTTCCATCATAAAGCCATAGGTGTTAATAAACACCCATTTGGCCAACCCTGTCCTAGAAATTGGTTGTCTATGTTCTTGGAAAGAGTACGAAGAGGCATTTGTTGTTATATTTATTACAACTAGAATGTCTCTAAATTTCTTGTTTATAGCTACAGTGGCAAAAAAAAGTATGCGAACCCTTTGGAATCACCTGCATTTATGTATAAATTTGTCTTAAAACCTGGTTTGAACTTCATCTAAGTTACAATAATGAACAAACACGATCTGTTTTAACTAATAACACAAATTATTGTATTGTTCTTGTACATATTGAATACAACATTCAAATATTCACAGTGTAGGTTGAAAAAAGTATGTGAACCCCTAGACTGATGACATCAACAAAAGCTAATCAGAGTCAGGAGTTGGCAAATCTGGCATCAAATGAATGAAACAAGATTGGAAGTGTGGGTTAGAGCTACTTTGACTAATAAAAAGCACTCAAACAGTTTGAGATTGCTATTCACAAGAAGCATCTGCTGATGTGGACCATGCCTAGCAAAAAGGAGATCTCAGAAGACCTACGATCAATAAATGTTGCTTTGCATAAAGCTGGAAAGGTTTACAAAGATATCTCAAAGAGCTTAGATATTCATATGTCCATAATTAGACAAACTGTCTGTAAAAAGAGACGATTTAGTGCTGTGTCTACTTTCCCTAGAAGTGTCTGTACAGCCAAGATGGCTCATAGGGCACACTGCAGAATAATCAATGAGGTAAAAAAATAATAATAACCCTAGATTGACAGTTAAAGACTTGAAGTCTACTATATGGAAAACATTAAACAGGCATGGTGTCCATGGCAGGACAACACGAATGAAGCAGCTGCTTTCCAACAAAAACTTTGCTGTGAACCTGAAGTTTGCCAAAGACAACCTTGACACTCCACAACACTACTGGGAAAATGGTTTATGGACTGATGAAACTAAGGCTGAATTGTTTGGGAAGAACATGCAGCACAATGGTGTAAAAAGGGCACTTGCATACCAACATGAAAACGTCATCCCAGCATTTAAGTACAGTGGAGGGAGCACCATGATTTGGACCGCTTGCCATCATCGAGGGAAAAATGAATTCCCAAGTTCAGGATATCCTACAAGATAATGTCAGGGTGGTTGTGCGACAGCTTAAGCTCAGCAGAAGTTGGGTGATGCAGCAGGACAATGACCCTAAACATCGAAGTAAATCCACTACAGAATGGCTTAAAAAAACAACAAAAAAACCCAATGCAGATTCAGACTACTTTTTTGGATGAAGTTCACAAAGAAGTGGTCATAACCTTATGTCCTGTTATTGTACTCCAAACATACAGAATATGTCATGTTGGAATGTGCTTTAAAAAGAGAGGTGGAAAAAGATGACTTTCAGGATGTTCACTTCCTTTCGGGACAACAGGAGAATGCGTGACCTGAGAATGCCACATGTTAAAGGGATAGTTAACCCCAAAATGAAAATTCTGTCATCATTTACTCACCCT
Source organism: Myxocyprinus asiaticus (assembly GCF_019703515.2). Taxonomy (NCBI): domain Eukaryota; kingdom Metazoa; phylum Chordata; class Actinopteri; order Cypriniformes; family Catostomidae; genus Myxocyprinus; species Myxocyprinus asiaticus. Next base: position 5,932,786 of record NC_059357.1, on the reverse strand, counting down.
CATGTCATTTCAAACCCACTGATTTTCTTTCTTGACAACAAAATATCCTTTTACAAGGAACTAGTTTGGTGAAACCTACAAGCATTCAGTATAGAAACATTAAACAGAGTTCCTTTTCCAACACCTTAATGAAAAAACAACCTAAATCATCAAGCTGCCAAATTGGGAACAATAACACACCAGCAGTTGCTACAAAGCAAAATCAGGTCACAAACCAGCTCACACTATCAGTTTTCACCGCTAGACATACAAATATACTACCAGTCCTAAAAAATATTTTCAACATAGTTAGTTAGTTATGTTGTATTTGATACCACAAAATAGCAGTTAGACCACCTGTATATATGTTTTAGTTAAATACCCATGATGTTGTAGAAAGTGAATGCGGGATGTCCCAGACAGACTGCTGACTCACGATTACAACACAAAACAAACATTAAGGCAAAGAGAATAACACTTCAAAGCTTTTCTCTACCCTTCATCTGTCTCTGCAGTCTTTCACTGTGATTCATTGTGATTCAAACATAAGAACAGATCGTCCAGGTGCTCTTAAATGGCCAGGCATGCCACTTAGGGGTCGTGAGTGTGACAAAGTGCTCTGAATTCTGTTAGAGGCGGTGCCAAGACTGCCCCATCTGTGTAGCATGTGTCAAAAATGACAAGAACCAGCAGAGTCCTTGCAGCAAGGCATGCTTACAGCCAGAGTCAACAACCGGCCTGGAAGAACATAAAAGGGTTTGACTAAGATTAAAAGAGAAGAGATGCTGACGTTAGAAGTGCGACTAACAACTTTCTCTCAGGTTCTCTGGAAAGGCACAGACACCTTTGACTTCGACTATGTTCGTTGTCATTACCAAACATATGTAAGGGAATGACAGTCCTCTTTCTCCTCTGTGTTCCATGGAAGAAAAAAGTAATACGGGTTTGGAATGACATGCTGTGTAAATGATGACATAATTTTCATTATTGGGTGAACTATCCCTGGGTTATTTTTGCATCATATTGTAATTACTAAACATAAATACAACCCTCTGAGTTTTTAGTGCATGAACATGTCGCTTACAGTGCTGATTGTGAGTTCTGTGAAGATATAATGGCATTTTACCACCAGAAACCTGGTGAAAAACAGGATAAAACATTAAACGGTAGGCAGTATAAAGTTGTGGTCACATTCACTTTGCACGTGGAAACTGAGGTGAAGAAGGCATGACCTTCCATGACCTTCCTAAACTTCCTATTGTTCAGTGCTGCAAATTCCATATCAAAGTTTTTAAATTCTTCGCCACAGGAAGTCCATTAGGCAAAATTCCTGATAGGGCAGATTTTCACTGAGATGACTCGGGTTCATACAAATAAGGCTAGTTATAGAAATGCATTTATTCTTTGACTTCAAACCCTTCAGACATGTTTTGTAAGTTTGGATCTCTGGTTTGTGTGTAGCTGTGTTGTGTTTTTTGTTGTTAATATCTCAGTGGTTGCCCTCGCGAGCGGGGACTGCATGAACTGCTTCTCTCGTGCACTCTCATGAACGCGCACAGTCAAGATTTCTACTAAATAATCAATTAGATTTCAGTTAATTTCTTACCAAATCTTATCGTATGCCTTCAGAACAAGGCATGAGTCTCATGAAATAATTTATTAGACTTCTCAATTATACTTTTGTGTCCTTTTAAAGCTTGAAGAGGTGGTCACCGTCCACTGCCATTGTATGACATCACTGAGCAGAGCATTTAAAAAAAAAACTGTAAACTATCCCTTTAAACATTTGAACTAATTTCGGTGCATTTCTATGTAAATTGTTGCATGTAATTCTATTTTACTAAATGTATTTTACAAATGATTAACACAGAAGTTCGTTCTACATGTTTTTCATGATTGAGTCCCAATGTGAATGGTCTGTCCTTTTGAACTGTCCCTCGTTTATTTCTTTTTTGATCTTGTTTTCCAGTAAACATATCGAATATTCTTAAAAAGATACATTTACTTGAGAAGCAAAATTACAAATTTACGTTTTGGTAAAAAGTTTATTAATATAACAAGATTACCCGATTTGCAAATATTTGTTTATTGTTTTAAGCAGAAACCCAACTAAATTTTATTAAATTTATCTGAATTTTTTTTTTAATATCATTCTTCGATCATACTTGCTATTCAAGTATTTTTTTTCTTCTTCTTGTTTTAAGAGTGTTTAGATCTTTTTAGTAAGAACATTCTATTTTTTGAAGTGTTTGTGTGTGAATATGATAAAATGTACTCTTTATTTGTATAGATCTGTTTATTTATTACATAGCTTTATACCCAAGGAAATTGTTTTTTGGCTATCTGAGTCATCTTAGTCTCTGTATGTATGCGTTTGCATTAGTTATTGTGTTATTATGTGTATAACAGGTAATTATGAACCAACATCTTATGACTAATGATACCATCAGACCTAGAGCAATAGTTATGCTTCAGATACGGTATACTGTAGTATTATTTACTCCTTCTTGACATCTCAATAGGTCATCACTTACCATCATACAACCATTACGCCACAATAAAAGGAAACAAACATAAACATACAGTACATCCTGCTTGATTCTGCATACACATTATAAATATATATTTTAACAAAAATAAAGCATCTTTACATAACTGTCTCTTACATAACACATCTTCCTATCAAGGAGATTTTCTACACAAAAACCTCATTTTGAGATATGCTGTTAAATACAGTAAGAGCGACAATGACATGAGATTTTGAGAAAATCATGCTGATGAATAGGGTGAGGGTCTCCTGCTGAGACAGAGAGGGTGAGAAAGAGAGAGATTGCATACATAAATACTTTATTCTGGCATAATTACTGCATTACACTTTGTCTTCTGTTTACTCAAGTCTTTCTTTGTTAATGGACAGGCAGTTTCAGCTCTTCAGAAGGACAAAATGATCTAGAGGCACATTGGAAATAACAATATAAATGCTCTGGACCCAAGAGGACAAAGATAGGGATGTAGAACAACAGAAAAAAAAGCATCTTCCATTTAGCAAGGTTATATGACAACACATTTGAGCTTTCCCAAACATCCCTTTATATGTTCTTCCTCGTTTTGAATGACTGGAGCCCCGCGAAATAGCCAAGTCCATTTCTCATAGGCATCTATAGTCTTTCTTGAGTGCTTCCAAGCCCAAGCGTGTGAAGTTTATAGTCTCTACAAACTTAAGTGTTCTCCAAAAGGCTTTCTCCTCATCTTTGACCTTTACGAGAATCGTATTATATGAACAACAGAGAAACGAAGCAAACATCTTCCATTTCAGTTTTGCTTCCACCCAGTGTACGACCACTTAATAATTAACTGAATTCCAATCTTGTTTGTCTTCAGTGTTTGACAGAGCACTTCCAAGGAGTAAAAAGCACCTTTGGCTTTGAGTTTGTATGAAGTCCCTCTGGATACAGTATCTTTATTCTTTTTTTTAACAGCAATGGGTCAGTAGGGTCGGAGTTCAGAGGTCAAAGTCCCAGTGCTGCTGGAGCACTACATAACCACTGTTGTCCTTCAATGGCTTGTTTATTGTGGTTTCACCTCATGTCCACTAGAGGGAGAAAACAATAACAGACGTTAACAAGCAATCCAAATCACTTGTCTGTGGAATTTGGTGCCATTTCAGTAATGTGATTGTGATGACTTCTTAGTTAGACATGCTATTTGTTTTTGAGTTACACATATCCACCGCACAGTGATTCTAATGTTTATTATTAGGCATAGAGTGAACACTAAAGAAAGAAAGGAAGAATAATGTGAAAGAAACAATCTTTGTGATCAAGTTCACCAAACCATTATTCCACATGTATTTTCATTTCCTGTCCACATACACTAAAAATTATGGCAAACACACATGCTCTATTCCAAAATCTAATGAGCTGTGTTCCTACACAGCATTTTAAGGCATCATAAGTGCACTTCTAAAGCAAAGGCTGTTCCAAAATGTAGGGAGCAACCTTATGCTGGCTTCTAAGATATTTAATTTTGGCACAATTCTAAGGAAGAAAAATGGCAAATCAAGCTGACAGATAAATCGAGAACAAGTATCAATAAAAATTAGTTCAGTATAATTACAAAATTGACAATTTTACACAATCTTTGAGTGTGCTATGTATTAGGATGCTGCCTTGAAAAATGGTACAGTAGCTTCTTTTGTAGGCTTATGCACTGTAGATGGCAAGGCAGCTCACGAGGGTTTGGAACAGAGCTACACGATAAACCTGGTGGAAACATTTTGATTTTGTGAATTGTTGATAGGCTGTAGGTAGCAGACAGACATTCCCGTGACACATGCAGCAAAGTGACAACACAGCACAGTGCAAACATCTCTCTCATTCAGTGTGGCGTGATTCTGATTGGAAGGCTCTCTCTTTCTGCCACTTTCCTACCTGCAGGATATTTTGGTCCGCTGAGGGATAGGAAATGTTTGCCTTTTATTGAATATCCTTGTTGATCTGTGCTGCCACTGCTTGCTTTCTGCGTTTCCGTTTTTTACCATTTTTAACTTTGCGTGGGCCTGGAAACACAACTTTGGGGAAGGGTGCAAGCAGATGATGGACAAAGTGTGGTTCAGTGGAGACAGACAAACAGACAGACAGACAGACAGATAGACAGACAGACAGACAGACAGACAGATAGACAGACAGACAGACAGACAGACAGATAGACAGATAGATAGATAGATAGATAGATAGATAGATAGATAGATAGACAGATAGACAGACAGACAGACAGACAGACAGACAGATAGATAGAAAAGACAAACAGATGGATGATAGATGGACAGACAGATAGACAGACGGATGATTTAGACAGATAGATAGATAGATAGATAGATAAAAAAGACAGACAGAGGGATGATAGATAGATAGATAGATAGATAGATAGATAGATAGATAGATAGATAGATAGATAGATAGATAAAAAAGACAGACAGATGGATAATAGATAGATAGATAGATAGATAGATAGATAGATAGATAGATAGATAAAAAAGACAGACAGAGGGATGATAGATAGATAGATAGATAGATAGATAGATAGATAGATAGATAAAAAGACAGACAGAGGGATGATAGATGGACAGACAGATAGACGGATGATTTAGATAGATAGATAGATAGATAGATAGATAGATAGATAGATAGATAGATAGATAAAAAAGACAGACAGAGGGATGATAGATAGATTGATAGATAGATAGATAGATAGATAGATAGATAGATAGACAGACAGATAGATAGAAAAGACAGACGGATGGATGATAGACAGATAGATAGATAGAAAAGACAGACGGATGGATGATAGATAGATAGATAGAAAAGACAGACAGATGGATGATAGATAGATAGATAGATAGATAGATAGATAGATAAAAAGACAGACAGAGGGATGATAGATAGATAGATAGATAGATAGATAAAAAAGACAGACAGAGGGATGATAGATAGATAGATATATAGATAGATAGATAGATAGATAGACAGACAGATAGATAGAAAAGACAAACGGATGATTTAGACAGATAGACAGATAGATAGATAGAACAGACAGACAGACAGACAGACAGACTGACTGAACCTGAAGAAGAACCTTCAGATAAACTTTCACATCTTTTATCATTCGATTTCTTTCTAACACATGCAAACACAGAGCGACACGCCTGTGGTCTCTCTTATCCTCCCAATTGCATCATTGCTCCAACATGGACAACGGAGTAAAACATGAGCTCACACAAGCATTGACGTTTGGCAATAGCAGACTGGCCAACAGGTGTGTTTGTCATTGCCGACAGCACAATGCCACAGGGTGCACACTCCATAGCCAAATATTCATTCAAACATCAGGCCATTCTGTGTGTGAGTGAGAGATATATACCTGTGTCTGCTTCCACATGTTCCATGACGTGATGCTGTGACGTGCACACACATTCCAGGTGGTCTTCTAACCTGATGAGCACCTCCTTCAACTTTGCTTTCTTACGTGATGCGAACTCTACCTTTGCCACCTGGAGAGAGAGAGATCAGGTTAGTAAAGGGGTCTCATTTTCTTAGTGTTGGTTAGTGCCGTCAGACAAATGGGGACTGCAAATGTTTTCTTTTAGTATCCTGTATACTCTCTGCCATACACAATATAAGGGGCCCTTCACATTGAAAATGTTCCTGCACTGTTTTAAATTGCTTTTCCATGTAAACGTACACTAGAGGTACGTGTTCGAACATTGCACTATGTTTTTAAGATGCCTTAACAAGTTAAAAGAACTTCAACTACAAAAACATGCCTTGAGGCAATTGCAATCTGTTCCACTCATTGCATTGAATCTAGCTTTTCTTTTTTTTTACCGCAAGAACGCATTTGAAAGGCCCCATAGAGATTATGCTAATTTTATTCCTTCATTCTCTATTTTAAAATGTGATTCATTACACACAAAAAATTGCCAATTAAGTATTTTAGGACATATACTGTAGTAATACCATCTTTTTCGTCATGTACCATTGTAATACTGTGCTTTTTAGATACGTTCCATAATAATGCGAATCACCATGAAGTACCATGTAAATATGATGGAACATGAATATTGTAAAGTTTAGTACTGTGGTATATTTCGCACCATGGTATTACCATATGATACCATTGCTGTGGAACAACCACTATATTTTCTTGTAAGGGGTACTATTCATTTTGTGTTTTAGCATCATAGATTCTTAATTTTCTTAATGTTAGGGTACCACATGCTCAGTTTGCTCAGCTAAATAGCTAACACTGCCAACTTTTTATTCATATGCAACAATGGAAAACTCAGCAGAACAATTTCTGGGCCATAAGCCCAAAACAGTTACATGTTCCACAGTTAACGCCCCACTGCACAAAACTAAACTCAAAATAACTATAGAGCCTTATACAGGGTTTGACTCACATCTAATTGTGCTAACTTTAATACTATGCAGGCATCTATTTTCCCCCTTACTCTGTGAAGTCAATGCTGATATATGTGGGTCTTTTAAGCAGGGAAATAAAGATTTAACTTTGTAAAAGTTTGGTTTTGTGGGTTGGGGTAAAGAAAGTTTCTTTTACTGGGGTTAGGTGAGTACCAGGTTAGAAGCAAACCATTTATGAAAACATTTCTTTACCATCCAGGATGGAAAAGGCAGTGGTGGTTTTAATGAAGGAGGATCATCTGGTTAGGCACTTAGTTTGAGGTGGACTTTAGGTAATTGGGTTTTATTTAACTATTTTACCACTGGTTACTCTAATCTGCTAAAGTTAATTTATTTTAGTCTGCAGCTTCTGTTCTGGTTAAGGCTGGCAAGAGTTAAAGATTCCAACACCAACAATGGATGAGATTGGTTAACTGGGCTCAAAGTGAGGGGTTTAATTGGGATGGGTTAAGGCCTCCGCAACTTCAAGGAAAAGAAGGAAAAGGGAGAGTTTGGTGGAGTTAATTCTTCCGTTTTAGCTGAAGAATTATCAAGGACAAGGTCTCTGCTTTTTTGCTACGGAAGCTTTCTGGCTGCATCTATTACTGCACTGAAATGACCTGAACTGCCTGTATACACCCTTATGAATGAACAACACAGATTAATATAGACACTTTGTTCACTTTCGGCTTCTACCAGTTCTGGATGAATGTTCTTTAGTGCTATGACACTGATACAACAGAAACTTTCCTTTGCACTCACAAATCAATGCACGCAATGTGGATCTGTCACAACCTTCAAATCCAAACTAAAACAGAATCGCATACTCCAGTGCATCATTCAGAGAGAGCAAATAAAAACCTCTTTGTCTATGGTACAAGTGCAAATATTGGTTAACATTATGGAACATATGATGAAACACTAATTCGGAAACTTCCACAAAAATATACGCAAACGTAGAGAATGCGAAAATGCAGGTGGGGATAAATTGAGAGGCTAGTTGGGGCTCGGAGTTGCTGTTACTGGTTTCTACCTCTGTCCCACTGTCTGCCGCCCACCTCTCCCTCCACTTGGACATTCTTGCGCTTGGTTATATTTACAGAGCCAAGTCTAAAACAGCCCTTGGCGTGCAAGAATGTTCTGCGACTGAGGATGAAGGGTGAGAAAGACTCAGAGGGGCTTGCAAAGTGTCGGGGGTGGGTAAGGGGTTCAGGAAAGGGTCATAATATGAAAGAAGGGCCCTAGGACCCCTTTGCACCCTACTTTTCTGCCCCCACCCTAATATTTCTATTCAAATTCAATTTAATCATCAGCTCTGTTTCAGTCTAGCGTGAACACCTCAGGACTTCACACATACTCTTACCCACATACTCAAATGTGATTTCTAAAAAGCCCCATACTCCTTAGGAGGCCCAGCAAGTGCTATTTATAAACCACCATGCTTTACAGTGCAACGAAAGCCCTGCAAAATCCAAGCACAGTGCACTAATGGTATGACATCTGATCCAATCCCAGCACCCCATAACAGAGAGAGTAAGAGCCTGATTCTAGAAATCCACCCCAACCCCCTCTGACTCGCCTTGCGCTCTTTAAGGACTATTGTCCAGGTTTGGGATAATTGGCATTGGGATTTCTCCACAAGAAAGGCTGAAAAAGAAAGGGTGAGAGAAAGAACAGGCATCAGGAACATTCAAGACAAAAAATGTGAGGTGCATCATGGGTAATTAACATGTGGACAAAAGAAAATGAATATGCGGCACAGGAGACAGAGTTTTGCTGCACATCTGTCAGTGGGAAAATTTGACCACAAAACGGCGAGGCGAAACAGCCGCTGAAAGAGTGGGGGTTCCGGGGGCAAAACGCAGGGCCCAATGGTGACGAGAAGACTGGTGGGGTAACCCGAAAGAAAGAAGGGTATGAGGAACAAGCATTCTTATTCAGCGCGTGACAAAGAGAGGCCTGAACAACTCAGGCTCTTTTAAACTCTGACAAGAACGAGTGATGCTGGGAGGGGGAGAAATAAGGGAGACGTTTATCTCATGACCTGCTTGTCTAGAGTTACAGAAAGCGTATGGGTGAAATCGTTGTCGTAAAACACATGTACTTACATACTGGCACTCAGACAATCACTGAGATAAGTAGCAAAAGTTGATCTAATCTGTGCCTTTCCTGTCATAGCCCTTTTAAAAATGTCCCTTAACGCCAGCAGAGAGCTTAGAGCTGAAAAGATAGAAAGAACACTAAATTATACATATGACGGCAATTACACTCCACCACATACAGACAAATAAACAAGAAAGAGAATGAGAGGGAGGGAGTGAAATCATATTTTTCCTGGCATTTCAAGCCATTTTGGGGATATATAACATCATTCTTTTCAAGTGTATTTTTCTCTTCTTTGAAAAAAGAGGGGTGAAAATCAACATCTCATTTGCATTCAGATTTACATTTATGCATTTGGCAGACGATTTTATCCAAAGCAACTTACAGTACACTTATTACAGGAGCAATCCCCCTGGAGCAATCTGAGGTTAATGCCTTGCTCAGTGACACAATGATGGTGGCTGTGTGGATCGAACTGGCAACCTTCTGCTCTGTTTCAGTCTAGAGTGAACACGTCAGGACTTCACACATACACTTACCCACATACTCAAATGTGATTTCTAAAAAGCCCCATACTCCTTAGGAGGCCCAGCAAGTGCTGTTTATAAACCACCATGCTTTACAGCGCAACGAACGCCCTGCAAAATCCAATCACAGCGCACTAATGGTATGACATCTGATCCAAACCCAGCACCCCATTATTAAAGGAACAATCCTCCTAGAGCGACCTGATGTTAATGCCTTGCTCAATGACACAATGGTGGTGGCTGTGGGGATTGAACTGACAACCTTCTGCTCTGTTTCAGTCTAGCGTGAACACGTCAGGACTTCACACATGCACTTACCCACATACTCACTTACCAGTTCCATGCTTTAGCCCACTACGCCAACACCACACTACAAATTAAGATAAAATGAATGCCGACTGAGGTTAACACACAGCCTATCAAAATGTAGTCTATCTTTAAAAGGCTTCATTAAGTGTATTGCAATGCTTGGTGCAAAGAACTGGAGTTCTAACGAAAGATGCCTGCTGTATGTAATGGCATATATAAACGGCTGCTTACCACTGCGACAATTCATCCAGCATCCCTTCACCAAGCTAAAGTAAGGTAGATTAGTACAGAACTTGACCTTCTGTACAACTCTAGTTATTCTTGAAACTTGGCAGTGCGATACTCAGATATTGTTGGCTTTTGCATGACAAATTGCTTGTTATGTTCCTTATTTGTAAAGGACTTCATATTCCTGTGTTCCAGATTGGATCACACCTGGTCGCTCGCATTGCCTTTCAAAGTATACTCTTTTGACCGCGAGCGAATACGAACGTGTTCGATGCATGTACAGTACAACTGCTTTGTGATACTCTTTTAGTACAGTCGACAGCAGGCACATGCTGCACAGACGAGGACTGTCCGCGTGTTGAGAATATCTGGGCCGCATGCAGACAGTCCCCGCAGACTATGCCATAGCCACGGTAAGTAGGGGTGCTGAGGTCTGCATTCTAGCTTAAAGTAATGACGAAAATGGTAAGGGTTTTTTCGTTTCATCAATGATAACATAGACCACAAGAAAAAGATGATTATGACGATTATCAAATGATTTTAATTTAAACTTGAGCTGCGTGAATTGAGCTGATCACCAATCAACTGTCAAAGACACGGAACATTTATAACAGCCCCTAAAACAATTAACAACACCATAAAACCATAACATAACTAATACTAGCTAATACTTTAATATACTCTTTATATGCTACTATTTCAGGAGCTCAAGTTTTCACAAGGGCAGTTTTCATATGTTATATATTTTATGATCATAAATCTATTTGTATAAATGTTTCAATAAATGTTTATCCATTTTTCGGAATGTATGAATAATTGGTTAAAGTTTGTATATTTGACTTGACACCTTTTTAATAGAGGTTTTATAGCGTTATCGGGTGTTATAGCACAAGTTTGGAGAATTAGTGCTTTATATTACTACATGTCTTCAATCCCCCCCAATGCTGGCCTAATAGAGAGCAAGCCAAATCATTGGTATCCAAGGTTAAGCAAAGACAAGGGGTAATCCTATTTCTCACCTCGTTCTGTTGGTGCACATCTTATGTGAGAGATCCTTTGATGTGTATTTATAGACTACATCCCTTTGTCAGTTATATCCCTTTGTCAATTTATAGACTATATCCCTTTGTCAACTTCATGGACAGATGAAAGCAAAACCAGATATGCGAGACACTGTTAACACAGCTTTATCCCTGAACAACACAACTAATTCACTTTGTCAACGACATCAGCCTTTCCACTCTGATACAATAGGCTCTTTTGCAAGATTCTGCCTCTATAGTTTAATATTTTATATTAACACCACTTTCATTCAATTCTAGCTCTATTTGTGTTTCCTCAGTGTTTGCGTCAGAGCAGAGGCCCGTGTCCTCACTCGCCGGGTCATTTGAGGCTCTTTAACGGCCAAAATCAACATTCTTAAAACACCTCATGCCTCCAGTGCTAGTGTAAACCATGTCTCATTTCCCTTCATACTAACCTCTAAAGCAGAAATCCAAATTTGGCTCATCCAAACACATAAACACTTGCCTTTTAAACCACATCACATGCTGTATTCTTACACCCGAGTGGAATCATTTTAATAGCGCTCGCAAACATTCCAAATCAGGAATATCCTCAGTTAGTCTCTTCATTAGGAATGAACAGCGGTGTGCCAGATTTAGTAACTTTAGCAGTCCGATTAACTAGCGATGAAAATAAAATAAACGACACTTGCACGCTCTCAGCTGCCAGTGAAGGACCTATCGAGAAGTTCCTGCTTCAAGAAACCACTAATGCCTTGTTTCATGAAGAGGAAATGGAAAACATTTGCTCAGGTTGAGTTAAGGTACACACCTGGTCCCAAGATGGAGATAAAGATATGACACCTCAAATCCTCAGAGCAAACCACATAAAAAAACTTTTGCAGACACTTAATATCATTCGCTTCTGATTTAATGTATTAAGTATAATGAATATATATATATATATAAAAAGAGAGATTAAAAAGTACTTATCTCGTGGCATTTACTGCGTAGGTTTGGATTAAAAAATATCAGATATTTTTATGGGCCATATTATACACTTTTGTCACAGTTTCTTGAACCAAAAACAGTCTTAATACATTTTTTCATGACCATTTTCCTCTGACCCTTGGTAAGCATGTTGTTTTTGCTTCTGTATCTTTAAGACTTCTGTATGTAAATGATCTTTATGATTGGCTTAACTTTTCAAATGTGATATGAGTAATAACAGCCCACCAAGGGGCTGAATACTGACTAAGCATTGATAAATGTGGATGATCATATGTTCTTGTGCTTATGGTTGTAACTTCAGTACCGTGACAATTTCTGAATGATCCATTTTTGCAGCGTGTCTGGGTGGACTGGGAAGAGAGCCTTGCATTGTGAACATTAGATGATATCTACATAATACATCAAACTCTTATTTCAATAGAGCAAGGAAAATCAAGTTCAACCCCTTTCAACTCTCTTTACAATGTGGCATTACAGTCTATCGTAGATACTGGATGAACTGTAAAATAGTGTCTATTTTGTGTTTGTTTTTCTCACACACTGCAGGTCAGATCAGAGTCTCCTCACTGTAAAATTAGGTTTATTCTGTCTAGGGTCCAACTCCTTTCCCCACCCCCAGCACTCTACTGCAGCACCTGTTGTAGTAATGTGTGATTATGTTTGCATGCAAGTGTGTGTGTGCGTGTGTGTGTGTGTTTGAGCATGGCACATAACCAGACACCCACTGCAGCATAGCAGTTCAGGGAAAACCATCAGTACTGTATAGCAGTAAGACAGCAAAGAAAGAGCAAGAGTGAAAGGGGACATAAGGTGAAACTGAGACAGACCACACATTGAAAAAGAATGGGAGAAAATGCTATGCTAAATATCGCTCCTGTAGCAATGGAACCTAATCTTTTACAGTCGCCAGGATGAGCATGCACACCAAGTCATAACACATTTTTCAGCAATTTCCAGCAATTTGTAATTTCCATCCACACTGAAAGCAAAAATGCTGCTTTTTACTATGAATCTTTCCATCTGCAGTCTCCTTGGCACGATCATGTTTTGAAGCTTGATTACACTTTCTCGCTCTTGACGCATGCGAAGAGCACATCTAGATTTACACTTACTGAGCACTTTATTGGGAACAACTGTACACCTACTTATTCATGCAATTATCTAATCAGGCAATCATGTGGCACCAATGCAATGCATAAAATCATCCAGATACGGGACAGGAGCTTCAGTTCATATCAACCATCAAAATGAGGACAAAAAGTGATCTCAGTGATTTCGACCATGGCATGATTGTTGGTGCCAGACAAGATGGCTTGAGTATTTCTGTAACTGCTGATCTCCTGGGATTTTCACGCATAACAGTCTCTAGAGTTTGCTAGGAATGGTGCCAAAAACATCCAGTGAGCGGCAGTTCTGCAGATGGAAATGCCTTGTTGATGAGAGAGGTCAACAGAGAATGGCCAGACTGGTTCCAGCTGACAGAAAGGCTACAGAAACTCAGGTAACCATTCTGTAAAATTGTAATGAGCAGAACAGCATCTCAGAATGCACAACACGTCGAACCTTGAGGTGGATGGGCTACAACAGCAAAAGACCACGTCGGGCACTTTATTAGGACCATAGTGTTCCTAATAAAGTGCTCAGTGAGTGTATAGTGCAAAAGGAGTTACATTTTGGTCTGTTTCTCACCCAAAACCAATAATATCACTTCAGATGACATAGATTAAACCACTCGAGTCGTATGGATGACATTTATGCTGCCTTTATGTCCTTTTTGGAGCTTGAACGTTTTGGACCCCATTCACTTGCATTGTATGGAGAAGCACACATCATGTTTCCATTAAAAAATTGTTGTTTGTGTTCCGCATTAGGAAGAAAGTCATACAAGTTTGAGATGGCATGAGGGTGAGTAAATGATGAGAATGATCATTTTAGGGTCAACTATTCATTTAACATTTAAATAGGAGCTCTACTTGCATGACTAGAAAATAATCGTCCTGGGGAGCTGCCAAGATGGCTAGCAAGTGGACAGAATCCATCAGAGGAATATGCTATGTGTGTAATAACAAGAGCAGCCATTAACTCCTGTTTCACTTTACATAACAGCTCAATCACTACAATGACAGACAGAGAGAGAGAGGTAGACAGAGCTTGACTAAATGCCAGAGAAAACATAAAGAAAGATAAAAGTACAAGGACTGCAAAAAAAAAAAAAAAAACACATGAGGCAAGGTGGAGAAAGATTAGAAGACTGTTAAAAGTTGAAACATAGACAGACGATAGCTAGATAGACACAGACAGACAGACAGATAGATAGATATTATCAAAATTGATACAGTATGACGAAAAATTATTTGTCAGGTAACTTTAAAAATTAGCTTCATGTCATATTTAAATTGAATGGTTTTATTTTTACTCAAGTATTTTAATAGGACTGAATCAACCTGATTTGCACTAATGGAAGTAATTTTAGACAGACAGAGAGTGTGTGTGAGAAAGTGTTGGTATTCTCATTATCCGGTGTTATGTTCCACACCCAGCAGTGTCTCCTTTGAGACGAGCTTATCACTGCAATGAACCAAAGTACAGCAGAGATCTGGTCAAACACACACACACACACATTCCCCATGCATCGAGTCCTATTTACAGTCTATCTTTTTTATATCTCGCCTCTGAACAGCAGTAGGCTGTGCAGGTCTGCTCCTTTTTTACGATGAGAAGGAAAAACCGAGAGAAGGGTAAATAAATCTCTGAAGAAAATTTGCTCAAATATATAACCTCACAGCTGGAAAGAAACACATATAATATATTCTGGTCTCATCCCTGTACTCTGTGCTGGAAAATCATACAAGACTAACATTTTTTATTCATTTTATGCTGAAAAATTGGATAGAGCTCAATGGGATTAACTGAACAGCCATTCAGAAAACCAGGGAATACAAAAATTAAACAAACAAATAAATAATAAAATAAAATAAAAAAGTGCTCTATGGTTCCTCCAGGCATCTACAGTATGTCAGAAGCACCATAGTAAAGACTAAGAAAGTATATAGAGTATATATACATTTTCCAGAGCAATCCCAGCAGCAGCTCTTAATGTAAACAAGACAGCTAAACATTGACCTATAGTAACAGAGATGAGCAAATAGAGTCTTCTGCCTTTTGTCAGTACAAAAGTATAAGCAATGTGTCTGTGCAGAATATAGTCAATTTTGTGCAGAATATAGTAAGGTTTCTGTATGCATAGACTTCCCAGATGACCCATTTAATTTGCCAAAATATGATATATAAATATAAAATATTAATATATAAAACAACAATAGAGCACAACAGTGCCCATCCACTAAAAGAGTTCTAAACCATGAACCAAACCAGCCAGCTCCGAGGTGAATCACAACATTACAAACTTTGATTTGAAGTTTTTGCAAATCGGACAAAAGACAATCCTATGAAGCATTGCGAATGACGAAATCAAATTAAAAACTTTATGAAAATATAAACCTATTGATTTAAGTATTAAAATAATATATTTGAATTTTATAGCAAAATATTCAGATATAGGCCTCTATTTTGCTACGCGCTATGACCGTGCACAATGTCTTATCCAATTTGCGAGATAGCGCTCATTTTTGCGCTAATATTTTGATAAAAATTTCATTTCGTTTGAAGCGTGATTTGAATTTAGAAATATTTTGGGTTACATTTTTTCATGTTTTAATAAATGAATTCAATTAATCAAAATCGACCCGTAGAAGTGAAGTATGTGCCGATACAATCACTGTTCACACTACCCATAATTTGTGTCAGTAGATGAAAATGATTAATAATACTCACATTCTCTATAATTTAATGAAGTGTAAATCCAAATCCTGACACATTGTCACTGTCATAGAAAATGCCTGACATTCAACAGGGATTAATTAATTAAGGGATTAACAGTTAATGCACAAAAGAACATAAATCCATATCTCTATTCTTCTAGTTCATTGCATACAGTCCATTTACACTGTCAAGTTTTTATGAATGTGGTGTTAATATCGCTGGTGCTTGACAGGGAATGGACTATATAATAGGACACAGAAGGTGCCGGAGAAGAACCTCAGAATTAAACTGCACTTGACCCAGCCCATTAGTGCATTGTGCACGTAATTTCGCCAAACCCACTTGGGCCTAGACTTACTGCATGCTTGCACGAAAATATCAAAACTTCCTGGCCATGCCCACACACTTTGCGTGTATGACTTAAGGATATAGCTGCGCTTAGCCCTAGCTCTCTTAAAATAGGGCCCATATACAAATATATAAGTAGTTTGAGAGTGTAGAGACCGATCAAGAGACTGTCTGGATTGCGTCATTCACAGTACGTCATGGGAGTGGGCGGTCACTGCTTTTGCCGCACTTTGTTTGCCACAATTCTCTGATTGGTGGATCTTAGCTCTTTGGCAACATAGATAATATTGTTCTAAACCAGGAATTCCTCTATTAAACATTTTTTTTTAAAAGATTTATGGCTTCAGCAGAAGCACATACAATCAATTAACAACCTCAGAACTCACAGCAGGTCTGCATTTAAAGCTTTATAAATCATTTAGCCTACGGAGAAAATTAATGTGATTTTTACTTCCGGAAACTTAACGGTGGCATTCTATTGCAATATGCTTTACTGTATGCAGTAAGCGGTATGCTAGTATACCATTTCGAACATAGCCTCTCTTTGTCAAGTAGGTGTGACTGTAAAATGTGTGGCTATGAACGACTGTGATAACGAAGTGGCTGTGCCGTTAGATCAGTGTAGTACTGAAGTGGCCGTTGCTTTGGATGGATGTGACATTAATGTCTATAGTGCATCATTGTGGGCTCGATTTTCAACTCCAGTAGGAAGGCTGGAGTTTTTTCAGATATATGTCTGCATGTATATCATATGTTACCATATGACGCACAGTATCCACTAGGACTAGGTCATTTTTAGTTTACCAATTGTGTCTAATACAGAACTGCATTATTCAATTGTTCTCAAATGTTTAAAGAAATGTCCTGGTTACTATCGGAGATGAATTCTTGGCTTTTACCTATATTCACAGCCTATATATTTGGCTGAATGCTTACAAATATTGGCTTATTTGAGAACAAATTTGATAGTTTACTGTACATCTGGATACAATGACACAATAGATAGTGTAAACACTGCGGTATCATCTCTGTGTAAGAGTAATGGCATCTTTAAATGATATTACTGGAACATAACATCGATGGAGAGGTCCTACCTTAACTGTGCGGTGGTGTTTTTTGGAGGGGTGACAGCGCATGTTGCCGGTGTTGCAGCAGCCTGTGCAGCGTTTCACCTCCACACACGGAGGCCATATTAGGAAGTTTGCAGCGGTGGGATCCACTTGACTGCGAGGGATCTCGTAGATCACAGTCCGTGTCTTGCACATGGCAGGCACTGCCTCCTCTACTGGACACAATAAATGAGGGAGTGTCATTATGCATGAAATAAATGAATCAATTACAATCAAGGACCATGAATATTGTAAATTCATGAGAGTCCTTAATTACTTCAATTAAATTGAAAAAAAAAAATATTTAGAAGATGTGGAGTTGAAGTGCATCATTAGTGTCACCAAACAGAATTGCAAAAATAATTACTACTTACAAACCTTTTTCCCACCCCAGATAGTCAAACAGATAGTCCCATGCCAAACACACGCCATTAGTCGAGCCAATGTTTTTTTGGATATGTACCATGACAGTATCATGTTATTCTTTGAAGGAGCTTGCCACACCATGGTAATTATTCAGTACCTTGGCATTACCATTTGATACATCGCATGGTACTGCCACAGTACTTTTTGTAAGAGTTTATTTTGGGTTATATAATCGAAGCAAGACAAAATTGCCTCTTTGTCCATGTGTTTCTGTGTAGCTGATGCCAAACTAAAAGGCCCCTTACAACTGCATGAGTGGCAAATATTAAAGAGGGTTTTAAATATCTGTGAGGCTCCATATTTACTTAGCCAAAAATAAGAGAGACCGCAGCGGCGAGATAGCCGTTCGATCCCGAGGTTTAGACGCTTTGAGAGCAACAGTTGTAACAAAAATGGCTCACAGCTATTCTGAGCCCTGAAAAGTTTTCTGTGTGTGCCCGAGTGATTGGGAGGTACAGATGGGCCAAAATATCCCAACACACACACATTGATTGAAAGGGGAAGGAAGAGTGAATGTCAGTGCACTCAGTGTGCCAGTCTGAGCTGTGTTCAATTCAACGAGTTGTGACATGAACTCTGAATGCTTGGAATTTCCTGGCTCAGATACGTTTGTGACCTCGAATGTACCACCAATCAAAATACTCTCATGTATAATCAAATAAAGAAACACTCTCCAGTCATTGTGATTTCCTAAATAAAACTGACGTCTCTGCTTTTTATGCACTCGATATTGGATTCGCACCAACCTGTTGTTTATGTAACATAAAACTTTGACTATACTACTATTGGGTGAGTTGAAGTGTTTGTATGGGCATACAGTATGTACGTTATCAGAGCTGATATTATATACTGTATACAGTATTTTGACAGTTCACAACCTACCTGTCAATGAAATGCTTAAAGGAATATTCCAGGTTCATTACAAGTTAAGCTCGATCGACAGCATTTGTGACGGTTGATTACCACAAAAACAAAAACATAAATTCGACTCTGCCCTCCTTTTCTTAAAAAAGGTTACAGCGAGGCACTTACATTGGAAGTGCCAATTTCTGGCCAATAATCCATTAACAAGCAACCTGGCATATTAATACAGAGTTCATCTGATGTGCGGTCACATGCTTGTATGGCTATTTATTTACAACGGCCACAAACATGTGTCATCCAATCAGATTTAATAGACGGAACTATCCGTTTTAGATCATTTTGGAAATAGCAAGTCTTACCAACACTCCTTTTCCGTCTGTGGGACAGCTGGTGACTCTTCAGATCTGAGGATTCTGTCCGATATGGGTGATGGTTTTTCTGATGGTGTCTCTGTTTGACCTCCTCAATCACCTCATTTCCAGGACCTCATCAAAACACAGGTTCTCCATGTTACTTTCATGTGACATAGCAAAAAGATAGAAATCATGTTTTCCCCTTTAAAGCTAACATGCCACAATGAGGCTATTCAAAGTTTTCGCTGGATGCCCTGCAGCCTATAGAGGCGAAATTACATTGCTGCTGAATGGCTACACCAAAGCATGCAATAATTTCCTTCTGCAGAAGTATGCAGAAACTCATTTCTTGACAAACAATGGTGGCTTTATACTAGCTTAATTGGAAATTCACCATGATGGATTTCTGGAGGAACTATGTCATATTGGGCCTGGATATGCTTGCCAAGATTGTATTTATGTCTTATGTACAACTGACATGTACAGAGAACATATATGAACTTCTGACAACTTCTACAATGGTTTTGTCACTGGCACGAATGAGTAAGAAAACCATTTTGCACTGTGTAAAGATGAGGATGGGCTATAGGTCACTTTATACAAAATCAGTTTAGTTATTATGTTTACAGCACTGTGTTTGTAGTACTGTTTAAACAATTCACGGTTCATATAAAAGTTGAAGCGTGTCCCATCTGTTATCCAAAAATAACACGCGTTCCATGTGAATTTCATTAAAGTCCAAAATAAAATAAATTCCTAACAAGTAAGTACATTTAAAAGTTGTCTATGCATCTTGCCATAAATGTACATCGAAGGGATTTTTTTGCGTTTTATTGTCAGCAAGACAAAAATCATTAGTGATTGCTTACAAAAGGAATTTCACACTTTCCTCAAGAAGCCACACAATTTGAAGTATCATTCAAGTTTATAACACAAACGACATATGAGTTAAGCACCTTAGTGCAAGGGGGTTGCTCAAATAAACCCTAAAGCCAAAGTACACTTCGGTTTTCCACATGCAGGTTCATCTTGCGCACAGTGCACATGACACACATTTCGTCATTAACACAATATGCGTGAACTGTCCGCATGCAGCCCAGTTTTTCTAAACAGTCTTTTGACTGTACTAAAGAGAATCGGAAAGTAGTCGTAGTGTGCATGCACTGAATGCATCCTTAAAGGTTCGCAGTGAAAAGAGTATACTTTGAAAGGCTAGAGTGCTCGGATGTGTGCGAGACGTACCGTATATCCTAGCCTCAAGTATTAGTAATGCTAATAGAGACTGCCTTAGCAAATATTAGTATTAAGTGACTTATCAAGATAAATAAAGTATATGATATAATAAAATGATATGTCTAATTATTTAATTCAAGAGAGATAAAATCATGAAGGAAATCAGTTACAACCACTATTACAATCTTTATCTGACATTGTTCTATGAGATATTTTAGTTCTGTTTAGTTTAACCAGGCATATACTGAAGTTAAACATCAAACTTGTCAGAAGATCTGCCCCCAGTGCTGAACGATGAGGGTGGGTCCTTCAGCAATGCAGAGAGAGAGAGAGAGAGAGAGAGAGAGAGAGAGAGAGAGAGAGAGAGAGCACCCAAACACACCCTCTGAATTTCAAAGACTGCATGACCACACACAGTTCTGAAGCAGGAAACACAAGTGACATGTAAACAAAAGTCCTACTCTGTTTTATGTCTCTAGCTCGTCTCATCTTTCCCACCAAATGGAAAGCCTTTGTTTTTAAGTTGTTTTTCAGACTCAAAGACGAAGCATTGACCCACAGAGAGAGAGATAGAAAAAGAGAGTTCAGTATTTGATCCTGCAAAACACACCTTATCTCATGTTCAGATCAAAACTCAACTCATGTTATTATGTCAAACTTAAGAACTTTGTTCTCGCAAACTCAACAACACAAAATTATTATTTGGAAACAGTGCTACTGTCAAAGTGCACATAAAGGTATAGTTCACCCAAAACCTTTTGTGAACATTAACTCGCCCTCATTTCGTTCCAAACTTGTGTGTGCAACCACAAATGTGATTTTTAGAGCTCCGGCAGAAGGGAAAATTGGGATTTGGAATATAGCACATGAAAAGTATGGACAACCTTTATGGTGCTTAGTGTTTTTTTGTCCTTTTTTGGAGATCGATGGCCTCTGGTCACTATGTTAGTGGTCGAATTATATCTATATGTAGAGATAAGAGTGGCCAATGGCTATATAGTACATACACATGCTGAGTATCTTTGTCTTATTTTCCGATAAAAATACCTAAAAATCCTTAAGACAAGACAAAATTATTTGAGAAGCAGAATGACATATTACGTTTTGTTTTCTGAGAAATCTAGCAAAATTTGGTGCCATTTATGCTTAAAACAACAAGGAAAAAAAAACAAATTTGTAATGGATTAAGAAAAATACACTTTTTTTTCTTGTTATAGGCATACATGTCAGTACATTTCATTAGATTTCACTGAAAACAAGACAAAAAAGAATCCTTTTGCTTCTCAAATAAATAGATCTTTTTTTTTTCTTTTCTTTTTTTTAATTTTTAGATATTTTTACTGAAACACAAGGCAAAAATATTCAGGCAAGAAAAAAATATATATACAGTATATATATATATATATATATATATATATATATATATATATATATATATATACATATATATATACACAGTACTGTGCAAAAGTTTTAGGCACTTGTGAAAAATGTTGCATAGTGAGGATGTCTTCAAAAATAATGACATAAATAGTTTTCATTTATCACTTAATGTCATACAAAGTCCAGTAAACATAAAAAAGTTAAATCAATATTCGGTGTGACCACCTTTGCCTTCAAAACAGCACCAATTCTCTTAGGTACACCTGGACAGTTTTTCTTGGTTGTTGGCAGATAGGATGTTTTAAGCTTCTTGGAGAATTCTCCACAGTTCTTCAATCTATTTAGGCTGTCTCAATTGCTTCTGTCTCTTTATGTAATCTCAGACTGATACGATGTTCAGTGGGGGGCTCTGTAGGGGCCATAACATCTGTTGCAGGGCTCCCTGTTCTTCTATTCTAATCTTTTCTATTTGCAAAAGTAATGTTTGGGAGTCTAACATTTATATTTCCTATTGACACACTAAAGCTGAAAATATAAATAACCATCTTAAGACAAATGCTTTTGTGAAACATCTTATGTGCCTAAGACTTTTGCACAGTACTGTATATATATATATATAAAACATTTTATTTTATTTATTTATCTTTTGCTGTGTAAACAACTCATTTTACATAATATTTACACTGAAAATGTCCACAATTTTATTAACCAAATCTGACACAAGGGGGAACTAGCACTTTTTATTAATCGGCCAAGCATGCAGAGTTATTATCAGTCAATGACAATACTGCCACATATCATTAGATTAATCAGCCTAGGTGATATATCAATCACTACACTATACAGTATGCTTTCATTCATTGGAAAAAAGCAGCTGTAAATATTCTGCAAAATGAGTACTGTAAATGATGAAAGATTTATAATTTTTGGCTTAGCTATTCGTTTAAATCCATTGCTCACTTTGAAACAGACACATTTTCATGAAGTATTATTTGGCAGGTGATTTTTATCCACATTACCTTGTACTTGTTTTAATTACAGGGCCAATCTACAGTACCTGAAGCTACATGGCTTTATGCACCTTCCTCACAATTGCACTATGCTGATGAAAGCATTCTTCCAGTGACTGTGTAAATTACTGAGTCGGAACTTATAATCTTTGCATTACCAGTGCAGATCTTAACCACTAGGCTACCATCAACAAAAACCCTCTTCATTTTACATGTCACTCATGAACTGCTTTCAACTATACCTTTCCTTCGTCTCTAACTGTGAGTGCTTTCTCTGAACAAATTACAAAGGACAGCATTAGTCCTTCTTCATGGATTGACAGCTGTCCTTTCATCCAAGAAATGAAGGTCCCACCATCTGTGCTGTGAAAGCGCTGGGCGACAGGAGAGGCAGACAGATGGACGGAGATAAGTTAAAAGGGTTCGGGGCAGCGTAGAACAAGTGCAGCCTGTTCCAGGTGAGCAGAGAGGTCACGCGCGATGACCTCACTGAAAGAGAGACACCGTTTCCTCCCTAAATCACTGTCACTGCTTTCATGACCTCTAATTATCCGTCCATTAGCAGGAGATCCCTATCTGTGCCTTCCTCCGCTCATCATACTCTCCTCATATGGATAGTTGACAAGGTTAGCGCTCTGATCTGAGGGATAACAGTCCATTATTGCTTCCCAAATGAGACTAATCAGAATGGAAAACAGGAAACCGTTGATAACTGCATAAACACTCATTGCAATGATATCAATGATCGCACAAAACAACATTGATGTTAACTGAGCAATGTAGAGGCAGCTTTCGATCTTATCCTGAGAACAACAGTAATATAGACCTAAAAACCTTTCACAGTTATTTACTCCTGTAAGTAATCGATTTAAACAAGGAATACATAGTTAGACCTTTGCTTAGAACGTAAGTAGCAGGGAAAGCTGAAGTGTGTAATTCCGTCACCATATGGAATTGCAAAAATAATGACTGTTTCAAAACAAGTTCCAGAACACTCCCCCAATCTTCAATTGAGACACTGACTGATCTCACTGTGAATTAGGCAACAGTAGGTCGAAATTTCTTCAGCTAAAATCAGTCTATGCTTCTCTAAAATTCTAACCACTGCCCCAAGTAGCCAAAGTGGGAACAGTTTTTGAACGAATATACATGTGTGAGCTCCATTTTTTTCAGTGAAATGTCCACAGGGGGGTGCCGAAAGCGAGTTGTTTGTAGTTGTAAATGATGTTGTACAGTGAAGACAAATTCATATTAGTCTCACGTAGCCAGATCTCTGACTAAAAGGCAAAGGTCTGGAATCTATAACAGCTTTAATTGGCCAAGAATCTCCCAATTAGACAGGAAAAGCCCTCTAACTGATATGCAGAGCAATCAGTCACAGTCGGTTTTATCATTACATGCCATTAAGGGGTGGGGTTATCCAAGATTTATCATACCATAATAAAAGACAGACATGGGGGAAAGAAATCTGCTAAATGCCTTTGAATATCTTTAAAAGGTTTGATGTCACTAACCTGGCAAACTTACACAAATCTGAGAGATTATTTTGTTGTCAAAAGCGCTCATTGTCTCGATGCGGAACCATGTGAACAGGACTGTTTTCAGGCGGACTAATGAAAAGTCCTGTGTTGTTCTTCTTGCGAAGGTTCCATCAAACCAGCCAATAAGGTTTGCACCGAGTGGTTCCAGAAAGCTTTTTCCAATTTTGTGTGCTATGTGCATTAGAGGGTTAGAGAACGGACTGTGGGCAGTCTGAGACTAACTACCCCCTAACCCAAAGTCCAACCCTAAACCTAACCACAAGTGAAGAAACAATGTAATCTTTGAAAGAAAATGCAACCTCCGAATTGCGGCCATTATTGATTATGTGAAAGCTAGGGGTGTACAAAATATTGCATCGTATTATATAGTACGATACAACGCTCACTATACAATACCATTTGTATCGTACGATACATAAACAAACACATTACAGTATAATTAAAACCAAGCAGCGCAATATTGAGAGCTGTGGAACGAGCTCTTCCCTGGAGAGGTGGCACTGAGCAACACAGAACAATACACAGTACATAGGCAAGAAGATCAATGGCAAATGGCAATTAGATTGTACTGTAGCGGTACAGCTTGTCGAATTTGCCAAACAATGGTGTCATGACCTGGTGCTACAGTACATCAAACATGTCATTTTATTTACGCTGACATAATCGCGCAAATCGGTGGATTTGTGATGCAGAAACAGCAGCAATAAATTTAACAGCCGCCTCTCCCAGCCGACACAGAGCATGACATGCACAGCAAGACGCTCATAAGTTATGAGTCACAACTATCAAAAAACGTCTAAATGTGAACAGCTTTGAGAACAACACTTGTGCACATGTTATAAGCCAGTAATAATGGCGGTAAAGTTTACATACAAAGTAAAATGGGGGGAAGAGGGCAAAAAAATTAAAATACGTGTGCCGATCTGTTTTTGCTCAAGCCGCTAAATAATACTGGATTATGTACATACATCGTAAAACCAGAGGTCAGGTTACTTTAGAGTTTTCTTGAAGTTTTTGTATAATTTTTTTTTTTACCACTAAATAACATTGAAAGGAGTTTTTTCCTTGATACAGTCACTTCAGCTCGTTCACTGGGGGCTTTCAGACAACAAGGCATGATTTTCCTATGTGTATTGTGAAAAGTGCTATTCAGATATAAATGACTAGAGTGTAGGCAAACTTATTTTCTCAAGAAAAACATGAAAATTGTGACTTCATATTAGTTTTTTTCAACAATCAAACAAAATAAATGTAGTGCTGTTGTTTAAGTTACTCAGAGCTCTGCTTTTTATTTACAATGTCTATGTCAATGAATATGTTTGAGCGAAACATTTGTTGGTGCTTGTAGCGTATTTTATCGTATCGTGAGGCTATGCATTGTATCGTATCGTGAAATTTGTGTATCGTTACATGCCTAGTGAACGAAATTACTTCCTGGTTTCCATACAACCAGAACCCGTGTTACTGAGGCAACTGACACAACACGCCATCAGTCGCACCAAAGATAAACACATTTGAATTGAGGCAAAAATGTCTGATGGGAGATGCCACTTGTCAGTAACTCGGCAGACTGGGGTTGAAGTCAGGGTACTGAAACATTCGGTACCAACATGTCAATGTCCTGCGTCAAATCAAACTACAGTAGGAATAGTTTCCTTAAAGCTGTCTCTGCATATTAATCTAGGATAGGAGAAAGTAGCCTATTTCGACACATCACTTTTAAGTCTGCTATCTCTTTTTTTTCCTCTTTGACTGACATTTCAACAGTCTGCCCTGACTTTCAAGTGCTGTTGATTACAGCAACAAAGATCTGAAAATACACCATCACTGGCATCGGTCATCTTTTACTAGTCTTTGGGTGTCTGTCGGACAGCCTGATTTATGTAGAGACCAATAATAATTAGATTACTACAGTACTATCTAAGAATTTTCTCTCATTTTAATTCCATTATGAGCACATACAGTAGTATGTAAAAATAACTATTTGAACTATTTTACATATGATCATAACACAGTGCTGTGTTTTTACCTTATTGCTTGGTATGCCCACCAGTTCTAACCAATAATAGAGCCAAAAAGACCAAATAACCATAAAGCACAAGTGTCACAGGGGCAGTAGTTTTGGTCAGTTTTCAACGAAAGCTTCAAAGGAAACCCTGCATTTGATATATTACGAGTGCCTGTGTAAATACCAGCTCAAGTGAACATGGAGACAGCTTGTGTTAGTGATCCCTGTAATATTATCCAAACTAAAAGAGGGTGAAGAAGACCCAGAAGACAGTAGAAGTAGGAAAACAAGATGTTTAAAAAAGCTTGGAGTTTAAAGATTGTATAGGCTAGCTAGCTAGCTAGCATTGTTGGATTTCTCAAGAGAAATTTCAACCTTGCACTACCTGCAAACCATACTTTCCTCATGTATTTTTACTGTTAGCACAGAGGAAGTCAAAAACACTCGTGTTCCACCATTAAATGCCCCGAGGACTTTAAACCAAACATCCATTCTGCAGTGGAAGCATGTATTTATGACATGTGCAGACACTCTCTTATCATTAATTATTTTCACGTTCACCCCGTCCCCCTTGCACACCCATCACACCTATGGTCTCACCACAGAAACCAGATTGGTTACGCTCATACCCTAAATTACAATCTCTTGTGTTTTTTGTTTGTGTAATTACATTGTGCTTGTGGTAATTTGCCTGTAAATGAAATGATAGTGGGCAAATGAAACCACCTGCGGACAACTTAAGTATAGGAAACCTTGGCTGCAGCAAATCTTCCAGTTGGCTGTGACATACAGTAAGATACACGTATTGCTATGAAAACAGAAACAATCTGTGAAGAACTATTCATGACTCTCTACCTACTGGCCAGCATAAACAATAAATTTAAATTGTTTTGTGCCACTCATAAAACGCAGCTTCATTACTTTGTGGGATATACCCTAGACACTTATACCACAGCAACTAAAATAAACACCTGTAAACAGCCAAGCCATATAGCACATGAGATTAGTTATTGAGCAAAGTCCACAGAGGTGTCAAAAAGACAATGAGCACAATTTACCTGGGGAATTTACCTCCAGTAGCCGCTGGAGGTCGCTGATGCTGTTGATTTCGCTGTGCGACAGTCTGTCTATGAACTCTTGTGGTATTGGGAATTCCTTCTAGCGACACACATACACACAAAAAGAGGTAAAAGGAAATCCGTTAATGAATTTAAGAAATACATTATGACATGGCGCCATGCATTATGACGCAGTGCGTTTTGAGTGACTTTGAAGTGTGTCGCTGCGCGTTGCGCTCACACAGGTGCATCAGTGCGCAAAACCGATATAACATAATTATTTCCAACTCCGAAAACTTGTCTTCAAATGTTGATCTATTAATAGCATATATAGGTTAAACAAACTCTTTAAATGTTCCACAGAGCTTTATCACATGTTCATCCGCAGCCACAATTGTTCATAATGCATGCACGTCTGAAATTCTGGTCTAACATTGGTAGAATATTAGTTTTAAAAAATATCAACTTGAATCTTATATGAATCCAATGGGACTGGCCCATTTGAAATGCAGAGTTGATGCCATAAAAACACAAAGCATGGTGTGGAACTCAGATCATAATCCCATAAGCGAAATTAGAGTATTACATCAATATACTGGAGATGAAATTGCACAATAATAACACTGATTTCAACATTATGAATGACTGCACCTGAATTTTCTGCTCCAATGTGTCCAAATCCATAATTTAAGACTTATGGTTTTGGTTATAGCAACGTTCTGTGTATTCCTAGCAAGCTTTTGTGAAATCTTTGCCACTTTACCTCAGCAGTTGCCAGCAGAAGGGGCGAAATGATGAGCAGAAACCAGAAGAATATGGTTCTCATCTCCTTCCAATGTCAGTTTTACACCCAATAAGAAATATGAAGACTGTAGGAGCCTTGGAGTCGCTCCTGATCGCAAGGAGTCCAGAACCATACCTTGAAGAGATCTCCCTTTAAATGACCCAAACCACCAGCTCAAGTCTACATGGGACAACCCAAACTGATGGAAGCTGGTAGTGATCCACTCAAAGTCCTGGTCCAACTGAATCTCAAAGGTGATTTAACTTGCAAAAATTCTTCATGACTATCCAATCCAAAGACTGACCCCCTTGTGTATATTCAAATTCAATGATAAATTCCAATGCAATAAAGTTATTATTAATAAATTAGGCTATAACAACTTCTGAGAGCTTCATACACTTGATATAAGTTCAGTATTGGAGTCCAAGCAGCTCAAAGTGGATCTTCAAGAAGAAGGTCGTCATGAAGTGGCAGTACAGTACAATCCCATGGACAGAGTAGAAGAAAAGCAGAAAGAAAGCGCTCAGGGTTTGTCTTGTTCACCGGGGTACGTGCACTGAATGCTGTCTCATGCGAGTCTGATCTGCGGAATATATGCGCCTCCCCTCTTGCCCCGGTAATCACAGATCACTGCTGGAGGAGCCGGTTGGCTGGAGCTGTATGTGAAATTTAACCCTTCAACCTCTCATCACGCCACTTAAATGTACAAATGAGTTTGTAGGCGCGGACTGAAATTTCCCTCATTAACACAATTTTCCAGCACGACGATACTATTGGATTTTGGACACTAAAAATAACATTGAAGCATATTATAAACATCTTGTACCAACTACACCAACATAGCTAATTCCCTGTACAGTCTATATGTATCCATTTTACTTTTTTATTAAACCAAATTTTAATATAATTTCAACTAGTTTTTCTTTCACACTTAGCAAGTTTAACAATATCATAATATAATATATTTTTAAGCAGTTACATAGAAATGTAGTCATGGCTAAATGGCGTTTTTAGGTTCGGCATAGCGGAGTGACTATACTAATGATTACATATATTCTCAAAACAGCATCATCCTGAGTATCGCATTTCTTTGATAAAACAAATAACGCATAATACAAATATTAAGGAGACACATTTTCATTCAAACTTACATAAAAATAAGCAAATTCATTACCTTCTGCTACAGTATGCAACAAAAATAGTTAGCGATGGTGGGTGAACAGGTGTTTCCCATAGCTGTAGCCCTATCATGTATTTAGGGTTGGGAGGGTTACTTTTAAAAAGTATTCCATTACAGATTACAGAATACATGCTGAAAAATGTAATTTGTAACGTATTCTGTTGGATTACTCAAGGTCAGTAACGTATTCTAAATACTTTGGATTACTTCTTCAGCACTGGAAGATTTTTTCACTTGTTTTGACTTTAAAAACTCTGCCAGTACAGTAAGACAAAATACACATGTTAAAAATACATAATCTGAAAAACCTAAATATCTTATGCAGTGTTCTGTCTAAAACAAGATAAATCAAATTGATCTTGTTTGAATGATTTTTAGATATTTTTACTGGAAAACAATACAAAAATTATTATCAAGAATAAGATTTTTGCCCTAATATCAAAGGTCTTACTAGAGAAAAAAAAAAAATATATATATATATATATATATATGAACATACATGGATTTTCTTGGTAAAAAAATATGATCATGTCTGGTAACAGATGTATGTAAAATGTCTAGAAGTAGCATTTTAGCTTAGCATAAAGCAAAATGTTCACATGACAATTTACACAAGGTTTATTTCTATTTCAGCTGCTCCAAACTTACTTCAAACTTACTTCTCTGTCTGCTCGTATGAATGTAACACATCATAAGAAAGTGTTTCACCGCTGTTCAATCGCTCTTTGGATCGCATCATCTATATGTATAAATGTTTTCCATCTGAAAGGACTAAATATTAAATGGAACAAATGACAATAAAATGCAAAGTAATCTCTTCAGTAATCAAAATATGATTGATCCAATCACAGATTCATTTATTTTTTTTAATACTTGAAATGTTATGACATGGTAAATGTTACTGAAATTAACAGGATATGGCGCACCTGTATCAGAAGTGGTTCATTTGAATAAGCATCATCTTAATTTGTTACTTAAAAAACATCTTGCTATCTTAAAAATATTAGCATAAGTTGACAGTTTTTTCCCTTTAACTTTTGCCCCATCTACACAATATCACTATAACATCCTGGGGTGCCTTTAACCCCTTGTCGCCTTTTAGAAAAAAAAAAAAAATGAATTTGAATCATAACAACCTTCCGTTATTATCATTTTTGTTTTGTTTTATAACACAAACTATGTTGCTCCCTCAATATTCAATAAAAAAAAATTCAATCTTTATACACGACTTGAAAAATAGCACATTTTCCTGAAGATGCAGTATGCTTTTAGCCCTATTGTACCCTACACTAGAAGATACTATTAAAGATAAACCCTATGTTTTAAATACAAACTCATGTCAGCTTTTTCCTCAGAAGTCACTACTGATTTTCTTTCCTTGTTTTATATTTAGACAAAAGCTTCTTCACTTACATAAACTGGTGGGGGTTCTTCCTGCATTACAGCATCTCAGAATTATGACTTAATGACAAGAACAAATCCTAGAATCCAGATGTAAAAGTCGCAACTCAGAACTTTCTTTTTACCTCATGATTCATGCAGAGGAAAGAGAAGAAGATGAGAATGATGGACAACAAGTGCACAGAATGATTTGAGAAAGAAACAACAGGCAGAGAAAAGAAGAGATGAAACTTAAAGGATGCATGGGAGGAACAGTAAATGCAGAATGAAATCCTGAAAAGAGTGGAAAATAGAGAAGTCTGAATGAAAGATAACTTCATAGCACAATTCTAAAATATCTGCTAATTTTGTTGTTTTTGTGCCTGTTTCCTAACACTTTAATGCTTAACTCTGTTCCCTTTGATAGCTTTTTTTTATTTATTTTTTTATTTTATTTTTTTAGTTTAGGCACTTTAAAACGATTTTAGGATTTAGAAAGGTGCTGTATAAAACTTTATTATTATGTTATTAAGAAAAGGTGTCTGGCACCTGAGAGGAATTCCCTGTCTCACACTGTTAAACAGCAGTTTCACTGGTGACTGTGTGTTCCTAACAACATCATGCCCAATAAAGATTTTCACAGAAGCTGGCATGCAGTAAATGCAGCCATAAAGCCATGGCATATGTTCCACAAGTAGATGACTGTTTGTTTCCACAAGTTACATATAGCTCAGAATAAGTTCAGACCTATGAGACACTGAAGGTGCATAAGAAAGACTGTATTTCAATTGACACAGTTAGTTGAAAGAGAGCTGGAATAGTTGGAAGACAGGCAGACCGATAAATCTCAAGAATTTTCTAGATACGATGTAATCACACAGCACATAACACTCCCCTGTCTGCTTAAGAAATAGTAGAAGGAGGTGGGCACCTCCTCCCTGCCATTACACCACTCGTTAGGCTATTTTTAGCTTTACGTTTTATATGGATAAACCATGCAACCAGTAAACAAAACACACTGGCACACTCATCAGACTGTAACGATATCACCGTATGAGTCATTTTGTGATGACACAGCAAATTTGATAGATATAAAGTTGACAATGTCATAACACATATCTGAGGAGAAGAAACACCTTTCATTAGAGTAGTGCATACACAAACATGCACAGTTTATACAAAAGTAATTAAAGTTATTGTCCAAAGGTATATTATGTTACTCCACCAAGAAATCGGACCTCTATCCACTCCAACCAATCTTTTCCACTCAGCATTTTGCACTTAGACACTATAAGAGTGAAATAATCCATGCATGAAAGTATTGCTTTTACCAGCCCTTTTTTTTAATCATTGTTTCCTTGTCTGCCACTGAGATGAGCTGGCGAGTGGCAACAGTAAATGTCTCAGTAAATTTGGGGCCCTATTTTAAGAGCACTAGTACTAAGCTATGCCATAAGTCATACGCGCAATGTCAATGGCCATGTTCAGGAAGTTTTGGTATTTTCATGCAAGCATGCGATAAGTCTAGGCGCATGTGGGTTTGGTGAAATTGCATGCAAAGGTCAAGTGCAATTTAATTCTGAGGTTCTTCTCCGGCACTGTCTGCATCCTATTTTATAGTCCATTCCCTGTCAAGCACCAGCGATATAAACAAAGAAAGCACATTCATAAGACGCTGGTAGTCTAAATAGACTGTATGCAATGAATTAGAAGAATAGAAATATGGATTTATGTTCTTTTGTGCATTAACTGTTAATCCCTTAATTAATTAATCCCTGTTGAATGTCAGGCATATTTCTATTCTTTTATATGCATGGAAAATGTGGTTCTCATCAGGATTTGGATTTACACTCTGTTAAATTATAGAGAATGTAAGTATTATTAATCATTTTCATCTACTGAGACACAAATCATGGGTAGTATTAACAGTGATTGTTTTGGCATGCACTTCACTTCTGCCGGTCAATTTTGAAAATTACATTCATTTATTGAAACATGAAAAAATGTAACCAAAAATGTTTCTAAATTTAAATTACACTTCAAACTAAACAAAAATATAATCAAAATAACAAAGTGGTCAAAAAATCCTAACAAATCCAAAAATCTGCCCAACGTCTTCCACCGGCCCCTTTTGCAGTGACTTAAAAATAACTCTACAACAACAGGTGGAAAAATACCAATACAAATTAGATCATAAATACAAATGTAAATATAAACATAATAATAATAACTGAAAAATAAACCATGACCTAAAAACAGTTTAACACAAATCTCATAAACAACAGTTATCAGAGGAGTCAAATAAAACACTCCTTGGGGGGGGGGGGGGTGTCCCCATCAATATTAAAGCACAGGTCCATTCTTTTTACTTGAGTAGTGGAGCCAATTAATAATATTTCAGTTTTGATGTTACTGAGTTTAAGAAAATTGTCAGCAAGTGGAAGCATGTAAATAATAAACAGTAATGGTCCAAGAACTGAACCCTGGGGAACACCTTGTGTTAGAGGAGCAGTGGTAGATTTGTAATTTTGTAGTGATGAATATTTTCTGTCAGTAAGGTAAGAAGTAAGCCAGGATAGAGCTGTGGTCCACACTGTGGACCGGCCTGAACACGCATTCCTTAAACATACTTGTTGTAAAACAGTGCTTCTTTATTTTCCCTCTTTAAAAAAGTGAGGAAGCAGGGAATTTAGGGGAGGGGGTGTGGCAGCGTAATTGCCGCTGCTCTGCTGCCTATCATATGCACGACTTCTTAACGTGTGAGAGCGGCATGGAATGTGGGAAAGGAAAAAGAGGAAGACAAGGGACTTACCACGCCGTGGTGGTCTGACCTTGGCCCTGCCAGAGGCCAAACATGGTCAGTGTCTGTCCTCTGTTTAAGATCCATCTACAGAATTTAAAACACGGTTTATTTGCTCCATACGTCTAAATGGTGGAAGATGTTGTAGATACATTTAGCTGTAAAAAAGAGAAAAACAATATTTTCTCTGTGCTCACAGGGAGCTGATTGGCTGTTTGAAGGACTGTAACAAGCTGTCTGCAGATTTCTATTAGAGCCCTAAGCCCTTGATTACGGCAATTGGCATGTCAAATTCGGCAGTCACCTTGTCTCGCTGGTCATTTGTTTGGAGGGCAACTGATGGAAGGTGAAGCAGAAAACGAGGGATTTCTGCATTTCATATGAGCTCAACCCGTAGCCCTGACAGCGCTGTGCCCTGAGGGGTGAGGAATCAGAAAAACAAAGGATTATTGAATAGAGAACACTGTAGGGAAACCAAAGGTAGATTGTGTTTAGTTTGAATTCTTTGGTGAGCTTCACTAACAATTTATACTGAAATGTATGCATAACTGCCCTCCCTCAGTAGCAATGGCATGTTTTTGAGCTACTGTTTTTTTCTGTTTACTGACATAAAAAGGAAATCTTAGAGAAAGGGTGTTTAGTTTTAAACTTTGAATTCTTCATTTCGCAAACAACTTTCAATTTTAAGTTTCAAAGTACTCAACTGGCATGGCTGTTTTACATATACAATATTCCAAAAGGAAAAAAAAAAAATATGACAGGCTCATTTTTATTAGTTGACTAACCACCCAGAAAATGAGCAGAGTAGGCTTTACAGGGGGGGGGGGCCTTAACTACTATGTACTTATCCATTTGATACAATGTACATATTATGTTACATACATGTTGTTGCATTGTACTTACATTTAAAGTACTTGCATTTAATTACATTTGAGTTACACTGTTAACTTTACTCCTAACCCAATCCTTAACCCAAAACCTAACTCTAACCCCTAATCCTAACCCTAAACCTACCCTTACTCCTAAACCTACACGTACCTCAACCTTAGTAACAGCAAATGCGGGAATTTTGCAAAACAACATGTAGTTACACAGTAAATACATAGTCTTGTATGTATTTAATGTTAGTACATAGTAGTTAAGGCCACCTAATATAAAGTGTGACCCCATATGTGAAAAAAAAATTGATGGATAATTCCAAATGATGTCTGTTTACCATTTACATGCGTCAATTTTCATTTGAACCATCTTTACTCTTTGTGGTGTTGTGCAAATACAGTCCAAGTAGTTTTTTGATTGGTTTCAGGGCCTGTCGCATTAATTTTGGCTTGTATGTGAAAATGAACACTTCAAATATAAAACACTTTGTATTGTGGCCCCCTCATACATGTTATGACCATGGACACGGATGGCTTTCACGGTTGCTCTCTATGTGATTATATCACCGTCTCTCGCTAAACGCATTAACATGAACGTCCTCCCGCGATCGTCAATGGGGCAAATAGGGTGGCAGATGCCGCGACTCCCCAGGTAGCTGGGGGGCCCTCTGCAGCCACGGGCCCAGGGGCTTAAGCCCAGGTAGACTCGTCCGTTAATGCGGTCCTGTCCACATCCATTTCTTGCATTGATGAAGCTGCTGGCTCGCCGTCCGTTCTATTGTTGTGAAAATGATGCATGATAATGACTTTCTCGTAATTTTGTGATTTTTTTTCCTCAAAATATTTCTGCTTTATTCACCTAATTTAATACTTTATTTTCATAATGCTACGGCTTTATTCTGTAAATTTGACTTTATTCTCAAAATATTTTTTAACGTGGCTCTAAAACGCTGTTGTTAACAACAGAATAAGCATGAAAATTCAAAATATTTTAAAGTACATTTTTATAAAATAACTTTTTTAAGACATAAGTGAACGAAAAAAATATTATATACAGACAACTAGTACAGAATACAAAGCAGTGATTGGTTGGATCCTAGTTTCTGAGAGTTTATTTAAATATACACTCACTGAGCACTTTATTGGGAACAACTGTACACCTATTATTCATGCGATTATCTAATAAGGCAATCATGTGGCAGCAATGCAATGCTTACATCGAGTGTGCAGAAGTTCTGCGGAGGGAAACACCTTGTTGATGAAGGGGGTCAACGGAGAATGGCCAGACTAGTTTGAGCTGACAGAAAGGCTACGGTAACTCAGACACCCACTCTGTACAATTGTAGTGAGCAGAATAGCATCTCAGAATGCACAACACATCGAACCTTGAGGCGGATGGGCTACAGTAGCAGAAGCCATGTCTGGCACTTTATTAGGACCATAGTGTTCCTAATTAAGTGCTAAGTAAGTGTATATTTTGATGCAGTGGATTCATAACTGCCTCTCTCAGTAGCACTTGCATGTTCTTGCACTTATTTTTTCTCCCGTTTACAGCCAACATTCCTTAATTTGTAGAAAAAACTAACCATTCCCATAAACTTGCCAATTAAAAGAAACACTCCAAAACAGACACTAACAATTACAAACAGGTGTTTCATGGCTGTAATACTTGCAGATGTTTATACAGCCCTTGTAAACATCTTTGACCCTATGAGTTTAAATGGCAAAGCTCATTTTGAATGGGGAGCACCCTCTGTGGTTCTTTTTGAATTAGCTGCAGTCTACAAGTGTGTGTGTGGTACAGGAATATTACATTCTGCCACACCCAATGTAAGCGATCTACAATAGTTGTTTACACACATCGAGGTATTTGTACAATTTTGTTAAAAGCCGCTCCAACAATGTGCAGCAGCTCCTCTGGAAGTCACAGGCTGGCCGCCAGCATTTAAAAGATAATTTGAGGAGTTTAACTTTACTGTTAAATTAACGCAATAAAGCAACAGGTCCAGAAGTGGTGGAGGAATTCATGAGTCAAAGAGAGAGAGAGAGAGAGAGAGAGAGAGAGAGATCCCACAATGCATTTTTAACATTGTTGAAAAGTAATTTTGGTTGCATTTGGTTTGATGTGTTCATATATGAAGATCTACTGAATAAAATACATGAGCTTCAGGTTTTGAACAGCACTGTAATCAAGACCAAGACAAAGCCTAGACCCCTCGAGGCCAAGATCCAGACCAAGACCAGTCATTTCAAGAACTAAGATGTACATTTTAATGAAGTGAAATAGGGAATTTATTGTGAATTATTATTTATAATTATTATTATGTTGGCTTGTTATTCTACAAACTTGGTTTAGGGTTTTCCAAAATTTCTAATACTTACTCCTCCTAGGGCTTTTAGGCTACATCCACCAAACATGGCACATACCTACAGACTGTTCTGGAATAATGTGCTATACCTTTTCTAACTGATTGGACATATGGTTTATGTACAGCGGACGATAAGAGATTGGAAAAATCACAAAGGGTGTTTCTCAATACTAAGAACGCAGAGAACACACATTTGCGTTCTTATAAAGACCAGTCTTGCCAAGCTTCCTTGGAAGAATTCGGAAGGACAGTAGGACGTAGAACGCATCTACTGCCATCAGACTTTCGCAAGCTTACAGTGTTACTCTTGCAGTTACTCTTGAGGGAAAACACAACAATAAATGTCCTTTGTCTGCCACCGTAGTACCAGGTTCTTGCCCACAAGTCACCATCCCATCTTCGATATTCGGCCTGATCGAGAACACATCCAGGTAATTTTATGTATACTCAGTACTTGCGTTCTTGAGTATTGGAATTTAACTTTGGCAGTAGATGATGATGTCTAACAAATCCACGAGAACATAAGAACTCAAAGGAATGCACATTTAGAAACAGCCATAGACCACTGATATATATATAGAACTGGATCGCTGACACAACGGTAAACTGCCAGCAGGAGGTGAAGCCACCGAAAGTGTTCAACCGGCCATCTTGGTGTGCCCCAACTGCCATAGAGACTCAATGACTGACAGCTGATAACGCTGGCGTTTCACCATCTCCGACCTCAGGATATGGCATTCGCATTTCGCCCTCTAGTGACAATTATGATAGATGTTTAATTTGCTCATTATGGATTATATTTGTATTATATCAGTGCAGCACAACGATCATCAAGGGATGTTGCAAAACTCTCCACAGGTGATGTAAGTAGAAAAAGCTGTAATATCTGCTTGTTTTATGGTGACAATACGCACTTTCCCTCGGAGGGTTCTTAAAACAGTCAGACCAGCATTTCTAAATCGCATGAAAAAAGTAACTCTGAATGAACATTTCAATGTTGTAAATAAATATCTCTGAAAATGTCTGCTTGTATCTTACCTCAGTTTCATTGAACTTGTTTACATTCAGCTGATCTGTTTGTCACTGAAGTTTGTTAAAGGTACCGTATACATCGTTTGATTTAGATATACGTAACTCGCTCGGGCTTTCAAGAAACAATTATCGACTTCAATTAATAATTACATGTATAGGATGTTTGCATTGTAGGGATGTACAGGCAGATTTTAGAAATAAAAATCTGTGTTTAAATTGCCTATTTATTCACAGAAATTAGATGATTTTCTATTAAGTCAAGAGGCACATTGGAATGTTTGGGCATAGCAATATGGCGGCACAGTGGCTTCACTGTTATGACGTCATCAGCAATCCAGTTCTATCCACATTTTTCCAACCTCCCGTGATGCTTAGCACAAAATGTGGGCATTATTTCCATTGTCAAGTAAACACAGTTGTTGTTGCGGTGTTCGTCCATTCATTCTTTCATTGCGGTGTTGGGATTTTGAGGAGAGCATGAATGATTTCATGAGGATATCCATCAGTCATTAATAAAGACAGGGGGCCTGGGTAGTTCAGTGGTAAAGACAATGGCTACCACCCCTGGAGTTCGCTAGTTCGCTAGTTCAAATCACAGGGTGTGCTGAGTGACTCCAGCCGGGTCTCCTAAGCAACCAAATTGGCCCGGTTGCTAGGGAGGCTAGAGTCACACGGGGTAACCTCCTTGTGATTGATCATAATGTGGTACACTCTCAGTGGGGCGCATGGTGAGTTGTGCATGGATGCCGCAGTGGATGGCGTGAAGCCTCCACACGTGCTATATCTCCGCTGTAACGTGCCCTGCCACCGAGTCACTACGCCACCTTGAGGACTTAGAGTACATTGGGAGTTGGGCATTCCAAATTGGGAGAAAAAATCCCCCCCCCCCCCCAAAAAAAAAGTAATAAAGACAAAGAAAGTGTGAACAAAACTGGTGCGCTGTTTCTCCCAGATGCAGTTGAGATTTTATCTAAGCACAAATGCAACATTTCGAGCATCTTGTCATCTTGTCACCCTACATGCTGAAATCAGACAGACACACTGAGGAAGAGCCGTGAAGTTCGCGTCCTTGGGCATGTAAATGCTTTTTCAAGTTTTCCAGTCGGACAGCTATTTCCTTTTAAATCTGCACCTAAGTTTAAACATTTGTTCGGAGGGTGATTGACTGGTGAGAGGTGGTGCTTTGCTGCTGTCTGGGATGCGTCAGGATCAGAATCAGAATCAGAAAAATGTTTAAACTTAGGTGTGTGTGTGTATATATATATATATATATATATATACATACATATACGTACACACACACATACATACATACACACATACACATATGTAGTGCAAATCTAAATACAAATCGGTTATATACAGTGCAAGGGAATGTAATGGCAGAAGAGGCTGGATGTGATGGATAATATAAAAAGACTAAGCTGTGTATTGCACATAAATTATTGCTCAATGGGGCAGTTTTAACTG
Source organism: Myxocyprinus asiaticus (assembly GCF_019703515.2). Classification (NCBI taxonomy): domain Eukaryota; kingdom Metazoa; phylum Chordata; class Actinopteri; order Cypriniformes; family Catostomidae; genus Myxocyprinus; species Myxocyprinus asiaticus. Next base: position 5,893,618 of record NC_059357.1, on the reverse strand, counting down.
TTCATGAGATGGATAGCCTGAGGGAAAAAACTGTTCCTGTGCTTGACAGTTCTGGTGCTCAGAGCCAGAAGGCAACAGCTCAAAAAGGTAGTGGGCAGGGTGAGTGGGGTCCAGAGTGATTTTTCCAGCCTTTTTCCTCACACTGGAATTGTATAGTTCTTGAAGGGAGGGCAGGGGGCAACCAGTAATCCTCTCAGCAGTCCGAACTGTCCTTTGTAGTCTTCTGATATCCGATTTTTTAGCTGAACCAAACCAGACAGATATTGAAGTGCAGAGGACAGACTCAATGACTGCTGAGTAGAACTATATCAGCAGTGCCTGAGGCAGGTTGAACTTCCTCAACTGGTGAAGGAAGTACAACCTCTGCTGGGTCTTTTTCACAATGGAGTCAATGTGGGTCTCCCACTTCAGGTCATGTGAGATGGTAGTGCCCAGGAACCTGAATGACTCCACTGCTGCCACAGTGCTGTTTAGAATGGTGAGGGGGACAGTGTTGGGGTGTTCCTCCTAAGGTCCACAATCATCTCCATCGTTTTGAGCGTGTTCAGCTCAAGGTTGTTTTGACTGCACCAGACAGCCAGCTGTTTAACCTCCCTTCTGTATGCAGACTCATCGTCATCTCGGATGAGGCTGATGACAGTGGTGTTGTCTGCAAACTTCAGGAGCTTGACAGAGGAGTCCTTGGTAATGCAGTCAATGGTGTAGAGAGAAGAGAGCACACATCCCTGGGGGGCACCAGTGCTGTTTGTACAGATGCTGGAAGTGAATTTCCCCTGTCTCACAAGCTGCTGCCTGTCTGTCAGAAAGGTGGTAATCCACTGACAGATAGACATGGGAACAGAGAGTTGGTGTAATTTAGTCCGGAGAATAGCTGGGATTATGGTGTTGAAAGCTGAACTGAAGTCAACAAAAAGGATCCTTGCATATGTCCCTGATCTGTCCAGATGTTGCAGGATATGATGCAATCCAATGTTGACTGCATCATCCACAGACATGTTTGCTCAATAAGCAAATTGAAGGGGATCTAGAAAGGGTCCAGTGATGTCCTTCAGGTGGGCCAACACCAGTCTCTCAAATTACTTCATGACCACAGACATCAGGGCGACACTTCTGTAGTCATTAAGTCCTGTGATTTTTGGTTTCTTTGGGATGGGGATGATAATGGAGCATTTGAAGCAGCATGGGACTTCACACTGCTCCAGTGATCTATTGAAGATCTGTGTGAAGATGGGGGCCAGCTGGTTAGCACAGGATCTAAGACATGCAGGTGAAACGCCATCTGGGCCCTGTGCTTTCCTTATCCTTTGTTTTTGAAAGACACAGCACACATCATCTTCACAGATCTTAAGTGCAGGTTGAGTAGCAGGAGGGGGGCTGCAGGAGGTGTTGGTGTTTGTGTGAAGTGCAGATCAGAGCGGGTATGGGGTGTGAGATTGGGCCTTTCAAATCTACAGTAGAACACATTCAGGTCATCAGCCAGTTGTTGATCCACCACAGGGCTGGGGGTAGGAGTTCTGTAATTCGTAAGTTGTTTCATGTCCGCCACTCCACACTGATGCAGGGTCGTTAGCTGAAAACTTGTTTTTCAGCTTCTGAGTATCTTTTTTTAGCCATTCTGATTTCCTTATTCAGTGTGTTACTGGCCTGATTGTACAAGATGTTATCCCCACCCCTGTAAGCATCCTCTTTGGCCTGACGAAGCTGCCTGAGTTCTGCTGTAAACCACGGTTTGTCATTGTTAAATAAGTCCTAGTAGGGATGCACATATCCTCACAGAAACTGATATATGATGTAACAGTATCTGTGAGCTCATCCAGATTGGTGTCTGCAGCCTCTAAAACACTCCAATCAGTGCAGTCAAAGCAGACTTGTAGTTCCAGCTCTGCTTCATTGGTCCATCCCTTTACAGTCCTTACTACAGGCTTAGCAGATTTTAGTTTCTGTCTGTAGTGTGGAAGAAGATGAACCAGACAGTGATCAGAGAGTCCCAAAGCTGCTCTAGGGACAGAGCGATATGCATCCTTTATTTATGTGTAGCAGTGATCCAGTATATTACTGTCTCTGGTGGGGCATTTAATGTGCTGTTTTTATTTGGGCATTCACGTGTGAGGTTTGCTTTGTTAAAATCCCTAAGAATAATAATAACTGAGTCCGGGTATTGTTGTTCCATGTCTGTGATTTGATCAGCCAGCTGTTGCAGCGCGGCATTCAAACACGTGTTTGCCACGATGTAAACACTCACCAGAATAAACGAGGAAAACTCCCGCAGCGAGTAGAAAGGCTTACAGTTGATAAAGACCGCTTCCAAATTAGGACAGCGCATCTTCTTTAACGTTGTTACATCTGTACACCAACTTTCATTGATGTAAAAGCATGTTCCACCACTTCTCGTTTTCCCCGTTAACTCCGCGATGCGATCTGCTCTGAACAGCTGAAAGCCCAGCAGATGTAATGTGCTGTCCGGAATGGCTTCACTCAGCCAGGTTTCTGTGAAGCACAAGGCAGCAGAGGTTGAAAAGTCCTTGTTTGTGCGGGTGAGGAGATGTAGTTCGTCCGTTTTGTTAGGAAGAGAGTGGAGATTCGCTAGATGAATACTCGGCAGCGCTGTTCGAAAGCCGCGCGACGGAGCCTGTCCAGCATGCCTGCTCGTCTCCTTCGTCTGCGTCTCTTGAACAGCAGAGCTGTGCCTCCGACTAAAATGTCCAGCAAAACGTCTGAATATTCAAAAACTGGGAAAGATTGACTGGTATATGCTGTCGAATGTTCAGCAGTTTGTCTCTGGTAAAACTGACTGGAAAAAGATTACTAAACACTGGACAAACAAACAAAAACAACAAAACAATAGGAGCGCTCAGGATGGCGTTTAAACCTCATATGCAATGTGGTTTTTGACTACATCTGTATGTGTTTTTGTGATCCAATCACAAAACATTTATCACCCCGTTTATAACTATATTTAGCGCTGACCATTTGCTGTAAACAGGGTCTAAAGTGTCTGCAGCCAGAGCAAGGGAATGCTATAGAACGGCTTTCAGCGGAAGTCCCACCCACATTATTTCCCCAGTAAGACCTCCTAAAAAAGGTGGATATATATCATAGACTTACACTTACAGAATGTTCAAACAGGTCAACAGAATGTTCGTTAATTCAAACTCAAACTGTCAAAAAAATTACATGTAAACAAACCAACAGAAGACCTTTGTTTATCTGACTATGTACAGTCTGTCTATCTAGCTAGCTAGCTTGATGTTTGTCTTAATGTACTGTAGTTATGAATTTACTGCTGCATTTATTACAAACATTGAGCCAATTTAATACATAAGACGTCGTTCAGAGAGATGGAATTCTTGCAAATTCTCTGTAATATTGAGCATAGTGTGCCAAACTGTATTTGAGACAATATAGTTTGGCGTAATATCGACCTTCAGTATGCTGGTAAATACCTTTAATATTTCGGAAACTGACAGCAATCCACTGAGACGTTGGGACCCAGATCAAGATGAAGACTTTAAGTTTTGAAACCCAGACTCCTTTATGTAGTCCTAAGAGGGCTGAGACTACTAAATCTGGACTCCGACTTCGGTTTCTGAAAGGTTGAAAAGTCTTCAAATGCACATGAAAACAAATGCTATATGATCATGGAGCAATGGCGTAGATTTGGCTTGAACATTGGGGGTGGGGGTGGGGGGGGGGGGGGTTGGGGGTTGGGGGTTGGGGGTTCTACACCCTTGTCATGGAGGATAAATATTGTGCTGATTTTCTACCTGACCCTTAAAAATTACTTTCATTGGTGTAAACTAAAGTAGGTGATGTTGTGTAACCACATCAAGTTGTCAAAATTACACGATATTGTGTGACCCCCCCACCCCACCCCCCAAAACAAACAAACAAACAAACAAACAAAACAAAAAACAATCCTGCTTGTTGTCCTCCCCAAAGCTGAAAAGAGATCTCTGCCACTGAATCTTGATGTTTCCAGAAAAAAACAGGAACATCATTTTAGATAATCCTTCTACTTCACGTTTTAATTTTAAGTGACTGCATTTAAGTTGCGTCAGTCAGCACTGTCACGTTTTAGTGGCTGATGCAAAGTCCGTCCTGCATACCACAAATCACATAAGCCCCCTGGGGTCAGAATTATCTCGTGACCTCAAGTATGGTTCAAATGTGATGAAGGACAAAGAGTCATCGATCAGTGAATTGAAGAGGCATTTAGCTGTAGTAATAATAGACTGTTCATTTCTCATCCTTATGTTACCACACAATACTGTCTGAGTGCACTTTATTGGTTAATGACACCCTAGAGACTCTTCCATCCTTAACAGAGAGGAGATTAAAGTGTGTCAGTAGGTTTCAGTGCTATTGAAGTGTATGTCTACTTAACATTATGGAATGGAATACTAGCGCACTACTTCCTATGCAGTTACTATGCATAAAATGTTTTGAAAAAAAGGATGTATGGTATGTAAAACAGTACGCATTATGCAATGAAAAACACATGACCTTGCTGTATTTCATATTCAAATAAGCAAGTTATCATTTTGGAAATAGTAATGGTTGTTTTGCATTTTAAATCCAATTTTGTATAAAAATGTCAACTTTTTTAATCACTGTTAATATTGCTTCTGTTTCATCACACTAAATGACCTGTGTATTGCATTGTGGAATACAGTAAGGTGAATTCAGGTATATTGGACCTCTTTTAGACACCTTAATATCAAAAAGTGGCCCAATTTATCTGAACTCACCCTATACCTTACATTGTGCTCTGTTGTATACTGCACACTTTGGCGATTATAGATGCTTATGACTGTTGTGTGTGAAATTCCCAGGAGATCAGCAGTTACAGAAATACTCAAACCAGCCCATCTGACACCAACAAACATCCATGCGATTATCTAATCAACCAATCATGTGGCAGCAGTGCAGTGCATAAAATCATGCAGATACAGGTCAGGAGCTTCAGTTAATGTTCACATGAACCATCAGAATGGGGAAAAAATGTGATCTCAGTGATTTGGACAGTGGCACGATTGTTGGTGCCAGATGGGCTGGTTTGAGTATTTCTGTAACTGCTGATCTTCATGCTCAACAGTCTCTAAAATGTAACGGTGCCAAAAACAAAAAACATCCAATGAGCGACAAGAAACGCATTGTTGATGAGAGGTCAACAGGGAATGGCCAGACTGGTTCAAACTGACAAAGTCTGAACTGTGGTGAGAAGAATATAATCTCAGAATGCTATTCTAAGATGCGGGTTGGCGCTGTTTTGGTGGCACGAGTGGGAACTACACAATGTTAGGCAGGTGGTTTTAATGTTGTGTCTGAACGGTGTGTGTGTGTATATATATATATATATATATATATATATATATATATATATATATATATATATATATATATATATATATATATGTATGTATATCTATACAATCTTTTGGATTTCTCTCATTTTTTTATTAAATGGACACATCATGTCTTCAAACAGGAAATACATCAAACTTAATCCTCTAAGTACCTGAAGTCCACTGGGAATTTGGTTATGTACAATGGAAAGAAAAGTATGTGAACCCTTTGGAAAATGTGATCTCATCTTCATCAAGGTCACAAGTACAGACATACACAATGTGCTTATGCTAACAACACACAAACAATTATAATCTTTCATGTCTTCATTGAACACATCCCATTAAACATTAACAGTTATTGGAAAAAGTAAGTGAACCCTTGGATTTAATAACTGGTGGATCCTCCTTTGGCAGCAATAACCTCAACCAAGTGTTTCCGGTAGCTGCGGATAAACCTGCACAATGTTCAGAAGGAATTTTGGATCATTCTTCCTTACAGAAACGCTTCAGCTCAGCCATATTCTTAGGATGTCTGGTGTGAATGGCTCTATTAAGGTCATTCCGCAGCATCTCTATTGGGATAAGGTCTGGGCTCTGACTGGGCCACACTAAAAGATGGATTTTTTTTTTAAGCCATTCTGTAGTGGATTTACTTCAATGTTTAAGGTCATTGTCCTGCTGCATCACCCAACTTCTACTGAGCTTCAGCTGGTGCACAGCTGACATTATCTTGTAGGATATCTTGATAAAGTTGGGAATTCATTTTTCCCTCGATGATGGTAAGCGGTCCAGGCCCCGAAGCAGCAAAGCAACCCCAAAACATGATGCTCCCTTCACCGTACTTAACCGTTTTCATGTTGGTATGCAGTGCCCTTTTTACGGCATACATAGTGCTGCGTGTTCTATCCAAACAATTCAACCTTAGTTTCATCAGTCCACAAAACATTTTCTCAGTAGCATTGTGGAGTGTCAAGGTGATCTTCGGTAAATTTCAGGTGCGCAGCAATGTTTTTATTGGAAAGCAACGGCTTCTTTCTTAGTGTCCTGCCAAGGACACCATGCCTGTTTAATGTTTTCCATATAGCAGACTCATGAACAGAGATGTTAACCAGTTCCAATGTTTCCTTCAAGTCTTTAGCTGTCACTCTAGGGTTCTTTTTTTAACCTAATTGAGCATTCTGCGGTGTGCCCTTTGAGCCATCTTGGCTGTACAGACACTTCTAGGGAGAGTAGCCACAGTACTAAATCGTCTCCATTTATAGACAATTTGTATCAAAAGTTATCTTCAAGATAACTTTGTAACCCTTTCCAGCTTTATGCAAAGCAACAATTTTTGATTGTAGGTCTTCTGAGATCTCTTTTTTGCAAGGCATGGTCCACGTCAGCAAATGCTTCTTGTGAATAGCAAACTCAAAATGTTTGAGTGCTTTTTTACAAGTCAAAGCAGCTCTAACCCACATCTCCAAACTCGTTTCATTAACTAGATGCCAAGTTAGCCAACTCCTGACTCTAATTAGCTTTTGTTGACGTCATTAGCTTAGGGGATCACATACTTTTTCCAACCTACACTGTGAATGTTTGAATGATGTATACAATAAGTACAAGAACAATACAATAATTTGTGTTATTAGTTAAAACAGATTGTGTCTGTTCATTATTGTAACACAGATGAAGATCAAACCAGATTTTAAGACAAATTGATACATAAATGCAGGTAATTCTAAAGGATTCACATAATTTTTCTTGCCACTGTATTATCATTAATGAACAATATGTGCTGTGTTCATTTTGGCAAAAAAAAGAAAAAAAAGAAAAAGAAAACTAACAAACAAAAATACTTATCTGCGGTGTCCTGTATATATCTACATCAGTGGGGAGAATGAAAGCATTCAATTAGTTGATGTACAGTCCATGGTACTTTAAGAATACAATGCAATGACTGGATGTTTGTGGCAATTTGGGTATACATAACTAATCACCTTAATCATCGAACTAGTATAGTTTGCAATCTATCTGTAGTTTAAAATTTACATGGATTGAGTTCCTGTCTTTTACGCTGTTAGTTTCCTTTTGAACTTTACTAACTTGGAATACCGTTTGAACTCTTATCAGATCATTGCTTTACTTCCGTTTGCTCCTTTGAATCTTTGTGGAATTCCATTATCCAGAATCCACTGAGACAAATTGCAATCTCCTGACCTGATCTGTTGCTTTCTGATTGACCTCTGCTCCTCCTTTCCTCTGATTCCAATCCATTCATTCCTGTAGTCTCATTAGAGCCGGCAGCACACATCACAGAAGGGCGCTTGACCCGAGCAGGTCCAGATTAAACTGTAATGTGGATGAAGTTCATGAAGTGATACCACGGTTAGGCAAGGCTAAGCTCAGGCCACAAACACGACAAGTTAACATGATAGCCCTTTAAACGGTTAACTTTAAAGCTTGCATATCAAAGTGTTCTCACAGTAATGGTTAGGGGCAAATCTGTGACTCAAATGATTCATGACAGGGTGGGGCGGTAAAGGCGGGCCGGTGGCAATGAAATCTAGCAAATCTCCAGTAGCAAATAGGTTCCAAATAAACTGTAAATACATTAAAAATACTTGTGAAGTAAAAATGACAAAAACATGAAAAATAATAATAATATTAATAATAATACAATTTACAGAATTAATTACAGAAATTATATAATGCAGAAAATAAAAAAGCTTCATAGGTTAAAAAAAAAAAAAAAAAAAAACCTTTCAAAGTGCCATTACAATAAAATAAAAAATAAACATTTTAACTAGTAAAAATAGAAAGAAATAGAAAATTAATCTTTTAAACATGCAAAAATGAAATTAAAATAAAAAAGCTAAGATTACAACTAAATCTTCATTAGTTAATTAAACAGTTTTCATTACAAAGAAAAAAACAGAAGATTCAAACTTTTAAAGAATGAAAAAATTAAAGCGTCAATTACTAAAGTTTAAAAAATAGACAATTTAAACCTTTAAAAAATAAAAAACCCTAAAGCTTCATAATAACATTAACAAGCTTTATTAGTAAAAAAAATAAAAAAATAAAAAAATAAAAAATGATTTAAACCTTTAAAGAATGAAAAAATTAAAGCTTCATCAGTTAAATTAAAAAGCTTTGTTAATACAATATAAAAAATAGAAGATACAAACCTTTAACGAATGAAAACAAAAGCTTCATTAGTAAAAACAGAATAGTCAATTCAAATCTTTACAGCATGCAAATATTTTAAAAATGTCATTATTACAATTAAAACAAAAAGCTTTGAGAAAACATTGATCAAAAGGAGAAAATTTGTCTTTTAATCATCCAAAAACTTTATTAGTAAAGCTAAAACAAAATAGTAAAAAATATAATATACAAAATAAAAATAGAAGATTCAAAGATTAATTAGTAAAATAAACAAGCATTGTAAGTAAAAATATAAAAAATAGAAGATTCAAACCTTTAAAGAAAAAAAACCTCTAAAGCTTCATTAGTAAAATTAAAAAGCTTCATAAGTAAAAATATAACCAAGAAAATTCAAACCTTCAATGCATGCAAAATAAATAAAAAACTTTAAAAATGTATTATTATTATTTATAAAAGCTTGATTTGCAGATCGTATTTCAAAAGGTCATTAATTTAGTCTGAAGCCTTTATATTAAACTGTATTTAAGAGAGTGTTTTCTTAAGGGTTGAGTGAGGTCTTGAGTACATTCCCCAGTTGATTTAGGGTTGTTAAGATCAGATGGAATGTGTCAAAGCGCAAAGCTCTAGAGTTCAATCTTCCTTTAACAATACAAGCTGATATCTGACTGGCAGTGCAAGTAAAGGGAGAGAGAGAACGAGAGGGAGAAGGAGAGAGAGAGAAGGAGAGAGAGAGAGACCCAGGGTGAACGAGAGTCAAACTGACAGGAAGAATGATAAGGTAAGATCAAAGGCAGATTTCAATAGACAAACAGATGCTGGAAACAGCTACAAGGCTTTTAATGGTGTTCAGAAGCTTTTCTTTATTGGCCTAAAGATTAGAATGACAGGATGTGTGTAAAGTTCAGTGTGTGTGTTAAAGTTTGTAAAACCTTGAAACAAAGCATGCACAATCTCCCAAATTCATTCAAATCTCCTCAAAGACATTCATTTTAATAAACGTAACTGCAAAAACCCACCCTATTGTTAAATAACAAGAAACAAACAATGATGGTGTCTCCAAACATTGTTAGCAACCTAGACAGCAGTTTCGTGCATCATAGGCAAATTTCAAACATTTCAAATGTGCCAATGATGCCTAGAAATGCTCTTTAGGTAGGCAGCTTGCTAGATACAGCTGATTTATCCATTTAATTACATTTTGGAATGTATCCATTATAGTACCATCTAAAGTAAACCTGTCATGGCCTCTGCATGTACAGTAAGAGTGTGTGTATGTGCATGTGTGTGTAATACAATTCCAAAAACAAAGGAACAGCATGAATTTTCAAATAAACTTTTACAACACACCTTGAGCTTGAGCAAGATTCCCATAAAAGCCCCTTTCATATCCATTCTTAATTAAAACGTGTGTCTTAAAATGTAACAAACCCCCTTCCCATTAATTTCAGTGGTAGAAGCACAGTGCAAGAGAACTTAAAGGGTGATGGAACAGCCAAGACGAAAATGTACAGAACAGCAAATATGTATTTTCAGTAAACAGGTGAATCTCACAAAAACATATCCGGGTTACATTTCACCCCAAAAAAAAAAAAAAAACTAAATAAAAAAAATGCCATTAACCTCTTCAACACTAAAGCATTTTTGGGCTGCCACCAGCAATTTTTCACACTCAAATTTAAAAGCTCACCATTTACACATACTGTGTAATAATTGCAAAAAAATTGGTCTAATTTTTCAGAGAACCCCCCAAATAAATAAAAAAAAAAATCCAATTATTCATAAATAATATTGTATGTGTTTATAATCGTATGATAAACTGAAAAACAAACTAGTCGTAACTTTGTTAGCATAGTAATTTTGGTTCTGTTCACCCCATCTCCCTCAAATTAGACTTATTTTATTCCACTAGATGGCAGGAAGTACTAGACAAAAGAATTGTTCATCTATCACCTTCAAAATGCCTGAAATGTAAGTGGCACTATAACGCATTTTAGCCATCGCAGATATGTTTGTCCATAGACATTCAGTCTAATTATCAATTCACGCACTACCCACATTTTTTCATCAACAATCTTGGCCTCTGAGTGGACTAGAAGCTCTGTCCAAGTGTCATTAGAAAGCTGAGATCCTCCGCTTTGCAATGATGTATAACATTTTATCATTAATAGTCAATAACATATATTTCTGATGATTCGTTTAACAAGCTTTTCCAGCAGCACTGTATATTTTGTTCTGGACATCTAAAATATAACATTAGACTATTCACACAAGCAAGCTCACAGACAAGTAAACAATGGCTCAAGTTTTAGAGAAAGATAAAAGGTAAAAGCAGATGTTAAGTTTTTAGCTATTTGGGGCTTACAGCAGCAGTTATCAGTGCATAAAAGAGACGTTTGTATTTGATGTCTTACAAACATCATATTTTACTTTGTGATTCTTTTGAAAATCCTTTAAACTGTGGTATTAGTGCAACAAAATATGTTCCTGAGATTGAGAGCTTTCATTTGATATATGATTTGTCCATTTAAATGCTATTTTAAAGACTTTTCATATTCATATTCATATTTCAGTCACATTACCACTAGGTGGCGCTTATTTGCGAAGCGGATGTTTTATATTGTTATTTTATGTAACATAAAAGCAGCAGAGATGGTTATCTATGAAAAGTTCAGATTCTAAGCTTTCAACGATACCACATATGCCTGACTTATGTACACGGGGACTTTTTTCACGATATAGCGCCCCCTTTTGGACTCGCCGGAGTTAAAGCGATTAAAAAAATAAAGCGTATTTTTAGGACCACTGATGTTTTTTGCATTGTGACATTATTTCAAGGCAAATAACGACATTTTCCACCCACATTCTCATTACCGTATTGCGATTGGAGTTTTTCTATATATTATCAATATTTTCAATAGTGATTCTTATTAATTCTCATTAGATTCACGGTAAAAAGTTACTGTAATACAAAGATATTTCTTGAAATCAGTATAAATTAAACAGTACAACAAATACTACCATGATTTATAAACACTAATTTTTGCATTACATTAATGACAATGGGATGGGTAAATCTGCTTTATTGTCATAAAAAAATATGTCACAATACAAAAGGCTTCATTTTCATTGAGAAAAATATAATTTTGTATTTAATTATTTTGATTTTGGGGTTAAATATAATCCGGACATGTTCTTACCAGGTTTTGTGGGATTCACCCACACAGAATTTTGCATCACAGGGTCAGAGCTCATGATCAAAACTGCAAACTGCCCCATACATTGCACACGCACATCTAAAAGGCAAAAAGCTATAAACACTCTCTCCGCTATGTAAACGTATTCATATACTTGTGCCATCTGTAATATCACCCTCTTCTTCAATCATCTGAATAGTCATATAAGCTGAATTTGAATGGCAAGTGTACAAAATGCATTTCTGTTATAGAACATATACACATGCCACATGAAGATGGGGCACATAATTTCCTCTCTTTATCTGTAGAAATAAAGCTCTGCGGCAGCATAGATCAATTCAAAGTGCACATAAAAAAGAAATCACGCAAGGATAAATAGCAGAAAATAGTAACTTGTGCTTCTTGCAAAAACTGAAAAAAATTAATGCTTGGCTGCATAAAAGAACTTCAATACTACTTGTATATTTCTAATAAAAATAGGGGGTCGCCTATGTTCAAAGCAACTCATCTATAGTTAAGATAACAGTTTAAAGGGATAGTTCACCCAAAATGAAAATTCTGTCATCATTTACTCACCCTCATATTAATCCAAACCCATGAGGGTGAGTAAATGATGACAGAATGTTCAGTTTTGGGTGAACTATCCTTATATGAAAAGTTGTTTTATGCAACCAGGCACCCAAATCACCTGATGGAGGTCTTAAACCTCTCGACACACATCAGATGGTCGAGTTAGACTGTAAGAGAAATGAAACTGTTGTATCTCTGGATGTTCCTCTTGAGGATCTCAGAGCAGGGGCCGAGAACGCGCTCGAAACGGGGCCGGTCAAGTTTCACACACTTAAGCGGACCCCGAGCCACAACTGTAGCTGCACGAGGTCTGTTCAGCAGCAGGGCTATCTCACCTACAAAGAGAAAACACACTTCAGGTTAGCTTACTGACTTAGAATGATTACTGTCTTGATTTAAAGGTAGTATGTAAGTATGTATCTTTTTATGTCAAAATACATTCTACTATCCCAGTTTATTGTTCATTGACAACTATAAGTAAGCCATTTGTGGGTTTACCTGCCCCAAATGTATAAACACTGAGCCTCCCAGGCACTATCAAAACATTGATTTCATTGCTTTTTGTCCAGTGTGTATATGTTATTGTGGCCTTGTTTATTACGAGGTTAAACCTTTATCACCGTTTATTTAGTATGGGGATATTTATTTGTTCATAGGGAATCAGACAGTGGCATGATGAGTCTAAGGGGGGTTGGCAAAGGTTATTTGAAAACATATTTTATATTTGTAATTCCGTTTGGTGCCACTAGTAGTGCAGAAATGACATACTTCACATTTAAAGCTGAAGTAATTTTTTTTTACCTATACACTTCATCTTTAAGCAGCCAGTACACGTACTTTACGCAAGAATGCGTATGTGAGTGCTTAGCCAATGCATTGCCAAAATATTGTCCAGTTGAACATGTATAACGTGTTCTCTTGCACTACTGTGGTGGTAACAAACTTCAGTTCTCAAGGGGGTGATAAAGTTACCTTCAAAAGTCTGTGCTATTAAACTAGAAGTTCTAATATTCAGCTAAGTTGCTTTTAATATATTGACTTTAAATTAATTGCACAGCAAAATTCTCTTCAAACTGTTGCGTCACCATGACAGTTAGAGAAAACTCACCGTAGAAGCGGACAGCTCACACTAATGTCCGCTATAGCGCCCCTTGTGGCAATGTTGAGAATGCAATGCGTACTTGTGCTGTGTTATGAATTGTGGTCTGACAAATTTTTGGAATGCAACAACGGACGAAATTGAGCTTACATAGCTAGAAGCATCTGCTTTCACATACTTGCGTATAGAATATTTTGGCCATTACAATTCCAAGTGAATTTGAATGTTGATAACCTAAACGCAAATCTTTTTAATTATACTTTTGTAATACAAAGCAGTTGCTCTCTACATAATGTAAATTACAATATACACTATGTAGTGGTATAATCCAAAGAGCATTGTGTCTGTGTTGCAGCAGTCTAAACCGCAGTGACGGTAAACAGGCACACAGATCTACATTCTGCATGCCCTGCACATGACGACCTGCCACCTGTTAGGAAAGCTACTCTTCCTGTCTGGCACACACACTTTTCTTCTGTTATTCACTCTGACATGACACTGCAGCCAGTGCGATCCTTCACATGCTCACCAAAGTAATCCGACGGTCCCAGACGGCCCACTTCAACATATTCCTCATTATCAGAGCGACGTTGCAGGACAGATGCTGTACCCTGGGAAAAGAGAGAGACAGAAGGTGAGAGGCAGGATTAAAGTTCACCCAAAAATGACAATCTTGTCATTACCCTGCTGAAAAAAACATCTTAAACAAGCCTAAGCTGGTTTTCTAGTCTTAGCTGGTTTAAACTGGTCTCCCAGCTTGGCCAAGCTGGTGTTCAGCTGGTTTAACTGCCCAGCCATTGTTTTCTCAGACTGACCAGCTAAAAAAGTGCCCAAAACCCCTCTAAAATCAGTCAAAAGACCAGCCTAGACCAGCAAACCAGCTTGGGCACTAGACCCGAAAAAATTCTAGAGATCATTACGCAGAAGTTTCTTATCTAATCTAAAATTAAAAATTTTTACGCAGAAAACATTTTACATTACTAACATTTTAAATCTTTAATGTCATACAAGGACAGTTCAAAGTTGCCACGTTCGTCAAGCTTAATAAAGGACAAAAAAAGTAAATGTATGAATAAATGTCAGTTTAAAAGTAGCCCATATGACTCGTGCACTATATTCCAAGTCTTATGAAGCCTTTTGAAAGTTAAGCAATAGGCCGAAATAAAATTTGTTATTCACTGTGATAATATTCTCATCTGCACTGCATTCAAATTCAAAAATGGCACGTCAGCGTCAATGACACCAATACGGCATTGGTTCTAGCGTTTACTTGACTTGACAGACATGGTCATTATGAACTGATGTTGTATGGAAACAGCTGTGAAAATATTCTTAAAAAATGTGTACTTTGATTGTCCACTGTAACAATAATAAAGCATATGTGTTTGCAAAGACAAAAGAGTGAGTAAATAATGACAGAATTTTTATTTTGGGGAAACTCTTCCTTTAATGTGAAGAAACAGTCAAATACAAAAGGAAGGAGAAGAGGAGAGGAGAGAGAAAAGCATAGCTCATGGTGTCGCAGAGTTTAAGACACGTCAGAAGGATTATTTTCAGAGAGATTCTTTGCTTTATATGCCTGCAGGTGTACAGGATTTAGACAACTCCTCATGCTGCTTCATGGACTTACAAAACACACACACACACACACACACACACACGTAGACATAAGTACACACACAAACACACTGTGACAGAATGACAGGCACACATACGCACAAAGCCACGTACACCTGGGCCTGTCAGTGTTGAGATTTCTCAACATTTATCGAGTTCCACTGTATGCAGCGCCCCACATGGCAATACAACAACTCAAACACTTTGAGAAAGAAAAATAAGCACATGCATACAACGTTTCATCACATTTGTCACATCAAGGACAAATACGCTAGCACTAACCACAATACAACAGAAGGAGGAGGAGGACAGAGGGGGTCAGGGCTTCTCTATTCAGTCACATTACAGAAGATAAAAACAAGCACTAATAGGTGTAAATCAGTACAAACTAAAAACACCAGTGCAAGATGAAAAATAAGTAAAACAATAATTAGAACAATATAAGGTCCCAAAGCATAAAATATATTAAAGACAAGAAAACTAAACACACAATTGGATCAAGAACTGCTGTTCATAAAAAAAAAACAGGTTTGTAATCTTAATTTGAGTATGTAATGAAATAAAAAAATATAAAGCCTCAAATTTACTTAAAAATGCAGGATGCTCATTCAATAGAAACAGGGTTTGGAAGAAGAATCTCCAGTGTGAGTAAACCAGCTTCTCGTGAGAAAATGTGGGGGTTGGTAGCAGGTCAAAAGGTCATTTAAGTACTCTTTTGCTGGGTCATTTAGTGCTTTGCATGCCAACACCAAAAATGTGTCCTCTATGTGTTATTTTACTGGTAACCATTAAGAAATTAGAAACAAAATAGGTATAATACAGTCAAAAAATTTGGATCAAGATATCATAGCATTAACATTATGTACCGATTGAAGCTTATTTATGCAAAAAAAGTCATAAGTTGCATGCAAATCCTTGATAATATGATGTCAAGAAACTTGTCTTATGGCCTACTTATATTAACATCATATCTGAGTTTTGTGAGCACAAGCCATTCACTTTATAATGCCATTACACAGTCCACCATCCTGCTAAATTCCAGCCAAATTCGAATGACTAAAGGTCCAATATTGACTCAATATCTTCTCCATAGCAGTGGAAATCAATATAATGCTTATAGACTATGTTACATGGGGAGGGAGAAGGGACCTAAAACGGAGCCATGAGGGATACCGGACCTGACCTGTTTGTTCCCAAAGGAGTTGTTGTTGGCACACACAGTGTTAAGACCAAAACATACTCTTTGCAAGTATGTGAACACAGATGCAAACTTACTTGCTCAGCAATATTCTCTTCAAACTGTTGCTCTGCCATGACAGTAGTTTACTTGAAAGAGAAAACTCACCGTAGAAGTGGACAGTTCACACTAATCTTGCTATAGCGCCCCTTGTAGCAATGGTGAGAATGCAATGTGCAGTTGCGTTGAGTTATGAATTGCAGTCTGACACATTTCAGAACGCAACACTTGCGTTTGTGTTCACGTACTTGCATAGAGTATGTTTCGGCCTTAGCAGACACTGACATGATTTGAACTAGTGCTAATCCACTGTTGCCGAGTACTGATACAGCTCCTGTCAAGTAGTCACTAACATATCCCTGTTCACTGCCCATGGCTGTATCTCACTTGTAGTACAACTGGATCTCTTTGGAGCTTTCAACACACAGCTGACCCCATTGACCTAAACATCCTGGTAGGAAGACTTGAAAATCACAGGTCAAGTATAAAAATCAAGGGTCAAGGATGGCGTCCATCAAAGGTGTGTGTAGGGTTTTTAGTTGTATTTTTGTAAACACAGTGTTAACTTAAACTGCTACACTGATTAGACACAACCATGCATATCTACCAGACCACTGGAACCCAGAGACTTATCCAAGATTTATTATGAGGCTTTTGACGTACATATCAATAATACAGTCTGGTTCCAGAAGTACATATCCCATTCATTTTCTCCATAAGGGACTGATTAATAACGATAAATTATTAACCTTCAAAGACAGACCTACAGTGAGCTCCAATGTTGTTAATCAATAGTATAGTATATGTTTTGGTTAAAGCCATCAGTCCACGTTATTTCAACCTCATTTTTAAAAAGTCATGTTTAATAGCGGAATTCCTGGTGAAGAACTACACTACTCATGATCCAGATGGAAAATGATCAACCAAGCAGAGAATCGCAGCAAACAAACTGCGGAAAAAGAGCACAGCAGCGACGCCCACATTGATGAGTATGATGCTTATAAGCGAATGTCTTTGTCAGATTTTCAAATACTTTTTTGCTTTAAATCAAAGTTTTTAACACTGTGATTCACCTTGGAGCTGGGTGGCTTGGTTCATGTCTTAGAACTCTTTTATGAAGGATTTTATAAAATCGCTATGGAAAAAAATTAATGGGAAAGATACATCTGGAACCAAGATGGCTGAAAAAGTGGGCAGACACTGTTATGTAAAACTGCTTACTTTCATCAGCCAAATATAACTGCAGGTGTCTCTCGAAACCTGTTATCTTTACATGATGCAGAGAAGTTAACACGTGCATTAATCACCTCTAGACTGGACTACTGTAATGCTTTGCTAGTTGGCCATTTCTCATTATGTCTACATATAATTCAGTATAATAGAGAAACCTGTGGTAAGAAATTCTCATAAGGGCAAGAACATTTGAGATACTGGCTATAATAATAATAATAACTAATATTATTGCTAAATTATTATTGTTATAAACTAAAAAATACTGCCTACAAAAATAAACAAGACTATTGCTCACTCTCAGATTTGAACAACCCCAAACCCTAAGTATTAAACTATAGGGCGTAACACCTCAAATCATGCGGTTTGTTGAGAAGTGTGCTATTACTTTCTAAACAATGGGACTAACATAAAATAAGCAATAAAATAAAATAATACTAATTGAGGGAGGGACCAGAGCTCTATCTAGACAACAGAACATTAAAAAGATTTGGGAGTGGGCTTTTTGACTTTGGCCAGTAAGCAATGACCTAGCAACCACCCAGAACACCCCAGCAACCACATAGCGGCAGGCTAAAAACACCCCGAACACATAAACAACCCAAAGCTCCCTAGTATCGTATAGGTTACTTTTGCATGTGCAAGCACCACTCATGTTTTCCTATGAAAATGTTAAAATCTGATATAGACTATGCTACCACATACACTGCTCTGTTATCCTAGCTGTTAGACTACCTGACTACCTGAAAGACCTCCTGATTCCCAACTGCCTTTTGTGCCTCCCTCAAACACAGGATGCTGCTTCTTATCACTTCTGAGCACTGTAAGAACATCTGCTAAGGAAGAGCATTATGTTACAAAGCTCCACAGCTGTGAAATTGCCTTCCTGCCAATATGAAGAATCAGACATGCTGCCAATTTTTAAGTCTACAATAAAAACATTCCTGTTCAGTCAAGCATATAGCTAAGGTAACTCAAGCATACAGGCCACCATTATTGCCAGAGGTCACCAAGCTGAATTGGGCACCTGAGAAACAGAGAGTTTTGGTTAACTGAGATGCCGGGGTAGTTCGATTGCCTTTACCTCATGTTTACTGAAGTCTGTTGATGGTGTTTGGGAGGGTCGCTCTCCACCTCAAAGTCTTTTTAAGCCTAGGTGTCTTAAAGGTCAGCCGGAGTTCACTGGTTGATCTGGTTGAGTACCATGCTATCTAATTACCCTTGATGCATTAAATACTAATTTGTCCTCCTGTCCATCTGTCCTCCCTTTTATTTTGCATTGATGTTTGTGTGTGTGTGTGTGTGTGTGTGTGTGTGTGTGTGTGTGTGTGTGTGTGTGTGTGTTTAGGCATACATATATTTGTACACTTTCATGGGTTGGTGTCACTAGAGCCTTTAATTTATTCTCATGCTATTTCTATCTCTCTCATACCATATATACAATTTTCTATCTCACACACAAATTGTTGATCAGCCAACTAGGGTATTCTGTGTAGTTGCTAAGTGGTTGTTAATGTGTTGGTATTTGGTTGGGAGGGTGTTTTGGGTAGTTGATAGGTGGTTGCTCACTTGCCCAAGTTAAAAGAGCCCATCTTTAAGTCTCTATGATATTCTGATCCCTAGATATGACTTGGGTCTCTCCTTTAATACAAGTCAATGGGATTTACACTCACTAAGCGCTTTATTAGGAACACTATGGTCCTAATACAGTGCCTGACGTAGCCCAACCGCCTCAAGGTTCGACGATTTGTGTATTCTGAGATGCTATTCTGCTCATTACAATTGTACAGAGTGGTTATCTGAGTTACTGTAGCCTTTCTGTCAGCTCGAACCAGTCTGGCCATTCTCCGTTGACCTCTCTCATCATCAGGGCGTTTCTGTTCGCAGAACTGCCGCTGACTGGATGTTTTTTTGTTTTTGGCACCATTCTGAGTAAACTCTAGAGACTGTTGTGTGTGAAAATCCCAGGAGAAAAAGAAAACAAACCAAAGTTTAATACTTAAGGTTTGGGGTTTGTTCAAATCCCTAACCCTTAGTATGAGCAATTGTAGCGATGCTTGCCAAACTGCATATTCATACAGTTAAGATGAGGTAAAGATTTCTAGCATTCTTTCTCAGAGCTTCCTTCATTATACAGTGTAAAGTGTCTTTATTTCTCTGTAAAGTGTTAAACTGGCTCGTAACTCCACACAGTCAATCTGGATAGTTCTCAAAACAGCAGCAGTCTTTTTAATAAAGAAATTTACTGTGGAAAAAACCTAACCCTGTGAGAAAATGTGGAAACAAGTCAGAACATTGAATTTTTAATATGCCAAGGATGCCTTACATCTCGTTCCGATTTTAATGTGCATTGACTGCCTATAATTATGTGGTACATAATTTTTCTTGAAAATAGGCTTTTAAGCTAAGTTTTAAGCTTTTAATGTTTTGGTGTTACTCTGGTGGATCAGCGATTTGGTATGTGCAGGATATTGGCTTCGGACTTGATCTTCAGGGGTATGAAATCATGGGGATGCCCCGAAGCTGTTGTTTTTACATTCATACCAAATTAAAAGTCTCACAATGGGCAACAAATTGTTTCAGCCTCTGTGGGAAAACCTGTATAACACACATTTAATGGAACATTTTTGTATGCTTAACAAATATAAGAATAAAACAAAAGAGACTAGAACAGAAATAAATAGAATAAGATAGAACTGAACTGAACATAATAGAATTGAATAAATAGAATAGTACACATCAGAAAAATAGACAAGAACATATCAGAACTGAACAAATACAACAGCATAAAATGGAACGATGTAGAACAGAAAACAGACAAGAAAAGAACAGAACTGAACAAATGGTATAGAAAAGAATGGAGAACAAATAGCATAGGATGGAACAAAACAGAACAGAAAAACAGACAAGACAGAATAGAACTGAACAAATAAAACAGCACAAAACAAAAAATAGACACAAACATAATAAAGTGAACAAATAGAATAGAACTGAATAGTATAGAGTATAATAGAAAAATAGACAAGAATAGAATAGAACTGAACACACAGTATAGAAAAGTGGAAATGAAAAAATAGAACAGAATAGGAAAAAACAGAACAGAATTGAACAAATATTGATAACTGAATAAGCTAGAACAAATAGAATAGCACAGAAAAATAGACAAGAATAGAATAGATCTGAACTGCGTTTAGGACAGAATAGAAGTGAACAAACAGAATAGAAAAGAAAAATAGACAAGAACAGAATAGAACTCAACTACTTTTAGGACAGAAAAGAAGTGAACAAATAGAAAAGAAACAATAGAACAGGAATGAAGAAATATTAAGAATAAAATAGAACAAATAGTACATTATAAAACTGAACAAACTGAATGGAACAGAAAAATAGACAGGAATAGAATAGAACTGAACGAATAGTACAGAAACGAATAGAGCTGAACAAATAGAGTAGAATAGAATAGAATGAGGGAGGAAGCACAAACACTCAAAATACAAACAATTTGCCAAGTTGCAGCAGATGTATGGCATAGTAGTGCAGTACAGCTGTCTTGGTAACATACCATATCATGAATCATCATATTAACCATGGCACAAATTAAGAAGAAGGATAGCTATCTATTGTGAAATCAGTTATTGTGTGATTTGTCAAAACATAGTTGCTTTGTGACACAATCTAATGAGCAACAAATGTGTGCCAAATAGATTAGAGATGGAATGTGCTAACCTGTGAGAGTACACATATAGAGAGCAATAGTACTGTTTCTTTGTTTCTATTCTAAGATTGGTGCAAAATGCCAGAATGCGTAATAAAAGTTTTTGTAAGGCAACGACTGAAATTGTGTTGTTAAGTTATAGGCTTTAGTCTTAAATACTGACAGATTACACAGCATACAAACAGAGCACTTAAACGGAAATATTTCCATCCCTTTTTTATTTGGTTGTAATATGCATTTACTTTGCTTCATCTAAAATTATGCAATACAGTACTTGTTTATCATAGCCAAGCATCAATAACTAGATAATCTTAAGAAAATGTGAGTGGTGTTTGCATGTGTAAAACCCACCTCCATAATGCTTCATAGGTGAATGATTTATAGGAATATTTATATAACATGATATATAAATGCAAACATGTCAGTTTCATTAGGGCTGTGAAAATCAAGCTCTATCTCAATATATGCCTTCTTAGCAGCCTGTTTATTGTGTAATTAGAATTGTGTGTGTGTGTGTGTGTGTGTACATGTTTATACTACATTGTGGGGACCATATGTCCCCACAAGGATAGTAAAACCTGAGATCACCTACCTTGCGGGCCCAGCCAGCGGTCCCCACAAGATAAATGGCTTAGTAAACATACTAAACGATATTTTTTTGAAAATGTAAAAATGCAAAAAGGTTTCTGTGAGGGTCAGGTTTACGGGTAGGGTTAGGGGACAGAAATTATCATTAGATCTGTATAAAATCCATAACATGCATGGAAGTCTATGGAGACTTAACCCCCACAATAATATGAAAACAAGTTTGTGTATGTTTGTGTGTGTGAAACACAGTAGAAACATAGTGGGGGGGGAAAGAGAGCTACTCGGACAGTATCTGTTAAGACAAACAACTATGAGATGTGACTTAGACAATGACACACAGCTCCCCTGGAACAGGCAGTGTTTCTTCCCAAGCCTCTGTGTGTCACTGTGTGTGTCAACCCTTCTCTGTTTCCCTCGCTCGGGTTTGGAGTCTGGGCCTGACCCTGTGTGAAAATCTGTAGCTTACATTCCAGCACTGAACCGCTGGCCACCCTGCTCTGGGAATCAGGCAGAGACAGAGGAAGAGACACAGACCAATGTCTCATGCAAAAGTCCTCTTCATTTATTTTTAACTTTGTCTCTGCCCTGCTCTTGCTTGACCCAAATGAACAGAAGAGGACAGAAATGCAAACTGGACAAATAAAACAGAACAAAATGACAGAATACTGTAAAACAGATAGAATCAAACAGAACAGAAGATAATAAAACTCAACAGATATAACAGAGCAGAATCTCTTCTAGAAGATGAACAAAATAGAACAGAGTAATATTAATAAATGGAGCTGAACAAATGACATACAATACAAGAGAATTGAAAAGAATAGAAAAGAGTGGAACAGAATAAAATAGAATAGAACAGAACTGAATAATATGAATAGAACAGAACTAAACTAATGGTATAGAATAAAATAGAATAATATGAATAAAAGGGAGATGAAGTAAGGGCATAAAACAAAAAGAACAGTATAGAACTAAATAATACAGTATGTATAGAATGGAGCTGAACCAGTGGTATACAATAGAACAAAACCAAACAGAATAGAATAGAACTGAATAACATGATCAAAATGATGTAACAAGAACAAGATGGCACCGCGGATGGCTGCTTCGGCGAGGAGCTCTCTAGCGTTTTTTTACTTTTGTTTGTTTGTCATGTTTTTTGTCACTCTTTCCCAATCAGTTTCACCGGGGATGAATTGCTGAATATTCAGCAGAGCATATCTGATAATTTTTTGCCGGTGTTTGATTATTCGGACGTTTTGTTAGACATCTTAGTTGGAGGTGCAGCGGTGCTCTACAAAGCTCTCCAAGTGACGCAAGCGAGGGAAGCGCGCCTGCGTGCTCGTGAAGCTCCGTCAATGCGGCTTTAGGACTCCACTGCCGTGTATTCATCCGGCAAATGTCTGTTCCCTCGCCAACAAAATGGACGAACTGCTTCTGCTCACTCAAACAAATAAGGACTTTTCTAACTCTGCTGCTCTGTGTTTCACGGAAACCTGGCTGAATTTACACGTTACATCTGCCGGGCTTCCAGCTATCCAGAGCAGATCGCATTGCAGAATCATCTCAGAAAACGAGAGGCGGCGGGACATGCTTTTACATCAATGAAAGTTGGTGTACAGATGTAACAGCATTGAAGAAGATGAGCTGTCCTAATTTAAAAGCGCTCTTCATCAACTGTAAGCCTTTCTACTCACCACGGGAGTTTTCCTCCTTTATTCTGGTGAGTGTTTACATCCCGACACAAGCATGCGTGAACGCAGCACTGCAACAGCTGGCTGATCACATCACAAACACGGAGCAACAATACCCGGACTCTCTTATCATTATTCTGGGAGATTTTAATAAAGCTAACCTCACCCGTGAACTGTCAAATTACAAACAACACATCACATGCCCCACCAGAGAGAGAAATATACTGAACCACTGCTACACCACTGTAAAGGATGCATATCGCTCTGTCCCACGTGCAGCTTTAGGACTCTCTGATCACCGTCTGGTTCATCTTCTCCCGACCTACAAGCAGAAACTAAAATCAGCTAAGCCTGTACTAAGGACTGTAAAGAGATGGACCAAAGAAGCAGGGCTGGAACTACAAGCCTGCTTTGACTGCATTGATTGGAGTGTTTTTGAAGCTGCAGCCACAGACCTGGACGAGCTCACAGATACTGTGACATCATGTATCAGTTTCTGTGAGGATATGTGCATCCCTACTAGGACATTTTTATCATTCAGACAGCTTCTTCATGCCAAAGAGGATGCTTTCAGAAGTGGGGATAAAATCTTGTACAACCAGACCAGAAACACAGGAGATCAGAGTGGATAAAAGAAGCTACTCTGAAAAGCTGAAAAAACAGTTTTCAGCCAATGATCCTGCATCTGTGTGGAGAGGCCTGAAGGACATCGCCAAGTACAAGACACCACCCCCTTGCTCTGTAGAGAATCAACAACTGGCTGATGACCTGAATGCGCTTTACTGCAGGTTTGAAAAGCCCAGTCTCACACCCCTCCCCCACTCTGATCTTTACTTCACACACCCACTTACACCTCCTGCAACCCACCTCCTCCCCCCTCCTGCTACTCAACCTGCACTTATGTGATGAGGATGTGTACCGGGTCTTCAAGAAACAGAAGACTAGGAAAGCTTCAGGCCCAGATGGTGTTTCACCTGCCTGTCTGAAAGTCTGTGCTGACCAACTGGCCCCCATCTTTACACAGATATTCAATAGATCACTGGAGCAGTGTGAAGTTCCATGCTGCTTCAAATGCTCTACCATCAATTCGGTGCCCAAAAATCACAGGACTTAATGACTACAGACCTGTCGCTCTCACGTCTGTGGTCATGAAGTCATTTGAAAGACTGGTTTTGGCCTACCTGAAGGACATCACATGACCCCTGCAAGACCCCCTTGAATTTACTTACTGAACAAACAGGTCTGTGGATGATGCTGTCAACATGGGACTGCATTATATCCTGCAACATCTCTACAAACCTGGGACTTATGCAAGGATCCTATTTGTGGACTTCAGTTCATGCCTGATCTTCTCTCAACCAAACTGACCCAGCTCTCCGTGCCCACCCCAATCTGCCAGTGGATCACCAGCTTTCTGACAGATAGGCAGCAGCTAGTGAGACTGGGGAAACTCACATCTGGGACCCTCACTATCAGCACTAATGCTTCTCAGGGATGCGTCCTCTCTCCACTGCTCTTCTCCCTATACACGAAAGACTGCACTGCAAAGGACCCCTCTGTCAAGCTCCTGAAGTTTGCAGACAACACCACGGTCATCAGTCTCATCTGCGACAGTGACTAGTCTGCTTACAGAAGGGAGGTTTAACAGCAGGCTGTCTGGTGCAGTCACAACAACTTTGAGCTGAACACGCTCAAAACAGTGGAGATGATAGTGGACTTCAGGAGGAATCTACTCTTTTTATACTCTTATCTTGTTTATATTATGTGTATCACTGTAATGTTATGTGTGCACTTGTTTCTCCTCTCACAAAAAAAATAAAATAATAATTTGTGTACGTACGTGAGCGCACTTTCTGATTCTGATTAGAAAGGAGGTAAACTAAAGGTATAGAACAGAATAAAAAAGAACAATATAGAATAGAACTGAATAATATGAATAGAAGGGATATAAACAAATGTATACAATAGAAAAGAGTAGAATACAAAAAAAAGAATACAATAGAACTGAATAACATGATTCGAATGGAGTTGAAATAAAGGTATACATCAGAAAATAATAGAACAGAATAAAATAGAACTGAATAATATGAATAGAATGGAGCTAAACTAATGGTATACAATAGAATAAAATAGAGTCGAACAGAGTAGAAAATAACAGTAAAGAATAGAACTGAATAATATGAATAAAAGGGTTGTTGAAATAATGGCATAAAACGAAAAAGAATAGAACTGATTAATATGAATAGAATGGAGCTAAACTAATGGAAAACAACAGAACAGAATTTAATAGAACTGAACTGAATTACATGATTATAATGGAGTTGAACTAATGGTATAGAATAGAATAGAAAATAACAATATAGAATAGAACTGAATAATATAAATAGAATGGAGCTGAACTAATGTATACAATAGAACAGAACAGAAAAGAGTAGAATAGAACTGAACTGAGCAGCATGATTAAAACTAATGATATACAACAGAAAAGAACAGAACAGAACAGAGCTAAATTATACAAACAGAATGGAGCTGAACTAATGGTATAGAATAAAACAGAAAATAACAATATAGAATGGAAAATAATATGAATACATGGGAGATGAGCTAATAATACAGAATAGAATAACTAACTAATATTGTATACAGCTAACTGTATACAATATAACTGGACTAAACAAATAGTTATAATAAATAATATAAAAAATAGAAATTATCAAATACAACAGAACAAAAGATAATAGATTAGAACTGAACAAATCCAACAAAATAGAACAGAACCTAAAAGACTGAAAAGAACTATAGTATAGGAAAAAAATTTAGAACAGTACAAATAGAACAATAAAGTAGAATAGAATAAAACAGAGATATATTCTGTTTCCCTATGAAACATTTCCTTTGCAAACCAGATTTGCAAGTGTTTCTTATTCAGTCTGTCTAAGTAACTTACATATACTCACACACACCTCAACAAAGCAGCAGATTTCCTTTACAGACTCAACACTGGAACACATCTCCTTCCATTGTTCACCAATGACAAGTTCACCTTTCAGCTACAAATGTGTGCTTTTCCAGTTCACTTTAAATGGCTCATTAATCTTAGATTTATACTTTTCCCTACAGTAAAGGAATATTTATTCAGAGGCCTTTTCCAAATGAACATATTTGTTAAGTTACCTGGGTGTAATCACTCTCAAATCTGCAGTAAATTTGTCCTGAGAATCAACAGCTAGTAAGGTAAAATTCCACCTCTGTGCTATTTGGCACCTCCAAAACTCTAGAAAATGTAACTCTAAAAATGATGCACTGGCCAACCAAAAACAATTCCTTATCATAATTATCAATCTTATTGAATCTTTAAAGTACTGTTTTCATGAAAAACATGTTTTAAACACTTGAAAATGTGAGTGGTGCTTGCCTGTGCAAAACTTAATGACATTATACAATGGTTTAATGGGTGGTTCTATGGCATTCAGAGTGGTTGCCCTTGTTTAATGCAAATCTATAAGATCTGATTGCTTAGAAAAGTCTCCTACATAATCTGCATGATTTGAGGTCTCATTCATGTATATAGGAAAAATTGTGTGGGACGGGTTACGAGCTGAAGTTTAATACATAAGTTTAAGGCTTTAATGAAATTCCTAACCCTAAATATAAGCAATAGTAATAGTGATGCTTGTCTAGACAATCGCAATAGATGGGTAGATCATGAAAGCACAGGTTGGGACCAAGTGGCAGACAAATGAAGGTTTAGAGCACTGAATCACTCAACAGCTTGTGTATATTAGTCCAGCAACATTCGTGGAGGGTGTTGAGAAGAGAATTAGAACAAAAGAAAGAGACTGTGAAAATATGAGAAGGAATGCAAAAGAACAGACACAGAGGGGAAAAGAACCCCCCAGCCTTTATATCAATTTTATAAATATGGAGTTAATCAAAATATTGTTCAAAGATCTGGCAGAGAATGAGGAGAATGCTGAGTCAGCTCCGCAAGGGGTTTCAGGCTCCTAAATGTGTTCTGCGGTGTTGACAGCTGAGTGAGAATGTCAGCTAAATCATAACAGGATAGCATAAATAAGCATACTTAAACACAAACACAAATTTAATTCAATACATCTCCACCTCTTGGAGATCTGAACACTTTTAACAATGGGGTATGTCTGAAAGCAGTGCTTACATAATAGAGAAAGTTCTGACCAAGTGCTTGATAGATAGGAATGTGTAGGATCTGATTTGAGGGTTTGGAAAGAGCCAGGTCAGTTTGAAATCAATTGGTAATGCAGCAAATTGGGTTTCTGGAAGCACAATTTTTATGTTGTGTCAGAATGCTTTGCAGAAAAACTAGAATGTTCTCAACGTTTGATTACATTACGGAGCATCACTTTCGCCAACCTTTTCCTTGACGTCCTTGCGATGCATCGTCTCAATTGAAATCAATTTCTCTGATGTAACGTAAACTCTGGTGTGTGTGGGCACCCTTAGCAAGTGTCAGGCGCAAACCCCCAAGAGCAAACACAAAAGGAAAACTCCCGGAGGAACCTTGCAAGGAACCAAGGAAGAACAGGTCCTCAAAAGCCAGTTATTGTGGAGTGTTGTTCTTCAACAGATGTAGTGAACAAACCCTGAGATGATCTTTTGCTATACACACCTCTGTTATAATGAAGAAGTCATCTCCTGGTTCTCCTTGAACCACAATCTTCTCTCCATCTTCGAACTGTACAGGCTCCAGGGCATCAGCCACGGTCAACCTCTCCCACTTATCAAGAGATTCTGTAGGATGCATGTGATGGCGGTTAAGGAGGATGAAGACACTTAAAGATGCATCAACAAGAATTCTTATTTATGAAGCTCTTGTCTTTCTGTCTCAGTGGACCTGGAGACACAAACTGAACAGCTAAAGAACATTAACTTTGACTAAACAGAATATACAGTTGTGTTTGAGGACATCCTGTTTACTTGCTACTGAGTAGGGGTGATGGGAAAAATCAATTTCTTTCTCGAACGGTTCTGTGTCCAGAAAAATGGATTATCAGAATTTAAAGTAATATTAATAATAGTGCTGTCAGTCGATACAAATTTTAATCACAATTAATTGCATAATATTTTGTAGTTAATGCTGAAATTTTACACTATATATATACACTTCTTTTCCTGTCAAAATGAATTTATTTCCATCTTAGGGAAGAAAACAAAACTAAATGTAACAACATAATTATTTTTTTACATTTTCCAAACAAAGCCTTTCACAGTATAAAGATAGTGATGCACTAAAACTGCAATTCAATTAACATTAAACGTTTCCCAAACTGGGAGTTTGACTAATTAAAGAACTAGTCTCCCCATAGGTTGCATATTCATTTCAATAGGCATTAAATCTCTTAAACTCTCATCCTCCACAATATTAATCTGCCAGTAGACTGTGGATATCCGCTTTCTTACAGCAATTGTGAAGCTGCGTTCATGATTTGCATTGGAGCGTCAGCGCCAGCGGCGCTTTGAACTCCACCTAAAGAGTGCCTTCAGAAAACAATGTCTCATTCTGCAATTTCGTGCTAGTTAAGACTTGACATGCTTCTGTGGTAATTAAAATGCTTGAACCATCTGGACTTGTTTTGTACATCAAATAGCATTAAGAGATGCTTTCTCCATCTTTTTATCACGGAAGCGCTGTTGTGTGTGTGCAGAGATTCTTTTATTTACTGAGATAACAATGTCGCGGCTCTATCAAAGGAAAGGAGAGAGTGTAACAGCCTTATGCTATTTTATGCTAAGTTAGTAGACTCACCTTGGTATAAGAGCTCTGGTATGTGTGAGTGTTTGTGGTGTGTGTGTTAGTGTATTGACTCTGGGCGGACAAATGACAAAGGTTCCGCCCTGCCCAACATGTGTTTATGTTGTATTAACAGTAAATGTGTTAATCGTGATTAAGAAAAATTAACGTGTTAAACTTTTTTAATTAATTGCATGCATTAATGCATTAATTCTGACAACTCAAATTAATAATTCTGTTTATAAAAAAAAGAAACATATGCAGAACACACTATTACACAAACTTCTACGAATCCAGTAATTAGTTCTTCCTCAAAAGTGCTCATTGTAGCAGCCTGATTCCTTAGAAAACATTATTATTGTTTGGCAGCAAATAATAAAAACCTATGTACCAATGATGCCTGGAAGTAGAAGCCAGACAATAATATTGGAAGGATTTTAAGAAAGCGTTGCCATTTTTGTGTGATTATGATGAATATAATTTCGGTGGTCTGCCTTTTGAAGGCCAAGACTTAATGCTTTTAATAAATAAACAGACTGATAAGGATGACACCAAGGCTTATCACTTCCCTGGAGCTAATAGGGCCACTGTCTGTCAACAGCCAAAAGTATATCCTTGTGCTCATGCACTACACTACTACATATTCTGAAGCAGTGGCCGTGAGAAGAGAAACCGCCAAAGCCATCATTCAAGACCCACCACATTCCAGAAATGGTTCCCACCTTCCAGAATCCATCACACAGGCGTACCACACACGAACATGAAAACACTAAAACCCACTGGACTCATGCACCGCCCGCCCCGTTCTCCAGCTGTAAATAATAATGAACACATCTGTGGGGATCCTTTACTGTTTGCTCTGTCTATCTTCATTTAACATCATCTCATCACATTAGAATGCAGGACAAAGGAAAAGGACGGCAGCTTTCTATCACTCTATCAGGTGGTTAAAAGAGAATGACCTCATAATAATGTTAACATCTGAATAGTTGGAAGAAGACGGCGTGTGTGTGCATGGGTTAGGTGTGGTTTTGTGTGTGTGTGTGTGTGTGTTGGGCCGGGCTGTCTGCATGCCCCAGACTAACGGTCACTTTATCAGGCTGGCTAAGACATCCTCATGCCCGGGCTGACGTCCACCTGCTTCAGTTGTAACATGAGCCGCCAGTGAGGGAAAATCAACATTGCATGTTTCAACTAGTAAAAAAAAAAAAAACGTGTTTATGGATGTGTCCATGTTAGCACGTTCTATTTTGGGATTTTGTAACGCAGCATAACATAAACGTAAATGCAACACAATATAACACAGCACAATGCAACTTAACAACGCAATGTAAAGTAACACAACATAACAACGCAAGATAACGTAACACAAGATAATGTAACGCAACATAACATAACACAAGATAACGTAACACAATGCAATGTAATGCAGCGTAATGCAATATAACATAATGCAACAACAAAAATGCTATATAACGTAATACAAGGTAATGTAATGCAATGCAACATAACGTAACACAACACAATGTAATGTAACGCAATGTAACGTAATGCAGTGCAACATAACGCAACGTAACATAACGTAATGTGACACAACATAACACAACATAACATAACACAAGGTAATGTAACAACACAACATAACATAACACAACATAACATAACACAACATAACGGTACACAACGTAGCAACAATGCAATGTAACTAGTTGCATTGCGATGCATTGCGATTCTTTCTGAAACAATTCCCAAAAAAAAAAAATAAATCATAATTGCGATTTTAATACATTTTAATTAGGGCCAAAGCACTGAAAGTGCGGAGACTCTATTGTTCTTCTGAGGATTATTATTATTAATATTATTAGGGCCCAAGCACTGAAAGTGCGGAGACCCTACTGTTCTTCTAAGGATTATTATTATTATTAAGGCCCAATCACTGAAAGTGCAGAGGCCCTATTGTTCTTCTAAGGATTATTATTATTAATATTATTAGGGCCCAAGCACTGAAAGTGCAGAGGCCCTACTGTTCTTCATAGATTATTATTATTATTATTATTATTAGGGCCCAAGCACTGAAAATGCAGAGGCCCTATTGTTCTTCTAAGGATTATTATCATTAGGGCCCAAGCACTGAAATTGCGGAGGACCTACTGTTCTTCTAAAGATTATTATTATTAGGGCCCAAGCACTGAAAATGGGCATGTAAGGGGGCTCTATAGCACCCCCATTTTCACCTACAATCACCAAAATTGGTACATATATAGATCTCATCAAGCCAAACAACTTTCATACTCACAGTCATTAGCTCCACCCAACAGGAAGACGTCTATTTTGGATTTTCTGAAAATCGCAGGCTAAATGTAGATGCAAAATTGCGAATGGATTTTTGACTCTGAAATAGCCCTCTTATGTTTACATGAATTGCTTAACAATTCTTTAGAATAATGTCAAGACACTGCTGATGTAAATTTGTAAAGGGATAATTGATATGTTAAATACTGTTGTCATGGCAACACATTAATTGTTATTATTCCTTTCTTCCTATATTTGGATGTTTTTGAGGCACTTGGCATGCTTAAAATTTCATGTAACTTTGCACACACATCAGAGTTGTTGGCCATTAGGACTGGGAAAAAGTTCATGCATGGATGTGGGGGGGGGCTCTGTAGTGCCCCATTAAAATGCATTTAAAATGGGCATGCAAGACGGTCTGTGTAGCACCCCCACTTTCACCTACAGTCACCAAAATTGGTACATATATAGTTCTCATCAAGCCGGACATCTTTGTTAATTATAGCTATTAGCTCTGCCCAACAGGAGGTGGGCCATTTTGGATTTTTTGAATATTGCAGTCTCTGACATTTAAATACTCCTCCTAGGTGATTCATGAGACTGTCACCACATTTAGACAGCATTATGACAAGACATTGAAGATGTTAAATTGTGAACATATTTCGGATATATCGAACGGTGTTGCCATGGCGAGGCATTAAATTAATGGCGAAAAATGGGAAACAGGAAGTGTCACATATCTTCTGTGCAATGTGTGATTTAGATCAAAATGTATATTTATGTTTAGTCTTGTGGGCTAATCACATGGATGTGACTATTTTGGCTCATGGTCATAGCGCCACCAACTGGCAGCAGGAAGTGTGGCTCTTAAAACAGATTATTAAATAGTCCCCTTATATTTACCCAAATAGCTTCAAATTTGTTTAGAATAATGTCAAATGCATGTGTCCACCTTGCATTGTTCTCCGAAAGCATGGTGCTTGAGCCTGTCATCTCAGCTTGCAGCTATATTATAGTGTGGAGACCCTATTGTTCTTCTAAGGATTCTTCTTCTTTTCAAAGTTTTTGGTAATTTTGGGGTACTTAACATGCATGAAAACTCTTGAAAGTTTGCACACACATCAAAATCGTCAGCCATTAGGGCTGGGCAAAGTTGCAGGGGGACTCTGTAGCGGCCCCTTGAAAATGGGCATGTATGGGGAGCTCTGTAGCAACCCCATTTTCACCTACAGTCACCAAAATTGATACATTGGTTCACACTGACAGTCATAAGCTCCGCCCAACAAGAAGTCGGCCATTTGGGATTGTTTGAAAAATGCATGCTCTGGAATTTGAAATACTCCTCCTAGGGGATTCATGTTACAGGTACCATATGTGGGCGACATCATGCCAAGACATTAAAGATGCTAAATTGTGAACAGATTTTTGATATATTGAATGGTGTTGCAATGGCGACGCGATAAATTAACGTCAAAAAATGGGAAACAGAATGTGTCCCATATCTTCTGCATGCATCATGTGATTTACATAAAAATTGAGTCGTACGTTTGGCCTTGCGGGCTGATCACATTGATGTGGCTAATGTGGGTAACAGTCGTAGCGCCACCAACTGGTGGAAGGAAGTGTGGCACTTTTAACAGACTTTGAAATATCCCTCTTATATTTACCTGAATTGCTTCAAATATATTTTAGAATAATGTCAAGACAGTGCAGATTTAAAATTATGAAGGGATTCTTGATATCTTAAATAGAGTTGCCATGGCAACGCATTAATTGTCATTATTCCTTTTTATGTATATTCACGTTTTTGAGGTATTTCATGAATGGCATGAATTTTCATAATATTTTGCACACACACCAAAGTTGTCGGCCATTAGGCCTGGGCAAAAGTTAACACATGGGCATGGCCTGGGACCTCTGTAGTGCCACCTTTTGACAAAAGTGGTGGGGTCAGTTTCTTCTACAGTCATCAAACTTGCAACATATATTGTTCTCATCAAGGTGGACAACTTTCAAAATTACAGTCATTAGCTCCGCCCAACAGTTAGTCGGCCATTTTGGAT
This sequence comes from Myxocyprinus asiaticus, assembly GCF_019703515.2. Taxonomy (NCBI): domain Eukaryota; kingdom Metazoa; phylum Chordata; class Actinopteri; order Cypriniformes; family Catostomidae; genus Myxocyprinus; species Myxocyprinus asiaticus. The sequence goes on along the minus strand of NC_059357.1, from coordinate 5,860,054 downwards.
TGAATGTGCATTTTTTTTTTAATTGCAGGCCCTGAACTTTTGAATTCTCCTCCTAGGGGACTCATGTGACTGTAACCAAATTTAGGCAACCTAATGCCAAGACATTGAAGATACCAAACTGTTAAATTATTTTTTATATATCAAACGGTGTTGCCATGGCAAGGCAATAAATGAAGGGCAAAAATGTGAAACATGAATTTCCTTATATCATCTGTGTGCATTGTATGATTTTGATGAAAATTCAGCTGCATGTTTGGTAATGGGGCTAATCAAATTTATGTGGCTATTATGGGTCACGGTCATAGTGCCACCAACTGGTAGCAGTAAGGCAATTTTAACAGACTTTGAAATAGCCCTCTTGTGTTTACATGAATTGCTTCAAAATTCTTTAGAATAATGCTGGTGTAAAATTGTAAAGAGATATTTGAAATCTTAAATAGTGTTGCCATGGCAACACATTAATTGTTATTATTCCTTTCTTCCTATATTTGGGTGTAAACTTAAACGGTTGTAACTCATAAATGCTAGGAAGTACAGACCTAAGCCCGGTCTCTTTTTAAAGAAGACACTGGCAGTTTATTGTGCAAGTGAAAACAGTTTTTAAAGTGAAATAAAAAAAGTTTATTGTAAGGAAAATGTACTGCAAAAACTTTTTATTTATTTTTTTACATTAAAAATATACTAAAAATTTCAACTGAAATTTAAAAATATTAGAAAATCACAGCCACATATCTAGTCCAGATCTGATCCAAATCTTAGGTCGATATATAAAAAAAATGACCTTTTGGTGGCAGTTTTTATTCAGACGCAGAGACAGAAATGTCCAGTAGAGGACAGCCAAGCTCCATTGATGAATAATTCCCAAAAGACCATATATGCACAATTATCTAAGTAAACTCAGTAGGAATTGGCATAAAGATGCAATATGAATTTGAGAACAATTATATAAAAAGATCAGTTATATGAAAGCTTTTTCTTAGTCTTTTTGTTTTTTCTTCGTAAAATGCCATTAAGGTGGGACAGTAAGATATAAAGTTTGGGATCTAAACAAAACTAATGTTAGAAACACCTTTCAAACCACATGTGAAGTGACAACATTTTATAAGATGTTTACAAGATTAGAAATATTATAACTTAATATTTAACCAATACAATAACTGGTTATAATGTAAGTGATGTTGGCAGTTGGAGCCAGCAACAATTTTCATTTTCAACAAATGTATTGTATTTTTCTGCCATAAATTATACAAGATAATTCCTCTGTATCGCTCAAAATGATCACATGGTTGATGTTGCTGAGAAAGGCCAGCCCATGAAACCATGGAAACCTCACATTATTGCCTAAACAGAATGAAGATTATTGTATTAATAAGAATAACAAGTAAGGTCCAATGCCCGTTTGCCTAAAACACCTTACGTTTTTCCCTTAAATATAACACTAGAAGTGTGATTTTACTTTTCCTAAGGAAATGACATGAGGGTGTTGAATATATAATTCCTTATACACTTCTCTTAGCTAAGGGAAACCGTTAAGGGATTTACTAAAGTGAGCAAGGTTTTACCATAATAAAATTCTACTGTTACCATGGATACAACATGTTCCTACCTACTTTCAGAAGATTGGAAATGTCCCAACCAATATTTGGGCAATTTTACCACATAGAAAATACTTTCACTTTATACTATGTATTTATTTTCATTTAAATGACTATTAAACTTTCTCACTATCATTATTGATATGTAAATGATTGTCCAACCTCTTCTGAAGTGGTGAATAAATGCACAAGGGGAGCGTTGTCACGTGAAAACTGTTCCTTTTCTCAGCAATTTTCAGGCTGTACCACAGTCGTTTGTAATTACTACATAAAGAGTTTTTTGCGGATTTCCATATGTACGATGTACAATCCTGAAAATTAATAGATTCAAACACTTTTTTGAGTTCATATCTTTCCTGTGTAAGTAAAAAAAATCATTCTGAGTTTTACATGCAGACCAATTAATGAAGGATTCTACTTTTACAGCCGGTAAGAGCCCTCTTGAGAAAGACACCTTTGAATTTTAATGACTGTGTGAGGTAAGGGGTGGATGGTGGTGCAAGATGCCAAGATGCTTGTTTAACTGTGCAAAGAACTGATTGCCATTCTAAATTAAGAATATTAGTGGTGGTCAGTAAGACTGTAAGATACACTATATTGCCAAAAGTATTCGCTCACCCATCCAAATAATTGAATTCAGGTGTTCCAATCACTTCCATGGTCACAGGTGTATAAAATGAAGCACCTAGGCATGCAGACTGCTTCTACAAACATTTGTGAAAGAATGGGCCGCTCTCAGGAGCTCAGTGAATTCCAGCGTGGTACTGTGATAGGATGCCACCTGTGCAACAAGTCCAGTCGTGAAATTTCCTTGCTACTAAATATTCCACAGTCAACTGTCAGTGGTATTATAACAAAGTGAAAGTGATTGGGAATGACAGCAACTCAGCCACGAAGTGGTAGGCCACGTAAAATGACAGAGCAGGGTCAGCGGATGCTGAGGCGCATAGTGCGCAGAGGTCGCCAACTTTCTGCAGAGTCAGTCGCTACAGACCTCCAAAGTTCATGTGGCCTTCAGATTAGCTCAAGAACAGTGCGTAGAGAGCTTCATGGAATGGGTTTCCATGGCCGAGCAGCTGCATCCAAGCCATACATCACCAAGTGCAATGCAAAGCGTCGGATGCAGTGGTGTAAAGCACGCCGCCACTGGACTCTAGAGCAGTGGAGACGCGTTCTCTGGAGTGACGAATCACGCTTCTCCATCTGGCAATCTGATGGACGAGTCTGGGTTTGGCGGTTGCCAGGAGAACGGTACTTGTCTGACTGCATTGTGCCAACTGTGAAGTTTGGTGGAGGAGGGATTATGGTGTGGGGTTGTTTTTCAGGAGCTGGGCTTGGCCCCTTAGTTCCAGTGAAAGGAACTCTGAATGCTTCAGCATACCAAGAGATTTTGGACAATTCCATGCTCCCAACTTTGTGGGAACAGTTTGGGGATGGCCCCTTCCTGTTCCAACATGACTGCACACCAATGCACAAAGCAAGGTCCATAAAGACATGGATGAGCGAGTTTGGTGTGGAAGAACTTGACTGGCCTGCACAGAGTCCTGACCTCAACCCGATAGAGCAGCTTTGGGATGAATTTGAGCGAAGACTGTGAGCCAGGCCTTCTCGTCCAACATCAGTGTCTGACCTCACAAATGCGCTTCTGGAAGAATGGTCAAAAATTCCCATAAACACACTCCTAAACCTTGTGGAAAGCCTTCCCAGAATAGTTGAAGCTGTTATAGCTGCAAAGGGTGGGCTGACGTCATATTAAACCCTATGGATTAAGAATGGGATGTCACTTAAGTTCATATGCGTCTAAAGGCAGGTGAGCGAATACTTTTGGCAATATAGTGTATATAACCTATATACATCTTCATGATATATCGCAAATGAACCTGCATCATGATTTTAATGCATCCATTTATACAGTTTACAAAGATGCAGAGAGAAGAAAATACTAGGCACATTTCTGTGTGTCTGTTCCTATTAGATTGCCCACCAGCTTGTTGGCGATTTCCCATATTATGTGATGGACAAATATGTACTACTGCAATAGTTTTTCTATCACAAAATAATTTGCCTTGACGTACTGTACTCTTCAATTGGTTATATAAACTAAGCCATCTTGTTTTTTTGAAAACATTTAACTTCCCAACCTCAAGGTTTACTTAGAAAATGGCACTTATGGGGCTTTATGCAACACTTAACGTGTTTTAAGACAACAGACTTTAAAATAGTCCTCTAATATTTACCCAGATTGCTTCAAAATGGTTTAGAATAATGGAAATGGACCAGTTGCGCTTGGGCCTGTCATTGCTGCTTGCAACTATATTTATTAATTATTCTGCTTATTGAAAAGCATATGCAGGACTGCTAAAAACGACATGGAAGGTGCATCTGCTGTGGCATGTACTAGGGATGGGATGATACGGTTATCTCATGATTCGGTTGATATACAATATGAGGTTCACGATTCGAAATAATCTCGATTTGATATAACACTTAAATGACAAAATACAGAACTTTTTTATTTTCTGAAAAAATGTTTGAGAAAAATGCACATTATAAATTCTCATCAAAATAAAGTTCTTTAATACACAATATAAATGCTCAAAGTTGAGAAATATACATTTCTCTATAAGTAAACAATAATGGGCTACATTCAGGCTGATCAGGTGCAGAAAAAAGCAATAGAACTAAACAGAACCTGTCCTGAAAAAAGTATGCAAAAGTGTATATTTATTCTGTCATTATTTTTTTATCATTCTAATCAAAATTTACTTTTGTAAAAATAAAAAAATTCTACATTAAATTAATTAATATTATATCATGAAATCGTATTCATAATAATGATATGAGCTATCACTGTTTGAAATAATGTGTACAACTTACAAGTAATAACACTGAGTTTAAATTCATTTGTATAAGAAATGCTAAAAAGGTACTGTCACCTAAAGAGTTCAACGAGAGTCTCACAGTGTTCCGGTTCAGCAAACATTAACACGAATCTCTCGGTTTCTTTAGCGCACCCATGCTGCATGAGATTCAAATTAATATTTATTTTTAGTTTTTTATCTGACTGTAAACAGAAAGAATATTAAGACACATTATTCATTGAAAGTGGAGTGCGCCTCATCTTTCATGGACACACATTACACGGAGGAAACAATTTGTTTTAATCTCAAACACTTTTCATCAAAACAAGGTGATTTTCCAGGTGTTCCAGTTCGTACATTTCTAAAAGCTAAATTCAAACATTTTAAGCACTTTAAGGAGCTTGTGTGAACCCTGTAAACAGTGTAGAAAAAAGCACAGTAGGGGTATAATCAAGCAACTGAGAGATTATGATGTTTGATGGGTAATTTCATTTATGATCAAATGGACAGAAAACAATATTGGAAACTTTGAAATGTTGAGTTTTGCCACGATATGGTTTGTCATTTTTTTGGTTCATGATATATTGAAATTCGATATATCGTCCCATCCCTAGCATACACTATATACCACATAAAGGAGCGCCAACAGTGTGCAAAAAACATGCATTCCTTTTCACTATATTTTTTGTGACGAGTCAAAGCATATATATTTTAGAACAGATTTTGTGCTAAATCTTTACACAAATTTGGGCAACAAGCCATCTTAATTTGCAAAAGATTTGCACCCCTTTGCTGTTGCTGAAAAATTGAGATGCATCGAGAAACGGATTGTGGTTCTAATCATGAATCGTCCTACACACAGACCTAACTTATCAAAAAGTAACAAAGTTGTTACTTCTCATTGTGAAAATGTACTCAGAAGTGTTTGTTTAAAGCTAGTTTTTGCATGAGGAAGCCATGCTTTTGAAGTGTGAAGACCTCACAAAACATTGTCAAGGAATTCTAACTGATTTCGCCACAATCGTAAAAATCTAAAACAAACAAAAACATTCCCCCCTCAAAGCGAGAAGACGAGCAAACAAAAAAGGTTTGATGAGTAAGAGAGGTGGGTATTTGAAGACAGGCCGTGACAGGGCTGTGAAACGGAGAACACAGAGAGAAAAAAAACAGAGGAAACTGATAGGAGGAGTGTGTTTGTTCAGGCATTTAATAACCCCATTTAGAGCGGCGAGTGACCTCAGGGTGCTGAAGGACGGAGGGTCACTGCCGAACTGACCATCTTAATGTTCTTCTCTCTCCTCTTGGTCTCTCCCACCAAACAAAACTGCTGGAATGCAAGTCAGGGTGGAACCAGCATTGCGTGCAGCAGCGGTGTCTGTCAATCAAGAGCTACACTCTTTAAAATAAAGGCTCTAAAATGGTTTTCAGCAGCATGTTAGGTTATGTGGTTTGATGAAGAATAATTTTTCCCTGCATAGAGATATTGAGTTCTTGAGGAGATTCCAGAAGTTCTTGATGGTACATTATATGTTTCAAATCATTGTATTGGATTCTGGGTTCTTAAAGGCACCAGCAAATTATGTTCTTTTAAGGAGCAATACAATAATAAGTTATTTGTGAAACATGATGTCATCAGGCCTTTTTGGTTTTAACTGCAACATGTATTTTTAAAAATTGGCACAGGGATCTAGAAATTCTTAAATTATTTACATTCAGTGAGCCTCATTTATGAAACATGACCATTCTTATGTAAATTGTTGTTCTACCTTGTGATTTTGCTTCATGAATGAGGTGTTCGCATTCATTTATGGTTAAAACTGTGAAATCTTTTATTTACATGTGGCTAAAAGTGATTTTGATGATGAGTGAATGTGGGTAAAAAAATTTAATCTGGTCTAGAAAACAGTCTATTGCATCTCAGCATGGTGAAGTATCTTTTGTTGTGAAGTACCTTTTATCACTTACCAAGTATAGACACCTTACTGAGAAACTCTTCATACATCTTCCTCTTCCTCAACGTGCTTCCCTGAAAAAAACATTGAAATAACAGTTAGAAGACACATGGAGGACACGCTTCAGGCACTGTAACAGAAACTCCTGCCCTCTAATCAAATTGTATGGAACAAGAATAAGAAACACTGCACTGAAAACAAAGCCAGGGGACTTTCCTCAAACATGGAGCTCAAGAAACAGTATAAACATCCAGATTAAAGGAACGTTTTGGCTTTCTTCTTCTTTGTTCTAAGTCTTGTCTTTATTAAGCTCTGTTTCTCTCTAATTCTCAAATAAAACAAAATACCCTATTGATCTCACATGTGTCTCCTCTAGAGTTTTAGAGTCTCCAAAACTGTGCTCAAATCTGCCATGAATCTAAAGTCTGCAATCTAAAGTAAGAGATTTCAATATGAACTCAAACATTTCTCACCAAATTCTTCAAAGATCTCTCATAAGGAATTTTAAGAGAAACATCTTAGACAAAGTTAATACATGAAACATAACTCCAACGCCAAAATGTATTAAGTAAACCTCCTGCAAATGACTGACCGTGAAGATCTTCTCTCTGACGAGGTCAGGGACCTCTCCACCGCTGGTTTTTGAGAAGAAGATACAAAAAAACATCAGTCCTCCAGTCATAGAAGTGAGGTGTGACATCATGATCTACAACATTCTGGCAAGTGCTGGTCAGGCTTAACGGATTCATTAGTTCACCAACATTTCTCAAATAAACAGTTTATTATCTATAAAGACAGGCTCAATGAAACTTTACTTTTCTAGCCCGGCAGAAAATGTTGTTGCTCTTTCGTTGGTTGATCTTTCATTACTAAAGAAACTTAATGGCATATCAATTTTGTCTCAAAAACAAAAACAAATGAGAAAATTGTTGAAATATAGTAAGAGTATAGAGATATAAAAATAAATGTGGGCCGCATAGTTCAGATCATTTGGTCTTGGATGAATTTGGTGAGAAATGTTTGACTCTGACTTTTGATTGCAGACTTTTGTATCTTGGCAAACTTGACCACAGTTTGAGATATTGTTGAGATTTCTTCCGAAACTCAAGAGGAGACATGTGGCTAAAGATACAGACAAAATAGGCTCCTGCTAGACACTGCTTTGGACATGGAATATAACACATTTTATACAGCTTTATGAATAACTAACATCTTTAATTGACTGCAGCCACACACATAAGCAAAACATGTATTGTCTTAATTAAGAGCAGCTCAGCATAGCTGAACTGTGAGAGTCTGTCTCCCTTCTCACAGAATTTTGTATGTGTGTGTGCACATTTCAGAGCAAGTTTGCATTATAAATGCATGTTTGCATAAGAAAGAGAAGACAACATCAAAAGTGAAAGATCAACGAAGAGACGACCTGACAGACAAATCTAAATTCATCCCTTGTCAACCTCTGTGTAAAGAACAGTTACCATGGAGGCTTGTGGGGCATTAGAAATATTCATTTATTCATTCCCACAATATACACACACACACACGCACACACCCACCCACACACGCACACACACTCTACAAGCAGCAACACTGCTGGTACTGCTACAGATGGAGCACTTGATTCAGATTAATCCACTAAGTGAGACATTACGTGTTTAGTTAAAGAATGCCAAAGGTTGGAAAGTTTGGTTTAGTTTGAGTATGCCAACGGCACAATGGTCAAGAGTTTCAATCTGAAATGCCATAGCATTCAAATAAAGTGGCAGAGAGGGGGCTTGTCATTTAAAGGGATAGTTCACAATTTAATTTACTTACATGTTGCTCCAAATTTTTCAAATTTCCTTTATCTGTGGAACAAAAATAGAGCTATTTTCTATTTTTTAAATGAAAATTAATGGGGGCGGACTCAGTCGAGCTCCAAAAATGACAAAAATAAATAAACAATTATATATATATATATATATATATATATATATATATATATATATATATATATATATATGGATAGATAGATATATACAGTCATGTGTAAAAGAAAGTACACCCTCCTTGAATTCTATGGTTTTACATATCAGGACATAATAAAGATCATCTGGGCCTTAGCAGGTCTTAAAATTAGGTAAATACAACCTCAGATGAACAACAACACATGACATATTACACCGTGTCATGATTTATTTAACAAAAATACAGCCAAAATGGGAAGTCATGTGTGAAAAACTAAGCACACCTTATGATTCAGTAGCTTGTAGATCCATCTTTAGCAGCAATAACTTCAAGTAGTCGTTTTCTGTATGATTTTATCAGTCTCTCACATCGTTGTGGAGGAATTTTGGCCCACTCTTCTTTACAACGTTGCTTCAGTTCATTGAGGTTTGTGGGCATTTGTTTATGCACAGCTCTCTTAAGGTCCCGCCACAGCATTTCAATCGGGTTGAGGTCTGGACTTTGACTGGGCCATTGCAACACCTTGATTCTTTTCTTTTTCAGCCATTCTGTTGTAGATTTGCTTGTGTGCTTGGGATCGTTGTCCTGTTGCATGACCCAATTTCGGCCAAGCTTTAGCTGTCAGACAGATGGCCTCACATTTGACTCCAGAATACTTTGGTATACAGAGGAGTTCATGGTCGACTCAATGACTGCAAGATGCCCAGGTCCTGTGGCTGCAAAACAAGCCCAAATCATCACCCCTCCACCACCGTGCTTGACAGTTGGTATGAGGTGTTTGTGCTGATATGCTGTGTTTGGTTTTCACCAAACGTGGCGCTGTGCATTATGGCCAAACATCTCCACTTTTGTCTCGTTTGTCCAAAGGACATTGTTCCAGAAGTCTTGTGGTTTGTTCAGATGCAACTTTGCAAACCTAAGCCATGCTGCCATGTTCTTTTTAGAGAGAAGCAGCTTTCTCCTGGCAACCCTTCCAAACAAACCATACTTGTTCAGTCTTTTTCTAATTGTACTGTCATGAACTTTAACATTTAACATGCTAACTGAGGCCTGTAGAGTCTGAGATGTAACTCTTGGGTGTTTAGCAATTTCTCTGAGCATTGCACGGTCTGAGCTTGGGGTGAATTTGCTGGGATGTCCACTCCTGGGAAGATTGGCAACTGTATTGAATGTTTTCCACTTGTGAATAATCTTTCTCATTGTGGAATGATGGACTTTCAATTGTTTGGAAATGGCCTTATAACCCTTCCCAGATAGATGGGCGGCAGCAACAATTGCTTCTCTAAGATCATTGCTTATGTCTTTCCTCCTTGGCACTGTGTTAACACACACCTAAATGCTCCAGACCAGCAAACTGCTGAAACTTCGGCTTTTATAGAGGTGATCACACTTGCTGATTATCAGTTAATCAAGGGCATTTGATTAGCAGCACCTGACTACTACTTAGCCTCTTAATTCCTATGGAAGCAGTAAGGGTGTACTTAGTTTTTCACACATGGCTTCTCCATTTTGGCTTTATTTTTGTTAAATAAATTATGACACAGTGTAATATGTCATGTGTTGTTGTTCATCTGAGGATGTATTTACCTAATTTTAAGACCTGCTAAGGACCAGATGATTTTTTATTATGTCCTGGTACGTAAAACCATAGAATTCAAGGAGGGTGTACTTTCTTTTTCACATGACTGTATATCTCTATCTATACAGTGGATATAAAAAGTCTACACACCCCTGTTAAAACAGCAGGTTTTTGTGATGTAAAAAATCAAACAAAGATAAATCATATCAGACTTTTTGCACCTTCAATGTAAAAATTAAGACACATTTAAGAAAAACAAAGAAAAAAACTTAGAATAACCTAACTGCATAAGTGTGAACTAATACGTAGTTGAAGCACCCTTTGATTTTATTACAGCACTCAGTCTGTTTGGATAAGAGTCTATTAGCTTGGCACATCTTGACTTGGGAACATTTTCCCACTCTTCTTTGCAAAAATGTTCCAGATCTGTCAAATTGCGAGGGCATCTCCTGTGTACGGCCCTCTTCAGCCCCCCACAGATTTTCTACAGAATTCATGTCTGGGCTCTAGCTGGGCCATTCCAAAACATTAATCTTTTTTTGCTGAAGCCATTCTTTTGTTGATTTGGATGTGTGCTTTGGATCATTGTCATGCTGAAATGTGAAAGATCTCTTCATTTTCAGCTTTCTAGCAGATGCCAAAAGGTTCTGTGCCAAAATTGACTGGTACTTGGAGCTATTTATGATTCCCTCCACCTTCACTAAAGCCCCAGGTCCAGCTGAAGAAAAGCAGCCACAAAGCATGATTCTGCCACCACCATGCTTCACCATGGGTATGGTGTTCTTTTGCTGATGTGCTGTGTTGTTTTGTGCCAAACATACCTTTTACAGTTTTGGGCAAAAAGTTCAGTCTTGGTCTCATCAGACCATAACACATTTTTCCACGTGGTTTTGGGAGACTGGATAAAGGTTTTTGCGGGCTTGGATGTTTTTTCATCAGAAAAGGCTTGCATCTTGCCACCCTGCTCCATAGCCCGGACAGATGAAGAATACGGGACATAGTTGTCACATGTAGTGAGCAACCAGTACTTGCCAGAAAGAGCTGCAGCTCCTTTAATGTTGCTGTAGGCCTCTTGACAGCCTCCCTGACCAGTTTTCTCTTTGTCTTCTCATCAATTATAGATGGATGTCCTGTTCTTGATATGTCACTGTTGTGCCATACTTTCTCCACTTGTTGATGACTGTCTTCACTGTGTTCCATGGTATATCTAATGCCTTGGAATTTGTTTTGTAGCCCTCACCTGAGCGATACCTTTCAACAATGAGATCCCGTTGATGCTTTGTAAGCTCTTTGTGGCCCATGGCTCTTGTAGTTGCATGCAACCAAGAAGATGTCAGAAAAATCCTACAAGAACAGCTGAGATTTATTTGGAGTTAATCAGAGTCACTTCAGGTGAAGACAGGTGTGTACTATTTCACATGAGCTTGATGATTGGTTGATTCTGAACACAGCCACATACCCAATTATAAAAGGGAGTGCACACTTATGCAGTTAAGTTATTCTAAGTTTTTTTTTTTTTTCTCTGAAATGTGTCACTTTGGTTTTCAATGACATTGCATAGTTTGTCATTTTTACATTAAAGGTGCAAAAAGTCTGATATGATTTATCTTTGTTTCATTTTTTATGTGTGTAGACTTTTGATATCCACTGTGTGTGTATATATACACACACATACATGCATACGAAAAAAAAAGTATGTGAACTCTTTGGAATTAGCTGGTTTTCTGCATTAATTGGTCATAAAATGTGATCTCATCTTCATCAAAGTCAAAAGTATAGACAAACACAATGTTCTTAAGCTAACAACACACAAACAATTATAATCTTTTATGTCTTTATTGAACATCTGATTAAACATTCACAGTGCTGTGGAAAAAGTAAGTGACCCCTTGGATTTAATAACTAGTCAATCCTCCTTTGGCAGCAATAACCACAGCCACCCTGACATTATCCTATAGGATACCTTGATAAACTTGGGAATTCACTTTTTGATGATGGCAAGCGGTCCAGGCCGCGAAGCAGCAAAGCAGCCCCAAATCATACTCCCTCCTCCATAGTTCCCCATTGGGATGATTTGTTCATGTTGGTATGTGGTGCCCTTTTTACGCCATACGTAATGCTCTGTGTTCTTCCCAAAAAATTCAACCTTAACCTGAACACATCAGTCCACAAAACATTTTCCCAGTAGTGTTGTGGAGTGGCAAGGTTGTCTTTGGCAAACTTCAGGTGCACAGCATTGTTTTTGTTGGAAAGCAGTGGCTTCCTTCGTGGTGTCCTGCCATGGACACCATGCCTGTTTAATGTTTTTCATATAGGAGACTCATGTACAGAGATGTTCCAATGATTCCTTCAAGTCTTTAGCTGTCACTCTAGGGTTCTTTTTTAGCTCAGTGAACATTCTGCAGTGTGCCCTTTGAGTCATTTTGGCAGGACGGCCACTTCTAGGGACAGTAGACATAGTACTAAATTGTCTCCATTTATAGACAATTTGTCTAACTGTGGACAGATGAATATCTAAGCTCTTCGAGGTAACTTTGTAACCCTTTCCAGCTTTATGCAAAGCAACAATTCTTGACTGAAGGTCTTCTGAGATCTCTTTTTTGCAAGGCATGGTGCACGTCAACAGATGCTTCTTGAGAATAGCAAACTCAAAATGTTTGAGTGCTTTTTATAATTCAAAGTAGCTCTAACCCACACCTCCAATCTCATTTCATTAATTGGATGCCAGCTTTGCCAACTCTTGACCCTAATTAGCTTTTTTTTACATCATTAGCCTAGGGGTTCACATACTTTTTCCAAACAATATTGTGAATGTTTCAATGATGTATTCAGTATGTACAAGAACGATACAATAATTTGTGTTCTATCAGTTAAAACAGATTATGTTTGTTTATTATCAGAATCAGAATGAGCTTTATTGCCAAGTATGCTTACACACAAGAACTTTGTCATGGTGACAGAAGAATCCTGTGCAAAGAGAATAGATAAAATATACATATACAACACATACATACAAACACTGAAATATACATATAAACATATATATGTAAACAGTGAAATAAGAATAAAAAATAAGATACAACAGATAAATCTATAGAGGAAACTACAGAAGGGCAATATGTTTTTCAAATATGTTATATACAGATATACAGTTATGTGCAAGGTAATTTATTGTATTGTGCAGAAGAGGTGGGATATGTCAAATAAATATAAATGGAATATAAATATGCTCTGAGCTCTGTAGCGCTGGCTAGAGGGCAACAGTTCAAAAAGGTAGTGTGCTGGATAAATGAGGTCCAAAGCGATTTTTCGAGCCCTTTTCCTCACTTTGGAGGTGTACAGTTCTTGGAGGGTGGGAAGGTGAGAACCAATAATCTGCTCAGCAGTCCGGACTATCCTTTGAAGTCTTCTGGTGTCTGATTTGGTAGCTGAACCAAACCAGAGAGTTACTGAAGAGCAGCTGACTCAATGACTGCTGAGTAGAACTGGATCAGCAGTGCCTGTGACAGGTTAAACTTCCTCAGCTGGCAAAGGAAGTACAAGTACTCTGTTGGGCCTTTTTCACAATGGAGTCAATGTAGGTCTCCCACTTCAGGCCCTGTGAGATGGTAGTGCCACAGTGCTGTTTAGAATGATGAGTGGGGTTAATGTTGGGGTGTACTTCCTCCTAAATTCCCCTATCATCTCCACTGTTTTGAGCGTGTTCAGCTCAAGGTTGTTTTGAATGCACCAGTGAGCCAGCCATTCAACCTCCCTTCTGTATGCAGACTTGTTGTCATCTTGGATGAGGCCGATAACGTAGTGTCATCTGCAAACTTCAGGAGCTTGACAGAGAGGTCCTTGGTGGTGCAGTCATTTGTGTACAGGGAGGAGAGTAGTGGGGAGAGCACACATCCCTGTGGGGTACCAGTGCTGATTGTACACGTGCTGGAAGTTAATTTCCCAGTCTCACTAACTGCTGCCTATCTGTCAGAAAGCTGGTTATCCACTGACAGATAGAGGTGGGAACCGAGAGCTGGGTTAATTTATTATATAGGAGAGCAGGGATGATGGTGTTGAAAACATATATGATCCTTGCATAAGTCCCTGGTCTGTCTAGATGTTGCAGTATGTAATGCAGTCCTATATTGACTGCATCATCCACAGACCTATTAGCTTTATAGGCAAACTGCAGGGGCTCCAGAAAGGGTCCAGTGATGTCCTTCAGGTGGGTCAACACCAGTCTCTCAAATGACCTCACGACCACAGACGTCAGGGTGACAGGTCTGTAGTCATTAAGTCCTGAAATCATGGGGTTCTTTGAGACAGGGATGATGGTGGAGCATTTGAAGCAACTGGGAACTTCACACTGCTCCAGTGATGTGTTGAAGATCTGTGTGAAAATGTGGGCCAGCTGGTTAGCACAGGCTTTTAAACAAGTGGGTGAAACACTGTCTGGGCCCTGTGCTTTCCTTGTCTTTTGTTTCTGGAAGACCCGGCACACATCCTCTTCACAGATCTTAAGTGCAGGTTGAGTAGCAGGAGAGGGGAGGAAGGGGGTTGCAGGAGGTGCTGGTGTTTTTGTGAAGTGAAGGTCAGAGCGGGTGTGAAACTGGGCTTTACAAATCTACAGTAAAACACATTCAGGTCGTCAGCCAGTTGTTGATTCCATAGAGTGTTGGGGAATGGTGTCTTGTAGTTGGTAATGTCTTTCAGGTCTCTCCACACTGATGCAGGGTCATTAGCTTAAAATTGTTAGCTTCTTTTAGCCGCTCTACTCTCCTTTTTCAGTGTGTTTTTTGGCCTGATTATACAAGATTTTATCTACACTTCTGTAAGCATCCTCTTTTGCCTATCGAAGCTGCCTGAGTTTTGCCGTAAACCATGGTTTGTCATTGTTTTATGTTAAATAAGTCCTTGTAGGAATGCACATGTCCTCACAGAATCTGATATATGATGTCACAGTATTTGTGAGCTCGTCCAGGTCAGTGGCTGCAGCTTTAAAAACACTCCAATCAGTGCAGTCAAAACAGACTTGTAGTTCCAGCTCTGCTTCATTGGTCCTTCTCTTTACAGTCCTTGCTACAGGTTTAGCTGATTTTAGTTTCTGCCTGTAGGTTGGAAGAAGATGAACCAGTAATCAGAGAGTCCCAAAGCTGCTCAAGGGACAGAGCGATATGCATCCGTTAATGTAGTGTAATAGTGATCCAGTATATTTCTGTCTCTGGTTGGGCATGTAACGTGCTGTTTGTATTTGGGAAGTTCACATGTGAGGTTTGCTTTGTTAAAATCCCCAAGAATAATATTAAGTAATTCCGGGTGTTGTTGCTCCGTGTCTGTGATCTGATTAGCCAGCTGTTGCAGCGCTGCACTCACACACGCTTGTGGAGGAAAATAAACACTCGCCAGAATAAATGAGAAAAACTCCCGCGGCAAACAGAAAGGCTTACAGTTTAGGGAGAGCACTTTTAAATTAGGGCAGCACATCTTCTTCAACGCTGCTACATCTGTACACCAATTTACATTGCTGTAAAAGCATGTTCCACTGCCTCTCATTTTCCCCGGTAACTCCATGATGCGATCCGCTCTGAACAGCTGAAAGCCCAGCAGATGTAACGCACTGTTCGGAATGGTTTCACTCAGCCAGGATTCCGTGAAGCACAGAGCAGCAGAGTTAGCAAAGTCCTTATTTGTATGGGTTAGGAGAAGTAGTTAGTCCATTTTGTAAGGAAGAGAGCGGATACTCGCTAGATGTATGCTTGGCAGTGCAGTTCGGAAGCCTCGTTGACGCAGTTTGACCACTGCGCCGGCTCGCTTCCCTCGTTTGCATCTTTTAGCGTGCTTGTACTGCACCGCAGCTCCACTGACTAAAATGTCCAACAAAACGTCTGAAAAACCAAATACCAGTAAAAGATTATCTGGTGTTTGCTGCCGAATCTTTAACAGTTCGTCTCTGGTGAAACTGATCGAAAAGACATTACTAAACGCAGGACAAACAAACAAAAACAGCAAAAGAACTGGAAAGCTCCACACCGAGGCAGCCATGATTATTGTAACTTCATTATTGTAACTTAGATGAAGATCAAACCAGATTTTAAGACAAATTTGTACATACAGTAAGTGCAGGTAATTTCAAAGGGTTCACATACTTTTTCTTGCCACTGTAAGTATCATAAAATATTCCATACAACTTGTGAGCTTTATTTCAAGTATTCTGAAGACAAACAGTAGCTTTGTGTAAGGAACCGAAAAGTAAACTTGGCACATCAAATGTGGTGCGACATGTATTGGTGCATAGTATTTGAATACGAATGAGATTTCAGAGCTATGGAGTAGAGGAGGATTTTCAGCAAAAAATTACTTACATTTTGGTCTGTTGCACACATATCGTGGACAACTATTATGGTGCCGTTTTGTCCTATTTGAAGCTCTACAGTATCTGTCCTCATTTACTTCCAATGTATGGAAAAGAACAGCATGAAAAGAGCATCTCCTTTTGTGTTCCATGGCATCAAGAAAGTGAGTAAATGACAGAAATTTAATTTTTGGGTGAACTACACCTTTAATTTCAAGGCTCTGAAGTATATGCATCCCCATATTTCATTGTAATTTAATTGTATTACATATAACGCTTTTTTTTTGCCTACATAGTACATTTCTGGTGAGTTTAAGAGAACATATTATGATATCCCGAAATATATTGATTGTGAGAGAACACATTATGACATCATAAAGGAACATGCGGAATGGTTACATTTGGAGGCAGATTCCATTAAGAATATCAATAAAACTAAAAGCAGAGTGGCAACTACAGCTGCAGTGCTAGATACAACATTCAAATGAGCTGAGCCAATGAGTTGACTATTAATATTTTCTGGATAGTTTTAAAAACTGTGTATACTAACTGAGTTGTTGGTGGTTAGTTTATGGCATATTATTTAAGAATGTGAGTGTGTTTATACCATTAGGATGCGGCGGTAGCTGTCTCTGTCTATGCCCCACAGTTTCATGTCAGTCTTAGCTTTAACAGTAGCAGCTCGTGGAGTTCCGTATATCAGAGCCAACTCTCCAAAACTGCCACCCTCTCCAATACTGGTCACCCATTCACCATTTACATACACCTGTGGAGAGAGAGAGAGAGAGTGAGTGAGAGAGAATGACCATAACATAATTCTATTTATAATACATTTTAATACGTCATTTATATGTTTTTATTAAAGACAACATGAAACATCATTAGCAATGCATTTAGCTGCCGTAATGTAACATATTTACAAGTGAAGCTAAAAATAATGTATATAATGGGCGAGCCATGATTTTATCCATCAGGATTTGAATGGTTTGTGGACAGAGGTGAAACATGTCAAGCTATGACATTATTAGTTTAAATTATTTTTCACTGCCCATGTGGCCTAGCTGTTAGCAAAATAAAAAATTGTTTTCAGAGGTGGGGAACACTATTAGGTAAATCTCATGAAGAAATGTTTGGGTCATATTTCATGCCAAAATTAAAAGATATATTTATTTTGCATTTATTTTAAATGTAACCCTTATATTGTTCAAAACTGACCAATTAATTTTTTTTGGTCTGAAAACTGTAGTTTATATCATCCAGTTGGAAAAAAGTTCCATGACTTTGTTCACACAGAGCATCTGAACAAATATTTTTTTAGATCATAAAATTTCATAAAATTGTATTGGTTTTATTTCACTTTGTTACACCAGTGATGTTTCCGGTCTAAAGTGACAGGTCACTGGAAATGAATGGATTAGACTACAAAATACAGAAATATGAAGTGTTCAGTAGCATGCCAATCTTTTAGATGAGCACATATGTTGATGTGTGTTTACACACACAAATTCCTCAGACATGCGCACACACACACACACACACAACGTGTTTTAAAGCACCCTTTTGTGCATCGTCTTTCCATGTACACTCTTTGAGGAATATATTTTAAGATCTACTTATCATGTTTGGGCTCGTTTGAATCGGGATAGTCTGCTGTTAGTTACTGTGGCAGCGGGGGTGTGGTCAAGCATCTCTCCGGAGAGAGAAAGCGGTAAGGGCGCTTACACCTGAGCTAAATTATGTCTAACGCCTGTCTCTAATTTCAGTGAGCACGGGGAGAGCGGCATAAATAGAAACCCGGGACTGAAGTTTGGTTGACCGACAGGCGATCCGGAGCCTTCTCAGCCAGGAGACACCCACACGTCATTACCCTCACCTGCGTTACAAAAGATGGGGGTGGCGGACGACCCAGAGGCGTTCCTGGATCTCTTTGAACACACCGCTGAGATCTGGGGCTGGCCGCTCGACCAGTGGGCGGCACGACTCATTCCGCTACTGTCTGGGGAAGCCCAGCTTGCGGCTCAACAACTACCAGCGATGAGCCTCCTGGCCTACGGAGACTTAAAAAAAGCTATCCTGCAACGGGTTGGTCGGAGTCCGGAAGAAAGTCGTCAGCTCTTCCGGAGCCTGAAGTTGGAGAACTCCGACCGCCCGTTTGCCTTCGCCCAACGGCTCCGCGATGCCTGCCGAAGATGGTTGCTAGAGGGGGACCGCGGCGTTGACGCGATCATCGACCAGGTGGTACTGGAGCAATTAACACATCAACTGCCAAAAGGGACAGCGGAGTGGGTCCAGTGCCACCGCCCGGCGTCACTAGAGGAAGCTATCTGGCTTGCGGAGGACCACATGGCGGCGATCCCGAGGGCGGAAGAGCCCTCCCTCTCTCTTCCCCCGTCTCATTCCCCTCCCCTATCTCCTCTCGTTCTGCTCTCTCTCCAGGTCCCGTTCCTGCCCCACGCGGACGAAGAGGACTTCAGCCACGGAGACCAGTTCCCCGGGTGTGGGAGGTGACACCTTCCTCTGTTCCAATGCCCCGCCGCTCTCCCCCTCAGGGAGGGGCGCCCGCCGACGCAAGTGCGGGCATAGCGCCTGGGCCGGCCTGCCGGAGGTGCGGAGACCCGGGCCACTTCCGAGATCAGTGCCCTCTGATGGAGCTGGGGACGGTGGTGCGGGTCTCTGACCTCCCACAGGCTGCCCCCGACCGGGCCGGAGCGTACCGGATACCGGTAAGTGTCAAGTGGGGTACTCACCAAGCGTTGGTGGACACCGGGTGTAATCAAACCACTATCCACCAACGCTTGGTTCAACCCGAGGCATTGGTCACAACTAAAACGGTGAAGGTGAAATGTGTACACGGGGATATTCACAAGTATCCGGTAGTGACCCAGACGATTAAATTCCGGGGGAAAAAGCATAGAGTGGAGGCTGTGGTTAGTTCCCGCCTCACCCATCCGCTGATTTTGGGGACTGATTGGCCTGACTTTAGAGCTTTATTAAAGGGAATTTGCGCAGATGGGTCCTGTATAAAGTTAGGGAGATGTGCAATGTGCAATGCTCTGGCAGGGGAGGCGGAGCCAGGGCCGTCCTCGACAGCTCCACGTCATAATGACGAGAGAGGGGGAGAGGCTGCAGCCCCTCCCCTTCTCAGGGAATTCCCTGAGGGGGATTTCCCTTTGGAGCAGTCGCGAGACGAAACCCTCAAACATGCCTTTGACCAAGTGAGAGTTATCGATGGTCAATGACTCCAGCCGGACATCGCCCTTTCATACCCCTATTTTGCAATTATAAATGAGCGGTTGTATCGAGTGACACAGGACACTCGGACCAAAGAGGATACAACCCAACTTTTGATTCCAAGGAGCCGTCGGGAAATGGTATTCCAGGCAGCTCATTATAATCCCATGGCGGGTCACCTAGGAGAAAGGAAAACACTGAACCGTCTAATAGCCCGTTTCTATTGGCCGGGCATTGGTGGTGATGTCCGCAGGTGGTGTGCGGCTTGCCGCAAATGCCAACTGGTTAACCCACAGGCCACCCCAAAAGCGCCATTGCGCCCTCTCCCTTTGATCGAGGTCCCCTTTGAGAGAATTGGAATGGACCTCGTCGGGCCATTAGAATGGTCAGCACGCGGACATCGCTTTGTATTGGTCCTAGTGGACTATGCAACGCGATATCCGGAAGCCGTGCCTCTTCGCAACATCTCAGCACGCAGTGTTGCGGAGGCACTCTTCAAAATTATCTCCCGGGTGGGGATTCTGAAAGAAATCCTCACCGATCAGGGCACAACATTTATGTCACGGACACTACGTGAACTGTACGAGTTGTTAAATATTAAATCGATTCACACCAGTGTATACCATCCTCAAACGGATGGCCTGGTGGAACGATTTAATAAAACCCTCAAAAACATGATTCGTAAGTTCGTGCACGATGATTCGAGGAACTGGGACAAATGGCTCGACCCCCTGTTATTTGCAGTACGAGAGGTCCCGCAAGCCTCCACTGGCTTCTCCCCATTCGAGCTGCTGTATGGGCGACGCCCACGCGGCATGCTTGATGTATGGCGAGAGGCCTGGGAGGAAGGACCTTCAAACAGTAAAAATGAAATTCAGTACGTTCTTGATCTTAGAGCAAAACTCCACACTTTGGGACAACTAACACAGGAGAATTTGCTCCAAGCTCAAGAACGACAGCACCGACTGTATGACAGGGGAACTCAGCTAAGGGAATTTGCACCGGGAGATAAAGTGCTTGTATTGCTTCCCACATCGAGCTCTAAATTACTTGCCAAGTGGCAAGGACCCTTTGAGGTCACACGACGAGTGGGAGATCTCGATTATGAGGTTAAACGAACCGATAGAGGGGACGCTCGTCAAATATACCACCTCAATCTCCTGAAATCGTGGAGGGAGGCGGTTCCTGTGACGTTGGCTACGGTAGTTCCCGAGAAGGCGGAGCTCGGACCGGAGGTGAGTTCAAAACATAAACAGTTCACCCCAGTCATTTGCGGAGACCACCTCTCACCGAGCCAACTCGCGGAGGTTGCTAGGTTGCAACAGGAGTTTGCAGATGTGTTCTCCCCTCTACCGGGACGTACAAACCTCATCCATCACCACATCGAGACCGAGCCGGGGGTGGTGGTACGTAGCCGCCCCTATCGACTACCCGAACACAAAAAGAAAATTGTTCGGGAAGAATTGGATGCGATGCTTGATATGGGGATAATAGAAGAATCCCACAGCGATTGGTCCAGTCCAGTTGTTCTAGTGCTTAAGAGCGACGGGTCTGTACGGTTCTGTGTGGATTATAGGAAAGTCAACGCGGTGTCTAAATTTGATGCGTATCCAATGCCTCGTGTTGATGAGTTGTTCGATCGGTTGGGCACTGCTCGTTTTTATTCGACATTGGATTTGACGAAGGGTTATTGGCAGATCCCCTTGACACCAATTTCCCGTGAGAAAACCGCCTTCTCCACACCGTTTGGATTACACCAATTTGTGACACTTCCGTTCGGTTTGTTTGGAGCCCCGGCTACGTTTCAGCGTCTCATGGACCGAATCCTCAGACCGCATTCAGCTTACGCCGCTGCCTATTTAGACGACATCATCATTTATAGCAATGATTGGCAGCGGCATATGCAACATCTGAGGGCGGTTCTGAGATCACTGCGCCGAGTGGGACTCACAGCGAATCCGAAGTAGTGCGTGATTGGACGGGTGGAGGTACGGTATTTGGGGTTCCACTTGGGCCACGGGCAGGTGCGTCCCCAAATTGACAAGACAGCGGCGATTGCGACCTGCCCGAGACCCAAGACCAAAAAGGGGGTGAGACAGTTCCTGGGGCTGGCTGGCTATTATAGAAGGTTTGTGCCTAATTATTCAGACGTCACCAGCCTGCTGACTGATCTCACTAAAAAGGGAGCTCCAGATCAGGTCCAGTGGACGGAGCAGTGTCAACAGGCGTTCACGCAAGTTAAAGCCGCACTTTGCGGGGGGCCGCTTTTACATTCACCTGACTTCTCTCTCCCTTTTGTTTTACAGACAGATGCTTCAGACAGGGGGCTGGGGGCCGTACTCTCGCAGGTGGTGGAGGGGGAGGAGCGCCCGGTGCTGTACATTAGCCGTAAGCTCTCGTTAAGGGAAACTAAGTACAGCACCGTGGAAAAGGAGTGTCTCGCCATCAAGTGGGTGGTCCTCACTCTCCAATACTACCTGCTGGGGTGGGCCTTCACCCTCTGCTCGGATCACGCCCCACTCCAGTGGCTCCACCGCATGAAAGATACTAACGCCCAGATCACCCGTTGGTATCTGGCTCTTCAGCCGTTTAAGTTCAAGGTGGTCCACAGACCGGGGGCGCAGATGGCTGTCGCCAACTTCCTTTCCAGGAATGGGGGGGGAGTGGTAGGCAGGCCGGATGCCGCCCCGGCCTGAGTCGGGCGGTGGGGATATGTGGCAGCGGGGGCGTGGTCAAGCATCTCTCCGGAGAGAGAAAGCAGTAAGGGCACTTACACCTGAGCTAAATTATGTCTAACACCTGTCTCTAATTTCAGTGAGCACGGGGAGAGCGGCATAAATAGAGCCAGACCGCAAGTAGAAGAGAGAGAGAGCCTGGGCACCAGAGACCCTATTGTGAAGTCAGGAGTTTATCATAGCATAGCTGAGAGTTTATTTTTGTAAAATAGTTTGTTTACTTTGAGAGTGAATTAATGAACATTGGGAAAGCCCTGAAAGAGTGTTTTTTGCTGCAGTAAGGAGAATAAAACACTTACCTGAACCAGGAAAGCTGCTTCTCACCTCCTCTTTACAGTTACGATATGTAATTTTCTATGTTATATGCAGGTTTCAGGAAGTAATAATGGAAAACATGAAAAAAGACACTCATACACTAATACTCACTGCAGTTTGGCCTTTTGAGTGAAACTAATTTGCTCATTGCATTTTACTAATTGAGACCTTTCCAACGATATACACCGATCAAACACAACTTTAAAACCACCTGCCTAATATTGTGTAGGTCCACCTTGTGCCGCCAAAATAGCGCCAACCCGCATCTCAGAATATTCTGAGATACTATTCTTCTCACCACAATTGTACAGAGCGGTTATCTGAGTTACCGTAGACTTTGTCAGTTCGAACCAGTCTTGCCATTCTCTGTTGACCTCTCTCATCAACACGGTGTTTCTATTCGCAGAACTGCGACTCACTGGATGTTTTTTTTTTGTTTGTTTGTTTTTGGCACCATTCAGAGTAAATTCTGTTGTGTGTGAAAATCCCAGGAGATCAGCAGTTACAGAAATACTCAATCCAGCCTATCTGGCACCAACAGTCATCCATGCGATTATCTAATCAGCTAATCGTGTGGCAGCAGTGCAGTGCATAAAATCATGCAGATACAGGTCAGAAGCTTCAGTTAATGTTCACATCAACCATGGGGGAAAATGTGATCTCAGTGATTTGGACCGTGGCATGATTGTTGGTGCCAGACGGGCTGGTCTGAGTATTTATGTAACTGCTGATCTCCTGGGATTTTCATGCACAACAGTCTCTAGAATTTACTCCGAATGGTGCCAAAAACAAGAAACCATGAAAAAAAAAGATGGAAAAAAAATGATGGACCCAGCAGAGATTTTTTCTTCTTCAAATGGTTCTCCTGTTTGCCAGCATGCAGAGCACGTCAAGAGGCTGTACGGGGTAAGGTAGGAGGACAAGTCCATGGGGGAAATATCCCCTAGAGTTTTTGTCATTGTCCTCGGGTCTGGGATACAATCAGACCTGCCTAATTTATCTTTTTTGGCCAGGTCTGAATGAACCTATTAGATCTTGTGTCCCAGGATGAATACTTTCTCGAGGCAGTCAGGCAAGCCCTTAAATGGGAGGAAGTTATCACAGCCAGTGCCTCGGGAGACTTCCTATCCTCATCCCAACCCAAGGACGAGGGCACTCCCCACACGGAGGTGGACACCTCGGCCATTGCCTTCACACCTCAAAGGAGGAAGCGGAAAGGGAAGCCCAGCCTATCAGCCGAGCCCACCACTGATGACTGCCTGGAGGCAGCGGATGTTCCCACTGCTGACCGCCAGGAGGCAGAGGCTGTCAAAGTAGCAGAACTCCTCAACGCCCGGAGGAGAAGGGCACCTACTCCTCAGTCACTGACAACGGCCACAGAGGCAGTTCCCCTGCCGCTGCCAGCGCCTGCCACGGCCAACGAGCCAGGGCCCATGCCTGCCACAGCCAACAAGCCAGCACCCATGCCTGCCACGGTCAACGAGCCAGTTCCTGAAGCCTAATCCGTCCCAGAGCCAGCGCCTGAAGCCTTGGCCATCCTAGTACCAGCATCCTTGGTCATGACAGCTGCTCCCACAGCAGTGCTCCCGGCCGCCCGGAAGAAGAGGAGGAGGAGAAGGGCTCCTGAAGGGTTCCCCGTTTCCCTGTCACTGCCAGTGCCCACAACCACGGAGGTCGTTCCCCTGTCACTGCCAGTGCCCATGACCACGGAGGTCGTTCCCCTGTCACTGCCTGTGCTCACAGCCACTGAGACTGTTCCCGTCACTGCCTGTGCTCACAGCCACTGAGACTGTTCCCCTGTCACTGCCAGTGCTCATGACCAAGGAGACCGTTTACTAGTCTCTGCCGATGTTCACGGCCACGGAGACCATTCCCCTGTCTCGGCCAGTCCCCGAGCCTTCCACAGCTCCACCCCCTGAGTTGCTCAGAACATACGGGTATAAAAGAAGCTGGTATGCAACCACTCATTCAGATTTTCTCTTCAGAGCCGAACGGTCGATGCTTATTGAGCTGAATTCTCACGGCTGTTTATTCACCTCTGCTGGATCTGACTGCGCATTTCAGCGGCTTCTCCCCCTCTGCACTGGTGCACTGCAGAGAACACCCCTGGGCACTTCGGCAGAAATAAAAGAGTATATTCTGAAAAAAAGAGTATATACATCCCGTCTGCTTGTCGCCAAGGGCGTCCTCCTACGGTGACTGCACCGGCTCCGCCGCAGCCCACCCCCGTGGCCCGGCCCCGGTATGGAGCCCACCGCAGGAAGCAGACGCTACCCGTCTCATGGCCGGCCACCAAGAACTCGAGAAGGGCTTTGAAGCGCCCCTGAGATGGGCGACCCAGGGACGAGGAAACCCGCTGCTCTGGAGCTGGTAAGCAGACCACTACATACCCCGGTGGAGGGCCGAGAGGAGAATCTTTTGTTACCTTTTCATTTAATTTCGCCGCATACCCAAGTGGCTGTGGTACCCAAGAGCACAGCAAAAGAGCGGTTTCCTTATTCCCTGGGTCATATACCCGGTGCGCACGGCCGTCATCACGACCACCGTCCACCATTCCATTTCGACAGGTTTGGCGCTCCAGCGGCGGTCTCCCCGCCCCTGCGCGCCCAGCTGTGGCACAAATCCGCCCCTGATGTGACGGTCTCCACGGGTCACGAGGACAGGCCTCTTCCTCCCCCGTCCCAGGCTGTTCCGGTGGTGGTCACAAGGAGCCAAGTAAGTGCTTCGATGCCCCTGAACTCAGCATGGCCACGGCCCGACGTGGCACCTTAGGCTCCGCCCCGCCGCGAGGCCCCACCCACCAGTACGTCCGACAAGATTGTCCCCTTGGTCCCCCTCGCCCGGAGCTTGGACGCGTGGCTTGCGCTTTCCAACCCGTAGCGATGGCTGGTCCGGACCATCCGACTCGGCTACGCAATTCAGCTCGCCGGGCGTCCGCCCAGGTTCAACGCCGTCCACTTCACCTCGGTGAAGGGCGAGAACGCCGCTACCTTGCGCGTGGAAATCGCTACCCTCCAGTCTCATCCCGTGTAGTGGCAGGCATAAGCAGGTAAGTCCGGGACAGCTGGTCGGGTGTATCGCTTGCGCATAGAGCCTTTCTCCTCCCCTGAGCTGAAGACATGCGCTGTTGACTCCCAGTAGTGTTCACAAACTGTGTTCCCTGGATGACTTCCTCCGAGCCCTGTGGCAGACGAGTTTGCCGAGAAACTCGCTGCCGGCTCAGTACATATGCTAACTAAGCCCCGTACTGGGGTAGGTGCTCCGCATGTGTTGGTTCCCCATAGGTAACCCAATGCGACATATATCTTCCGCTAATTCGTTTCCCTGTTGGTAAACGGCGTCTTCCTTGAGCAGAAGTCCCTCTTCCCCAGTCACCATGTTTGTAGAAACTCCTCCCCCGTAGTGTAGGACCTACCATGGGACTTCTCCACATGACATACTTCCGACAAGGCTCGGCTTGACCATGTGACGTATTTCCACTCAAAATACCCCCCCCCACCCCCTCTGGGCAGGGTGTGGTCTCCGCAGTGTCTTCCGCTTGGGAGTGACACCCCCCCGATGTAGACCTGGTGGCCCCAGTTGGTTAACAAATTTCACTTTTTTTGGGGGGGAGAAAAAAAAGAGAGGATAAGAGGCCACGACTGGGCTAGCCTGTCTCTATCTTTTGGGCAGTCGACTTGTTCCCAAAGGGCCATTCGACACTCATAACAGCATTGCGGGAGGTTACATGTCGGCCTGGTGCACTGGCTACGAGGCACACAGTGGTCTGACCATCACACACCGCCAGTTCACGTAACACAGTTCAGCTAGTTGTGGCTTTTCGTTTAGGGACCCCTAGTGTCACTACATCGACACAACGTCGAGTGAGTGACAGAAAGGGGACGTCCTGGTTACTTGTGTAACCTCCGTTCCCTGATGGAGGGAATGAGACGTTGTGTCCCTCTTGCCACAACGCTGGACTACCCGCTGAAATGGCCGGGACCTTGTCTCGGCTCCTCAGCACAAAACCTGAATGAGCGGTTGCATACCAGCTCCTTTTATACCCGTATGTTCGGGGGAGTGGTATGCAAATACTGCTCGCCAATTTTCACTGGCCTTTTTTCAAAGACCAGATGTGTTTCGGGCTCCCAAGTGTGACCCCTAGTGTCACTACATCGACACAACATCTTGTTCTCTCCATCAGGGAACGAAGGTTACGCAAGTTTTATGTTGGATTTTGTGTTTTATTTTTTGTATTAAATAAACCTTTATTTTTCACTCTCCGTTTGGGTCCTGAGCCTCATCATTCCCTACACCCTTGACAGTTAAAATTGTGCAGCCCTGAAGGATCGTGAAATTAGTCTACTGATGTGCTCTTTACGAAACTTAATGGCCAAATGAAAGCACATTAAAATCATCGCTATATAGACAATATTGGTCAATTTTACATCGTCAGCAAAATGATCTTGATTATATCGTTAAAATTTGATATATCGTCCAGCCCTATATGCAACATGAGAGATTTATTAACAATCTTAGTTGGCCGGTCATTTTTGACCAGGAACACAAAGGTGTTAGCACAAATGAACACAACACAAGGGTTAATGTTTTGCATTGTGGCATTATTTTCATGCCAATTAAGCAAATTTCCCCACCAAATTCTCTACTGTAATGCACAAAAAAAAAAAAAATATATATATATATATATATATATATATATATATATATATATATATATAAAAAATCTCACCAAAATCTATTTCTCTGTAAAGCAGTATTGAAAATCATCCTATTTTGACACAATAATTTACTTTTATTAAAGTCAGGCTTCATATTCTTTATGCAAAATAAACAAAATGTATTTGTTTCTTGTGATTTTGGGGTGAAGTATGACCAGGACATTTTCTTGACAGTTTTCATGAAACTCACCTTATTACATTTTGATGAAGATTAGAAAACAATCACTTTTTGTCTTTACATAATGTGCACTGATAAACTGTCCACAATAAGACCAGGGACATTTATTAAGTAAATAAATAGGGTCAATTTTGTTTTCATGTTATCTTTTAGGATTGCTCAAACTTTGTTTCATAATGACAGTCAAGGGCATTCACAGTGAAACAGGTGATCTGATAACAACACACAGCTCAGTCCTTCTATCTTCCCAACCTGCTCTGATTACTCTTCGGTGTTTCAAGAGGAATCAGATAACATGTCCACCTTGAGACTCTCTCTGCTGTTTCGTCTGCCACTCTGGCAGTAGGCAGATGCTACTGAAGAAGACCATGAATATGTTCATCAATCTGTGTGTTTAAGAGTCGCTGTGTGGTTTTCAACAGCACACACACACACAAAGAGCCTCTTTCTAATTTTGTACAGAGGCTGGTGTGGTTTCACCTGATGACACACAATCCACTTGTTGATTTTATGAGGGGAGATTAAAAAATGCGAACACACAGGGCAGAAATAAGCACTAATTTTCTGTCTTGCCCTGGCCAGGCGATCTGCTAGCCATCTAAAACACATTCCAAAGGTATCTCTGCTCTCCAGAAAGGCCACTGGAACAGGTTTGGGTCAAGGCCTCATCAGAGCCAGCCAGAGCACACAGGCCATGAGCAAATGAGGCAGACTTGTCAACTCAGGTAAGTGATGTGCTTTTAATATTTTATTGATATGTTGTTGTCGTAAGCCTTCAGCTAATTACTCTTTATAAAGGATATTCAGGTTTATTTTTTACTTCAAGTCAACATGAAATCAGAATTGACCCTTTTTACTTATCTTCATGCACATTGCTGGTCTTTTTGTGCATGAAAGGAGTGTGTCACATTATCAAGGACACAGTTAATGCACAAAATAATGTAAGTCCATATATCTTCTAATTCACTGCATACAGTCCATTTACACTACCCACTTCATATGAATGTGCTGTCTTTGTTTATATCACTGGTGCTTGACAGGGAATGGACTACATAATAGGACGCAGACACTGCAATAACCAGAGAAGAGCCTTGCGCACACGAATTCGCAAACCTATTTGTGCCGTGCATGCTTGCAAGAAAATACAAAAACTTCATGGCCTTGTCCTTTGACTTTGCACTTATGACTGATGGGATAGCGCTGAGCTTAGCGCTAGCACTCTAAAAATAGGGCCCCTTAAGTTGAAAATAACCCAGAATTCTCCTTTTATCTGAGTGAAACTGCATGTTTTCTTGATGAGAGAGTGTTTACGTGTTAATGAATTCCAAATCTGAAAAACACACACTAGTAGGATGTGCTCTAAAGTCACAGTAGATTAAAACTTTCTACTAATGAGAGACATTACCACCACACTCAAGACGCATCTTCACATTCCAGGGTGTTTGTGCGTATTTTAGAGTTTAAAAATCCCAGCTTGCACACATACACATATGGGAAAACTTGCTATATGTATATATATATATATTTTGTGCATGTGTGCGACCAGCACTAGTATGGAGTACTGAGTGATTCTGGCTCTGTTCTCGAGTGCTCTGCTGGTCTAAGCACGCTGGCTTTGACCCAAGAGCATCATACACAGGAATCTGATGTGGCAATGACCCAGTGCTGACTCAAAGCGCCCTCAGAGCTCTTCCAGAGCAGTGGAGAAATATTACCACTGATATAGCAGTCACTGGATTGCTGACCAACAGACTGAGGACATAAAAGACTGTTGATAATATATAAAGAATACAAAGATGATGTATGTATTTTCAGTTAAAGGGATTAGCCCGTAACTGAATCATGGAAAACAGTTTTCCTAGCTCTTAAAAAAAATTTTCATTAAAACTAAGCTTAAAAAATGTGTTGTTAAGAATTCTTCATTGTATTGATGTCACAACCATGAGCTCATTAACATATGAACAACCGCATTTAGATATTCAGTATTCAGCAACAACTATAATCTTTCATGTCTGTTTTGAATGCTAAGAAAGAATTTTGGACCATTTTTCCTTACAGAACTGCTTCAGCTCAGCCATACTCTTAGGATGTCTGGTGTGAACGGCTCTATTAAGGTCACTCAACAGCATCTCCATTGGGTTAAGGTCTGGGTTCTGACTGGGCCACTCCAAAAAGTGGATTTTCTTTTTTTGAAGCCATTCTGTAGTGGATTTACTTCTATGTTTAGGGTCATTGTCCAGCTGCATAACCCAACTTCTACTGCGTTTCAGCTGGTGCACAGCCACCCTGACTTCACCATTGGGATGATGTTTTCATGTTGGTATGCAGTGCCCTTTTACACCATATGTAGTCAAGTCAAGTCATTTTTATTTGTATAGCTCTTTTCACAACACACATCATTTCAAAGCAGCTTTACAGAAAATTATGCTTCAACATAATAACCTGTAATTTAGTAATGTTGTGCTGCATGTTCTTCCCAAACAATTCAACTTTAGTTTCATCAATCCACAAAACATTTTCTCAGTAGAGTTGTGGAGTGTCAAGATGGTATTTGGAAAACTTCAGATGCTCAGCAATGTTTTTGTTGGAAAGCAGCAACTTCCTTCGTGGTGTCCTGCAATGCCTATTTAATGTTTTCCATATAGTAGACTCAAAGATTCCTTCAAGTCTTTAGCTGTCACTCTAGGGTTCTTTTTTTACCAGAATTGATCATTCTGCAGTGTGCCCTTTGAGTCATCTTGGCTGTACAGCCACTTCTAGGGAGAGTAGCCACAGTACTAAATCGTCTCCAGTTTGTCTAACTGTGGACAGATGAACATCTAAGATCTTTGAGATAACTTTGTACCCTTTACTACAATTCTTGATCATGGGTCTTCTGAGATCTCTTTTTTGCAAGGAATAATCCATGTCTGCAGATGCTTCTTGAGAATAGCAAACTCAAAATGTTTGAGTGCTTTTTATAAGTCAAAGTAGCTCTAACCCAGACCTCCAATCTCGTTTCATTAATTGGATGCCAGATTTGCCAACTCCTGACTCTCCAGTTTGTTTTTTTACCTCATTAGCATAAATGCAGGTAATTCCAAAAGGTTCACATAATTTTTCTTGCCACTGTAGATCAATCAATTCCATTTTTCTTTAAGAAAAACATGCACCGATGAATTGTATACAATTAGACCAGGGGCACTTATTAATAAAGTCAATAGTTTAATTTCATGTTGTCTAATGATTGACTATGAAATACTGAACTCACGTCAACTTCTCCCTGATCAATCACATAGAAGTTGTCTCCTTCATCACCTGAAATAAAGACAGAAACATAAGGAGTTTAGTTCGATCAACCAACTGTAATGACAAAACTTCAGTTAAAATGCCCTCTTGTTTTCGTACTCAAAAATCTATATAAAATAAAGTTTGTCAAGCTTTGTTAGTGGTAGACCGATATGGGTTTTGCGATGGCTGATATTGATACTGATTTCTAGAGAGCATGGTTGCCGATAGTCAATATAAAGTTGGTTTTGCAATGGCCGATATTGATGCTGATATCTAGAGAGCATGGTTGCCGATAGTCAGTATAAAGTTGGTTTTGCAATGGCTGATATTGATGCTGATATCTAGAAAGCATGGTTGCTGATAGTCAATATAAAGTTGGTTTTGAAATGGACAATATTGATGCTGATATCTAGAGAGCATGGTTACTGAGAGTCAATATAAAGTTGGTTTTGCAATGGCCGATGTTGATGCCGATATCTAGACAGCATGGTTGCCAATAGTCAATATAAAGTTGGTTTTGCAATTGCCGATGTTGATGCCGATATCTAGACAGCATGGTTGCCGATAGTCAATATAAAGTTGGTTTTGCAATGGCCGATATTGATGCTGATATCTAGAGAGCATGGTTGCCGAGAGTCAATATAAAGTTGGTTTTGCAATGGCCGATGTTGATGCTGATATCTAAAGAGCATGGTTGCCGATAGTCAATATAAAGTTGGTTTTGCAATGGCCGATGTTGATGCTGATATCTAAAGAGCATGGTTGCCGATAGTCAATATAAAGTTGGTTTTGCAATGGCCGATATTGATGCTGATATCTAGAGAGCATGGTTTCTGAGAGTCAATATAAAGTTGGTTTTGCAATGGCCGATATTGATGCTGATATCTAGAGAGCATGGTTGCCGAGAGTCAATATAAAGTTGGTTTTGCAATGGCCGATGTTGATGCTGATATCTAAAGAGCATGGTTGCCGATAGTCAATATAAAGTTGGTTTTGCAATGGCCGATATTGATGCTGATATCTAGAGAGCATGGTTTCTGAGAGTCAATATAAAGTTGGTTTTGCAATGGCCGATATTGATGCTGATATCTAGAGAGCATGGTTGCCGAGAGTCAATATAAAGTTGGTTTTGCAATGGCCGATATTGATGCTGATATCTAGAGAGCATGGTTTCTGAGAGTCAATATAAAGTTGGTTTTGCAATGGCCGATATTGATGCTGATATCTAGAGAGCATGGTTGCCAATAGTCAATATAAAGTTGGTTTTGCAATGGCCGATATTGATGCTGATATCTAGAAAGCATAGTTGCTGAGAGTCAATATAAAGTTGGTTTTGCAATGGCCGATATTGATGCTTATATCTAGAGAGCATGGTTGCGATAGTCAATATAATGCTGATATTTATATAATACAATTTCACAATGTTAATGTGACAAAAAATGTACACCTAAAAATAAACAGTTACTCAAAATAATAAAAAAATCGATCTACTTACAAGGCCAGTTATTGCTTGATTAATCAACTTAATTGATCAACAGTTGTCATCCACTTTTCATAAAGACTCGTCGCTTGATGAGAGAAATTTTCTTTCCTGCGTTGATGTATTTCCTGTTGTAACAGGAAGTTTGGGTGGGACATATTGCAGTGCTCATCCCTTATTTTTAACATAGCAAATAGGCTTTAGTTTACTAGATAAGTTTACTTGATATTGCTTGTCAGTGGCAGATGATTTTCTGCTAGGACATTTTCATTCTAGGTGAGTGTAAGATGAGTCTTGAGTATATCTGCTAATAGTGTTAACTTTCTGGAGTACACTAGCATATAGATGGTCTCAAAGCTAACAATCATGGACCAAAAGTCATAAAACTCTGCTTTTGATTTCATGGGATCTTTAAATTTTGGATGGAATGGAAGAAAAAGACAGATCACTTCTCTCTTTTAAGAGATTCCATCTCTTACCAACTCCCCATTTCCCAAGAACACACATATGCACTTATTAAAGATAAAAGATGGCACACCACTTTAAAAACTTCGGCACCTCCCAGAGCAGTGTCATCTTAACGATTCCCAGACTTTATCCTCTACAGCCCATTTGAGAGTTTAATGGACAGTTGGGTGTGCCAGAAGCCAGGAGCTCTGATTTCCAAGTTAAAGGCTGTTACATGAAGCAGTTCTGTAGGTTCACAGGGTCTTTGATGTGTAAGTGTGTGTTTAAGTTTGTGTTTGGGGTTCTGGTAGCAAGTGTGTGTGTTTGTGTGTGCTAAAGAGTTAAAAGACTCCATGATCAGTGCACTCCCGAGTTCACGCAGGTTCATGGGGGCTAATTAACGGCGAACACACCAAACGCTCGTAAATCACACACACAATTTATCTTAACACACTCACCAACTGCAAGTGCCCTCTCCCTCTCTTACCCTTTCTCTCTCTCTCTCTCTCTCTATCTCAAGCCATTCAGCTCATTTTTCTTAGTATTGTTCCTGTCTTCCTGTCTTTTATCACCTCTCCTCTGAAGTTTCTGTTTTTTGAACAGCCGATCCTTAAGTCACAGAGTGCAGTTAAATATTTGACGAGAACAGAAGTGCACACATGCACACTTACACGCACACAGCTCTGCACATTCCTAGCTTTACTTTTATGGGCAATCTGCCCATGTTAGATAAATGCATCGAAACTCAGGTTCAAGATTTGCATTGCACAGAGAAAATGTAAGCCATGTTTGCAGTTGAACAAACATCTAGAATTTGCACTCATTGTTTTAAGTATATATGCTAAAAAAAAAACTCTTCACTCACCTTTTCTTCTTAGTTCTCAAATACCTAAAATAACTTGCACTGAAATCATATTTGCACATTTGGTATCAGCAATACTTCAATATAATAATAACTGTACTATAATAATTGTACTTGACTTGTGTTTAGTATGTGGCTTGTATTCAGGCGTGAAAAGATATTGCCACTACATTTGCAATTGTTGTGTCTTTCTTGACACTTGAGGCCTAAATAATATTTTTCCATTATTATTTTCATGACAATTAAGCACATTTTCCTCCTCTCAGTATCCTACTGTAATGCGAAAAAAAACTCAAGACTTTAAATCTTAAAACTCTAAAACTTTTTTTTAATAATTTTTTTTAAATATATTTTTAAATTGTACAGGATATTATTACATTTTAATTGTGTAAATCATAGTTGCATTTGTTTAACTTAATTTAATTTATGCTCATTTTAATAATAATAAAGAGATGCACTGCTATGAAAAGTTTCGCCCGATACGATACAGATAAAAAATTAAATAAAATTAAAAAAAAAATATTAATTTTGCAAATTAACTTATTTTGTCATGAGATCACCGTTTTACTTAGGAATGTTTAAAAAAAGAAGTACAAAAGCTTTTTCACTGTTCTAACAATTAATAATTTCCTTTGAACATTGAATCTGTTGAACACATGACAAAGAGAGCCACGGTAAAAAATACATACTAGATAAAAAGATAAAAAAAGATACAAAAATGACTAAATATGATAACATGATGTTTGATATGAGAAAAAAAAGGTTATTTTATACTTCTAAAATATTTTTTGCACTTCTATTTTTGCAGTTTAAAATGCAGGTTTAGTAATCGCACAAAGCAACATTGTAATTTCAATCTTAATTCAATCAATCATGTAAGGGATAATGTACAGTCAGCCGGCTGTTATCAACCCCTTCAGGTTGATACAAGACCCCTCCGCTTCATGTTGGTGTCCTGATCACCCTGTCGGGGTTTATTGTGCAAAAACAACTGGCTGACTTTACATTATCCTGCTTATTAGACGGCTACTAACCAACTAAATAAATACATGGGAAAAAAATATTGATTTGAGTTGAAATTATATATTTTGGGAAGAAAGAAATGGCTGAACCGCTAAAATCCACCTCTGGTTTGCATCAGAGTTCTGTTGGTATTTATTTTGTATTATTCAGCCTATTACAAGACTACTAGACAAATAAACAAATAGATGGACATGAAACATTGATTTGCATTGAAACTGTGTAGTTATGTGAGAAGAAATAAATTGCTGAACAGCTGAAATTCCACCTCCGGTTTGCTTCGGACTTCGGTTGTTTGTTTTTTAATTAATGAACGGCTGCTTAGTATGCATCTTATTAGAAAGCTAATTGCAAAATAAACAAATAAATGCACATATAAACATTAATCAGAGATTAAATAATTTTATTAGTTTACTTGTAGAGATTGCAGAGTGATCCAAGGAGCAGGAAAGATGGCACATATACCCGGATGAGCGGTCTGATACCTCAATGTGCAGTGGTTACAGAGAAATTTCAGACCGCTAGATGGCACCATTGACCGATCAGAATTAAGTACTCCAGGCAGTCGTGTAATAAGCAGCATTAATGGTTAACATACCGATATCTCAGAAGTCAAAGTCTGCTGTTTTCAAAGAATTTTGAGTGGTTTCCCACATCATGTAGCCTATTGGTAAGTGCCACTTTCACAACTGTTACATCCATCTTTGCCGTTTTTTATTAATTAACATGAAAATGAGACAGAATAAACATTTTATATCACATGTTCTTGGGGAGTGCCAATCCTTCTAAATATTGTGGCTATTATTATTTCTAGATTGTACTTGAATTCACAGAGTTCCGTTTCTGTCACTCACTCGAAGTTGTGTCGATGAAGTGACAATAGGGATCGCTCTTGGGAGCCCCAGACATCTCTAATCTTTGAGAAAAGGCCAATGAGAATTGGCGATTGGAATTTGCATGCCACTCCCCCAGACATACGGGTATAAAAGGAGCTGGAATGCAACCACTCATTCAGATTTCTTCTTCAGAGCCGAGTGGTTGTGTTCATTCAAGCTGAACTACTAATGGTCCATTGATCTCTCTTGCTCTCATGATCTGTTGGTCTTACGGCGCATTACAGCGGTTCTCCCCCTCTAGCACCGGCGTTGTGCAGAGTACATCCCTGGGCGCTTCAACAGCGAGTATATTTTCTCTCTAAAAGAGAATATTTCCAACTAAAAGAGTTGTGCACTCACGAAAGCGTTTTTTTCAAGATGTCTTTTCGTTTGTGTATCCTTCCTGGTTGCGGTCGCTATCTCTCCTCATCTGACGGCCACGATCGCTGTATCTCATTTTTGGGTGCTTCCCACGCGGAGACATCATTCGTGGATGGTTCATGTCCTCATTGCGAGAACATGACCATGGCTACGTTGCGGTCGCGGCTTACTTTCATCAGTATTAGGCTGAGTCGGTTAGCACTGGGGGCGATTTGGGGACTTCAATGGGAGCTTCTCCGCTGGGTAACCCCCCCACGGACCTCCTATTCCCCTGCACGCTCGTATGCCCCGGCCGGGTTTTGGGATGAGACCGCGGGCCCGTCTCAGGGCGGGTTCACGGCCTCGTTCAGAACTCGCAAAGAGGATGAGATATCCACTGCAGCATCGTAGAGCAGGCTCGCTTACCCGGGCAGCCGTGAGTGTCGGGCTGGAGTGGAACCCTCCACTCCCCCCAAACCCTTGCGGCTCGACAATTGGTTCCTGGGGCCAGAGCGCCGCTCGTGGCTGCTGGACGTGCCACCTCCACCCTGCATGCCATGGCTCTCCTGCAGGTGCACCAAGCCAAGGCACTTAAAGAACTGCACGAGGGTAGTTCTGACCCGGGATTAATGCAGGAGCTGCGCTTGGCGACCGACCTCGCCCTCCGGGCGACGAAGGTCACGGCGCGGTCTCTCGGGCAGCGATGTCCACCTTGGTGGTCCACGAACGCCACCTTTGGCTCAATCTGTTCGAGTCGAGAGAGGCTGACAAGGTTCGAATCCTTGATGCCCCCATCTCCCAGGCTGGCCTATTCGGTGACGCCATCAGAGACTTTGCCCGGCAGTGTTTGACGGTAAGGAAGCAGATGGAGGCCGTACAACATATCCAGCCCCAGCGCGGCTCGAGGCCCCGTACCCCGTCTGCTCGTCGCCAAGGGTGTCCCCCTGCGTAGGTAACACCGGCTCCGCCACAGCCCGACCCAGTGGGCCGGCCCCGGAGTGGAGCTGCCCGCAGGAAACAGACGCTACACGTCTCACGGCCGGCCGCCGAGAACCCGAGGAAGGCCTCAAAGTGCCCCTGAGACGGGCAGCCCAGGAAGTCAGGAACTCACCCTTCAGGAGCTGGTAAAGAGACCTCTCCTTCCCCCGACAGAGGGTCGGGTGGAGAATCCTTATTTTCCTTTTCTTTTGATTTCGCTGCACGCCCAACGGGCTGCGGTACCCACTTTGCCAAGAAAAGAGCAGTTCCCTCACTTCCTGGGCCTCACAGTCGGTGTTCACGGCCATCGTTCTCTCTGGCAGGTTCGGCGCCCCGGAGGTGGGACTTCTGCCCTGCGCCCAGCTGTGGCACAAGTCTGCTCCCAATGTGATGGTCTCCACGGGTCACGAGGACGCACTTCTTCCTCCCCCGTCCCAGGCCGTTCCGGGGGTAGTCACAAGGAGCCAGGTAAGTGCTTTGATGTCCGTAGACTCGACACGGCCACAAGTGGCACCTCAGGCTCCGCCCCGTCGCGAGGCCCAACTGTTCCCTTGGTCCCTCTCACACGGAGCTTGGAGGCGTGGCTCGTGCTCCCCAACCCGTCGGTAGGGGACCTGCAGGTGTTCTCTGTCAGCGAACTGTGCCTGGAGTTCGGCCCGGGTGACTCTCACGTGGGTCATTGACGCCATCGCTATGGCATATCACGCCCAGGACGTGCCCCCCACTAGACTCGGTAAGACCATGTGACGTATTTCCACTTGAAAGCCCCCCTCTCTGAGTGGGGTGTGGTCTCCACGGTTTCCTCCTCTTTAGAGGGACACCCCCTGACATGAACTTATATGGCCCCCAGCTGAACGTTTTCGTTCTTTTTGGGGAGAAAAAAAGAAAAAAGGCCGCGGCTGGGCGGCTTGTCCTTGAGGTGCAGGGGACCGTTTGATGCCCACAAGAGCATTGGGGGAGGTTACGTGATGGCCGGGTGCACTGGCTATGAGGCACACAGAGGTGTGACCGTCTCGCCCCGCTAGTTCACATAACACAGTTCAGTAGTCGTGGCGTTTTGTATAGGGACCCCTAGTGTCACTACATCGACACAACGTTGAGTGAGTGACAGAATGGGAACTGTCATAACCTCCGTTCCCTGATGGAGGGAACGAGACGTTGTGTCCCTCCTGCCACAACACCGAACTACCCGCTGAATGGGCCAGGATCTTGTCTCGGCTCCTCAGTGCAAAACCTGAATGAGTGGTTGCATTCCAGCTCCTTTTATACCCGTATGTCCGGGGGAGTGGCATGCAAATTCCACTCGCCAATTCTCATTGGCCTTTTCACAAAGATCAGAGATGTCTGGGGCTCCCAGGAGCGACACCTAGTGTCACTTCATCGACATAACGTCTCGTTCCCTCCATCAGGGAACGGAGGTTACAACAGTAACCGAGACATTTTTACAAAGTGTATTACTAATTAATTATATTTAATTAATTATGTTTTATTTTATATTCATAAAATAAAACATCGGTTTTTCACATCTGCATTTTCATTCTTATTACCGATATGCTGATTGTTTTAATTTGGTCAATAATTGGCAGCCGATACAACCGCACTTCAGTAATTAAATTATTTGCAGAAAATGTGCTTTATTATCATGACAATAAAGTAAAAATACAAAATCTTAGTGGTCCTAAAACAGGCTTATAGTTTTACTTTACAGTGTGTGTGTGTGTGTGTGTGTGTGTGTATGTGTGTGTGTAATATTACACTTCTTGTTTATCCATACCTTGCTGGATTACTGTTTCCCCGGCTATATGTGTGACTGGAAACATGGCATCAAATATGTCACTGGAAAAAAAGATAGGAACATAAGATTAATCTCTTTTTCTACAATTGGGATTCCTCAAACAAACACACACACACACACACACATACAAACAGAATTCACTTGAACAGTAATATCAGTGCCATCTTTATTACTATTATAAGTGGAAAGTACATGCTGTTGTCATAGAGGTCAAATGCTACATGACACGGTCAATGCTACTTTATCACACCCTTCCCATCATATAGACAATTTTCACTGTATGCACAAAAACACACATACATTCTGCATACAGTTTAAGGTACAAATTAAAACAAACTAATAATGAATGCTCATATTCTGTTCTTCATGAGGCACACACCCTTACAACCCTGCCTGTGTGAAAGCAAAGTGTGTTGTAAGTGTTACAAGTTTATGACCCTGATTATACACTTCCATTCTTTGTGTTTCAGCGCCACTGCTGTGTCAGTCACTACACATGACCTCTGACCCTATTCCTGCAATACAACTCTCCAGTTACTGCTGCTGGCTGTACACAATGATTATTCACTTATGCTGCTGTTATGTTGTCAATGTCCCTGAAGTTGTGTTTATGTTCATGTTGCGTTTGATTGTTGGTTGAGTAAATATTGGACACGGCTGTTGATTTGGATGTGAGAGGAATATACATTTTGGGATTATGCAATTATGGCCACTATTGCAAAAAAAATAAAAAAATAAAGTGTCGACATGTCTTTTCATGCAATAAAACATGCAGTGACTAGGTGCTGTCAATCTCTAAAAATGGACAAAACAGCACCAGAAAATAAACTCATAAATATAAACTCAAAGAAACTCATTTTAAAGGAATAGCTGTGTCATCATTTACTCAACATCCTGTTGATTTTCTTTTCTTTTCTATTGGTAAATAACTACTTGAGATTCAGTCTGTAGCTCACACAAAGATTTCATATGGCTTCAGAAAACTTTCAAATAAAGCGTCAATAGAGCTTGTCGAAACAATGACTGTTGTTATATGCAAAAGAGCAGCTTGGACATTCTGCAAAACATCTCCTTCAGTGACTGCATGGAAGTAAGAAAGTTGTTTGGAATAGAAACAATAAGAAGGTAAGCAAATAATGACAGGATTTCCATTTTTTGTGCTTTGAACTATTCCTCTAAAATGAGTTCCAATGTATTCAAATTCAAGTTGAGAATATAAAAGTAATTGTGAGTAATATACTTCAGAGGAAACAGTAACGAAATGTTTAGAGGCATTGAAACTCCTGTTCTAGTCATGAGTACTGGAATATGATATAATAATGGAGTGTCTGGTAGGTGGTCTTCAGTCAAAAGCACTTGGTTTTCCATTTGTTTTAGATGTGTACTGAGTGTAAAGGATGTTTGTTTAGAAAGTTCCACCACTCATGCGAGAGCTCTCTTCAGTTTAATTGTGGGTACTCCCCGGCATTTAAACCTATTCACAACCCGTGGCGTTACAAGAATTATGACTGCTGTGGGAGACGATGATGCCTCCCTGAAGATGTGGCCTGAAGCAAAATCTCCCGTGGTAAAGCTGTACGTAGCTAGGATGGCTGATCTCACAAGTGGTGTCACAAAGGGCTATTGATGATAGAAGCAGAGCTGATCTCACAAGTCTCTTCTGATGAGCTAATTGGTAGAATCTGGAGTGAGAGACTCAGGACTGAGAAACACTTTGCTAGACCAGCAATAACCAGCGTAAACCAGCCTGGATCATCATGGAAATTCATGCTGGTCTAAGCTGATATTTTGAGAAGGGTAGAGACACAGAGGAATATGAGAGGCAACAAGAGTTTCGTCTGAACCTGTCCATGAATGGGTAGGATGAAGACAAGTTGGTAAGTCTGAATAAGAGTGGCATAATGAATTAAGTTACAAGTAATAAAACTCATGAAGGGGGTTAATAGATATTGTAAGGGGGTGCATGTTTCCCGCCTTTTGAGTCACAGCAGATTTGGGGTTGGATAGATTGAAGAATATGAGATGTGTCAATGAGGAGGTTAAAGTCACCATTAAAGATGAGCAGAATGTGGCCTTCTGGGAAAAGCCTGAGCAGAGTTTTCACAATTTATATCCAAAAACCACAAACTGATGAGGTGAGTGACGTTTACTGCTGTGAATGAATCACTGAATGATTAGCTGCTGGGTGTGATACGCTGGATTGTTTAATGACTTACAACAAAGATGTACCCCAATGCAGACATTGCAAAAGTTCTGAATTATCAAACCATCAAGTCAGGTCTACATTGCTGGTTTACTGTTTACCATCAAATTTGGTCAACATTGCAGCTCCTGGAACAGTCTGGTTCACTTTTGATCATCAAGTCTGGTCCACACTGAATCTCTTGGACCAGTTTGATCCACTTTTGACCATCAAGTCTGATCCACAGTGAAGCTCCTGTACCAACCTGGTCCACTTTTAACCATCAAGTCTAGTCCACATTGCAGGTCCACTTCTGACCCTCAAGTCTGGTCCACAATAAAGTTTCTAGACCAATCTGGTCTAATTTTGACCATCAAGACTGGCCCACATTGAAGCTCCTGTACCTATCTGGTCCTCTTTTGACCATCAAGTCTAGTCCACATTGCAGGTCCACTTCCGACCATCAAGTCTGGTCCACATTTAAGCTCCTGAATCAATTTTGTCCACTTTTGACCATCAAGTTAAGTCCACATGGCAGGTCCTCTTCTGACCATCAAATCTGGTCCACAATAAAGTTCCTGGTCCATTCTGTTCCACTTTTGACCATTATGTCTGGTCCACACTGCAGCAAGAACCAACCACATACAGGAAGGGGCTGTCTGACTAACATGTCAAAAGATAAAATAAAAAAACAACAACAACAAAAAAAAAAACAGTTGTGATGTTTAGTGGCGGATACATCTGAAATCAGATATAACTCTAGTATTAAAGCAAGAGAAATGCAGAATGTGTAGTTGTGCTCAAGGATATCTTGTTTACTTGCTGCTAAGTGCCTGAAAAATCAGATTCAAAGCACAAACTTTGCAAGATTTGGCAAGTCCAGCAACTACTTTTTCCTGACTCCTGGAAATTGTCTAAAGGTTAGTAAAGCAGATTGCTAGCTCTTGACATTTTTGTGTGCAACAAGCATAAGACAGTCTGTTGAACGCTTTGTGGAAGTCTGGCCAGTGGAAGACAGGGGGAGAGTTTAGGAAACCTTTTAAAAAGCATAGTTATTTTTCCAATTCTGTATGGTGGCACAGAAATATATGCTTCACCTTTAGTGACTAAAGAAAACAATAGGTACATGACACCCTTATGACACTGAAGTTAATTCACATAAGGACAGTATGATGTGATAATCTATATTATACAACAGTTAGTTACGGTCCTCAAATCTGATTGGACGAGAGGCGTTCTAAGAGTGTTGATAGCTCACACCTTCAGCACTGGGACGCTTTATTGTTTGTATAATTCCGCTTGTGTTCATGGCGTTCCAAACTAATGTGTTAGAGCAGTACAGATGTATGAATGTTCATGTATCCCTGTGACATTAAATATTTAAACCAGCAGGTAGCAACAAAACACCATATTTTGTGTGCTATGAGCGAGTTGATCTCATGTTGACAAACTGTGTAACGTTGGTAAGTTTACAAGTTTCTTTGAAGTCATCCGGAACTGTCTCTCACTCCACGATTGCTCGGATTACTAATACACTATAGCTGAAAAATAGTTAAACTACAAGCTTCAGCATTACTGTCGATCACAGCTGAGATTCACGACTGACAGTGTAATTAAACACGCTCAGGTTGCCTACCTGATACCCGCCGAGTTGGGAGAACATGTAAAATTTCAACATGGCGGAGGAGAGTCTGGTTTCTATGTTGTGTCAAAATAAGAGTTCTGAAAGAAAACCACAAAACACTTGAACGTGACTGAAATACTCGTAGGATAATTCAGATAGCATGTACGGCAGCATCATTCCATGATAGGAGCGGATTACTATCACACTAAAGCTGAGGAATAGGGTTAAACTAACAGCTGCAGCACTACTGTTCATCACTGCAAGGTAATCACATGCTCAGTCTCTCTTTCTCTCTCTCTCTCTCACACACACACAAACACACACAAGTCCTTGTTTTTCCAATAACTTGTTAGAAACAGCCTAAGCTGTCGTTACTAGTTTGGTTTTTGAATTAGTAACGGAGGCTTGGGCGCATCTTTCGAACTAGCAACAGCAGATCCTGTGGCGTAAGAAAGTAGTTCCACACACAAGAGCGTTTTTTTGAGACATTCCTTAGTTTTTCCCTACTTATTAATTTACTTGTTCATTGAACTGTTGTATAAAAGCAACATCATGCTGTATTGCCCGTCTTTCAGCACGGATGTGATTATCTACGGCACTCGGCCTACGGAATCACAGGAAATTACAGCTGTATTGACAGCTAGACATACAGCACTCTTGCTCGTGTGATATTGCTTTAATATACTTTATAGAGTGCAACATTATAAAGCTATTATGTATATTATTTAGCTATCAAGACAAAATAAACATAAAAAGACATCTATTTTGCTGAAGATATAGAGCAGAACATCCTACAAATGAAGACGTGTTGAAGACAGTGTGGTGACGACACTGATTGTCAACGCAGTGATTTGTAAATAACTGTTTTCATGTACATACTTGTGACCAAAAAAATCTAATGAGGCTTCTAAATCATCACCTTTTCTTTTCTTTTTTAATTGATTTGCACACATATAAAGGGAAAGTGTTAAAAGCACAAAAATTAGGGCTCCTTTATTTTCTTTACAAGTCTGAGCCTGCCCTAACCTCTCAAACAAAACTTAACGCAAAGGAGCAAACTCTTTTAGCAAAGCAGCAGTTAGATGGTAAAAGAAATTAGAAAGTGTGTTAAAGGGCAGTTGAGATGAGAAAGAGCGAGTGCTTGGTCCTATTTGTCTTTTTATTAGGTTAAAGGATGTTAGGTAACTAGTTGGGGCCCCTGTTCTGTTCGCTTGTTTAGTTCTGTCATTCTTCATGTCCCCTTAGGGATGTGAAGAAATTGGAAAATTTTGTCATCATTTAGTCACCCTCATTTCCTTCCAAACCTGCTGTAATATTTAATATTATTTAATATTATATTTTCTTCATACAGGTTTGGAATGACATTAGGGTCAATAATAATTGTTCACTTTTTTTGTAAACTATTCCTTTAACAGCAAAGGAATTTTATCATCAGTGAAGTTACATGAGAAAACAAGGAACGCCTGGTTTAGGGCATCTGATTCAGAATGTCTGCGTGTCCTGTGAGTGTTTGCTTTAGAGGCATGTTTTTTGTGCGTGTGGAAGCTTCGACACACTAGCTGTTAAACAGATGACAGAGTCACGCTCTCAGTTACACACCTGTGTACTTTTACAAGAGGCATAAAGCAGACTCTGTACTGGCACTGAGATGGTTCACACATGCTAAACACTGCCATTGAATGTGGACAGCTGTTTACAGATGGTTGCATCCTCTCTGAGGAGATACGCTAATATTTAAGGAAACGGAACTAGAGAGAAACACCAGCCCGTGGCATCATCTCTTTGCATTCGCATTGGCAGTTCAACAATAAGCAATCGCTTACTGACCATCAACAAGTTGATTATAATGGAATCATTCTAGTTTTGACACATCTGGCAGTGTGGACAGCATGGGCTTGCCAAGTGGGACGTGTTCCTGGAGCAACATTGCTATCAACCAATCAGATTTTAGGGTTAGAGTTAGGCTTAGGGCTTGCATTGGAGCTTCAATGGACAATGTGGACAACGGCCCTGCAACTA
This sequence comes from Myxocyprinus asiaticus, assembly GCF_019703515.2. NCBI lineage: Eukaryota > Metazoa > Chordata > Actinopteri > Cypriniformes > Catostomidae > Myxocyprinus > Myxocyprinus asiaticus. The sequence goes on along the minus strand of NC_059357.1, from coordinate 5,815,697 downwards.
TATTTTTACAAACCTAGCATTTCACTCTGGTTTTAGGGACTTTCTGTTGTTAGACAAAAATGTTGTTCTAGGTCCATCAAAAGATGTCTTACTTGACAAAAATCAATTGAATCATTTGAATACCATTCTCTGATTCATGGTCTAACCCACATCAAAACTTTGAGTAACACGCAAATGTGTTTACAAAGCGCTGACCTGGTTTCACAACTGATGGCATCTGTGACAGAGATGAAAGGGTCAGACTGATAAACTGTGATTAACAACACTGCTGTGGATTATCGTGATCTCACTGTATCAGTGTCAATATCACTGTAGTGAAGAAATACATAAACACTAGCCTAAACACACCTAAACACACACTCACACTGTTCTTATCAATCAGAGGAGCAAACGTGCAGATTTGTGTTTATGCACACTGCAGATGGTTGCTATGAGGCAGGGAAATCCCAACTTTAATTGGCGACGAGCTTCATGTTTTTATGCATTCTGTGTATAATATTGCAGCTGTTTTGGACAAACTTTTTCCTATGGGATAAATCTGTCTGTCTGAGCACTAAGTAATGCAGTCTATCTGTCTAGTCTATCTGTCTGTTTGTCTATCTGTCTGCCTGTCAGTCTGTTTTCAATGATGGATGAAATTAAATGACAGTACACCCAAACTGAATTCCAGCCAAAGGAATAAAGCTCAAATAAATACCAGAATGCTGCCAATTTCAGAGATGCCTGTAATGTAATGAAATCAGCCTCATAAATGAGCCATATCATGAAAAAGAGGATTTTTCATGCTTTTTAAAAATAAAAGAGTACTATGTAAACATACTCAAAACATTCTTAAAGCTCTCTCCCAGTCAACCCTGATAATTTATCAAAACTAAGCTGCAAAAATGGGTAATTCAGAATTTGTCATATTATGATGTCACAACTATGAACTCATTAACATATGACCACTCAAATATAATATCAACGCCAAGAGAGCAACAGTGCCTGCCCACTTCTTGAGCCATCTTGGAATTATCTCCATTAATTTTTTCCATAGGGACTTCATTAAATACTTCATAAAAGAGTTTGAATACGCAAACCAAACCAATAAGCTACAAAGTGAATCACAACATTGTGAACTTTGATTTGAAGAAAAAAAGTATTTGAAAAAAGGTACAAGTACTTAACGCCTCTCATGAGGGAATAAACAACAATACCATGAAGCATTGCGAATAATGTGAGCAATTAAAAACGATGGAAAAATATAAAACTATTTATTTTAATTTTATTGCAAAATATTATATATATATATACACATATATAAGTAGTTTGAGAGTGTAGGGAGTGCAACTTGACCGTCATTCACAGTGCCTCATAAGAGTGGGCGGTCGCTGCAGAGCTCTTTTGGTGTGCTTTGTTGGCCACGATTCTCTGATAGGTGGATTGTTTACATTCAGAATGATGGGTAGTGAATTATGCTATAAAACACAATTTTTTTTAACCTTGTGCGACCCCGCAGGCTCATGGGAGGACTTGCTATTTTGGATTTGCTATACGCAACGCTTCGATACCTGTTTTTTTGTTTTATTTTTTCTGAATCCCATATCATTTTTATCATCACAATGGTGTTTAAATAAATGAATTCATTAAAACTTTAATCAAATGAAAGTATAACAATTAATTTTCAACATGATATTATATTATTTTTATCAAATGAAGTGATGTTATACAGAACCTCACAGCACAATCCAAAATACAACATTGGAGTTATTTTTGTCAAATAAATCGCTGCGTAACAGAGCATCACAGATGTGAGATACTGCTTAAATATAATGCAATTACTATTGATTTATTATTATTAGTAGCAGTATTACAGTGAATATTACTTAACTATACAGTAGTGCTGGCCGAAATATCGAATATTAACAATACAATCGAGATAATTTTGCTGATGATGTAAAATTGACCAATATCGTGAATATCGTGATGATTTTAATGTGCTTTCATTTGGCCATTAAGTTTCAAAAACAGCTCATCAGCAGACTAATTTCACGATCCTTCAGGGCTGCACAATTAATCAAAATAACATCAAAATGGCGAGTTGGTCTTGTGATTACTAATCCACAAAAGGCTGTGATTTAAAGACAGATAAATGGTCTGTGTGTGATTCAGACCAAACCAGTGATGCACTGATCTGTGTGCACGCGCATGGCGGCGCTCTCAGATTAGTTCACGTGCATTGTGAAATCAAAATAATGCAGGTTCAAGCATTCGTGCAATTCCAAACATTAGTAACAGTTACAAGTTATTATACAAATCTACAAACGTGGCACAGAATAACAGAAAAGGAGGAGATTACAGCGTTTCAGGAAATGCTGAACATTGTAAACTGTCAAATACACATTGCCTTTCCTGTGTCTAAATAAAAGCTCCTTGTGAAGTTGAAGTAAATACGACAGCACTTTCAGTGTCAAAATAAAAGCCCCAGGTGAAGATGAAGTAAACAGGACAGAAATATATTACTTTTGTATAACACAAATCTAATAATCAGAATAATAATGATAATTCAGCATTATATTATAATAATCAACCTGTCGTGACCCACAGTAATAATTTAGTATTATGCAACTGGGGTTTCAAAAATAAGTAATTGAAGTAGCTTTGCACAGTAAAAACATTTGAAGGTAAATAATGCTTTTTATTAAGCTACTATGTATTATTGTATATGAAATCTAAATATAAAGTGCATATCAATGAAAATGATTGAATTTTATTCTCCCCTCTGTTTATTTAATGAAAAACGAATTACTGGATTTTATGTTAATGTCTTTAAAATATTTAATCTATTTGGCTGTTTGGATGAAATTATGGTTCCTCTGATAAAAAAAACAACAACAACAACAAACACTTTTGAGCCATTTTAGAGCAAATACATAATTATCGAGATATATATTGAATATCATCAATAGGCTTTAAGACATATCGCCCAGCCCTACTGTACAGTAGTGATCTATTCCTGTTGTAAATTTTTCCCTTAAAATTAGCTTTTATTTTGGTGGATCTTTTAATATGAAGTGTTTCTGTGTTGTTGTGACCAACGAGATCTGACGTTATGACGGTAGCTTCCCACTCCAGAAATGCTGGTCGGTATGTGATTCAAAGTGATTATTAAATCGCAAAAGTCATCTATTTAATTAAATAATTATGTAGTCTGTATGTGCCTTGCTCTACAAAGTGAATTAGTGCTCTGCTCGCTGTCATCTGCTACAAACAGAGCGCGTGATGCTCATGATAGTGTTTTCTGTGTATGAGCCAAGGAGCTCTAAAAGGTATGAGCACTTTGTGTCTTTATATCAGCACAACACCGGCTTCACACATTCACAAGCACTCACATTTGAAGCACGCAGCACATGCAAACTATATATTTATCTCATTAAATCGCAGCCTTTGCTGTTAAATAATCTCACTAGGATATGACCTGATTTTAATTTGTGCGGTGAATGTTTACATAATGACATTCCTACTTCAGATGGTTTCAGTTTTTAGTATCGGAGCATTTTTACAAGCACAAGTACAAGTACATGAGTGTGGTATCGGACCCGATTCCGATATCAGTATTGGTATCGGGACATCCCTAGTTAAAATACTTTTTTGTTTGAGCATGCCGACCAGACCCACAAAACAACAAGCAACAACCTGTTTATAAATGTCAGAAATTACACACTTCACCTTTAATATCTTGACTATTAAGCAATCTGATCCATAAAGACATCTACTGGTGCTTTCCAGTAAATTCACACAGAAAAAAGAAAAATCACATGCCCATTTTGGGCACAATGGTTGTAGTTCACGAATCATCCCTTCTTGGGTTTGAACCTGCAAACTTTGGGCTACCAACTCACATCTTTGACCACTAAGCCACACCACCCCCATTTACTCAATTCCCCCCTTTTTTGGCTACAGTATATTACACCTCTCTCTTTCTCTCTGGTGATAAAAGTGTGTGAAAATGAGGAATTATTCTTGAACTGCAATGGAATCGAAGCTCTGTCTTTTTCATGTGTCCACATCACAAGACAAATAGACTCACATATGCACACTCATACAGGCAATAAAAACAGTAAAAGCAAACCAGACACTGCCTCCCTAGGAACGATTTGTCTCTTTCTGTCCAGCAGAGGAAAGGGAGTGATGTTTCTAAAGTAGAGAGCTCAGCACAAACAGCTCACCCCTCTGTCCGGGGTTAACTGGAAAAGATGTTTACACTGCTCACAGGAGGAGAGGAGAGGAAAAGACATCTAAAAATGCTGGAATTGCACTAAGTGGGACAGATTTAGACAGCCAGCAGAATATAGATCCCAGTACTAGTGAATAACAGGAACTCAGAGGGTGAACTACAGTGGCATGTCGACGACAAATATTGACAGGAAATTAAGTAGTGTCTAGAAAGATTGTTCTGAGTGATTTACTTCCAGATACACCTTATCGACACCTGCATCATCAGCTTTTCAACATCAGAACTGCAAGAGTGCAAATGTGTGCATGTACATATACGAGGCAGCTGTCAAAATGGCCAGGCATCAGCCAATTAATTAAGGCTGAGTATCAATACAGACTTCCCGATATCATTCAATTCCAATTCACAAGTTATTACCAACGAAAGAAAAAATAAATAAATAAAAAAAATAACGATTTGTTGGCTCAACAACCATAATGTAAGATAATAAATAGCTTCTACTCAAAAACGTACATATTTATATGTAGCTTTACTTAATTTGCATTCCCTATCTGTCACTCACTCGACGTTGTGTCGATGTAGTGACACTAGGGGTCACTCTTGGGAGCCCCAAACACCTCTGCTTTTTTGAAAAAAGACCAATGAGAATTGGTGAGTGGAATTTGCATGCCACTCCCCCGGACATACAGGTATAAAAGGAGCTGGTATGCAACCACTCATTCAGATTTCCTCTTCGGAGCCGAGCGGTTCTATTCATTGAGCTGAATTCATCCACCGAGTTCATTCACCTCTCTCTGCTGTATTTTACGGTGCATTTCAGCGGCTTCTCCTCCTCTGCATCTGTGGTTTGCAGAGAATGCCCCTGGGCACTTCGCCCCTGAGTATATTTTCTTTCTAAAAGAGCGGCACACACGGAACGTCTTTTTAAATATGCCTTTCCGTCTGTGTGTTATTCGTGGTTGCGGTCGTTATCTCTCCGCTTCTGACGGCCACTATCGCAGTCTTTCGTGTCTGGGCGCTGCCCACGCGGAGATATCGTTCATGGATGGGTCTTGTCCTCATTGCGAGAACATGACCATGGCAACGTTACGGTTGCGGCTTGCATTCGTAAGAAAGCAAGCCACCCCAGCGGCTCCCCACCTCGGTCATTCAAGTAAATTAGGTAGAAACAATAATATTGAAGTTCATTTAAAACAACGTGGTATTCTTTGCTAACTCTTATTAGTGTGGCATATCTTTTTAAGTAAATATATTTGAATGAACTGATACATTTGTGTACATTTAACAAAGGTTTTCTAGTTATGCTGACATATAATGACCCTAAGTTGAATTTACTCAAAAAGTGCGATGTAAAACTGCTACATATATATTTTAAGTAAATCCAACACATTGCTTTTTTTCCCCCCAGCGATTTAATTCCAATTCGATTCTGATACATTTTGGTATATTTCAGTTATAATATTTATTTAGCTTACATATGAAAGCAATCTGATGATACTTCTTTGCGCTCTGTGCATGTGTCAAGTGTGAGGAAATGTAATCGAGCTTCAAATTAGATCACACCAAGGAAAATGCAGATGGCAAGATTTATAGTGAAAACCGATCGTATTGCTTCAGAAGATATAGATTAAACCACTCAAGTCGTATGGATTACCTTTATGCTGCCTTTATGTCCTCTCTGAAGTTTGGAAGTGTTGGACCCCATTGACTTGCATTGTATGGCTATATTCACATCTCCATTAATATAACTTCAGTTGAGTTTTGCAGAAAACAGAAAGTCATACAAGTTTGAGATGGCATATGGGTGAGTAAACTATGGGAGAATTTTTGTGTGAACTATTCCTTTAAATTACCGGTCTTTGATGTATGATTATAATAGAGTAATACTTTTTGAAGCTACTAAAGTTATCCATTCGGGAGCAATGCATGGTTTTCTTATTTTCTTGTTCTTACATTCTTACGCTGTTTGTGTTCACTTTACGCATAAATTACTGTGTTTACATTAATGCCTCAAAGCATTTTCACAGAATTTTAAAGTGTTTTACTGTTTAGGCACGTGTTGAGCACCCCTGGCGGGATCATTAAAATGAAGATGGTGATTAATTTGGAAAACTTTTTGTTTGTTTGTTTTTTACCCAGCCCTACGATTAATTGACCTGGACGATATATTGTTCTATGACTACATCTACATGTTATGGTAAAACTTCATAATAATTCTGTGTGCATGTCATGCTCTAGCTTTGCATCATTGGCTCTTCTCTTGTTATTGTGTTGGATTTTGAAACATGAATGTGTGTTTTATGTATTAACAAACTAAACATAGGTCTTCACCTAATGAATGCTGTGTGATAATTCACTTTTTTTTCATATAACATTAAACAATTTGTAAAAGAACACAGCCAGCATTACATGGAAAGTTGTCATAAGTTAAAGTCCAAGTCAGTTAGATATTGCACTGCCTCAGCAGTTGCTTCATGTAGCGCCCGAAGACCACCAATAAAGCGTCTTATTGGGCACTAATATACTATGTGATCTGTTGTCTGGCAAGGTGCACCACAGTCACATGCTGGGGAATCTGCAGCTCCCCACTTATACATGAGAGAGGCATTGAAACCGGTTCAACATGACCCACTCACGCCGCCTGTTCACAGCCAGGCACTCTCATTACTGTGTCAGTAATTCACTATAATTGCATGATACAAAAATAATGATACCTCATAAATTCCTCAAATAAAATATACCTCAGCACAAATGTCAAATTAAACTAAATTTAATCTAAAAATAAAAAAACAGCAATAGTCCCTGATACAGTTCCAGTAAATTCCAGAAGGTCAGTATGGAATGAGTGGGTGGTCACACAGGTCAGGTTAGGGGGCCCAGACAGGCGAAACAGCCCATTACACACTCTGGATCTGAATACACGAGTGAGGGGACAGAGTAGAGGAATATAATTGGATGGGGAAAGGACTGGAGCGAATGTACAGGAAAAAAAAAGAGCACTGATGTGGATGAGTAGTTCAGCAATGGAGAGAGAGTGTGAAAGAGAACTGTTTCTTGTGGTGACTGACCTCATTACCAGAAACTCCCTTTGTGACAACACAAAGCTATGCTAAATATTGACCACACATATACACACACTTTACAACTGCACCCTTAACCACACGTAACACTTACAGAGTAAAACGTCCACAGTAATTTAGCACAGGAAGAAACGAGCGTAAAACGTCCAGCTGGGGACGACCTTCAATGCACCAGTAGACACACACACACACACACACACACACACACACGCATACACACATATGTCGGTACTCCTATCGTTATGAGGACTCTCTATAGACATAATGATTTTTATACTGTGCAAACTATCTATTCTATCCCCTAACCCTGACCCTACCCCAAAACCTAACCACCACAGAAACCTTTTGACATTAAAAAAAAAAAAAGAACATTGTTTAGTATGTTTTTTTAAGCTGTTTGAATTACGGGGACACTAGAGATGTCCTCATAAACCACATTTATAGCATAATACCCTCATAATTACTAGTGTATAACCTAAAAAACAATTCCTCGTAAACCACCAAAATCAAAACACACACACACCACACACACACACACACACACAAACACACACAAGAAAAAGTAGTTTACTACATTAAAATTATTAAAGGGGACAATATCGTTTAAAAAAGATATAATAATATACTTAAACAAAAGAAACGTCTAAATTTAGGTGACAGCATTAAATTGAATATCTTTTTTATTTTTTTGTATAATGCAATACAACACAATAAATACAAGTAACAAAACTAGAAAATAGACTGTTTTTATAATCGAAAATAGGGCTGGGTATTAAATCAGATTTCTGTTCCAGGTTTCATTTGGGTATATCAATTATAATGTCCATTTTGCTTACATATGAAAAATTCTCTCTCAGCTAATGCTGTTGATTATACAGGGGATCTTCTAACAAGGTACATTATGAAAATATAAATTTTACTAATGATATTTTATTGTTAAATTGCATATATATATATATATATATATATATATATATATATATATATATAGATAGATAGATAGATAGATAGTATATATAGTCCAAAATAATGCATGTTAACAAGAAACATGTAACTATATAGTTACATGTTTGTTGTTAACATGTATTCTCTTGTAGACTCTGTGTCTGGGCCATCCGGTATATATATCTACATATATCTATATATATCTATATATATCTATATATATATATATATATATATATATATATATATATATATATAAAATTACTACATATATGACAATATATGTCATGACCCCTTTAAAGGTGTTTTCGATCGAGCACACTTGCTAAATGGAGATGGAATGCATAAAAAAAACCTGAACTGGAGCCTTTCTGGAGAAAAATATAATGAAGTGACGAACAAACTGGCAAAAAAATTAAAACAATTTTTTGAAACGGAGGTACCGGAACACCATTCTGGAATGTTCCGCCCCAATTGGTCCTGGTCGAAAACAGTGATGAATAGCAGCATTTAACAAAATATTAAGTTTTTAAAAAGACGACGCAGGGACTGAATTGTTTATTTGATCGGTGAATCGTTTGTTTTACATAACCGCACAAATGAACCAATTCCCTAAAGTGAATCGGACTTCCCACTGCTACACATGATAGGACAGCTGGATTATGGACTCGGTTCGCTTGGACTGGTTCGCTACTGAACAATGTAGTTAAGTTTGTAGTGTCACTAATTTTAGTTAGTTAATCCCCAACACTGCACACAAACTAATCCACAAAGGGAAAAAGTACAGCTGTAAAACTGCCCAGACAAACAATCTCAAGTCAAGTCAGTTAAAGCTATTCATCAGATAGCAACATTTCCTCCTCCTTCCTGGTGTGTGGGGGCAGGTTTAAGTGGTTTATGAGGACATTGTTTTAGGTTACAAACTGGTAATTACAAGGGTATTATGCTATAAATATGGTTTATGAGGACATTTCTAGTGTCCCCATAATTCAAATCGCTTAAAAAAAAACATACTAAATGATGTTTTATTGAAAATGTAAAAATGCATAAAGTTTTTTGTGAGTGTTAGGTTTAGGTGTAGGGTTAGGGTTAGGGGATAGAATCTATAGTTCGTACAGTATAAAAATCATTATGTCTATGGAGAGTCCTCAATGATAGCTGCACCAACATGTGTGTGCTTACAACATCACTGCTGCAGTGCAAACACACCTGTGTTGAAGCGGTCTGGTGCCTCCCAGATACAACCGACCCAATTCAAACCCAAACATCACAGATTCTGGGCCAGAGTTTACCAGCTTACAACAACAGAGCAGCTTCAGATAATTTTGTGCTGACAAATACAGTATTTCTATGATGTCAGAAACTCATGGTGACAACTTGTCAGCTCTGCTGTTGGCGCCAAATGAATTTGTTTGATTGTTGATCCTCTTCAGTCAGACATCTGAATTGGAGAAACAGCGCATCTTACAGGACGGACAATGTTACTGCATGGTCTGTGACCACTGGGTCTTTTTTTTTTTCCAAGCTGTAAGGTTTCATTTTCTTAGCCATTTTATGTTTATATTTTAAATGTGTCCGATACTTCTTAGAGGTGATATAGTTTAATTTTTAGTATTGTTGTGTTAATCAGTTCATTCTAATTAATGATTTTTTTATGTGTGTGTGTGTGAGAGAGAGAAACTAAGGTAAAGTAGATTAAAATCGCATTTCTGTGCTGGTTATGGGAGGAAATCTGTGGAATTTTGTGAAATTGATTTAAATATGATTTTAAATGTGAAAAATGGAGCTGAGAGAAAGCATTATCAAATTAGCCATATATTTAACAAACAAGTACTCAAGGGCTGGACAAAATGTAAGCTTATGTGAAATATTGGTGATTGAACTGTGTGGAAATCTGTGGAACTATCTGCACAATTTGTGGGTGCCGATTAAATGACTCGATAGGTGTTTTTAAAATCTTTCTGTTGTGTCCTAATGCATTATTTAAGCACATTGTCTAACGTAAATGGACTTCCACCTGGTGTTGGAGTTTTTAAGCAGATTATGAGTGAGATAGAAGTGTCAAAGGTGTCCTTCATTAGCTCGAGCTCTGAAGCTGTGACTTGGGTTCATCTGATACAGTCAAAGAACATTACATCACCCGCAACTAACTCTGCCTAAAACAGACCAGGAGAAAATAAACCCACCATTCAAGACCTCTGCAGCGTGTGTGGCCTATCAGGTGGACTGTAGTCTGTGCTATTTAAAAATACACTCAAAACTGATAGGCTGATTATGAAAAATCATTTAGCTCGTTTTAACTTCATATGCGTTTTTTAACAAAGCACACACCAGATTCAGAAATGGTCATTTAATTCTGTTTATTTCTGATCTGTTGTGGTCTCCAAAGATGTGCAATGTCCATCAGCACTGGGCTATAGGAGCAAAGGGCAGAGGCTGCTGGGTCAAGGTTCAAAGGTCAAAGGTCAGAAAGGTCCTTACTGCTTAATTGGTGGATTACCCCAGCTGCATGGCCGACGTTATGTGAACGCAAGGACACACACGCATCAACACACATTAGCGCTGGATTAACTTAATCTTTCTGCATTAGAACAGCATTTAACAGTTTCCACATAGACAGAAGGACAAAATCCAGTCATAATATTCAACAGAATCTGATATTGCAGAACACCTTGACTTTCTATTATATTATTAAAGGGCTCTTTGGAAACTTGACTTTGATTGGCCAGTCGAGGCATTCTGCAGTCAAATTATTTTTGTATAATGACCACTAAAGTGTATAATTGACCAATGTCCCAGGAAACCAATTTGTTACACTGCTGTGTGAGTTTCGTGTTTCTCATATCACTCTACGGACCAATTTGAACTCAAACCCATATGTCATGCTCATTTATTTGGTACTGTACAGTAAGTGTTTAGTGCAGCAAGAATTTAATTGACAGTCCAACACTGTACATGTGCTTCTCGGGCAAGTTGGCACATGCAGTTTTATGCAGCGATTTGATGGCTTTGACTAGATAAATCATCGTAATCTCTGTAATCATAGCATTAAGTGGAAAATCTTTGGCCATATATAATGGAAACCTTTAGCAATCATTTAATAATTTAGTGCTAGTACAATATGTAATTATAAGGCTGAGCACAAGTACCAACGAGCCAACAAGAACTACAAATAGTATCAGTACATATCTCTTTAACCTCTTCAACTCCAGAACTTTTTTTAGCTGCCATCTATTTAAAAGTTCCACATTAACACATACTATGGACTAACTGCCAAAAACTGGTCTCATGTTTTCAGAAATCTCCCCCCCCCAAAAAAAGACTCCAATTATTCATAAATAATACCGTATATGTTTACAATCTTATGATGAATAGATTTTGTTTTCATCCTAACTTTGTAAGCATGTAATTCTGGTTCTGTTCACTCTATCAACGTCCAAAATGTCTTGTTTGTTCCACTAGATGGCATCAAGTACAAGAAAAAAATAATTCTCTATCACCTTCCATCACAAAATGGCAATCTAAAATATAGATGGCGCAAAATAGCCCTCACAGATGTGCTCGTCCATAGACATTCAGTCTAATTTTCAGTTCAGGTACCACCTCCATTGTTTCATCGAATATCTCGGCGTCTGAGTGGACTAGAAGATCAAGCTTAGATCCTCTCCTTTGCGATGGTGTATAACATTAATAGTTGATAACATATATTTACAATGATTTGTTTAGCATTCTTTTCCCGCATATTTTGGTCTGGACATCTAAGATATAGCATTGGATTATTTACACAAGCAAGCACACAGACAAGTTAAATATAGCTAATTTTTATAGAAAATTGCCTTAGCTAAAAGCAGATATACATGTTTTAGCTATTTTGGGCTTACAGCAGTAGTAATCGGCACATAAAAGAGACGTTTGTTCTTGATGTCTTACAGAAATCATATTTCACTTTGTGATTCTTTTGAAAATCTTTCACATTTTGGTATAAAGGCAACAAAATAAATTGTACAGTCACATTCCTGAGAATGAGAGTTTTCATTTGATAAATGATTTGTCTAGTTAAGTGCTATTTGGAAGACTTTTATGTTCATATTAATATTTCTGCCACACGACCTCTAGGTGACGCTGATTTGCAACACAAATGTTTGCAGGCCTTATTTTGTTATTTTATGTAACATAAATGCAGAAGTGATGGTTATCTATGAAAGGTTGAGATTCTAAGCTTTCAAACTATACCCCATATGCCTGATTTATTTATTCGTAGACTTGAACAATTTAAGAGCAAACTTTTTGCGCAACACAGCACCCCCATTTGGGCCTTGAAGAGCTGAAGAGGTTTTAGAGATGCTGAAGGAATTTGGGTCGGAGTGTATATCAGATTCCCAGCCAAAGTCATAAGATGTATGAAGAATGTATGAAATTAAAGTTAAAGTTCCCCAAAAAATTCTGTCATCATTTATTCATCCTCAAGTTGTTCCAAAGCAGTATGACTTTATTTCTTATGCAGCACACAAAAATTTGATGTTTTAATGAATAATTGCAGTACATCTTTTCAAAACAATGGCAGAGGATAGTGACTCACTTTAAAGTTTAAAAAGGAACCCAAAAGTACTATAAATGTAATCCACGCGACTTATATTTCAAGTCTTCTAAATAAGATACGGTTTTGGTGTGAAACATCCTAAAATTTAAGCTCAGAATGAGGGTGAATAAATTATGACAGAATTTAATTTTTTAGGCGATTATTCCTTAAATTCAACAAACTTCTACCAGTGATCCACCATTCTTTTGTCATGAACCACACTCCAAACCCAGAATGAGCTTTATGAATGAGCTTTATTGCCAAGTATGCTTACACATACAAACTCAATAACCACACTAGCTAGCATTACAAAAGCGTGACTGTCTACTTTAAAGGTCTACTTTTTTAATAGTACTGTCTGGACCGCAGGTGCGTGAAACAGATGTTCCTTACAATCACAGTGTGAAGTTTATATCAGATATTGCCAGGAAACCAGATAGCCATTATGCTAAGAACAGGTTAACATTATAAAGCGTTGCTGAACAGATATTCTGCTACTCTGACTTATCACAAGACATTTACCCTGAAATGGTTTAAAATCAAATCTAACAATGCTTTTAGGCATTTTAATTGCATTACATTACTAATGGTTTGGAGTTGTGCCTACTGCTATATTTAGGCGCAACTGATACAACCGTCTTATCGTAATAAAGCTTTTTGATTTACATTTTTCTTAGTGATTATTTTATAGAATGTGGGTAAGATGATGTTACACAAAGAACGTAATACACTATGCTAATCTTTGCTGTAGATGCTAATCTCTGTCCGATTTTAGCATATACTTTATGATAATTTAAACCGTGTATATACATGCATCACAGAAGATTTATGTCCTTTTTGTCATTTTTTCTGAAAGTCATGAAAATTCCCACCACAGTGTCATTTCCAGTACATATAAAATTCTGTATTGTGTTTAACAGAATTCTGTGGTGGAAATGATGCTTTTTGAAACGTTATTATCATAGTTTTGAACATGTAATAATTAGTATTTTTGTAATGGATTTTCATATAAAAAGTCTGGGTCTAGGACATGGCTAAAACAGTAAAATCTATACTTAAAAGTCATTTGAAAAGAACCATTTCAACAAAAAGAAAAAGTTAAAATCTGATAGTTTTAGTAGAAATCAACCCCTAGGACATGAATTCACCAAAGTTGAAGAAACATCCTTAAATCGATGGACAGCCCTTCTGCATTTACTGTAGTTGCTCAATTAAATGGCTCATTGCTGCTCAAGCACTCGTTACAGCTGATTGCTGGTATTGTTTTTTTTTTTTTTTTTTTTTTATAAGAACACAATGCTTCGTTGTTTGAGACGTAGCAGGGCTCCTGTGGCGAGAGAGAGTGAGTTTGGGGGCACATATAGGATGGTGTTATGATGTAAAAAAGGAATGGAAAATAGATTTTGAATTCTAAGGTTGTGTTTGTGTGTAAAATAACAACTGCATTCACTTTGGCATTCATCCTTCATGTAACAATAGCAGAGATGCAGCCATATCACGTTGTGGAATGGTTGCCAGAGCACTGCTATGTTATGAAGTATTCTGAGTGATTTTTCAGCATGTTGGTATACTTTGCGTAGACAATGGGTTTTTCAATGGCCAATTCTTAAAGGGACTGTTCACCCAAAATGTGACTTTCTTTCTCCTATGGAACACAAAAGGAGATGTTACGCAGTATATTAGTCTGAGTCACTATTCACAGTGTATCTTTTTTCCACACTGAGACTTTTCATTAAGCATAACATTTCGTTTTGTGTTTCATATGGGTCATATGGGTTCAAAACAACATAAGGGTGAGTAAACAATGACAGAATTGTTGGGTGCACTATCACTTTAACCCTTTAAGCTTATATGGGCCCGTGAGAAAAACATTTAATTATCAAAATATTAATAACTGCAGTCTTGACCAACACAAAATAGGTATTGTTTTAAAGCTGAGGAGCTCTACTTTACAATGCATGCAGGGATTATGACTAAAACTGTACAAGTGCTTTGAAATTTGCAGACAAATCAGAAGTGTTCTGTTTTGATCATTTATTAAAATTTTGCACCGCATATATTATTATAATCTGTAAAAACACCAAACTCATCAAATAGTCATGTGTCATATGTTATTCGAAAGCTCTCAAAGAGCAGAATACAACTAGACTATTTGTTTTACTCACAGATAAGAATATAGTGAGTGATAGCTAAGTATATGTCTTTGACATCCATGTTTCATGTGAACAGATGTTGCTTATATGCCGAGTTTTTGCTTATAACTTCACGAAAATTAAATGGAACATAAAATATCACATACCATTACTTAGAGGAGGCAGTTATCTTTAAAATAAGCACACACACAACGTAATCGTATGCATAGATCATTAGATAACCCACACAAAGCACAATGTGCACCCAGCATCTGGGTTTCAGGCATTTTGCGATCTGGCTACAAACACGTTAGCTTTCCTGGATCAGACGACATCATCGGAAATGATGTAGCATCATGGAACGCTAAACCAATCAGATTTGGTTTCAGATTGCTCCAACCAGTTGTGATAGTCCTCAATATTTGGGCAGAGAGTCATGTGATCAATCACTCAAATTACTTATGGCCACCAGGAGAAGGCACAAATTACATGACACAGACTCAATAATTACTCAAATGGCACAGAATGAAACTCATTCTGTGAAATCGCATTACTAAAATTATGTCTGCATAATATGCAAAACTTTAGTCATTGTTGTGTTTGCATGTGTAATTAGTTCTTATGTACTTTTATTATGTTTTATTTGTTTGGAGAGGCTTTTGGGCACTTGGAGGTGCTTTTGGAATTAATATTTGTAATGCTATAACTTTTGATTGCTTTGTTGAATCAACACAAAATTTTACTCAGTTACAGGTGGCATGATTGGGAACAAAACAAAAGCAGTGTTTCGGATCCACCTTTTTTACACCCTGAGGTATATAATGTCAAATCAGGGAAAAAAAAGAAAAGAAAAAAATGTTGGCTTACATTTTTCTTTTTTTTTTTTTTTTTGCAGTTTCTTAGGCTGAGAGTCTCAGAATTTGCTATAATTGAAAAATTTAATTAAAATGATCGTTTCTTTAAAATGATACCAAACACTTGACCCTCCTTGTTTTGTTGTCGAGTTATAATCCTTTCATTTTTCGTATGCCACTAAAACAGGAAACCTTTAAAAACACCCTCAGAACATTAAGGGTTAAAGGTGCTGTAAGCGATTTTAACCATTGTAGAATTTCCACAAACTGAACTGTTGGATTAGCCACGCCCCCTCTTTCCAAAACTCAGCACTCAAAAGACACCAAATTAGCTTTATTGAAGCCAATATTGAGCAGGAGCGGTTGTCAAAAGCAGCAAAATAGTGCCCTCACTTGACAACTGTTATGAGCAACATGGCATAAAAAATTTAATTAAGCCTTAATAATTCGCTGCAATTACAATACTATAAGAATGCAAAAAATGACTGACAGGCAGAAAGCGTCAGAAAACGTGGCCCGCAGACACTTTTTTGTTTGCAGAGTCTAGCGCTGCCACAGAGACATATCTTTCAGGGAGTAAGAAAATTTTTTGCATACCTTTCCAAAAAAAATTAAAAATAAATCACTTACAGCACCTTTAAGCTATTTCATTTGATCCCCTTCAATCCTGAATATGTGACAGACTTAGTTGCTACATTACTGTATAGGCTACGCCTAGAGAAAATCAGACTGCTCCCAGTCAAACTGCAACATGTATAACTAGCATAATGCTATGAAACAATGACATGATCTTGACATAATGTCATTATATGGTCAGTGTGACCAAGTCATCCCTGCTACTTTGACAATATCACAGACACACATGCAGATATTTGTATATTGTGCATGGCTGTTGCTAGCAGCTGAAGATTCTGTAACCATGGAAACAATGTTAATGTTCTCCACAAATCTGAGTCATTAATATGAAGAGCTTTCTAGAGCTTTCTAAACCATGAAAACAAAAAAGAGCCATTATATCCAGGGGTTGCACATTGGGATTCTAAGGTGGGGTACATCATAATATCTTATGTAGTTATATATATATATATATATATAAACATACAGTATATTTGCTGGGAATAAATATGATTTTTGCTTTTTATGTGAGTGGTCCCCGGTTCAAAACCTGCTTGTGTACACAACTTTTAATATAGCAAGCAAAACTGCAAAATTACAGTACATAATTGCATGGCATGGCAGCTTAGGTTTTTGGAGGCAGAGTATGTGAACTGGATCAAACAAAAACTGGGTTGGAGCATACAGGAATGAAATTGATAAAGACATTGCCAATAATTAATTTCTTTTTTTAATCAAAAGTGCTGCTGTTCCGGCTTGTTGCGGCCCAATTTAACCTCTGATTATTTCCGTTTTTTTCCAACAAAATTTGCTTATAATTCTGACAAAAAATTACATATGTGTTTCTTCAACTTCAGCCAATTTCATGTCCCAAGGGCTGATTTTTATTCAAATGAACCAATATCAACTTTTTTCTTTTTGGTTATATGAAGGTCAAATTAAAACTGACTTACCAAGACTTCATCGTTTATTTTTGGTACTTTTCAAATGCCTTTTACATACTGATTTTATTGTTTTTGCCTTGTCCCAGATCCAGACTTTCAATATTAAGCAATGAAAATCCATTTTAAAAATGCTAATCATTACATGTTTAAAACTATAATAACCAAAGAGTGAAATAAACAAACCATTTCAATATTTATGTGAAAATGATTCCTATCATGTTTTCAACAATTACGACTGTCCCACAGTTGTGGCGTCATTTCCACCACACCAAACCATTTTGCCCCTAATAACGTTTTTCAAAAGTTAGTGTACTTGTTAATGAAGTCAACAAAAGTGTCAGTGAAGAGAAGATTTTTGAGATGAAATATGACAAGTGATGTTTGAAGAAAATTAAAAAAAAATCAAGTAAATTATAACTTGTGAGCAGACTATTTTTATTGGGCGTCATTTCCAATCAAGTTGTAATTTTGTAAGGTTGTGCCAAAAATGTGAAAATATTTTTAATTATGTGTATCTAGGATGCATAAAATGTTAGCTATAAAATTAGTCTTAGAAAGTTAAAGGAGTCTGCCATTTTGTTTCAAAAACGTTAAAAATGTCCAACAAAGAATTATATTAAACACAATGCGGAATTTGAGATGTAGTGACACTGTGGTGAAAATTTTTATGATTTTCAGAAGAAAAAAAATGAATTAAATACATCTCCTGTGAAGCATGAACTCACTGACATTTTAGTAGACAAATCAAATAAACTAGTGAAAGTGCGGAAAATGTTATGACGAGACTTTACTTTCTACAAGTCCACTGTGCTAAAAGTTCCCACATTTGAAGAAACACCCATATATTTTCTGTGGAACACGAAAGATGTTAAGACAGAATATAATCCTCAGTCACCATTCACTTCCATTGCATCTTTTCATCCATACAATGAAAGTGAATTGTGACTGAGACTGTCATTCTGCGAAACATCACTGTTTGTGTTCCACAGAAGAAACAAAGCCATCTGGGTTTGGAACGACATGAGAGTGCGTAATGATGACTATCCCTTCAAAACAAAATAACACACATCTGCAATCCCTGGCAATATACTGATGATAATAAGTGTGGCGAATGTCCAGCTGAGCACAGGACGGAACTGCTCGATGTTTCGGGTCGTTTGAGTGTTTATGGCGTTTCGTGTGTTCTCATAGAGGGTTTAACAGCAGAAAGCTGAGAGTTTGTTCCCTTCATGGTGGATCTGTATGGATAATGGATTCTCCTCAGCAGTGAAACTATATTCCACACACAAAGATGGAGCAACCTGAGCGAAAATCCTCGTAGACTGGGAGAGGTTTTTTCCCTTTAGTGTTGTTTAGGGTTTGTAGCATCTCCCAGACTCGAATGCCAAAATGAAACAATCCAAGTAACACCATTGCTCCACACCTGCATTAAAACACACTTTCCAGTACTGTCACACAATGCCTCCTCTTTTATTTCATTGTGGGTTGCCATGGTGATTAGAGAAACAGAGCAAATACAGTGGCTACTCACAAGCCCCTCTGATATGACTTGAACCCTCACTTCAGCACAAACATACACCCACACAGTGACAAAACACTTTCTAAAAGGGGTTAGCTTATGTTGGAAACACAATTCAATTTTTAAGAGAGACATCATAATGAGGATTGAGATATGATGGTGAAAGTACCTCAGAACAAGTGCATTTACAGTACCTTCTCTCATTGTCATCCAGGTGGGCAAAGAGCACGTTCTTAGAGATAGCTTTGGCCAGGGCCGTCATTGTCTTGTAGTCTTTTGGAATGACCTGAAAATGTTGCAGCAATGTACAGTAAGTTCCAAAATGACCAAAAATACAGTGTGTATGTGCTGTAAATATAAGATAAAATAAACGAACAACAAATGATTAGGTTTTCCTGGCTTTCTGAACCTTTGGCAAAGTAATATCTTTTTATGGTTATTAAAGACAACATGACATCAAAATAGTTCACCCAAAAATGAAAATTCTCTCATCATTTACCTACCCTAAGGTCATCCCAGATGTGTATGACTTTCTTTCTTGTGCTGAACACAAACGAAGATTTTTAGGTCTGTAGCTCTGTAGGTCCTCACAATGCAAGTAATGGTGACCAAAACTTTGAAGCTCCAAAAATCACATAAAGGCAGCATAAAAGTAATCCATGAATCCGGTGGTTAAAACCATGTCTTCAGAAGCTAGAGCCTTTTTTTTACTATAAATCAGAACTTTAACTTTTGGCGATTGCATTCTTTGTGCATATCGCCATCTATTGGGCAGGAAGGATTAATAGTAAAAAAGGACTTATATATTGATCTGTTTCTCACCCACACCTGTAATATAGCTTCTGAAGACATGGATTTAACCACTGGAGCCTTATGGATTACTTTTATGCTGCCTTTATATGCTTTTTTGAGCTTCAAAGTTCTGGTCACCATTCACTGATTGTATGGACCTACAGAGCTGAGATATTCTTCTACAAATCTTTGTTTGATTTCTGCACAAGAAAGAAAGTCATACACATCTGGGACAGGATGAGGGGGAGAAAATGATTAGAGACGTTTCATTTTTGGGTGAACTATTCATTTAAGATGTAGCCAAATTCATTACTATAAAATTATGACTTCACTTTTAGGTTCATTCAATTTAAATGGCAGTGGCAGCCTTACATTACCACATACTCTAGGCCTATAGTACAGATAGTATGCGAATCTGTACTATGCATATGGGAAATGTTAAAACAAGGAAAACAACGCTAACTTAATTTCATGCAGTATGTGTGTGTTACTAACTTTTCTGACATAGCTGACTGCATCCTCCTCTGTGTAGACCTCAGCACTGACTCCACCTCTGCGGCGCCGGGCCTTCACCACCGGGTTTGGAGGAGAAGGAGAAACTTCATCATCATGAGAATCCGATTGTGAGTTGGACTTCTGACGGGCCATGATCTGCTTGCATTCTTCCTGTAGAGAAAGAAGTGAATCACATGTATGATTAAACATCCAATAAAAACATCATGGTGGTGACCATCTAATGAATGGATGGATTTTCAGTGCCATAACATGATTACTCAGGAACCTGTACAATATTGCCATCACAATCCTGGATTGTCACAAATTTAATGTGTATAAAAGACTTTAAACCTACTGTAATCTCAGACACAGCAGACACAACACTTAGTTTTCAGTGAGAGCACGAGAGAAACAGTGAGACAGAGAGAAAGACTGCTGTCTGAAAGAGAGCAGAGAACAATGAAGCTGAATGCCATTGCACAAATTAGTGCATGTGTGTGTGTGTGTGTGTGTGTGTGTGTGTGAGACAACAGGATTTGTGCTAGTCAGAGAGGGTGCTGTACAACGATACACTGTCTTACAGTACTGTAAATTTAAAATGAATAACACAAAGCTCGAATAATATTATATTATTAATCAATAAGGAGTAGAAGCATGAAATATTCTTGCAGCCTTTGTAACTGAGACACCTACAGTTTAGACTTCTAATGCATTTTGCATCAATCAGCTTTGCTAACTCGCATATCAGAGTGAAAATAGACAGCAACAGTGACGCTTTCTCTGTGGCCTTGGTATTTTTTCCATTCAGTTTCTCCATAAGCATTTAAAAAAAATCAATAAAGATGTCTAGACCTTGAACCAAACAAACTAGCTCTGAGATGAATCACAACATAACAAAGTTTGATTCAAAGCAAAAAGTAGGCGAATCACAGGGAAAATGAACTACTCGTGCTGTTAAGCATTGTGAATGGTGTAACTGTATCAGTTTAGGATTCTGTGTCTTTTAAATGTACTTTCTTATAAGAAAACACCACTACTGTTTTATGCGGTAACACTACAACATCCCATATTAACAAGTAGCCAAGTAGTAAGCTAACATTACCTAGCTAGTCTCCGCTAGCCTACAAAAACTCACCACAATCTTGCTTGTAGCGATTCACTGACAGCGAATGAGAATGGCGACTTCTCTCATTGACTGATCTCGCTTTAGGATTGTGGGTAGCGTAGTTCCTTACTGGGAATTCAGCAATGAAACACAATTTTTATAAACAAAAGTATCTACAGAAGCATATACCATCACTTAACAACCTCAGAACTCATGGTAGGTCTATCTTGAAAGGTTTATATTAAAGGTGCCTTAAGTGATTTTTTTCATGGAAAGGTATGTAAAAAATGTTCCAACTACCTGAAAGATATTAAGGAAATAAGTGTCGTAAGATGTCTCAATGGTCTCTGTGACAACTCTAGACTCAACACAAAAATGTGTCCACAGGCCACGGTCAATGGTGCTTTTTGCCTGTCAATCATTTTGCAAATTGTCAGAGTGTTGTAGTTGCAGCGAATTATTGAGACTTAATGCCATTTTTATGGCATGTTGCTCATAACAGTTGTCAGTTGAGGGCGCTATTTTGCTGCTGTTGTTTTTCACAACCATTTCTGCTCGATGTCGGTCTCAATAAAGCTCATTTGGTATCTTTGGAGTGCGGGTTTTGGAAAGAAGGGGCGTGGCTAATTCAACGGCTCAGCTTGACAGCTTGTGGAAATTCTAGAACGGCTAAAATCTCTTACTGCACCGTTTAAGTAATCAGTCTCACTATGGAGAATTTAAATAGGATTTTAACTTCTGGAACCCTAGTTATCATGAATGTTATGCCACAGTTAACAAGTAACATATAGTGCTAAACAAAGTGCTCTTCTATTTTGTTAATTCAAGCTTAATGTAGGGGTGTTTTTTTAACTTCAGACACTTTGAACTTCTAGAAAGTAAAGTTTTAACATTTTTCACAGTTTCACTAGTTTTTTTTTATTTTTATTTTTATTATTCTAACAATGTCCAACAGTCTTTGTATGCATCACAAGAGATTTATGTCATTTTTGGAAATTAAATGTTTTATGTTTTTTAAATAAAATGTCTGGTTCTTTTGTCTTGCTAAAACAAATTTCGTGGCTAACATTTTGTGTATCCTAAATACACGCCATTAAATTATATTTTCATACTCTTTGTATAATTTGGCAAAACTACAGCATGACTGGAAATGACACCCAGTAAGAATATTCTGCTCACATACGATATTTACATTGATTTTTCTTTGTTTTCTTCAAGCATCACTTGTTTTATATTTCATCTCCTTTTTTTTTTTTTTTAACTTGGTTTAACAAGGCTAAAACATTTAAAAAAGTACCAAAAATAGCCTAAATGACAAAGGCCTGGTTTATAGGTCAGTTTTAATATGATAATATGATAATATGAAAAAAATCAACCCCTGGGACTTGAAATTGCCTGAAGTAGAAAAAACACCCACAGGCTACGTCCACATTAATCTGGATACATTTGAAAAAGGTGATTTGAATTTGGGGGCCTGGGTAGCTCAGCGAGTTTTGACGCTGCCTACCATACCTGGAGTCACGAATCCAGGTATGTGTGCTGAGTGACTCCAGCCAGGTCTCCTTAGCAACCAAATTGGCCCGGTTGCTAGGGAGGGTAGAGTCACATGGGGTAACCTCCTCGTGGTCACGATTAGTGGTTCTCGCTCTCAATGGGGCGCGTGGTAAGTTATGCGTGGATCGCAGAGAGTAGCATGAGCCTCCACATGCTGTGAGTCTCCACGGTGTCATGCACAACGAGCTACGTGATAAGATGCGCAGATTGACTGTCTCAGAAGTGGAGGCAACTGAGACTTGTCCTCCGCCACCCGGATTGCGGTGACTAACCGCGCCACCACGAAGACCTACTAAGTAGTGGGAATTGGGCATACCAAATTGGGGAAAAAAGGGGATAATAAAAAAAAAAAGGTGTTTCGAAACTGCCGTTTTCAAGCATTTTTCAAAAGTTTCTCATCCACACTAAAACAAATGAAAACTCTTAAATCCCCTCACTGCGCATGCGAAAAATTGCTGTTTCGTGTATGGACTGAAAAGCAATTGTCATTGTGTTCGTTCGCCGGACAACAATTCTGAGTATACTTCCTTTGAAGGAATGCAATGTGAAGGTTATACAAATAATAACATTTATCTTTAACAAAACTATCCAAGTGAATATCAGGCCGCTACAACATGGGCCACCATCTTGATTGATTTGGGTTGAATGGATCACATGACTGCGTCACATGACAACAAAGACATCATCGTTTTCAGTTTTCCCTGTCCACACTACAACATGGAGATGGCGTTTTTAAATTTATCCACTTGGAAGAGCGTTTTCGAAAAGCCATCTCAGTGTGGACGGAAGGCAAAAACTTAGAGATAAAGATGCTTTTTCAAAAAAAAATGTATTAGTGTGGACGTGGCCAGAGATAATATAACTTATACTTACTGTTTATCAGTCTGTTAGTTCCATAATTAAAGTTCTATCCTTTTTCATTCTCTGACATAAAGATAAGGTGATCATATTGTATAAAAAAAATGGCATAAATGTCTCCCTCTGAAATATTTCAAAGCACAAATACCACAGTGAAGGCAGGAAGATGCAAAGGAACAGCTGGGGACATTACACAAACACACAGAGTCTACAGCTACAGACAGCCATCAACAGACCTGTGTGTGAAATAACACACGAGTGTAATACACCAGTGAAATCAGAACACATGAGACGATTTGCCAATTAACATCCAACTCGCTCACTTATGTACTGAGGAAACCTGATGCTGACAGATACTCACAGAATATAACTGGAGACCCACCATAGATTGCCTTACATAATGATTTTAATCCGGCACATTTTACACATACACATCCAGATTTGAAAACAAACACTGGGTTTGTGTCTGTCTTGATGTACAGAAAGTGTTACACAAACTGAGACAGAGTAAGAATAAAAGTAGTTCAGTGTGTTAGCCTTTAAAACCAATCCAAGACTAAACTGTAACTGGGTCAGCAAACATCGCACACCCAGCGGGTCAATCAGAAGTCTACTATGACACTAAATACCCTACAAACACACACTATCTTTGAACACATCATGAGCAGGAGACAAAAACAGATGTTCCTTTTGCAGACATCTTGTGCTGTGTATCACATCATAATCGTGTCTTATGAATATACAGTCCCATCGGTGGTGTGATTCTCTACCTATACCAACAATAGCTCCGCAATATCCCAATGAAAAGCCTGTTGTTCCTTGACACATGATCACATGTCACTGGCACCTCCAGCAAAACAAATGACTGCTGTGATGTTCACAGGATCTGTACAAGGAATCTGAGGATCTTGTGCTACTACATTAAAACGCATCAGTAACTGTGTCTCCTCTCCTAATTATCTATACACGAGAACTTTACAAGAGGATTTTATTTTGATTCTAGTTCTAAAACTAGACTTTAATCAAAAATAAGAAATAGGGTTGGGAACGGAGAACCATTAAATAAATAAAAAAATACTGTGCAATTTTACTGATGTGGACAGAACACCATACTTACATTCTCAGACAGTATTTCCTGCAGCATAATTCAGCAGCAGCGCATCCTCTCAACTGAATCTACAGCGTGAGACACACAGCACATCCAGTGCAGTCTGAATCCTGAACGAATGACTCTAGTGAACTGGTTCTTTTTAATTAATCAAAAGAATACACTGTGTCTAGTGTAGTCCAATTCCTAAAAAAATGACTCATATGAGCCGGTACTTTTTAGTGAACCAAAAACATACAGCATGACCTGTGTAGTCTGATTCCCAAAAGAATGACTCTAATGAACCGGTTCTTTTTTGTGAATCAAAAACATACAGTGCGTTCAGTGCAGTCCGATTCCTAAAAGAATGACTCATATGAGCCGGTACTTTTTAGTGAACCAAAAACATACAGCATGACCTGTGTAGACTGATTCCCAAAAGAATGACTCTTAATGAACCGGTTCTTTTTTGTGAATCAAAAACATACAGTGCATTCAGTGCTGTCCGATTCCTAAAAGAATGACTCTAATGAACCGGTTCTTTTTAGTGAATCAAAAACATACAGCATGACCTGTGTAGACTGATTCCCAAAAGAATGACTCTAATGAACCGGTCCTTTTTTGTGAATCAAAAACATATAGTGTGAGCAGTGTAGTCTGATTCCCAAACAAATGACTCTAATGAGTCCGTTCTTTTTAGGGAATCAAAAACATACAGCATGATCAGTTTAGTTTGATTCCCAAATAAATGACTCTTATGAGCTGGTGCTTTTTAGTGAATCAAAAACATACAGCATGACCAGTATTGTTGGATTCAAAAATTAATGGCTCAATGAACTTGTTCTTTTTAATGAATCAAAAAAATACAGTGTGTTCAGTGTAGTCCGATTCCCAAAAAAATGACTAATATGTGCCGTTTTTTTTTTTTTTTTGTGAATCAACATACAGCGTGACCAGTGTAGTCTGATTCCTAAACAAATTACTCTTATGAACTTGTTCTTTTGAATCTATAGCACGCAACATAAAGCGCAACCATTGTAGTACAATTCCTAGATAAAATAGTCTTATGAGCCAGTTCTTTTTAGTAAATCAAAAACATACAGCATGATCAGAGTAGTCTGATTCCCAAATAAATTATTCTAATGAACCGGTTCTTTTTAGTGAATCAAAAACATACAGCACAGGTTCAATAATTCATTTGTGCCTGTATCAGTGCGCATTATATTTTGTGTATGTGCTGTATTGTGTGTAAACATAGAAGTACAGTATAATGTAGCTGCATGGAGTCCACACCAAATTTCCCTCTGGGGACAATAAAGTATATTTTGACTTTGACATCCAGTGTAGTCCAGTGGACCCTTTTCACACGTCTGTGTTCACGAAGCGGAAGTTGGTTAAACTTCAATGGCGGTGAATGGGGGACCACAGCAAATTAAATCTTTTCTTACCTGTTTGCTCCAACAGCAAAGAAAAAATCAATGATTACGCTTTCACAGCTTTGCAAAAGAAGATACAAAAATACAGTGCTGGATAACAGCAGTAAGAAGAGAGAAACGGGCCAAATTATCTGTCAGTCCCTCAGCAGCTGTGTTAGAAGCCTCATCGTAGCTATGGTAACTGATTTCTTTAAAACGTATTCCAGGGTAATACAATACAAAGTACTATCTTTTAAATGTACACTAAATATTTTTAAAATTGGAAATATATATATGTTGTTAAAGAAGGCGGAAACGTGCCGTAACAAGTCTGTGAAAAGGGTCTATTCCCAAACAAGTTACTCTTAAAAGCTGATTCTTTTAGTGAATCAAAAAACATACAGCACCTCCAGTGTAGTCCGATTCCCAAACAAATTACTCTTATCAGCCAGTTCTTTTTAGTGTATCAAAAGCAAACAGCGCAACCAGTGTAGTCCGAATCCCAAATAAATGCCTCTTATTAGCCAGTTCTTTTAAGTTATTTAAAGACGTGTACGGTGTGTAGTACGGTCCCGAACAAATGATTCTATGAGCTGGCTCATTTTAGAGAATCGAAAACAACTAAACAACAGTCATAGCGGTAACTGAATCAATCTTACCATTGCACAAGTACTGACTTTTTGACTTTTTCTGAAATTATCTTCTCAATTGGCAAGAGACTGCTAAGAGCAGTAAATGCAAATGCATTTAAATAATTCTTCCTCAAAAGTACTAGACATTATGTGTCTAAAATGTTGTTTCACCTAGCAGTGCAAGTGAGTTTTAAAAGCCATTTAATTCTGTTGTTAAACTAAATCTAAAATGCAATTGTAACACCGGCAAATGAACTTAATAGATTTTCCACAGATCTTAATAAAGTGCCAAGTGTTTATTTCAACTGCGTACATTTATTTTCGCAATCAGAGGAAACAATTGAGGAATATTAAAGGGTTAATTTGCCCAAATATGACAATTCTGTCATCATTCACTCACCATCATATTGTTCGAATAAGCCGTATTTCTTTCTTTCTTTCAACGAACCCAAAAGAGTAGTTTAGGCAGGATGATAGCCTCAGTCAGCATTCACTTTCATTGCATTTGTTTCCCATTCAATGGACTTGAAAGTTGACCAAGGCTATCATTCTACAAGATATCTCCTTTTGTGTTCCATGGAAGAAAGTCAGATACCTTTATGGTATCTCATTGCATCCTGCATTTAGTTCTAAGATTATAATTCTTCTTCCTTCTTGCTATCGAGGTGCACTTGGCAATTATATAGCTAATAAGTAGTCAATAAATAAAAAGCATCAAACCCAACGCAATGACAGTTTGATAATGGACTTCTAATGACTCTGAATGCAGTCATTGCCAATATAACATAGTGTGTTTATAGCATGTGCATCCTTAGCGCCAGCAGCCAAGATCCCAAACTATCACCCTTTTTGATCCAATTCATATCCTATACAAATAGAACTTACTACAGATCAAAAGCAGAACCAATATAACCAGAGTAACACACCTTCTCCAGCTTCTCAAAATGTTCCCGCAGGAACTTCATGGGCCGCTCGGGCTTTGCGATGCACAGGTTGACGATGCACTCTTTCAGGATTTGCTGTATGTTGTGTTTCTGCACAAAAACCTCGCAGCCTTTTAGACTTTCGTCTTCTTCTAGATTGGATGAGGAGGAGGTGGCCATCTTATCTTTTATCACTGCTAGAGGAGAAGAGAGCAAGGGAGGGGGTTACAATGAGGAAAGAAATGCTTTCTTAAGACTGAGTATTTTTAAATGTAGTCAGCTTCTATATTAAACTATTAAAATGCACTGTAGTATGTACATTCTATCTATCTGTCTGTCTGTCTCTCTGTCTACCTATCTATCTGTCTGTCTATCTATCTATCTGTCTGTCTGTCATCTATCTATCTGTCTGTCTGCCTGTCTATCTATCTATCAATCTATCTGTCTGTCTGTCTGACTATCCTCTGTCTGTCTGTCTATCTGTCTGTCTGTCTATCTGTCTGTCATGTCTTTTTGTCTCAGACTATCTATCTATCTATCTATCTGTCTGTCTATCTGTCTGTCTTTTTCATCCATCCATCTATCTATCTGTCTGTCATGTCTTTTTGTCTCAGTCTATCCATCTATCTGTCTGTCTTTTTCATCCATCCATCCATCTGTCTATCTATTTGTCTGTCTGTCTGTCATGTCTTTTTGACTCAGTCTATCTATCTGTCTATCTATCTATCTGTCTGTCTGTCTATCTATCTGTCTAGCACGTATTTTTGTCTCTCAGGCTATCTATCGATCAATTAATCAATCAATCTATATATCTATATATCTGTCTGTCTATCTATCTGTCTGTCTGTCTAGCACGTCTTTTTGTCTCTCAGGCTATCTATCTATATCAATCAATCAATCTATCTATCTATATATCGATATATCTGTCTGTCTATCTATCTGTCTGTCTATCTATCTATCTGTCTGTCTCTCAGGCTATCTATCTATCTATCTATCTATCTATCTATCTATCTATCTATCTGTCTGTCTGTCTATCTCTCTGTCTGTCTGTCATGCATTTCTGTCTCTCAGGCTATCTATCTATCAATCAATCAGTCTATCTATCTACCTATCTGTCTGTCTGTCTATCTGTCTAGCACGTCTTTTTGTCTCTCAGGCTATCTATCTATCAATTAATCAATCAATCTATATATCGATATATCTGTCTGTCTGTCTATCTATCTATCTGTCTATCTACCTATCTGTCTGTCTGTCTATCTATCTGTCTGTCTGTCTGTCATATATTTCTGTCTCTCAGGATACCTATCTGTCTGTCTGTCTATCTATCTGTCTGTCTATTTTCATACAATATACTACTTGTAATTTTCCATACTAAACATTACAGTATGACTGTTTCATGGTGATAACTTAGGCCATACTTACATTCGGTTACATTACATTTAATTTCCGACATTTATTCGGATCAAATATCCAAAAACTCATCGGCATTACACGATTTAACCCGCAATCTCAACCTTTAAATTTACAAAAACGCGAAAAATCAATCGTGAACCAGAAACCTTCGGTGTATTTGACCAACGCGCTCGAGCGTCATTCTCTGTCTTCACCTGTTTACGCCTTTATAATATATTATTGGCTTCGAGATAAAACCCCAAGCGTGTTCCAAATATATATTAGTGTTTTAATATCTAAACGATCACATCTGTCCGTATATAGTGCATAATACAGTCATATATCTCATAGTGTGTAAAGACGGTTTATCTTACCGGAGATGCTGGGCGCGCGCTCAGGGATGTTGCTGCTTGTTTGGTCCTCCTGCTGCTCGCGAGCGCTGTGACGTCAATCCGTCTCCCGATTGGATATTAACATGAATAACCTGCTATAAAATACAGGTTTTATCAAATACAATCCATCAGTTATTTAGATCGTGTTGATTTGGGCTGGTGATTTTGATGCATGCGTTGTTTACATTATTGGTCATTCTCTCGCGCGTCATTGTGGGTTTGTGGTTCAGCCAGCGTACATTCACATGCTGATAGATCACATATATCTGATCTAACCTCTGTAAACAAAGCGTTTCTGTGACTGGAATACATGAATATGGATGCTGTGCTTATGTCAGATTTTTAATGCGGAGTAGTTATGAAAACAAACATCAAAAGTGCATGACTGAGTGATCATACGCAGATTTTACTTGAATTATTCATGTCTGCAGCCATTGCAACGGGGATATGCTTTGCAGACTGTCAAATACAAAAAAAAAAATATTGGAAATTGAACCAATTTAATGAAGTGTAAAATTAATGTACAGTAATATATATATTTTTTTATTTATTTTTTTCATCATGCTACAAATTGTTTTTGATTTGCGTTTTGAAAATGTCCTGTTTTTATTTGTTAAAAGTATAGGATTGTTTAACATACACATAATTAATTGTAGCATTATATTAGTTAAATATTTTCCCCCTGACTGGTGAGAAAAAAAAAAAGATTTTTTTTTTTTTTTTTATAGTGCGGATGATTTTTCTTTTGTGATCAGTTACATATTTCACATAAGTGCAAAACCTTTTTTCTGTTGTTCTTAGGCCTAGACATATTCATAGACTGACATAGAAGTTTTTAAAACTGTAAACTGATATATGCATTGCTTTTAAAATGTTTATGAAATGACAAGGCCTTTTGTCTTTTGTATATATTTTTCTTTGCTTAATGAAACTTTATTTAATACATAAAGTTAAAGGTGCTCTCAGTAACTTTTGTCTTTGTGTCATCATGGACTTACACTGACACCTAGCAGCTTGGATGCAGCATCATTTAAAATCAATAGTTTTCAGTTTCAGATGCCATTGTAGAAATGTAGTGCTTACAGTCAGTCATGATTACTTTAATCAATGAGTGAAAGTGTCAAATAACAGGACAGTTACTGAGATTAAGCAAGTAGTATTCAGCTGGTCATGTGATCCTAACATGGCAGCCCCCATGTGCGGACCCTTTCCATGTAGAATAAAACAGCTTTTATAAAGTTGAGTGGTTTCCTACATATATTGTAAAATTACAATTCATGTCTTTAGGAGTTCAACTTTTTTAATGAGAAAAACAATAAAATTCTGAGTGCACCTTTAAGGACTAAAGAAATACCTGTATTTGAACTATTTAAAATTAAAATATATTTAGAAACAATATCTAAAAGTAAAAATATGAAAGCAATACGAACTATGCAACTGTTTACTATGTACACTATTTATTTTAATGTCATTTTTTGTTGCTTCACATTCATATAATTTTTCCCCTATAGGCAACCCCTGATATTTTTGTTTTATAAATAAAATAAAAACAATTGTAATATGATCTCTTGTTTGTACAGTTTTAATTGTTCTCATTAAAAAAAAAACACACACACACTTTTTGTTGTATGTGAAAAATCTGACCTTATTAGGAACTACAATAAAGTTTCATTATTTTGAATAGGCTATACATCAGCCGTAAAGCGATCAGGGCTGTCGTAATAAACGTCGTATTAGCAACAGTCACCATGACAACCAGTCTCCAACCACAACATCAACACACGTGTGTAACCAGCAATGGCGACCGCCAGTGAAGATCGAGCGGCTACGGATGTTTTAAAATCTCTTGCCCGACACTTAAACTGTTTAAACGAGGACAACAAAAGCGCAAGAAAACGAGCTTTAGATGCGATTAAAAGAGAAACAATCGAGAAGAATCTTTCCAGCGGCACGCTGCAGGAGGTTTTCGACTCTTTGATGAAATCGCTGCTGAAATGTCTATCAGATCCTGCGGAAACATGCAGAGAGACAAGCATTCAGATCATCACAGGGTTCATCCGATCTGTCCCAACACCGGAGAACTGTCTGCCCTATCTCATGCCCGCTCTGGCGCAGAGACTCGGGGGGAAGGACATCCTGGAGCCCGCGGAAGAGCTGAGACTTGCTCTGGTGGAGATGCTGTCTCTGGTGGTGGAGGTGTGTGGAAAACATCTAGCGCCGTACCTGGATGACATGATGAAGATACTGCAGAGGACTATAATAGATCCCTTCCCTGAGGTTAAGAAAGAGAGCTGTAAATGTACCGTCAGTTTTGCCATGTGTGTGCCGGGTAAGCGGTGTGCTTGAGTGTATAGTAGTGTTTGAGAGAGTGTAATGAGTGTATAAATGCAAAATACGTTATGTTACACTTTCACAGGATATTTTTATTATTAAGGTTGAGTATCTGGTTAGCTAAGATTGATTATAATACAATTAAACAGCCTTTGTTGTTACTGTGTTATTGGTTGTCATGGTGATAGGCACAGAATGATGGCCTAAACCTCAACATGACTGCAAAGATATTTATTTATTTATTCCTCTCACTTATTGTTTTTTGCCAAAACAGTCTGGTTTATTCCATGTCAAATTAACTATATTTCATCTGTCTGTCTGTCTATCTGTTTCATCTATCTATCTGTCTGTCTGTCTGTCTGTCTGTCTGTCTGTCTGCCTGTCTGTCTTTTTCATCCATCATACATACATACATACATCTATCTGTCTGTCTGTCTGTCTTTTTCATCTATATATCTGTTTGTTTGTCTGTCTGTCTGCCAGTCTGTCTTTTTCATCTATCTATCTATCTCTATCTATCTGTCATCTGTCTTTTTTATCTATCTGTCTGTCTGTCAGTCTTATCTATCTATCATCTATCTGTCTGTCTATCTTTTTCATCTATCTATCTATCTATCTATCTGTCTATCTATCTATCTGTCTCTCTGTTTTTTATCTATCTGCCTGTCTGCCTATTTGTCTTTTTCATCTATCCATCCATCCATCTATCTATCTATCTATCATCCATCTGTTTGTCTTTCTATCTATCTATCTATCTATCATCCATCTGTCTGTCTTTTTATCTATCTATCTATCTAAATCATCTGTCTGTCTATCTGTCTGTCTATCATCTATCTGTTTGTCTTTTCTATCTATCTATCATCCATCTGTTTGTCTTTTCTATCTATCTATCTATCTATCTATCTATCATCCATCTGTCTGTCTTTTTATCTATCTATCTATCTAAATCATCTGTCTGTCTATCTGTCTGTCTATCTATCATCCATCTGTTTGTCTTTTATATCTATCTATCTATCTATCATCCATCTGTCTTTCTTTTTTATCTATCTATCTATCTATCTATCTAAATCATCCGTCTGTCTATCTGTCTGTCTATCTATCATCCATCTGTTTGTCTTTTCTATCTATCTGTCTGTCTGTCTCTCTGTCTATCTGTCTGTCTGTCTTTTTCATCTATCTATCTGTCTGACTGTCTTTTTCATCTATTTATCTATCTATCTATCTGTCTGTCTTTTTATCTATTTGTCTGTCTGTATGTCTGCCTGTCTGTCTTTTTCATCTATCTATCCATCTGTCTGTCTGTCTTTTTCATCTGTCTGACTGTCTTTTTCATCTATTTATTTATCTATCTGCCTGTCTGTCTTTTTCATCTATCTATCTATCTATCTATCTATCTATCTATCTGTCTGTCTTTTTCATCTATCTGTCTGTCTGTCTGTCTGTCTTTTTGATCTATCTGTCTGTCTTTTTCATCTATCTGTCTGTCTGTCTGTCTTTTTCATCTATCCATCTGTCTGTCTTTTTGATCTATCTATCTATCTATCTGTCTGTCTGTCTTTTTATCTATCTGTCTGTCTATATGTCTGCCTGTCTGTCTTTTTCATCTATCTATCTATCTATCTATCTATCTGTCTGTCTTTCTTTTTCATCTATCTATCTGTCTGTCTGTCTTTCTGTCTTTTTCATCTATCTGTCTGTCTGTCTGTTTTCATCTGTCTATTTCATCTATCTATCTATCTATCTATCTATCTATCTATCTATCATCCATCTGTCTGTCTTTTTTATCTATCTGTCTATCTCTGTCTGTCTGTCTTTTTCATGTATCCATCCATCTATCTATTTTATGGTTATTAAGCAGGTTCTTCGGCAAACCAGCTATTGGTATTACATGTGTTGTTGGTTGTCATGTTAATAGGGACAGAATGATGCCCTAAACCCCAACATGACATAATAGATTGATATTGTCCACTAATGGGGAAATTTCTTTGTCTTCTCACAAAAGCAAACACAGAACAACACATAACAATTGCACAAATACAATGAACATCATGTAGAATGAAAGTCCCAACATGTCTTTAAAGTTCAAATTGTGCAAATATATCATAATTGAAAAATAAGTAATTAAAAAAATTAATTAATTTATAATAATAAACTTTATTTTTGTAGAGCACATTTAATGGTAGCTTCTTAAGGCACTTTCTCAACGAAAGAACAAGATATAGAAATAAAAAAGATAAAGAAGGAAAAAACAAAGAATAAATTGTACACACTATAAACATATATATCAAAAGAATTCTTTTAATAATATAGCTAAATATAAAAAAAATAAAACAATCGATTAAAAGCTTTTCTTTTAAGTAATACGTTTTAATTTACTCATGCTAAGCGTCGATGCCTCTAAAATCACTAAATGAAATTATTAAATTAAATAAATTATGAGGATGTTGAAATAATCAATCAATCATATGATTGGACAATCATAGAATGGACAGAGAGATAGTGCTGTACAAGATTCCTTTTCTATTTCTTTACCTGTAATATCTACCTAGATATTTGATCTGTTCGTTTCTTTGTTTGTTTGTATTTGTCCAGAACATTTTCACATGCAGGCTGAGAGTCTTCTGAAGCCACTGTTGCAAACTATCTCCCACCAGCAATCACAGGTGAGAGTTTC
Source organism: Myxocyprinus asiaticus (assembly GCF_019703515.2). NCBI lineage: Eukaryota > Metazoa > Chordata > Actinopteri > Cypriniformes > Catostomidae > Myxocyprinus > Myxocyprinus asiaticus. The sequence goes on along the minus strand of NC_059357.1, from coordinate 5,781,163 downwards.
AGCCACACAGGCCATCGGTGCTGTCATTCAGTACAGCGCAGGAAAGAACGTGGATGATGTTTTGTCCCACTTGGCACAGAGATTGTTTGACGACTCGCCACGGGTAAGCTGGCATCTGCTCAGCCTTGTTTTATTGAAAAATCTATAAAAACCATCTAAATCAACTAAATGAAGGCTCTCGATTGACTGATAAAGAAATTGTATTTTATCACATTATAAATGACATTTATTCTGTACTTTTTCCTCTTTTGCTCAATGTAGAACACACACTCTGTTTTAACAGGCAAATAGAGTTTTTTTTTATTTTTATTCATATAGGATTATTAAATGTTTTATGCTGTTCTGTTCAGGTGAGGAAGATTGTTACTGTAGTTGTGGGTAATTGGCTTCTCCACCTGCCAGACAGATATTCCTTCTTCCACAAACTCATCCCACTACTGCTGAGCAGCCTCAGTGACGACATCCCTGAACTCAGGTGAAAACACACAAAAAAGGCCTCACTTTATGTCCTTCTCTTCAAGCTCTGATGGAAGCTTAACCATCTCCAATCAGTGCTGTAGCCATCTGAAGTTGTTTTCCTGCACTTTTTGTAAAATTTGGAGAGTTTTAGGATATTTTATCACATTCTTCAACATAGTAAAATACTCCAATAATTGATTGTTTTCAACTAAATTTGCGGTTACAGTACGGCACTTACAATGGAAGTGAATGGGGCCAGTAGCCTTGCTGTAACCACCATTAATAATGTTCCTGCGCAAGTAACTTGCAGTTGTACATTTCAACCACAGATGTCAATGGAGAGCCCAAAAGTTCCAAAGTGTACCTTTAATAACTATCGATTTATTTGTTTGTTAATTGCTACTCTTTGGTTGTGCACATTTCTTTGATTCTTAATAATTTGATTGTCCAGGACCATTGCTGAGGACTTGTGGAAGCAGGTTGGAGCTCAATGGGAGAAGGAAAATGAGGATGATCTGAAAGATAAGATGGACTTCCTCCTGCCTGCACCCACCCTCTACACATCTGGAGGTGAGTCTGACCTTGACCTTGTTTACTGATTTTCATGTCATCATCATAGTGTACATTAGATATTCAAACTCTGGACTAGACCCCCTAAAATGATATTTGAGGCACAATTTTTTTTTTAAATAAGTGGATATATACCCCACCCCAACAGAGTTTGATCAAGTATCTCAGTGTAACTAGGAAGGAGCTTCTTTGTCTAGCAGATGCTAGAATTCTCCATTGAATTCCAGTTCATTCAGTTTTCACGTCTCATTTCTTTCTTCCAGGTGAGCGTCCTGGGCTTGGCTGCAGGGAGCTGGTGGTAAGGAACCTGTCTAAGCTGCTTCCTGCAGTTAGCCGGGACATTTGTGACTGGTTAGTGCAGACACGAGTGAAGACCGCCCAGTTATTGCGTGTTCTTCTGCTGCATGCTGAAGATCATTGTACGCAACACCTGCAATTGCTGCTCACGGTGCTGTACCACACTTGTGCAGATACTGAGAATGATGTCAGAACACAGGTAATAGATCAGCCATTTACTGGTCTTATGTTCTTTAACCCTTAATCACCCTTAATCACCCTTAATTAGACTAGATCCGATAAGCCTTGGTGGTTTAATCAAACAGAACCCCCCACTCATTCTGTTTGGTTCAAATTTGACCCGACATTGGAAATAAATGGGTGAGACTATAACACAGAGCAATTTTTTTTATTTGTCATATAAAAATCTATAAATCAGACACAATGCAGAACACACACACACACATAAATGAAGGGGTGAGCCTATAAAACATCCACAATACAAAAAACACACACATACTGTACATACACACACATATACACACAAACACATGCACACACGCAAAGAAATGAATGGGTGACACTATAACAGAGCATTTTTTTTTTTAAGCCACAATGCAGAACACACACACTTTTTTTAAAAAGGTCAACTTAAAGTCTTAGTCTGACCCCACCGTGAGAAAGTTTACGCTTAGTTGTGGGTGCTGCACACCATGATCAGGTTTGACTGTAAGCATATTGTGGCATCTTTGCAAAATCTCACCCTTCAACAAAAATGTTTACAAAATGCTACAAGTTTGCAAATAATTGACTTTTATAATGTCTAAATATATGTCCAGTGCAAAACTTGTGATAATATCTAGAAATTAAGTTTGTTACAACATTGGCTTATAGAGATCAGCCAATGCTTGGAACACTGAAGCCATCTACTGGCCATAGTTGTCATTTCATGTAATTATTATTTTTATTCCAGCAGATGTCACCAGAGACCCCCAGTACATGACATATTTTGATGTTTTGACAGTCTTTCAGTTTACTGAAATAAAGGATTTTAGCAAAGTTAACATAAAATGTACTAATGTTATATGAAAATAAATGGCGTAATGGACTAATTTAGAGGTCAATAAGGTCAGAAATACCATAAAATCCCAAAAGAAATGCATAACTTTGATGTTTTTACTTTAGTGAATATAGTGTTATTACATTTCTTTAAAAAAAAAAAAAAAACTGGGAGTTTCACATTTGATGAACAGATGGAACAGGGTTCTCTACTGATAAGTGTAAATGGGTGACAGAATTGTCATTTTGGTTGAACAATCCCTTTAAAATCCATAACTCAGGAATGCATCTTTCAGAAGATAAAATATTTGTGTAAATCTTAATGGATTTCTCTCTCTTTCTCTGAAAGTGTTTGGAGTCGGCGAAGCTCTTGGGAGCGTTTGTCAGTCCAGAAGTTTACCTCAAGTTACTACTGCCTCATGTTGAAGACTCCACTTCCTGTTCGTCGTCTTCTCCCTGGGCTCCTCTCATGGTTCTGGGGGCTGTATTGAAGGGGAGCTCAAGGGAAGCACTGTGCCCCCATCTGGTACAGATTGGAGATACACTTGCACACCCTGAAGTCTGTCAGGGGTCCCATCAGGTGAGAAGGGTGACTTTGACCTTACTAAATATTGCAAGTCGTGTTTGAGTGGTGAATATGCATATTGATATTAGGGATGTCAACTGATTAGTTTATTTAGTCAAATAAAAAATGATATGCCGATTAATAAATTGAATTAACCGCATATCAAAATTAGCTGAAAAGGCCCCCAAATAAAGATAATTCAATAAATAATAATCATAATATTTATAAATATAATATGCAATAAATATAATAATTCAGATAATTCAAAGACATTACAATATTGTGGCAGATGAGTAACGCATTTATAAGGCAATACAAAAAGTGGCTTTAGAAGTCAGTATATTGTTTGTTTTATTTCCATATAATTGAACATAAGCTAATGCCTACAGTCCTCGGTAGTCCATTTTATAGTTGAGTTTATCCGTCTGTTTGAGGTAGACATAAGAGATCTTCTCAAAGGATGCGTTCTTGCGTTCCATCTGTACACATGCACTTTTGTAATGTCTTACTGTGGTTGTGTGGTGTTTCACTGGTTTTCAGTGTCTCTTGCCATAAACACTGGCATTTTTAAGACACTGTTACAAGTTAAATGTAGTCTGAAATGTATAAAAAACATGTCTCGAGAACCCTGCGTTCTGTTGTGCTCCGTCGACAGTATTTTCGGTATTTCAGTATTTAAGAGCTCCTCGGTTTGTTGTCTGTACAGCTGCGCATTGCCTGTACAGCTGGAGCAGCGCTTGCTGCCCCCTGATGACTTAGACTCACACAGGTGGCACTTCAAGCTTGAATTGCTCTGTTTGGTAGGAAAATTCCTTATTATGATGGCATGAATAAATGCATTAATTTTTTAACGTGTTATGTTTTATGTAAGTAATCGCATTGAATTAACGCGTTAGATCGACAGCTTCATGTGATATGTAAAATAACCCTACAGAGGTTATTAAGATATGTGAAAGTACCCTATAGAGGTTGACCGATAGTGGATTTTGCCAATATCGACAACTGAGGTGGTGGAAAACAACAATAACCTACTAATCGGATTTACAGAATGTTAAAACATTTGGTGCATAATGCGGGACTTTTAACTATAAACAAATCAGAAACACGCCAGGGACTCTTATTTTGAATGATGGAGACTTGGCACTTTTACAATGCTTTATATTAAGTATGAACTAAATTATGCTTTTTAGAGCACAATACAATGCATTCATCAGATTAAGGGTTTTTTATATATATATTTCACCAGATGAGTTTTAATCAGTAATAAGATTTATTATTATTCACAAAATTTGCAGTTGGAGATACGATGTATGTGCTGACGGGGCACATTTCTATATAGTCGCATTTTTCATTGCATGCCTTCGCTTCAGTTTATAACACTTGATTATCTAATCAAAATAACAAAAAATGCATTGAAGTGAGGATAAAAATATGGATGAATATGTTTTAATTGTAGACTTCTCCAGCGCTGGCCACAAAGGAACATGGAGGGATAAAAAATAAAATGAGTAAATCGACAACTATCGGCATTGATTTTTGCCAAAAAACAAGTTCCAAAAAACAACTATCGACACTGATTAATCGGTAAAACCGATATATCGGTCTATCTCTTGTTCCCTATTCTTGCATCAGTTTGACAAAGTTGACATTCCATACTATTGTTCTTCCTCTTTGGATTAAAAATAACTGCTACCACAGTCATCAGCAAGGGCAAAAAATATAAAATATAAAAATACTACTGCTCCTGTTTTAGGGTTTGAGCTTTGTCTTCAATGTTTGTGTTTCAGACATGAATGATACCTCAAATCAAGTGGCTTGAGGAGAAATCTTTTATTATTTTCTAAGCAGTCAGGCTCACGATTTTTTGCCTGATGGATGATAAAATGGGCAAAAAAATAAGTAAAAATGCAATAGACTTACATTGAAGGACGACCAGAGCTATATCTTAGGACGTGAATATCATAGAGACTTGGGGATGGGCTCTTTTTTTTTTACTTGCTCCAGTAAGCAACCTCCTAACTATGCCTCAGAAACCACACAGAATACCCAAGCAACTGCATTGTAACATGTTATAAAACATTCAGAACACCTTAGTAGCCACATAACAATCCCCTGGCAAACACCCAAAAAACAATGTTTTATTTTCCTTTTGAACATTTCAAACTCAGTTTTCCTAAAATGTCTTTTATTACATATTTCCAGCCCTTCACACACACACACACACACACATTCTCATGTTTCAGATGTGTCAGAACATATCTTTGTCGCTTCGCTCAGACCGAGTGGAAAAATTCCACCCAGACCCAAGAGTCAAGCCCTTGTTTTCTTTCAACCCACATTAGGCTCGCTTTGATATAAAAAAGTTTACCAACTCTTTTGTGCCAAGTCTCCACCCCTGTGGGGTTTGCAGGAATTTCCTCTGTAATGTAATAAAAATCACTGAAAAAAATGGCTTATTTCACCCTGATCCCCTTTGTCTGCAACAATCCTGCAACACCCCGTTTATTCGGCACTCAGAAGCAGTTTGGTCCAGCTGTACTCGTCCCATCTTTGACTTAACATCAGCCTCTCAAAATCTTTTCTCTTGTCCGCCCGCCAGAAGTTTTCCTTCCTTTAAATAATGTGCTTTTCAAAAGCATTGGCTCAGAGATAGTGACAGACAGATTGGAATAGCACATTCCAACAAGAGTAATCATTCAAAGTTAAGCGGTCTGTCACAGATGTAGCAAGACCTCTGACTGTCCCATAGAGAACTGAGAAGAGCGATAAATATTTAAATGGATAGTTATCCCAAATATAACGATTTTGCCATTATTAGCTCATCTTTAAGACTTCTGTGGTATATTTGAAGGACATATGTTATGATTGGCTAACCTCTGCGTACAGGCGTCCTTCATCAGGGCAGACCAAACCAGGTTTTTGTTTACCAGTTTAGTTTTCAGAAATAGTGTGTGGATTGGGAAACTTTATGATGTGAATTTTACAGTATGTGTACATAGTAGAATTTGACTGATAGTGGATTTCGCCGATACCGATAACTAAGATGGCCGATAAGAAAAGGCTGATAATCGATTAATCAGCCAATAGTTTTTAAAAACATTTTATAGAATGTCAAAAAATGTTCTTAGTCTTTTCTAACTATGACAGGCACAGACACAGAGGCTACAAGAGTCCAAAATGAATACAATCTCAGATGCAGTTTATTGTGCAACTAAAGTCTCAATAATAAGCAGCAAAATGAAGATTTGGTGCATAATACAGGGCTTTTATCTACAAACAAGCCCGAAACACACTGGAGACTCTTAATTTGAAATGACGGAGACTTGGCTCCATTTCAGTGCTGTATAGTTAAGTAGGCTATGTACCAAATTTAAGGAATAAAACAAAACTATCGGCATAGTTGCCAATAACTGATAGTTGCATTTTGGAACTATGTATCGGTCTACCTCTGATACATAGTACATCTAGCTCTTTTATTTGAAAAGAACAAGAAAATCCTGTTCAGTATTTCCAAAATGCAACTATTAACACCGATTAATCGGTAACACTGATATATCGTTCTACCTCTAGTATATAGTGCATCAAACTTTTATTTGAAAAGAACTAGGAAAATCCTGTTTTCGATAGTTCCAAAATGCAACTATCGGCACCGATTAATCAGTAAAACCGATATATCAGTTAGATGTCGACTGCTAGTGGATTTTACCGATACCAATAACTAAGTTGTGCAGTACCTGCCGATAACCGATTAATCAACCAATAGTTTTTAAAATTGGTACAGAATGAAAAATTAACATTCAAAGTAAAATAGTGCCGAACATTATTACAAAAATAAACAGAACTGGCTGAACCATGAAAATGTATTGTACTTTTTAAAATAAAATAAATATATAAATATTAATGTATATGAACTAATATTCGAATTTTAAAGTCAGCTGGTTTTTAAATTGATGTTGTTTCCTTAGTCCACAAGAGGGCACAATAAATACATAAACCATTCAACACTGTTATTTTATTGCATAGAACATTCCTATCCTGGCTGTTAAAAAAGAGCATTTCATTTTCAACCAATGTGCATAAAATAAATATATACAAAGTTTTAGTTGGTCCCAAATGTTAAGTCAAAAGTAAAATGAGTGGGGAAAACGCTTCAGTAGACAGTTCACATGGTGTTACACTTGCACTGATTCCTACTACTCCAGAGTCAAGCTTTATAATAACAGCAAAATACCACATTGTAATTTATTCAGTACAGTTGTACGTAAAATAGCAATATTCCCAGATATCAGTGGTATTCGGCTGAACTTGGTGGTGAAGCGGCTCAGACTATAAGCCCAGGCCAGGGGCTGTTCAAACAGACAGAACACAACAGACTGGTACTGAACACGAGGATCTCGAGACACACATTTCCAAGTTGAACATCTTTCCTGACAAAGCATTTAAACTCATTGCTTAATCTGAGAAATGCTTATAAGAGAGCAATACGCAATGGCCAAAGACCTCCACTAACTGTAAGGGGCTGTTCACACCGAACGCTTTTGCAACCATCCATTTGTTTTTCTATGTAAACGCCAGCTAGACGAACGTCTTTGTTTCCCTTGTTTTTGTTTATTCAGCGTCTCATACAGGAGCGCTGTTTTTTAGATGATGATGATGTTTTTTAGATGATTTCGACAGACACCTGCTTTCTGTTGAACTTTGTTTGTTGTGCTGTGTCTAGCCTTTTTTAGTGCAAGAATGTGATTGATCTGAAGTCATCGTATTACAGTGAGGATAAAATATTTTACTGAAATCAGATGCGTTTCTGATTTGTTTACACATTTCTCTCAGCTGCATGAAGATATTAATTTGCTTTCTCACGTCACTAGCTTTAAATATGCAACTTAGCTGGATAACAAATGCATAAACGTAACCAGCTGGATATAAACTAAAGCAAATAGATGGTAATAGATGGTAACAATCGTGACATTTAAACATTTGGGTAGGATTTGCGTGTATTTTTGTCACATTGTTCTAACCGCTTGAGGTTAGCTTTAATGTTAGCATCCTCTCAGCCTTGTCGGCAAACATACTGCTGTTCTCTACTAATGCAGCATCTAGTCAACAAATTAATTACTTTTTAATGATATGACGTGTACTGTATACATACCTTTTCGTTGTTGATGTTTTAAATCCTTATCTGAAGTGTTCTGCTCCATGCAGAGTGTAGTCTCATGTGTCAAAACAAACACCACAAGGCATCAGTGAAGTTATAGTTTTTATTTCACCTCTAGAGGCCGCTCTCATACTGTATAATGACAGCAGACCCTTCCCAGCCGCTCCAGCACCAGACGCAATGGGGGAAAAACTATCGGTGTGGATTTTTGCCGATAACCGATAGTTCCAGAAATCTGTTATAGGTGCCGATTAATTGGCAAAACCGATATATATCGGTCTACCTCTAGTACATAGCACATCAAACTCTTTTATTTGAAAAGGACAAGAAAAATCCTGTTTTCCACGAGAGAACCGAGGTGCTTGCAGGCAGAAAGACAGATGTTCTGGTGTTTCCTGTACTGTTAAGCACTGACATCAGGCTGTTCTTTGATGTTGATGTTGTAGAACACTTTAAACTCCAAATCCAAAATCATCAGAAAAAAAGTGTTATGTAGGAAGAAGGGTAGGAAATAATAAGTAATAAGCCTGTATTCTTCTTTTGAAGATATGTTTGACAGAGATTAACATAATTTATTTGTGTGGTGTGTATGAATTAGTCCTGGCACAGGACAGCTTTGCGATGCCTTTAGGACATGGAAAAGAGACGCACCTGCTCTCTGCGTTCTGTTTTCACTGTTGCTATGGTGAGGCTGTAAGCAGGAACGTAAATCTCGGAGAAAATCAGGTGTTAACGGCAGGAAAATGTGAAGGTTATAATATACAGATGAAGATAGCCTATGTCTATTTTCATAGATGTTTTCCACAAAGTGCTTAAATGGCTTATATTGTGTAAAGCAGGATATTTCGCGCTGTTTTTAAAGTCCAGCCTAGATTGTTTATAAAAGCTAAGCTACAAAAACTGGTCATTCAGAAATCAACAAGATATAGAGCACAACAGTGCCCGCCCACCTTTTTAGCCATCTTGGTTCCGGAGGGGTTTTTCCCATTCATTTTTTGAACGGGGAAATATGGGGCATAATTCATAAACGTTAACGTTAGTGTGATAAAATCACTTACTTAAATGTTCTGTGTACAGTTATATCCAATTTTACAACTTTAATGCCATGACAACTTAACATTTTAAACCCTAAAATGACTGTAAAATGATGATTATTAAGCTTCACATTAAGCACTCCAAAATTGGGCCCCATTCATTTCAACTGTGAGTTCATCACTTTTGTTATTTAAGTTGCTCACACACACACACACACACACACACACACACACACACACACACACACACACACACATGTATGTACACATACACATGCATGGATGTTGTATTTTAGCTTCGCAATGCACAACGCATAATTTAAACAGACTGATCTCAGTTCAGAAAACTCAGGGTTGGCAATAAAAAGGTTAAACTTTCAACGCACAGAGTCATGTGACAAAACAACATGGCGCTGATCACAGCAGAGTTTGTCTTTGGGAGAAACGCCAACAAAACTACATCTGGTAAGAAACCTAATTAACTTTTTTATTAAAACCTGTTTGAGTCAAAAGATTATAGTCTCTAGTTTCATCTGATGTGCCTTTTTTTTTTTTTTTTTTTTTGAGTGATTTAGCTTGAAACGCCACGCTGCTAATAACAATGTACCCTAATGTGTACAATAGCACAAGGTTTACATTAGAAGTCCTATATTTACTGTGCATTTCACATACTGTTTCAAAAGTAGTCACAAGACGTAAACAATATGCATGTTAACATGATTTTAGTGTGATAAAATCACTTACATTTTCTGTGTAAAGTTATGTCCAGTTTTACAACTTAATTGCCATAACAACTTAACGTTTTGAACCCTAAAATGATTGTAAAAATGATGATTATTAAGCTTCACATTTCTGCCTTTAAGCCCTCCAAAGTTGGGCCCCATTCACTTCCATTGTAAGTGCCTCACTGTAACCTCGATTTATGCTGCTTCTTTTTTTTTTTTTAAACAAAAGGAGGGACGATGAAATCATTTTTTGTTGTAATCAGCATTATGCCACAAATGCTGTCGATTGAGCTTAACTTGTATTGAACCCAGAATATTCCTTTAAGTTCATTGCAAAATGTTCAGATATATAAAAATATAAAAGTAGTTTGAGAGTGGTGGGAGACGATCTCAAATGCGTCATTCACCAAGCATCATGGGAGTAGACGTCGCAGCAGATCTCTTTTGGTTCACTTGGTTTACTGCGATTCTCTAATTGGTGGGTCTTTCACTGCAAGATTATAGGTAGTGTAGTTCTTCAACACAAATTCCAAGTTGATGAAACGCAGGCTGATTGCTTCAACAGAAGCATATATCATCGATTAACAACCTTAGAGCTCCTGGTAGATCTGTCTTTAAAGGTTTATAAGTTATCGTTAAAAATCCTTTCCCCTATGGACAAAATTAATGGGATTTTTACTTCCGGAACCAGACTGTTGCACTATATAGACATACATAAATATTGTCAGCCGTGTGTTCATGCATACCTGCCTTCTCATGTCATAGCTGACAGCTGTGGCCTGCTCACCTCTGTCCTGAAAAGGAAGAGCTGGAGACAGGGTGGACGAGACTGTCTTCTGCCGGGGGGTTGGTGTGGAGACAGGAGCTTGTTTATAGACAAGGACAGTCAGACAGAAATGGTTAGGACGATCAGTTTAAAACAGTTGTCAGGCCTGTCAATCACTCCTTAACTGTGCTGACAGCCCTAGACATGCTCCTGTTTTACAAGCTGTAGTCCTATCTGGAAATTTGCTCATAAAGTGACATTCAAGGAGATCTTTGAAAGACCGCTATGTGAAAAAAAAAATGTAATTATGTGTTCATTATCCATGAGAAGTTTGACTGCTAAGTCATCAAATATAAAATGAGTGCATTATCTTTAATATTATCAGATGTAAGATTTATCCTCTGCATAACCATGTCTTCCTGTCTTATATACTTAAGCCAGACATATGAAATAATAGTCAGATAATTGTAATTTTGGGCACTGATCACAGCAGAGTTTGTCTTTGGGAGAAATGCCAACAAAACGTTTGACAGTGCAAAGAGAGAACACTGATATTTTGTTGCCAAAGTAAAAAAAACAAACAAACATTGTAACATAAAAGTCAAATCATTTTTTATTTGGATAGTTTTTTTATTTTAGATTTTCCCAGTACACATTGTTCAAAAATCTGATTTTTATAGCTTGGTATTATTTAAAATTTCACTATATATATATATAATTTTATTTATTTATAAAAAAATAAAAATACAATTATTATCGTATCTTTTTATGCACCAAACATAATATTGACATTTAAAAAAGCAAAATTGTTAAAGCTTTTTTTTTTTTTTTTTTTTTTTTTTGCTGGGTTTCAGAGGTTGTAGTAAAATGGCATTATAATAGCTTGTAATGTTACAATGAGATTAATGAGATCTCTGCATATATACATAAACAAGCTGCATATATATATATATATATATATATATATATATATATATATCAGTTCACACTTTAAAGGTGCGATATGTAACATTGACTTCAAGCATTTAAAATGGGTACTGCAGTCCAAATTCAAAATATTGGAGAAAGTTGTCTCCCCCACCCCCTCCTCCCCAGACTCGAAGCTCACGCGGGTTGCCAGGTTGCGGACACGCAACAGGAACGAGCAAACTGACAATGTCAAGCAACGAGCCTTACACTGTAAGTTGATCAGCTAATGTATACGTTTGCAATGTTTTTATTGTTTGCAAATTATAAACCAGCTGTGGTGGTGTTACAAAGGATGAAGTCCCTTCTGCTCACTGCTCTGGTATGTTACAGCTGTATTAATGCTCTTAACCCTCTCTACCTTGCTGCTTTGGCTCTTGGATATTATATTTGTCTAGTTATGGCACTCTTCTATTCATCTTTGGATTTGCATAATCTGAACTCTTCATATCGTCTTCCCGTGGACATGTATAATCACTGTGCTTCCTTGGAAATTCTATGCCATCCTTGATATGTCCACCGAGGATCTCGGCACAGTTTCTGTAAAGGCGCACAGTTCGCTTCCTTGATTAGCGATTTCATCCTGCCGTTCCTCTTCAAAGTCGGGCGCAGAGTTATGGTCTGTAAATCAATTAAATCTCAGTTCAATTAAGTTTTCATCTTTCATCTTTCATCAAGGATGGCCTTGATAAATGCGAGGTCATTATCTAACAAATCATTCATTTTAAATGACTTTTTCATCACGAATTCGCTTGACTTTTTATTTGTGACTGAAACATGGCTGAAACTGGATGAATTATCATCTCTTGGTGAACTTTCTCCACCGGATTGTGCTTTTTTAGCACTCCAAGACTTTCTGGTCATGGTGGGTGTGTTGCTACTGTTTTTAAAAACAATTTTAAAAACAAAAAATTACATACATATGTGTATTCCAGTGGGGGACCTGTATTATGTGCACTGGTTTACAGGCCTCCGAAATTTAACGAGGACTTCATTCAGCAATTCTCTGAGTTCCTCTCTAATATTGTGCCTCGCTGTGATAGACTGTTGATTCTAGGAGACTTTAATATTCACCTTTGCTGTCTGTCTAATCCTTTGGTTAAAGAATTTTTATGTCTCGTTGAATCTTTAAATCTGTCACAATTAGTTTTTAGTCCTACTCATAATTTGGGGCACACATTGGATCTGGTGTTGTCACATGGTTTTCCTGTAACAAATCTGAGAGTGATTGATGCTGCTATTTCAGACCATTTGCCAATTTTGTTTGAATCTGTCTGTGTTTCTCCCACCTCCACTTGCTCTCAGTCTGTAAGTTATTCTCGTTTTCAACTTTCCACTACCAGTTTATTTTCAGAGTTTTATCAAGCTAAGTTTGCGGATGCTGTCTTCTTTGAGAAATTAAACACTGAAGAAATGGTGGAGGTTTTTACTAAATCCTGTTCCGTTTCTATAGACTCTGTTGCTCCCCTTAAGCCCAGGAAAACTAAGGGAAAGGGTAACGCTCAGCCTTGGTTAAAGGACACAAGAGTGTCGTAAGGCAGAACGAAAGTGGAAAAGAGACAAACTTCAAGTCTCGTATGAATGTTTAACTGCATGCTTAACTAGTTACCAAAAGTTAGTAAAAGAGGCTAAGTCTAAATTCCTCTCCAAACTCATCGCTGAAAATGCTAACCGACCGAGAATGCTGTTTAAGACATTGATTCAGTGCTAAATCCCTTACCAGCCCCTTCTCTTGTTCCATCTAGGGAAACCTGTGAGAACTTTAAAAAAAACAATTGATAATAAAGTCTTGGAGATCAAGGCTTCCATTAAGCCATCAACATATGATCCCCCTTTGATTTGTTCACCAACAGATTCGCTAACTTGTTTTCATCCAGTTACCTCTGCTCAGCTAGCTGATATTGTATCAAAGGTTAAATGCTTTAGCTGTGAGTCAGATGTCATTTCAACTCGTCTTTTCAAGGAAGTGTTTGTAACCATGAGCCCGACAGTAACAGCCATTGTTAACAGTTCTCTAGCAAATGGATTTGTACCTGTTAATTTTAAACATGCAGTGGTTCACCCTCTGCTTAAGAAACCCCATCTTGACCCATCTATCCTTAGCATTTTCAGACCTATCTCCAAATCGCCTTTTATTTCAAAGCTCTTAAAGAGAGTTGTGTATCATCAGTTGAGTTCTTATATCAGTATGTCCAATATTTTAGATACATTTCAGTCGGGTTTTAGATCAATGCACAGTACGGAAACCGCACTGTTGAAGGTCAGAAATGACCTGTTGCAAGTTCTCGATACTGGTTCGTATGCAGTGCTTGTCTTGTTGGATTTAAGCGCTGCATTCAATACAATCGATAATAGTATTCTGTTACGTCAGTTGGAAAAGGTGGTGGGTATTCAGGGTGTTGCCCTGCAGTGGTTGGCCTCTTACCTCAAAGATAGAACCTTCTCAATAAGCATTGGGAAGTTTTCTTCTACGTCGGTTCCCCTATTATGCGGTGTGCCCCAAGGGTCCATTTTAGGCCCTCTTCTCTTTTTTAGCGACTTTACATTGGCTTCCTGTAAAGTTTAGAATCAATTTTAAAATTGTTGTTTTTGTGTACAAGGCTTTATCTGGTGTCGCACCAAAATACATTAGTGACCTTCTGATTCCTTACTCTCCCCAAAGAGCACTTAGGTCTAGTAATCAGCTCCTCTTAACCGTCCCACGTTGTCTCTGTAAAACTAAGGGTGGTCGGGCCTTCTCTGCTGCAGCACCTAAACTTTGGAACAGTCTGTCCGTAAATGTGAGGTGCGCTCCTTCACTAGCCAGTTTTAAATCGGCTCTTAAATCTTATTTGCTCTCTGGCTTTTGATTAAGATTAGTTTAAGGGTTTTATGTTGAAGTTTTCTGATTGTATTTTATTTATTGTGTTTATATTTTGTACGCTGCATGTTTTCCTTTAATGCTTTCTTTTTATGTGTTCAACGTTTTATTGTACAGCACTTTGGTGCAACTCTGTTGCTTTTAAATGTGCTATAGAAATTCATTTTGACTTGACTTGAGCTCATGTGGATTTTGTATAACTCTGTCAATATTAGCTAGATGTATTGCTGGCTTCCATGGCTGCAGCGTGCTGTGTTTGCCCGCTAACTTGTGTCAAATCTGGCAACACATGGTGTTGAAATACTATTGGGAAATGGGCAGTGGGCGGGATCACACAGGCCAAAACACATACAGAAATTCCGGCCCGAATGGACATTTCAAAGTAGAATATACTGGCTGTAGCATTGTTTTCAGAGAAGCCAGTATTTCAACTTAGCATGTTTCCTAAATCTCTGATAACTTATTATGATAATTTTATGCTTTAGTAGAGTAAACATATTACATATTGCACCTTTAAATGTACAGTATCTAATAAAAATTAGCATTTCAGTATTTCCCTTTTTTTTAATCAAAGTTTTGATCAGAGTTTTTTGAAAATCATGCATCATATGGATAATTACTTTGGGATGCATCATTTGTTTTAAAAAATAAATAAAAATTCTTGTTGGCATTGAACTGAACTAAAAGGATATTCTTTTAAAAGCAAGTTTAGGCACATTATCTGAATTAAGATTACAACTGACGTGCAATCGTATGTTGAATACAGCTGTGGCTGGCATTATCTTTAGTTTTTGACTAATGTAAACAGATTTTATTGGCTTTTTTGATACTTTGGAAATCCTTGCAAGCAGTTTGATCACAGGAATTGAATGTTGTTCCTAATTTTGAACATTAATAAGAAGAGAAAGTTGTAATGCTTGATGCTTCTCAGTTTTGCATTCTAAATGTAGTAGTAAAAGTAATGATAGAGTCACTGAACAGAGGAAACAATGTCATGATCCTCTTGATGCTCTGAATGATTACGAACGACACTTTGTCTAGACATTTGATCATTGCATGGAAAGAGAGAGGGTGTTTAGTGGTAATAATGCAGTATGTAAGGACAATAACTGTTGGAAAGAAAAACTCTGCTTTTTGGACTGCTTTACAAGGTCAAATAATGGATAAATAATTAAACAAGTTATTAAAAGTAAAGATGTAAAATGTGTTCAATGTTTTCTCTCTGTGTCAGGTGCTGTATGTGGATCAGTTGTTGGTGTGTGTGGATGCTGTGCTTTCAGTGTGTCAGGTGGACTGCAGTGTCATCAGTCTACAGTTGCTGAAGCTTCTGGTGTCAGTTCAGAGTCTTGCATCACAGCAGGAACAGCACAACAAGGTTCAAAACCCCACACACCGAACACATGCCAGCTGCCCCACACATTTTCACACCATTTTAGCTCTATAACACAGGCACATACCTTAGAAATGAACCGTATTATTTCTCTGTCTCTCAGGCAGAAGAGTGTGTGAGGTGTTTGTGTGAGGCTCAGGCTCTTAGTGGAGTGTGTGAGTTGTACAGACAGCACATGGCAGATCTGTTGCAGTGGTTGTCTGATTCACAACACACCTGGACCAGTTACTCCATTCAGAAAACACAGCTGGAGATCATCGCTGTCCAGTCAGGTGAGATTGGATGGGTTTATTTATGTGAGGCTTGGAGTGACACCAATCACACAGGTCAGGCACAATAACAGAATTGAACTAGATAGGTAAAGTTTCTCAAGACAAACTCTGATATTTGCTTTAGCAAAGCCTTGCCTGAAAGTTTAAACTAGTTTTTAGAGCAACTTATAGCAGATCAAATGCCTTTTGTGGGTTTGTTTACATTAAAATGTTTTGACTGTTGGAGTCTGAATTAACAAGCATTCCCATTGTCTAGGGGTTTTTTCCCATTTTTGATTGTCTGCTGTGCGAAAACCGTAAGTCCGATCAGTTAGAAAATACATAACACAACACTCCAGAAAAGTCTGAAGGTCTGTACCAAATCTGGTGGATTTAGCTCGAAAGCTCTCAGAGGAGTTAGTGTTAGAAATTTTGGTCTTGGTTTAGGGATTTTGAAAAAAAAGCCCTAAACCAGGTTTAAAGGAATAACAGTATGTTGGCTTTGTCAAGCCAACATAATTAAAATAATTCAGAAAATCACTTATTCCTTCAAATCATTGTAGCTTTTCTAATAACAATCTACTTTTTCCATTGCGTGATGTAATTGGTTATATTTTCTTACTTGCAGTCTAGCTAACTATTTTTTCTAAAGGGTAGCTTGCAGCTTATGGTTTCAAAGTAGCTTTTCCGAAAGTGATCTTGACTCTTAATTTGATCTGATTTGTGTGAGTGTTCTCTTTTAGGTCCAGTGGTGGGAGAGTTTCTTCCAGGCCTAATGCCCCTGTTCAAGAGCTGTGTTGAAGCCAGTCGAGATCCAGAGTTGAGGCTTCACATGTTCACCATGATGTCTAAACTACTGCTGGACTCCAGCAACACACTCGACTCACAGGGGTCAGTTTTAACACCTAAACCTGATCATTTTAACACAAATGCCTTATACACAATGAGTGTTGTTCACTTTGACTGCACATACAATGTGTATATGTGTGCAGTTTGTACCTTTATAGTCTATGTCTGCACATGGGAAACAACCAGTGTGTAACTGATATAGCAGTACATTAGACATGCAATTGTTAGTGTTCCAAAGAACCACAGTTTAACCATAGTCACAAATTATGGTGATAAAAATGATTCCGATAAGGAATACCGGTTATGCATTTTTAGTTAATCTTGGAGAACCTTTGTGTTGCCTGATATGCAACTAAATACTTTAAGTGTCTGTATTTCAAAGACAGAGTAGTAAATTGTCAAGATAATACCTTACAGGAGTATAGTAAAAATCCCCTTCTCTTAATGTGGCGTGTGATACTGTAAACCTCAGGGAAATTCCTCTGGTTCATGTGGGTCTTCATGTGGGTCTTTGATTTGCAAGGTGAATAAGAGGAGAAAGAATGAAAAGACAAATCACACACACATACATACACACACATTACAATTGAAATGAAGACATACCAGTATACTACTATTGTTTATAATTGAATAAAATATTATTATTACCGACTAATCCTAACCTTAAAAGAATAGTTCCTAAAAATGACCCAAAAATGAAAATTCTGTCATAATTTCATTATACCCTCATGGTGTTCCCAACACATATGACTTTCTAATGCTGAACAGAACAGGAGATGTTGTACTGAATTTTGTGTTCCACCTTTTGAATAGAGTGGCAGTTTATAGTTACTCATTTTTAAGCTGAAAGGAGGACACAAAAGTATCATAAAAGTAATCATGCATCATATTCCAAGTCTTCTGAAGGCATACAATGAGAAAAAAACCCTAAATGTTCTCACATGAACATGCGTGCCATTGTGAACGAGCTTCTCTCATAGTCCTTATGAATGCACAGCAGATGTCAAGATTTTTTTTAAGTTTCAAAAACTTTTCTCACCAAAACCTATCGTATGCCTTCAGAAGACTTGGAATATGATGCATGAATTGCATAGACTACATTTATGATACTTTTGGGTGCTTTATTAAAGGGATAATTCACCCAAAAATGAAAATTCAGTCATTGTTTACTCACCCCTGTGTTGTTATAACCCCATATGACTTTCTTTTTCTTAAAAGAATTTTGCTCAGTGATGTCATACAATGGCAGTTTATGGTGACCACCTCTTCAAGCTTCAAAAGAAAGCAAAAGTATAATTCAGAAGTCTAATAAATTATTCCTTGAGACTCATGATTGTAATGAAAGCATACGATAAGGTTTGGTGAGAAAAAACCGAAATCTAATGTATTATTTAGTAAAAATGTTCACTCACCATTGATCTCCTGTGTGCATTCATGATAGAGCACAAGAGCAACAGTTCATGCAGCCCCTTCGCGACATTGGGGCGTTCAAACGGAAACTTGTTTGTTTATCATAAAACAGATCCTCTACAGCGGTAGTGACAACAGAACACAACACAGCTGCACAAAAAAACAGAGAACAGAACTTACTAAGCATGTCTGAAGAGTTTTTAGTTGAAGAATTGATACATTTCTATGCCCAGCATTATTATTTTTTTTTTTTAGTTTTTGGACGGGCGCCAGTTCACAGTGGACAGAGTTACCTGTGCGATGCCGAAAATAGAAAACAAGCGATCGATAGAATGTATCGTCGCTCGTCACAGCTGGTTAGGAAAAAAACTCTGATTACCATAGAAAATATACCTTTTATCATGTCGTTTGCCATCAGGTTAAGACACGGTGTGACTACGGCTGACTGAAACCCCCTCTATGTTTCTGTTCCGAATACTCCGTTTAAAAAAATAAGGCTGGGCATAGAAATGCATCAATTCAACTCTTCAGACATGTTTATTAAGTTCTGTTCTCTGTGATGTGATCTGCTGTCGCTACCGCTGTGGCGGACCTGTTTTTAGATAAACAAAACGAGTTTTCGCTTGAATACTCCAATGACACAAGGGTGCTGTGTGAGCTGTTGCTCTCATGCCCTATCATGAACACACACAGGAGATCATCGGTCAGTGAACATTTTCACTAAATAATACATTAGATTTCGGTTTGTTTCTCACCAAACCTTATCGTATGCTTTCATAACAATCATGAGTCTCATGGAATAATTTATTAGACTTCTGAATTATACTTTTGCATTCTTTTGAAGCTTGAAGAGGTGGTCACCATATACTGTCATTGTATGACATCACTAAGCACAAAAAAGTTTCACAATTTCTCCCTTTGTGTTAAGAAAATGAAAAAAGTCATATAGGGTTATAACAACACAGGGGTGAGTGAATGACTGAAATGTATTTTTTGGGTGAACTAATCCTTTAAGCCTCAGTCACCATCAGCTTGAAAATATAGTCCACAATATTCATTGAAAAATGTCCTTTTATGTTCCACATTAGAAAGAAAGTCATACAGGTTTAGAATGACATGAGTAGGAGTAAATGATGAGAGAATTTTCAGTCTTTGGTGAACTAACTGAACTAATCACATTTTAAAAGGAGGTCATGGCATCTATCATGACATAAATATTTTCTCTCTCTCTCTCTGTAGGAAATTTGGCAAATACATGGAGATGGTTCTGCAGGATTTGTTGTTGCCTAATCTGGTGTGGCGTTCGGGCCGTTCTGCCGCAGCTGTCAGGACCGCTGCTCTCAGCTGTCTGTTAGCTCTGCTACACGGGGCGACTTTCCCAGCTGAGCAAGTAATAATCACAGACATGAACTCTGCAGCACGACCAGTAAAGCTGACGTTTGTAATTTCTGCCCCAGTAGTGTCTTCCATTGTTTGTACAAACAGATAGTCCCAAACTAATGCCATTGTTCAAATCAGTGTTGCTGCATTGGACTGGACGGGCCGCTTAAATAATCAGAGCAATATTCAGTTTTGATAGTGCCCACAGAGACACAGTGTTACACTTTTAGGGGGAATCAACCTAGGAATGGCTTAATTACTGATGACACTGTCTATTAAGCTGTGAGAAGAGAAAGTATTTTAACACTGACAAAATTACAAACATCAGCTTTAAATGACTTATTCTCTCTCTTTCTATTTTTCAAAGTGTATCTTTTCACCCTGTCGTGCAGTGTAGCCATATGGCAACAATTTATTTTCTTTCACATTCTCACCTTTCAGAACAAGTTAAAACATACTGCATTGTTGGAAATAAGAGGGCAGTCTTTAAAGTAACCAATAATATGCTGTTTTTATGCCACATGACATTCATTTTTCCAGGGGTTACCCTTACATGGGAGAGACGTGCTGCAGTGTTCCACAAATTGCTCTATTAAACACATTTCGGTGTTTCGTGTATTTTTTTTTTATTTAAAAAAAAAAAAAAATGTATAAGTTAATTAGATGTTGTTGTTCACTGATCAGCTTTTTTTGCCATAGGTTTACAGAACATTTTGAAAATATTAACGTTGCCATATGGCAACACTGCCACAATGGGGAAAATTACTATGCTGCCATATGGCAATTCTATAATAAAAAGGTATTGCACTAATGCTTTTCCCATTGGGAATTTTTATAGATAGGGACATATATTGTAGTATTGCATTAATTCATTTATTTGTAAATGTTTACCATATTATAATTGCATTTATGCATAAATTATTTCTTCTTTTCGGACAAATATTAACATGCCAATGTTTTATGGATTGGGCGAGAAGAGTGCACAGTGCTTGCTTCTGGTTGACAACAGTGAGGATGAGCTAGGCTTTAGAGACAGTGAACATAATCAACAATATTTAAGAATGCATAATAATGATTTAAGTTTAAAGAAATATTAATTTAATTAAAGTAGATAATTTTCAGTGAGAGCTATTTTATGTCAGAAAATAAAATGGGAAGGAATATTCCATTGTTAGAACATAATGTGTACCATACAGGGTTAAATTGGATAAAACTGTATTTGTTGAGGGAGACTGAAAAAGAAAAGTATATGGACATATTCATTACAGACTACAATGCATGTGTGATGTGTTTCAGGTTCTGTCAGTGGAATCTACTCTCAGTAGTCAGTTGATCTGTGCTCTGGAGGAAGACTCCAGACTGGCTCGTCTGTTGGCCTGTAGATCATTAAACTCACTGCTGAAACTCACAGCACAGCAGCTCAACAGTGACTCACTCAACAAGATCTATCCAGGTATACACTACTGATCTAACATACTGTGAAACAGTGAATATCAGAAGTATCAGCAGCCATATCACCCTGCAGCTCTCTAAAGCTAAGCAGGATTGAGCCTGGTCAGTACCTGTATGGGAGACCTCCTGGGGAAAACTAAGTTTGGTGTTGGAAGAGGTAATAGGGAAGCCAGCAGGGGGTGCTCACCCCACAGTCTGTGTGGGTCCTAATGCCCCAGTATAGTGACGGGAGCACTATACTGTAAAAAAGGCACCATCCTTCAGATGAGACGTTAAACCAAGGTCCTGACTCTCTGTGGTCATTACAAAATCCCATGGTACTTCTCGTAATGAGTAGGGATGTACTCCATTGTCCTGGTCAAATTCCCTCCATTGGCCCTTATCTGTCATGGCCTCCTAATAATCCCCATCCCTGAATTGGCTGTATAACTCTACTCTCCTCTCCATCAATAGCTGGCATGTGGTGAGCGTATAGGCGCACTTTGGCTCCCGTCGCATCATCTAGGTGGATGCTGCACACTGGTGGTGGTAGAGGAGTTTTCCCCTGTACTATGTAAAGCGCTATATAAATGTAAGGAATTATTATTATTATTATAAACAAAGATTGATTGGTGATTGTGTGAATGATTAAATAGCAATGTATAGCAAATATGTTATCAAAACAATGTAATGTTACATCACATGTATAGACAGGTGTGTATATGTGTAACTGATGCATACATTTTCAAGTATACCACTGTAGAACAGTATATACAGTGCCCATAAAAGTATTTTAGACATTAGAGTTTAAACATGCAACTGTATGCTGTAACAAAATAAAATGTGAAAAGGGGGGGTAGAGTGTTTTTTATTATTATTTTTTTGTGTGTTGCTTTGTTTTTTTTTGTTTTTTTTTTGTTTGTTTTTTCATTTGTTTTGTTTTTGTTTGTTTTTTGCTTTTTTTGTGTGTGTGTGTTGCTTTTTTCTGATTTGTTTTATTTTTGTTAATTTATTGTTTGTTTTGCTGTTGTTGTTTGTTTTGTTTAAATTGTTTTGTTTGTTTTTGTTATGTTGTTTTTGTTATGTTTTATTTTATATTTTGTGATTTGTTTCATTTGTTTTGTTTTTGTTTTCATTTGTTTGTTTTTTGTTTTCTTTTGTTGTGTTTTTTG
The DNA here is from genome assembly GCF_019703515.2 of Myxocyprinus asiaticus. NCBI lineage: Eukaryota > Metazoa > Chordata > Actinopteri > Cypriniformes > Catostomidae > Myxocyprinus > Myxocyprinus asiaticus. The sequence goes on along the minus strand of NC_059357.1, from coordinate 5,758,845 downwards.
TTTTGTTTCATTTCGTTTTGTATACTGTCTTACTAACCAGTCTGTTTCTTTGTTGATAAATGGATTACAGATTTCATTAAACCAGCCTGATAAAAATTTATATCATTTAATAATCATGGCAGAAGTGTCTTTTAGGTTGTAGGTGCTGCACTTTTATATATACTGTGTGTGTGTGTGCATTCGTGTGTGTGTGTGTGTGTGTGTGTGTGTTCAGAGCTACTGAAGCGTGTTGATGACAGCAGTGAGGAGGTCCGTGTTGAAGCCCTTAAGTCTTTGAGCACATGGTTTTCATCTCTGGGAAAAAACTATGATACTCAGTCATGCCGCTCACACCTGGAGTTCCTCTTCCAGCAGCTTCTGCTGTACATGGACGATCCCGAGAGTAAAGTGCAGGATTCAGTGCTCGGTAAAGCATAATAACGGCAACAGTTTTTTCATTTCTGTCATATCATCATGTGTTTCCACTTTAATGGAATAGTCCACCAAAAAAATGAAAATTCTGTCATTAATTACTCACCCTCGTCATTTAAACCGCTATGCGCTTTATTCTTTCTACAATATTCACTGATAACCTTCACTGTAGCTCTCAAATAAAATTTTTGCATCCATGTTCAATTTTCTTTTAAAAATAGCATGGCCATTGATGTCAAACGCCATTGGCTCTTTTGCATATTGTAACTAAACACAGGCATGCAAAAATGCAGAATGGAGAATCAAATTTGACAGCTGCAGCAAAGGGGAAGATTTTCAGTGAATAACGGCTTTAATTTCCATCTGTTCCTCACACAAACCTATTGTAGGGCTTCTGTAGACAGAGGAGCAGTACTTAGACATCCAAATAGCAAAATGTTCAAAATCTCATTATACTAATGATCCCATAGTAGGAGGTTTATTCTTGACCCAAGTGTTCAGTATACGTTTGCCAGCTATAAACAATAATTTGTCTGCAAATTTAACCTGAAGAGGTGCACTATCATCTTTAATAATTCCCAAAGAGAAAAAAGGGATCTTTTATTAATTTTATAAATTTAAACACAGTTCAGTATCAGTTCCAGTCTTTTTAATACAGATGTTAATATAAACTTTATATAGTTAAGAGCTGCATGTAAATTCTTCAAAAATGTTAACCATTTTGTGTTACCATATGGGTTTGGAACAACATGAGAGTAAATAATGACAGAATTTTCCATTTTGGTTGAACTATTCCTTTAATCTTGACCTGGATCTTTACTCAGGACGGTTATATTTGTGTTGACACTGTAAGATAAATCTCTTCCTGCTGCAGAAGGAAGTGATTCAGATGTCTGTTAATGCTGTAGCACTCATTTACAGTCCACTTCACTGATCCCTCCGTTCTTCACTTCAAAGAGCCTCATTTATCCTGCAGTTTTACACTCTATCCATCACACACTCGTCTGGTACTGGCCTGCTTCCACTGGGGTCATGAGCTGTCAACACCTCCATAGTCATGTGTCAATGTGTCGTAGTAATTTTCTGTTTGTGTACGAAGACACCTAATGGCAAAAAATGCTTTTCTTTTTTTTTTTTTTAGATGTTTAAACAATTGGCCGTTTGTTCTAACTGTGATTGGGGTGCCTAAAAACTATTTGGATTGCACAAGACAAACTTTAAGAGATTGCACTCCAAAAAGGAACTTTCCACTCTGTTTCTAATCTTCATTTTTTTCCCCTCTTTTTAATCTCATCTTGTATTTCTTTATTTTTTCATTCTGCTCTTAAACACATCTCATATTTCAAAGACACATCAGATGTGATTAATGTCCATTATAACGCCACACTTCCCATAATCCCTCATTCCATTGGTTAAGCTTGTAATAATAGCACTGTGCTTAAGTTACTGAGGAAATTCACCCATATCTCCACACAAAGAAAACTTTGTTTCCTTGTGCACTTACAAACATATAGAGCACAGGATAAAAGTAAATCCCCCACCAAACAAATCGGGATAACACCAAATCCCCACAACAAAGACATGACCACTGAAAGAATACAGTTGAGCTTTTATGTTTCTTTTTTTGTGTTTTTTTTTTTTTTTTTTTGTAGTTCCTAATGGTGACTTTGAAAGTGGGAGAGGTAAAGCCACGGATACTTTTGCATTTTAGTAATGGACATCACAAAAGTGCAACAAAAGACCATTTCATTGTACTTTACCAAATGTCTGTTCACAAATTCATAAAAAATCTGCCATTGTGCTCTATTGTATATTACGAAGCTGCAACACATTTCTACTATTACAAATGAGTGAATTTTGATTTAATAACTAAATGTAAACAGCTCTTTTCTCTCTCTCTCTCTCACAGACGTTCTGAAAGTGGCCAGTGAAGTTGATCGTGATCTCTTAAAACAGCAAACGGAGGCCGTGAGAGAAAAACAGCACAGCCCTGAGTACTGTGATAAACTCCTCCAACACATTCACTCATTATGAGACTCTTCCTCTTCTAAATATACACACCGTGAGCAAGCTTAGACTGAATACTGCTGGTTTACAATGTTTTATGCAGATGCAAACAGACAAATTTACAATGTATTTCTGTTGTCTCATTGACTTCAGCAAAGTTTTATACGATGAAAAAAAAAATATATATATATATATATATATACATATATATATATATATATATATATATATATATATATATATATATATATATATATACATATATACACACAATTAAAATAAAATAACACAAATTAGTTTTCTTTTTATGGTTACTTGGTTAATGCTGTTTTGAAATTGTCCATTTATTCATTTAATGTCCAATATTTTTATGAAATAAACTTGCTTGAACATGTCAACCAAAAGTGTAGTTCATTGCTAATTGTTTTTATTTCTTGTTTTATTTTAAATTTACATTTGTTTTTTTTGGCAGATGCTTTTATATACACACAAACACACACACAAGGTAAATGCTTCTTATTTAAAGCTGATGTAACATGTTCTGTGTTAAAAATCCCAGCCTAATATGCAGAGACAGTAATAAGAAAACCATTCATAGGTTAAAGTTGCACTCAGTAATTTTTTTGAATTTGTCGTCTTGGACTTACACTGACACCTAGTGGTGTGGATGCAGCATCATTCAAATGCAATAGTTTTCAGTTACCAACGCCATTATAAAAAAATCACTATTCACAGTCAGCTATAATTAACTTAATTCATGAGTTTGCGTTATCTGAGGTAAAGAAACGGTTTATGATTCCAGTGTTGTCAGATTTTACTGCTGATTTGAAATATGTTCTTTGATCGTAATCTTGACCAACCATAGATACTTGACCAAGTAGATAGGAGCTGCACTGTCAGTTTATGGAAATAGCCTCCTGCGACACCACGTCAGGGTTCAGGTGTGGAAATGAGGAGGTGGGGAGCAGTGACACGCTTCAGGTCAGGCTTTATTCTCTTGTCTCTTTTGTGTACAGCGTAGGTACTTTTTGTTGCTTTTCATTCAGTCAATAATACACTCTCAACATGAACTCCTTCAGAACACCCATCAGATCATAAACACTCAGGAGATCATACACCAATACTGTACACTTGTTCCCTCTCTTCCTCTCTGGCATGTTTTGGCTGCTTTGAGGCCTCTCCCCACTATCACTGTAACAAGAAACAGCTGTTAGAAATCAGGTTGACGAGCCACACAACTCCCTCTCTCCCGCAAATACACACACGACCACGGCCCCATCGCCACATACCCCCACCACCCGACTCAGGCCAGGGTAACCTCCGGCCCCCCATTTCTGGACAGAAAGTCAGCCGCAGTCATCTGCAACCCCGGTCTGTGGATCACCTCAAATCTGAACAGCTGAAATCCCAGGTACCATGGGGTAATCCGTGCATTGGTATGCTTCATGCGGTGGAGCCACTGGAGTGGGCCGTGATCTGAACAGTGGGTGAAAGCAGGTAGAAGCAGAGGGACTGCCCACTTGATCATCAAACACTCCTTTTCAATGGTGCTGTACTTAATTTCCCTCAGCGAGAGTTTACGACTAACGTACAGCACCGGTCGCTCCTCCCCCTCCACCTCCTGTTAAAGCACTGCCCCCAGCCCTCTGTCAGATGCATCCAACTGCAAAATAAAGGAAGTTTGGAGCATGTAAAAGCAGTCCCCTACAAAGTGCAGATTTCACAGAAAAGCCTGTTGGCATGACTCCATCCACTGGACCAGATCGGGGGCCCCCTCTCTAGTGATATCAGTTAACGGGCTGGTGATGTCAGAGAAACTAGGTACAAACCTTCGGTAGTAGCCAGCCAGCCCCAGAAACTGCCTCACCTCCTTTTTGGTCTTGGGCACTGGGCAGGCTGCGATTGCTGCGGTTTTGTTAATTTGGGGATGCATCTGCCCATGGCCCAAGTGGAACCCCAGATACCGAACTTCCACCCTCCCAGTTGTGCACTTCTTCGGGTTGGCCGTGAGCTCTGCCCGCCGCAGCGATCTCAGGACGGCTCTCAGATGTTGCATGTGCCACCGCCAATCATTCCTATAAATTATTATATCATCTAGATAAGCACCGGCATATACCGTATGTGCCTTGAGAATTTTGTCCATGAGACGCTGGAACGTGGTGGGGGCCCCAAACAAACCAAAAGGAAGGGTCACGAATTGGTGTAAACTGAACGGTGTGGAAACCCTGTCCCCACACCCATTCTCTACGCCTATGAATGGCACCTCACAGAAGCCTCACAAGAAACAGACAGTTACTGTAACACACACACAAACACACACCATAGGGAACACTAGGTTTCCTACAAGAGGGTGACTTGCATTGCACTGCTTATATATCAGAAAATGATGAAGATTTTGAGAAAAAATGGTTTTTCGAATGTGTGAATAATGATGTTATACAGACAGATTAGTTTTACTGGAAAGACAAAATGGTGCGGCAGGAGTTCAGCTACCAGAGCCTCTAAGAGCAAAATTTTGCAATGTTCTGTGGGCTAGCCCACATATTTCATTAGCTTAATCAGCTGACGTTAAATGGGAAGATTAGGACCGTGGGTGCGTAATTGTGTATTTGAAACAGATTGGCAAGACACCTCAAAAAAGGGGTTCAATATAATGTTAAGCATGCTACTCACAGATTACAGATGCCCTTATGCATAACTGTAGACAGAACTGTTCAAATTGATGAGGAGACATGTTTAATGGTCAACCACACGTCTGGTGAAGAATCTCCTCAGCTCTCTGAAACACCAAGTTCTCTTTGGGCCCAAAGAAAATATGAAGTGGGATTAATGAAAGGCGCTGTACCGGTTTTGATCACTCCAAAAACCACTTTTCGGCCGTGCAGAGCACAATATCCAATCAGAACCGAAGCAATGGAAGGCATTCGACCAGTATTGAAATCTTTATTGAAATCAGGCATAATTGTGCCATGCCGAACGTCACCAGTGCGTACTCCAATTTTTCCAGTTAAGAAAATAAGAGCTGCTGGCCAGCCAGTAGAATGGAGATTTGTTCAAGATTTACAAGCTGTGAATGCAGCTGTACATGCGTGTGCCCCAAATGTGCCCAACACACACACCATTCTGTCCATAAAATAGCAAGTGGTTCTCTGTTATCGACCTGTCTAATGCTTTCTTTAGCATACTGGTCGATAAAGACTCACAATATTAGTTTGTGTTTATTCGAGGGGAAAACATACACTTGGACAAGATTGGCACAGGGTTATTGCGAAAGCTCTGCAATTTATAATGCAGCCCTGAAAGATAACTTAGAAGGCCTTGAGCTCTCAAAAGATAGTGCGCTGCTCCAGTACGTCAATGATTTAATGATCTGCTCTCCCACAGTGGAAGCATGCAAAGCTGACACTGACCCTTTTGAAACACTTGGCTCCGAACAGCCACAAAGTAAGCAAAACAAAATTGTAATGGTTAAGACCTCAAGTTACATTCCTGGTCCATGTGATCACAGCTAAGGGTAAGTCCCTCTTGCCCAAAATAATTTTGGCCATACAAAACATACCACGGCCTATCACAAAGAAACAAGTGATGAGCTTTAGCTATGACATCATATTGCAGGCAGTGGATACCTAATTATGCTGAAATAGAGGCTCCACTGTCTGCAGTGATACATGGTAAAGGCCTGACAGCACAAGACAAAGTAGTTTGACTGAATGTGGACATGAAGATTTCTCTTCTCTGAAGGTGGCTTTACAATCAGCACCCACATTTGGACTGCCTGACATGACTAAGCCTTTTGTGCAGACCGTGGACGAAAAAGGAGGTTACATGACTTCTGTTCTGTCACAAGACCACGGGGGAATATTAAGGCCAGTAGCTTATTTCTCATCTAAATTACACACAGTGGCAGCTGGGCTGCCCAAAAGCCTCAGAGCTGTTGCTGCTGCAGAAAAAGCAGTGCTCGCCTCCAGAGATTTGGTGGGTTATCAACATTTGACCCTATTGGTCCCACATGCAGTATCCATCATACTGTTAGAACAAAAAACAGCTCACCTGTCTGCAGCACGATGGTTAATATATAATGCTGTATTATTGGAAATGCCAAATATTACTGTTAAAAAATGTATGGTTCTTAACCCTGTGACTCTTCTACCCACAGCAGACGATAGAGAACCACATGACTGTGTTGCTTCAATAACAGCAATTTACTCCTCCAGGCCAGACCTCAAGGATACACCACTATCCAATGCTGAGTTAGAACTGTTTGTTGATGGTTCTGCATCAAGGGACCCTGCCACAGGAAAAACTAGGACTTGGTTTGCTTTAGTAACTGCATTTGATACTATCATTGCACACTCCTTACCCGGACTGCAGCGGAATTGATAGCTTTAACTGAAGCCTGCAAACATGCGGCTGGTAAGTCCGTTAACATTTACACTGACAGCAGATATGCATTCGGGGTGGTGCATGATTTTGAGACCATTTGGAAGCAAAGAGACTTACATCTACAGGCAAACCCATCTCTAACGAACCCCTGGTGGCGGCCCTGTTAGAGGCCGTACTGTTACCATCCTCTGTCACTGTGTGTAAATGTGAGGCACACACTAACTCCCTTGATCCCATTTCTGTAGGAAATGCATGAGCAGATGCTGCAGCAAAGAAAGCTGCTCAACAAAAAGTTCAAAACAACAATTTTGTTTCTGTTCCGCAAACCGACACACACACACCAAATGCAGATTTAATTGATTTAAAGGGCAGAGCCACAGCAGAAGAGAAAGCTGCCTGGAACGACGCTGACTGTTCAAAGCAAGACAGTATTTGGGTCGGTCCAAACGGTAAACCAATTCAAAAATTCAGTGGCAAAAAAACAGTGGCAAAAATTCTAAAGCGAGAAATAATACCCAGATGGGGCATTCCAAGGAAAATTAGCAGTGATAATGGAACCCAATTTGTGAATCAAGCCCTACGTCACATCGGTCAGTATTTGGGAATTGATATGACAACACACTGCGCCTACTACCCTAAGAGTGGAAGAGCAGTGGAAAGAGAAAATTGCACGCTAAACAACAAAGTGGTCAAATGTTCATTGAAACTGGACTAAATTGTGTCCAGGAATTACCACTGGTGTTAATGCAGATGTGGGCAAGGCTCAGGAAACAAAAAAGTTTGAGCCAATTATAAATTTTGTTTGGCAGGCCCCTTAACACTGGAATTGGACCACAAAAAAGGCAGTTGCCTGATACTGACCAGAGTGAGAATGAAATGTTGCATTATTGTGCAAACCTCTCTGCTGTGCTTTGTGATATTCATAGACAGGTGAAGGCAGCGCTTCCTAGAGAGGCGAAAGGGAAATTGCATGATCTGAAGCCCGGAGACTGGGTGTTGGTAAAGGATCACAGGCAAAAGAATTGGAAGTCACCAGGGTGGTTGAGACCATTCCAAGTTCTGCTGACAACCGCAACTGTGGTGAATATCACTGAGAGAGCCACGTGGATACATGCAAGCCATTGCAAAAGGATTCCAGAATTAGAGGACAGCCCATCGAAAGGTGTGTGTCAAACCTCGGCTAGCAACCAAAGGGGATCCCTTCACCACTCTGTGGCATAGTCTGGGAAGGAGGGGGTGTGTACTTTCAGTGGCACAAATCCTGGCCCCAGTGAAGAAACCAACAACGTCCTGAGCATAGGAAGGGCCCTCAGCAGAAGCAGCGAGGCAAGATGACACCCCACAAGCACCAGAAGGGTGGCCTGAGGACAATCATGGGTGTCCTGACAGTAACTACAATGACCCTTATCATGGCAACATGCATTTATGATTAAACTGGCCTCCAGTTCAGGGACAAACAAGAAATGGCACTGCTGGCAGATGGACTAAGTAAAAACCTCTTTTGGCAGTGGATGAACTATACAGCACATAGCCAAAAAAGACCAAAAAAGACTGTTTGATGTGCCATAAAACAGCAATTACACGCAACCTCATTAATGACAATGCAAAACAGGTTGATCCTAGAGACCGTGCGAGCATGTGATGAAGCGGTCTGTACAGTAATTGGTGACCAGTGCTGCACATACATACCCGTGAACACTGGGCCTGATGGAAATTTGACAAAAGCATTGGAGATGCTAAAAGAAATACAGGATGAACACGTGCGAAACACTGACCCTGGGCCAGATCCAGCCAGTTGGCTGTCATGGCTACTCTCATCAGATTGGAAGGCTACATTGATTAGATTAGGGACACTGCTTGCTGTTGTGATAATGACGTTGTTTGTTCTGTCATGTTGTATCATACCCTTGCTGCAGAATATGATAAAAAGATTGACTGCCTCTTTTGTAGGCCAATATACAAAGGTGTCTGATTATGATCCGTATGATCTTGAAAAGCAGCCTGATTTAAATCCAATTCCAGATTGGGTACCAGCATTCCATGAGGATACTGAATCTGAAGATGAAATATGAATAATGTGTGTTCTTTTAAAAAGCTTGCTATTAGGGGCCTGGGTAGCTCAGCGAGTAAAGACGCTGACTATCACCCCTGGAGTTTGCAAGTTCGAATCCAAGGTGTCCTGAGTGACTCCAGCCAGGTCTTCTAAGCAACCAAATTGGCCCGGTTGCTAGGGAGGGTAGAGTCACATGGGGTAACCTCCTCATGGTTGCTATAATGTGGTTCGCCCTCGGAGGGGTGCATGGTGAATTGTGCGTGGATGCCGCGGTGGATGGCATGAAGCCTCCACACGTGCTATGTCTCCACGGAAATGCGCTCAACAAGCCACTTGATAAGATGCACGGGTTGATGGTCTCAGATGTGGTGGCAACTGAGATTCGTCCTTCGCCACCCAGATTGAGGTGAGTCACTACGCCACCACGAGGACTTAAAGCACATTGGGAATTGGGCATTCCAAATTAAAAAAAAGCTTGCTATTTTTTATTTTTTTTACAAATTATTAAAAAAAACAGCGATTTTGCCATAGATGTGATATTACCATGATGATTATGCTATTAATCAAATTTATCAGAAGGATAAAATTTCTTATCATTAGTATAAATACATAATGCTCAAAGGAGGGATTTTAACAGAAATTTTACAGTATACATATATATTTATGTTTATTCATAATCATATAAGAATTAAGAATACTGTGTTTTTTGTTTCTCTGCCTCAATCTCCCCAACCCTGGCCCTACACCCACATCCTTGTGCTTATCTAACAAGTAACTCAAACAGACAGTGTTGAGGAGGTTAGAGGTTTCACTTCCACATTCTTCTTTTGTTTTTGGCGATTCACATTATTTGTACATATCACCACTTACTTATAATAACAAAAGACTTAAATATTGATCTGTTTGTCACCCACACTACTCATATAGATTCTGTAGACATGGATTTAACCACTGGAGTCTTATGGATTACTTTAATGCTGCCTTTATGTGCTTTTATGAGCTTCAAAGTTCTGGCCACCATTCACTTGCATTGTATAGACCTACAAAGCTGAATATTCTTCTGAAAATCTTAATTTGTTTTCAGCAGAAGAAAGAAAAAAGAATGGCATGAGGGTGAGTAAATGATAAGAATTTTAATTTTGGGGTGAACTATCCCTTTAAGCATTTGATACAATGTATTTATTATGTCCAGTACATATGTGTTTTTGCATTGTACTTACATTTGAAGTACTTGCCTTTAATTATATCTGTAGTTAAACTGTTAACCATACCTCTAACCCTAAACCTACCGTACCTCAACCTCATTAGCAACAAATGTGAAGTTTGCAGAACAACATGTAGTTACACAATAAATATATTGTATTATATGTATTTTTATGTTAGCACATAGTAGTTAAAGACACCTAATATAAAGTGGGACCATTATATCTTTGCATATATCTATACATAAATTATAAGGGTTCCTGAAGCTCATCTGGTAGAGCATGGTACTAACAGTGGCAGGGTCATGGGTTCAATTCCCAGGGAACACGCAAACTGATTAAAAATGAATACCTTGAATGCACTGCAAGTTGCTTTGAATAAAAGCATCTACCATATGCATAACTGTAAATGTTACATATGATGTTGTATAATATGATACTAAGAGGACAACTAATTAATCTAATTTGAAGCCTCTAAAAAGGATATTGTCAGTATTTCACGATTATGATTCTCTGAAATGGCAAGCAGGTAAACTATCTTTATTCAGTGTTGTCTTAAGAACTTCACAATATTTAAATTAGCGACTAGGCAAAGATGCAGGATATAGTTTTGCTTCAGGTTGGGCTCTGTCTTGGAAGCATGTTCAGTTCATGACTGTGTCTGTACAGAGTAATAGAGCTCAGGTTAACCCAGTGAATTCTGTTTCTTCAGTCTCTCAGAATGCTGAACCCTCTCTGCTGGGGACTTTTTATAACTCCTGGAACACACATGGAAAGAAACACCTTTTTAATTGTCCGTCACATACTGTTGACATAACTTCAAATATTTTCAATGTTATCTAAAGTTGTTGATTTGCTTTATACAATGTGTTTAATTGATTTAATGTAGCATATTTAATGTACTGACCCGCGTCGCGGTAGCTGCTGGACTGAAACTGGAGCGTTCTGGCCCTGACTGGGCTGCAGGATCCTTCAACACCAGACACAAGAACACTTACTGTACACATATAAAACCCCCTGTGCAGTGTACTGTACATACTGTAGAAATGGGAGGAATTAAAGAGTCTGTTTTCCTGTATGTAAGCAGTCTCTTGTTTCGCTGAGTGTTTGTATATAACTGTTCACCTTTTTGTAGGAGGACTCTTGATCTTCTGAGCTCTCCTGGTCTGACCTGGAGATTCACCTAGTCTACTGAGATACAAAAACATTGAGGAGCAGATCAGCGAGTGAACCAATGCTGTTTATTAGTTCATTAATTCATTTGTATGCTTGTTCATTTGTTCGTTAATTCATTGATAATTTATTCATTTGTTTGTTCATTCATTTGCTTGCTCATTGATTCATTTGTTTGTTCATTCATTCATTTGTTTTTCATTTATTTGTTTGAAAGTTAATTCCTTAATTTGTTCGATTGCTCATTCATTCATTTGTTCATTCATTTGTTCGTTTGTTCATTCATTTATTAGTTTTCTTGTTTGTTCCTGAATTCATTTGTTTGTTTGTTGATTCATTCATGTGTCCGTTTGCTCATTCATTCATTTGTCCTTGCGCTCATTCATTTATTGTTCATTAATTCATTCATTTGTTTTTATTTGTTCATTCATTTGTTTGGTCATTTATTCGTTTGTTTGTTTATTTGTTCATTCATTCATTTGTTTGTTCAATCATTATTTTCATTCATTCATTTGTTAGTTAATTCCTTTGTTCATTTGTTTTTCATTCGTTTATTCATTTATTTGTTCGTTTATTCATGAGTTTGTTTATTCATTCACGAGTTTGTTGGTTCATTCATTTATTTGTTTGTTGGTTCATTCATTCATGTTTTTGTCAGTTCGTTCATTCATGTTTTTATTATTTCTTTCATTTGTACATTTATTCATTTGTTTGTTTGTACATTTATTAATTTGTTTGTTCGTTCATTCATTCATTTATTCTTTCATTCCTTCATTTGTTCATTCATTTGTTTGTTCATTCATTCATTTGTTTTTCATTTATTTGTTTGAAAGTTAATTCCTTCATTTGTTCGATTGCTCATTCATTCATTTGTTTGTTTGTTCATTAATTTGTTTGTTTGTTCATTCTTTTGTTCGTTTGTTCATTCATTTATTAGTTTACTTGTTTGTTCGTTCATTCATTTATTTGTTTGTATGTTCATTCATTCACTTGTTCATTTGTTCCTGAATTCATTTGTTTGTTTGTTGATTCATTAATGTGTCCATTTGCTCATTCATTCATTTGTTCTTGCGCTCATTCGTTTGTTTGTTCATTAATTAATTCATTTGTTTGTTTTTGTTCATTAATTTGTTTGGTCATTTATTCGTTTGTTTGTTTATTCGTTCATTCATTCACATGTTTGTCCATTTGTTCATTCATTCATTTGTTTGTTCAATCATTATTTTCATTCATTCATTTGTTAGTGCATTCATTCCTTTGTTCATTTGTTTTTCATTCGTTTATTCATTTGTTTGTTCATTTATTCATGAGTTTATTCATTCATGAGTTTGTTGGTTCATTCATTTATTTGTTTGTTGGTTCATTCATTCATGTTTTTGTCAGTTTGTTCATTCATGTTTTTATTCTTTCATTTGTACATTTATTAATTTGTTTGTTCGTTCATTCATTAATTTATTCTTTCATTCCTTCATTTGTTCATTCATTTGTTTGTTCATTCATTCGTTTTTCATTTATTTGTTTGAAAGTTAATTCCTTCATTTGTTCAATTGCTCATTCATTCATTTATTCGTTTGTTCATTCATTTATTAGTTTACTTGTTTGTTTGTTCGTTCATTCATTTGTTTGTATGTTCATTCATTCACTTGTTCGTTTGTTCCTGAATTCATTTGTTTGTTTGTTGATTCATTCATGTGTCCGTTTGCTCATTCATTCATTTGTTCTTGCGCTCATTTGTTTGTTTTTTGTTCATTCATTCATTCATTTTTGTTCATTCATTCATTCATTGCTTTTTTGTTCATTCGTTTGATCATTTATTTATTCGTTCATTCATTTGTTTGTTCATTCATGTGTTTATTCCTTCATTTGTTTGTTCATTCATTCATTCTGTCGTTTATTTGTTCGTTCATTGATTTTTTCATTCATTTGTTCATTCATTCATTTATGTCTTAAAATGTCCCCACTCACCTCTGTTTCTTTCTATCAAGAGATTTCTGGGTGGCAGCAGACAAAATCATCTTGTCCTTCGTGCTTTTAGCCTTTTCCTGTATGTCACAAAATAACAATGGATAGAAACAGCACTGGACAATAGTGTCAAACTGCTATATATTAGCAACAAAAATATGTAGAAAAAAAATATTTCTACACATTTATTTTAGAAACAAATAGGTAGAGCAAAAAAAGTAAAAAAATATAAATGGAGACAGAGACATACACAGATGGAACATTTGGAACTCCTCCACATTTTAAGAGCTTTATGCATATACTGTATATAGACAGCTGTTCTGATCATTACCATCTCTCTGAGTTTTCTCTCTGTGCGAAGATCTCTGTCTTGTTGTAATAGAGACAAACGCTCCTCGAGTGTCATTGTAAAGAAGACATCGTGAATGTCAAACAAAGCTGCGCGTAACTGGAAGAGAAAAATAAAGTTTTAGTCCATGAATAACAGCTGCAATGTTTATTTTTAACGCTACCACAAATATCTGACCTGAGCTCTGACTCGCTCTTGCAGAGAAAGATCTTGCTCTGATAAGGGCTCATTTCTCTGAGGAGCTTCATTTCTGAATGAGCCAATAAACTCTTGAGTGTCCTGATGAGAGGTACATATACGTTAGTCAAACACAGATTGGCTTTTTTAACATGCATGTGACCACACTATTGCATGTTCTCACTTGTACAGTTTGACACAGGTGTTTGATTTTGTCAGTTTTGAGCAGTCTTCTGGTCAGGAATCCCTTCACGATGGCACTGAGGCGACACAGCGCCCTCTGCTGCTTTGCTGTTATAACCTAAAGAAAAGCACATTTACAGTCAAGCCACAGCGACCAATTTACAAACTAAAAGAGCACAATAAAATTGAATTTAAAGAATCATTTCTGTACATTGGTACCTGTACAACTGAGTAAGATTTATTGACGTTTACAGTACACTACATGGGCTAATTTTCAAGTAATGAGTGCATTAAAATGTAACACTACCTGGCTCAGCCTGTTTCTAGAACTCTTTTCTGTGCTGTGATTGAGTCCTCTTATGTAAATGGGAGCCTGTATTGAGGGTGAGGGCACATCCAAACTCGTAGATGCAAAACCTAAAGAGTAAGAATACAAGCATGCGTACAGGTTTATATATATTTCAGCAAATGTGTTTCAAGCGTTTTTAAACTGGGGTGCAGGGAACCCCAGAGGGCCACAAGGGGGTTAAAAAAGTTTAAAAGTGTATTACTATTACATCATTATGCTTTTAAAGAGTTACCTTTAGCTTGCTCACTGGGGATTGTAAGGCCATATTCTGAATAAAGCAAAATAATTATTGTGAAAGTGCTATATAAATACATTTGAATTTAACTGAAAAAAATAATAATAATAATCTCTTTAGGTTTATATAAAACATTAATAGTGAAAATAGGATGATAAAATAAAATAAATATTTTTATGATATTTTATATTTTACATTATATTTAGAATTTAGATAATATTTTACAGATAATATTTTAATTTAATATGTTTTGGCTTTACTATAGTGAAAATAGGATAAGAAAAAAGATACAAAATAAATATTTGTATTATATTTTATATTTTACATTATATTTGGAGCTAACATGTTATCTTTATAATGACAAACTCATTGCACTTATTTTTTTCACACTGAAAAATTGGCTCTTTATACATGAAAATATAAAGCTGCCTTTATATTTTAAAAAGGGAGTTCCTTGCATTGATATCATCATATTTGGAGGTCTTTAGCATGGAAAAGTTTGAAAACCCCTGTTTTATATGAAAAGGTATATATACTGTGTGTATATATATATATATATATATATATATATAAACAGAATAAAATATATAAACAGTATATACACTATATACACCTACATTTGAAGTCATATGGAGCTATGGGTGAATAACAGCAACTTTAACTACATGTTAGTGTTACTATTAATACTAATATATTTCATGTATATTCATCCATAAAGTGACAAAATGTCCACAAATTAATCTAAAGGCATTAATCTCATGTTGAGACAACAAATGTGCATACAGTTTTCTAAACTGTAGTGTAAGTGAAGGGAGGTCATACCAAAGGCAGGCACAGAGTGTCTTGGTGATCTGTCTCCAGGGCTAATAGGGCACATGGGGCTGAGTATCGGGTAACGCTCACCAGCTGCCCTTAATTCACACCCGTCGTCGCCCGCTCCAGGGCTCAGACCACCCTGACCCCCGTTCCATCTCCAAACCCTCTCCTCCAACTCCTGAATGAGAAACAGGTAAAGAAACAGTGAAGGTTAGAGCTGAAGTGTGTAATTCCTGCGGTACCACCGAAAAGAATGACCAAAATAAACATTGTTTCCAAACTAATTTTAAAACAGCCATTCGAATACACCCCATCTGCCGTCGAAAGTCCCGCCCCCAGTGTACGGCATTGGTTGAGTCAATGTTGTTGTGTCAGGCAGGATGGGTCGCTCAAAACAAGTGATGGAATTTTTCTAGTGCCACCTGTTTCAAAAGTCTTTATTTTAAATACCAATTTTGAATTGAATTATACGAATACCAATACTGACCTGAGTGAGGTGCAGTTGTTCTCTCTCTTGCTCTGGCACAAAACATGGCATCCGAAAAGCATAGTCTTTCTCCAGAGACCTGTGTGTTTCTTCTAAAGCATGGACTTGCCATTGCATCTCATCTAAGGGGTAGACACGTACAGTTGAGAGGAAACTTTCATCTCAAAGAAACCCCAAAATTGATCATTATGATGGTGGTGTAGAAGTTCAGGCCTGGTGTTCGGAAGGTTGTTGGCTCTGGTCCCTCAAGAAAAACACCATTGTTCCCTTGAACAAGGCACTTAAACTCACGGTACAATTAGTAACCTACATTTTGTAGTTGTTTATTTTTATTATTTTTTTGGGATGAAAGTGTCTGCTAATTGCTTATTTCTAATTCTCTAGTCTTATTATGTTACATAATTCTTAATTTAGCAGATACTTCTGGGACAGTTCCCCTTTACACAAGGGCTCAATGATGATAGGATGTGAACTGGCTCCTTCTGGGGTTTGAACCTACAACCATTGGGTTACCAGCAGCACATATCTTTAACCACTAAGTCACACCACCTCATTTGCTTTCTCCACTCACTCCTAATAATAAAGGTTTTACAATGGTTTTTGAGCACCATAAGGTCCAGCAAAGCACCCTCTATGCAATGGTTCATTGTATTATGAGTTAACTTTCTTTTGAGTTCACGAAACTGAAACCTTTTAAGTTACCTGAAGTGTTTTATTGTTTTGAGTTTAGTTTAAAGGTGCGCTTGGTCATTTTTTGAGGTATGGCTTACACTGACGCCTAGTGGCCTGAATGTTGCATCATTCAAACAGTAGTTTTCAGTTACCAATGCCATTGTAGAAATTCACTATGCACAGTAATCTAGGATTAATTTAACAGCACTTGCTAGTGTTTAATGTTTTGTTGTGTTATTTAGAAGTGTTCCGGTTATGTTGAAGTTTGGGGGGTTACTATTATGGTAAATAGTGGAGCTTGAGCTTAGGTTGAGGACAGGTACAGGTTAGAATGTTCTGTATTGGTTTCCTCATTAAGCCATCGCTACGCTAATCAAAGAATAGTCTAATTTGCATGCATAAGGCATGCTAGTGCGACGCTCCTGTTCTGCCCACTCTGTACGGGACTCGAACCGGTATCTCCAACATGGGAGCCGGGTGTGCTAACAAGGAGGCTAAAGGATACAGCCCCCAACAACAGTCGCTAGTGCACCTCTTGAGGTCAGGAGAGTGAGGTTTATACATATTGCAGAGCTATTTATCAGCTGGCTCCCGTTACACTAGCATCCACTGTACCAGCTAGTTTATAATGGAAAGAGATTCATTTAAGTTCATTTAAAATTTCTAATTGAGTTTACTTAATTAAATTAGGTTCCTTCTATTTGAAGTATTTAAATTGAGATTACATGGTAATTTTAAATTCAGCCAAAGAATCACATTTAAAGTTAAGTACCATCAAAATGAATGAGTTAGCTTACTCAAGATTTCAAGTTAAGGGAAATTAACATGCATGTGTAGAACAATATTAAATCTGAAAGTTCTGCTAACTTAAACTTGGGGTTTATTAACTTAAAAAAAATTATGTAATGGTTTGCCTCAAATGTTTTGAATTCTGCTAACTTATTAGGGTTTACAGTAAGCCACAAAACTGATTGATTTCTGGTTTCTTTAACCTCTTCAACTCTGAAGCATATTTGGGCTGCCGCCTGCAATTTTTCACACTCACTCAAATTTGATAGCCCACCATTTACACATACTGTGGACTAATTGCCAGAAAATTTTAAGCATGTAATTCTGGCTCTGTTTACTCCACCTCCCGCCAAAAAGTCTTATTTTATTCCACTAGTTGGCAGCAATCACCTTCCATCACAAAATGCCGATCTGAAATGTAGGCGACGCTATGATGTATTTTAGCCCTCGCAGATGAGCTTATCCATAGACATTAAGTCTAATTTTCAGTTCACGCACCACCCCCATTGTTTAATTGAATATCTTGGCCTCTAAGTGGACTAGAAGCTCAATCTAGATGTCATTAGAAAGCTGAGATCCTCCCTTTTGTGATGATATCATTAATAGTCGATAACATATATATTCGATGATTGGTTTAGCATGCTTTTCCTGCAGGACCGGATATATTGTTCTGGACATCTAAGATATAACACTTGATCATTCACACAGTTTTTTAGAGAACTGCCTAAGATAAAAGCAGATATAACGTTTTTAGCTATTTGGGGCTTACATCAGCAGTGATCGGCGCATAAAAGAGAAGTTTGTTTTTGATGTCTTAAAAACATCACATTTCACTTTGTGATTCTTTTGAAAATGTTTTCAAATGCGGTATTAGGGCAACAAAATAATATTCATATTCATTTGATATATGATTTACGTGCTATTTTTAAGACTTTTATTTTCATTTTAATATTTCTACCACATAACCACTATGTGGTGCTTATTTGCGACATGGATGTTTTTAAGCCTTATTTTGTTATTTAAAGTAACATAAATGCAGAAGTGATGGTTATCTATGAAAAGTTCAGATTCAAACGATACCACATATGCCTGAATTATGTATAAGGGAACTTTATGCATTTTAAGTGTAAATTTTTTTCCGTGATATAGCACCCCCTTTTTGATCCGCCAGCAGGTCCACAGAGTTGAAGAGGTTAAAGAACCAGTACACAGATGGTTTTCTACAAAACTAGAGAATAAAAAATTCTTTGAGGAGCTTTAAAAGGTTCTTCTGTGATATCAGGCTGTAAAATCCGTGCAACATGAGTCAATATTCAATATTTCATATAGTCACTATTCAGTATGGACAATATTTTGGTCCATTTCTCCGGAGGAAAAATACTGTACATTTTAAATGTGTACATCTGCCAAGAAATATGCATTTCTTCTTTTCCCCCACAATTGCCAGTTAGTAAAAATACATTAAATGATTTTACTTTGTTTAATTGTTATTTTGTCCTACTGAGAAACTAAGTCAAATTTGATTCTGTAGTTGTCCACCTGTTGCAACTGTGACCAAAAATAAATCTCATACTCTCTCTAAAAAAAATTTTTTTTTTAAATTAAATAACATTTGAAATGGCATCGAGTTTTATTGGGTTATCCAAGAAGGTGAAATACTGTACATGTGCTTAGCTGGGAAAATTTAGGATTAAATGGGTTAATTAAAACTAAACTACTAAACTAAAAAAACTACACTGTTACTAAAGCTAAAAGATAAGGACTGAAAGCCACACATTTTCTGGTTTAGAATGAAAAGTTTGAGGAATTTAAAAAGGTTTTCATATGACATCAGACTGTAAATGCATCCATCTGTCCTGTTTTATTCTTACCTGTTCTCCTTTCCTTTAATGCTGTACTAATAACTTTATTTCCCTCTATTTCAAACAGTAGTTTGGCATGAGTAGGAGACTCTGGGCTGATACCAGATCCTATAAATGCAGATACAGGACTATCTCGTGTGAACGTCTTGTTCATTGGCGATGGAGGAGAGAGTCGAGTCGGTGTTCTCGCAGTGACCCCAGCCATAAACCGAGGCATTCTCTCCTGGCTCCTGTCTATGAGCGGACTCTGACGACGTGAAGACAGATGGCTATCCAACGTGTGACATCTCCTCCGGAACAGCGGGCTTGTGAGTTCAGGGTCCACTGGAGATGTTTCTAATCTTCCGATAGGATCATTCACCATGTTGAACCTGGACTGGCCATCACATCGATTCATACTCACACTTTCCATTCCAAGTAGCCTTATCTCATGACTTGATGTTAAAGAATCTTGTGTTGCAATGGATTTTACTTCCTGTGGCAGAACATTGGCAGTCGTTTTTGATTGATTAGGGTTGTCAGGGTAAGAAAAGAAGATGTTGCCAACTGATATTGGACGGGGGCGCCCACGATGGGGTCTGGCACTTATAATGGCATTAGGATTGGTTTCTGGGCTAATCAAATTACTGGGTGATGTATATTCTGGTGGAGGACAGCATGGTATGTAACTGGGTAAATCAGAGGCAGTCCCACTCAAAGAAACAGCATTTTCTTTATCTGATAGACTTTCCGAGAGTATCCCCTTTGGATCCGCCACCTTGCTGCTGTCGACCTTTGACCCCTGTCGACCATGTTCTTTTTCTATAAATTCACGTGACTTCTTCAGTAGGTTCTGTAGACTTACTCCTGTTTTAATCTCCTCTTGTATTTGTTTTTCCTCTACAGCTTTTCCTTGAAAAACCCCAGTGAATTCAGCTGATGGAGTTACTGGTTGTTTACTGGCCAAAATGTATGGCTCTGTGCCCCCACTAGGTGTAAGTTTTAAGTTGTCAGGCATTGTAAAGCCATTCTGGTGTTCTGTTTTTGGGAAAGGAGACTCGTGTTGTGATGAAGGATTGGGGACTTCCAATATTTTTGGTGCCTACATTGAAAAAAGAATATGAAAGTAAATTCGTAGCATTTCACTCCAAAAAATAGCTCTTTGGCTGAACTTGATCCAATCGTGGACAGTAGTTTTAACTTGAAATTACTATGTAATCTCAACACAAACAATTTGTGTAGAAAGAACTTAGTTGAATTGGGTAAACCCAACAAAATTAGACATTTTAACATTAAACCTTTAAAGGGTTCATGCTGTATACTCATTTTCCGATGCATCGCAATCTTCGTTTGAACGATACTGATTCTAATAGGAACATTTTGGGTTAAATTAACGGCATTTGTGGCATAATGTTGATTACAGAAATAATAATTTAGAGTCCCTCTTTTTCTTTAAAAAAAGCAAAAATAAAAAACACTGACTACCACCCCTGGAGTTCGCGAGTTCGAATCCAGGGCGTGCTTAGTGACTCCAGCCAGGTCTCCTAAGCAACCAAATTTGCCCAGTTGCTAGGGAGGGTAGAGTCACATGGGGTAACCTCCTCGTGGTCGTTATAATGTGGTTCTCGCTCTCGGTAAGGCACGTGGTGAGTTGTGCACGGGTGCCGTGGTGAATGCCGTGAAGCCTCCACACGCGCTATGTCTCCGCGTTAATGCGCTCAACAAGCCACGTGATAAGATGTGCAGATTGACAGTCTCAGACGTGGAGGCAACTGAGATTCGTCCTCCGCCACCCGGATTGAGGCAAGTCACTACACCATCATGAGGACTCAGAGCGCATTGGGAATTGGGCATTCCAAATTGAGGGAGAAAAAGTGGAGAAAAAAAAAAATCTTGGTTAAAGTGAGGCACTTCCAATGGAAGTGAATGTGGCAAATCCATAAATGTTTCAAAAGTATAGCCACAAAATGTAAACAATATGTGTTTTAACATGATTTTAGTAATAAAATCACTTACTAACCTTTTCTGTGTAAAGTTATAGCCAATTTTACAACTTCATTGCCATGATGTTGTGTCAACAAATCCTAAAACCCCAAAATGACTGTAAAAATTACGAATTAAACAACTTTACAGCTCAAATAATACAAGTTTTAACAGAAGAATGAATGTAAGTGCTTTTATGAAATAATAAGCTTCACATTTCTGCCTTTAAACACTCCAAAAATTGGCCCCATTGACTTCCATTGTAAGTGCCTCACTGTAACCTCGATTTTTGCTTTTTTTTAAGAAAAGCAGGGACGTGTCGAAATAATTTTTTGTGTAATCAACATTATGCGACAAATGCTGTCGATTGAGCTTAACCTGTATTGCATCCGGAATATTCCTTTAAATCCCAAGTATCGATCTTTCACTTTATGTGGAAAGCCTCTATAATGCAAGTAAATCACTCGCATGTGCGACGAAATCTCATGCTATGCAGATAAAAATGTCTATCGCTGTGTCCGAAATCGTTCACTCATTCACTATTTCCTATATAGTGAATGGCAGTTAGTGCACTATATCTCAGCAGTGAGTGAACGAAATGAATGGGTGAATTCGGACGCTGACGTGTACACCGAGTGTCGGAGCTCTGGGGCTGCCGCAGAAACAACGTCACCTATGGACTTTTAAAATACTTGGGTCTTACTTTTTATTCTTATTATATATTAATACAATAAATCTTCATTCGGTTTGTCATTTTGAATATACTGTATATGTTAATATAAAGAGTAATCACATTTTAACAAATGTACATTATGTTTATTTGTTATACTTTAGTATCTTTAAACTCCAATACAAGCTGTGTAGCTTTTCTGGGCGCATAGCGCCATCATCCGACCATAAACAGCACCAAAGTTATCATAGCCTACATGTTATAACTGAATATTTAAATCATCCACAGAATTATCATTTCCATCCTCGGTGAATTATTTAGTAAATAAAGAATTCTTCAGCTTAATGGCAAAATTCTGGTATGAATAAAGAGCACGTTTTAAAATGTATCTGTATGTTTTGCCTCACTATATATTATTATGCTATTTTAATCAAGTTATGATTTGTCAAAAAGTAATTTAATACATTCAGCATGAAATAAAACATTGCAGGAGTGAATGAAGCAGTAAACTGGTGTCTCTCTCTCTCGCCCGCTCGCTTACTCGCACTCTCTCTCTCCTGCACGCGCTCCCTCTCCCAGCTCCTACCAGAGTATTTCTAGCAAGTCAGTCCACTGGCGGCCATCTTTGGAATGCCCTCGGGAGGCTATTTCCAGTCACGACAGTGCAGCTCCTATCTACTTGAATGGAGAAAGACCAAAATCTCAACAACGGTTGGTCAAGATTGCGATCAAAGAACATATTTCAAATCAGCAGTAAAATCTGACAACACTGGAATCATAAATTGTGATTGTTTACCTCAGATTACGCTAAAAACGCAATTTTCCCAGCTTGTATAGCTAATGCGCATGTGCGTTTTAGAGTTGATTGACAGGTGATGTCTGTATCTAAAAGGTGATTGGCTCTTTTAACTGTAAGTCGGGACTTCCTTTCTACGTCCGTTGACCACTGGGCGCTCAGAGCTCCTTGGTTGAGTATTCCCATTTCTCCCATTCATTTTAATAGAAGTGGCCCATCTCTGCTAAATAATCTCTGCTCTTACGTCTTCCACATGGTGGATTATGGGCAATTAACCATCGTACATTGAATGTACACTCGAAATTAGAGTGCATTGTGGGTAAGAATGAGTGAACTAAAAGTAGGGAACGAGTGGCTCACTCAGAATTCAGACACTCCTACAAAATGGTGGACACCCGATATAGTGAACTACATAGTGAACAGGGAGCGGTTTCAGACACAGCGCTTGATTAGCCACTGGATGGTAAATGTTCAGATTACACCAGTGATTGTGTATTATAGTGTAGAAGATGTTATTAGCACAGAGGTCCATTCACTGCGTTTTGAGAGTAAGTGTAAGGGGGTGGGGGGGGTGGGGGAGTTTGTGAATACAAAAAACGAGGGGAGTGGATACAGTGACACCTGGGACGAAGAGGTGTGGCTGTGAGTGGGGTGGCTAATGGGGTGGCCAGGCTACTGTCCAGGGGGGCCACGGTCACCCCTGGCCCCCCCTCTAGCTCCGCCCCTGGATACATGGATCCATATGTCACTGAATAATGTATCTTAATACCCTTTCTGTTTTTTACTGTCAGTTATTGATTAAAAACAACAACAAAAAGAAATTCTAATCATGCATGGATGCGCTAAAGAAACCACGCACGTAGTCTTGTGAGGTAGTGTGGTAGTCATAGAGAGACAGTACTAATTTTGCATGTGTAAAAATGAAACAAAAATATATATGCAACATAATATATGCAATTTCAATACATTAATTGATGGAATAGACTGAATTTGAACATTTTTCAAAAGCTAAAATGTGACTAGTTTAATGAAAAACTAATGATAAAATGTAATTGGTCAAATTCATATTTTCAATATTCTGTATTTTTTGTACCTAGAAGGGTTAACTAGAAGGTTCCTTTGTAAGTAAGAGCATTAGCTTGCAGAGAATTTCTCATGAACATTGTATCAGAAATGTGCCCATATGAATCGATATCAGATTGAATCCGAATCGAATCGAAATCTGAATCAGTACCCCGCCCTTTTTACTAAAGTAAATATATAATATAATATAAACGTCTTACCTTTCTGGTCAAAAGAATGGTCTGGATCTGATTGAGGAGATTATTTTTGTAATGAATCTGTCTCTCTGCCTCCCGTTGTGCAGCTCTTTTCCTGTATTCACTCATCTCCCATTTTTGCTTCTCATTAAGCTGGAAAAACACAATACACAAGCATTCAAATACCCAAATTACATCATTTGAAACAATTAGACTGAACTGATCTCCTATTTTTGCTTATGTAATCGATGACAAAAAATAGCTTAATATAAGTCTAAATAAGTCTAAATTCATTTGATTTTGTGGTGACCAAATAAACCGTGCTGTACCGATAATTATGCTTAGATTTTAATAAAAAGTCAATATTAAAGAAAACATAAACAGAATGATTTTAGAAAAATAAAACAGAAAACTAGCTGAACTTTAAACTTCAGAATGTGTTCATTGCAGGCAAGCCAAGTTCATCTTTTTAGCACTTTTCACACACAATGGTAATTCAAAGTGCTTTACATAGAAAGACTTTGGTTTGATTTATTAGTAGAGCG
The DNA here is from genome assembly GCF_019703515.2 of Myxocyprinus asiaticus. NCBI lineage: Eukaryota > Metazoa > Chordata > Actinopteri > Cypriniformes > Catostomidae > Myxocyprinus > Myxocyprinus asiaticus. The sequence continues at coordinate 5,734,503 of NC_059357.1, read as the reverse complement.
CTTTATACAATTAATATGGTTCCAAATCATTTTTTAGTTTTTAACAAAATGCCTTACAAACCCCCCTAGTGTGCCACACAAAAGCAACAGAGGCCAGGTATAATAGAAAGCACAACAAATCTAACCCCTAAAAACAACACAGGTATGTTTTGTTTACTCACAACTGGAGCAAGAACTGTCCTTCGGTGAAAGAAGATGACAGATGGCGCCGCCCTTTGATCAGGTGCGCTACTGCAGGTGTTCTGATGCATCATTTCTGACTGCAGTTCAGTTCGAATGCGCGCGCAGAATTCCTCATAGCTGTCCATGTTTTTCTGCACAACTGGAATAAATACTTAAATGCACAACGATAGAGTTAGTGTTATTAGGCTACTTTAAAGTAGTAATTAGGTAACGAATGCCCAATAGCACCCACAATGCTAATAGGGCTTTTAAAATCGCTAAATCACTAATGAAGCTATATCATTCATTCATTCATTTCACTGCGCTGCTATTTGTAGTAGTGTGTTCGTCAGCACATATCGACATATACAGCTGTTTAAATCTCAGTATGATGGCGCTTACCTCTATATATAGTGCAGATGCTTGTGTTTGACAATAGCCGAAATAAAAATGTCATGCAAATATATGAATAAACTACATTAACCAAAAGCTTTCCTCCCCCATGGATGCGGTCGTGTTGCTGATGTTTACAGATGCCAATCGCTCAATCGTTTCCCGTTTTGTCCGCACTGTCATCACGTTGTGAAAGATAACAACGCTTGTAAACTAGATTACTCCATACTCATAACGTAGTGAACAATATGTGCCCAGATGGTGAATTGAATTCTCCTAAACGTCAAACGTCCATTATTAGGGTGTCTTGTGCGTGTAGATGGTCTTCTGCACCGCCCCGTTTCGTCAGCATCATTTCCTCAATTCATCTTGGTAGATTCCTTTAGTTTCATTACCACAATATTAAACAAAAGGCTTGTCGATTCACTCATATCTTTTGCACTCCACTATTTAGCCTTTCTCTACAAAAGTATTGGCAGTAAATAAAGGAATGAATTTCAATTTATTACATTTCAGGCTATCAGTATCTATTTACAGCTAATTGTGAAGGTTCAACATACTGTTCTTATTTGTAATCTCCAATCTGTATCTCTACAAAAATAAATAAATAAATGAATTCATTTCAAGGAATCATTACTGAGCTTTTTTACGACTATTTTAATTACGTCTTTATTTACAGCTAATAATAAAAGATTCACCAAACTGTTCTCTATGCAGTATGAAAAAATTAAGATGCTTAATAACTGGCCTTTTATTAAAGGTCTCTATTAAAAAGTAGCAAGTAAGAAAAACAAGCCACTATAATTACTTTTATATTGTTATTGATTTATTTGTTACATATATATATATATATATACACACACACACACACACACACACACACACACACACACACACACTGGCGGCCAAAAGTTTGCAATAATGTACAGATTTTGCTGTTTCGGAAGGAAATTGGTACTTTAATCACAAGCTGATCACAAAGTATAGTCAGGACATTACTGATGTAAAAAAACAGCACCATCACTATTTGAAAAAAGTCATTTTTGATCAAATCTAGACATCACTTCAACACCTTATCCTTGAGTAATCATGCTAAATTGCTAATTTGGTACTTGAAAATCACTTGCCATTATATCAAACACAGTTGAAAGCTATTTGGTTCATTAAATGAAACTTAACATTGTCTTTGTGTTTGTTTTGGAGTTGCCACAGTATGCAATAGACTGGCATGTCTTAAGGTCAATATTAGGTTAAAAATGGCAAAAAAAGAAACAGCTTTCTCTAGAAACTCGTCAGTCAATCATTGTTTTGAAGAATGAAGGCTATACAATGCTTGAAATTGCCAAAAAACTGAAGATTTCATACAAAGGAGTACACTACAGTCTTCAAAGACAAAGGACAACTGGCTCTAACAAGAACAGAAAGAGATGTGGAAGGCCAGATGTACAACTAAACAAGAGGATAAGTACATCAGAGTCTCTAGTTTGAGAAATAGACACCTCACATGTCCTCAGCTGACAGCTTCATTGAATTCTACCCGCTCAGCACCAGTTTCATGTACAACAGTAAAGAGAAGACTCAGAGGTGCAGGCCTTATGGGAAGAATTGCAAAGAAAAAGCCACTTTTGAAACAGAAAAACAAAAAGAAAAGGTTAGAGTGGTCAAAGAAACACAGACATTGGACAACAGGTAATTGGAAAAGAGTGTTATGGATCTTAACCCCATTGAGCTTTTGTGGGATCAGCTAGACTGTAAGGTGTGAGAGAAGTGCCCGACAAGACAGTCACATCTATGGCAAGTGCTACAGGAAGTGTGGGGTGAAATGTCACCTGAGTATCTGGACAAACTGACAGCTAGAATGCCAAGGATCTGCGAAGCTGTCATTGCTGCACGTGGAGGATTTTTTGATGAGAACTCTTTGAAGTAGTTCAAGAAGTTCTGAATTTTTTTTTTTTTTTTTCCTTTTTCTTCCCAGTTTGGAATGCCCAATTCCCAGTGCGCTCTAAGTCCTCGTGGTGGCATAGTGACTCGCCTCAATCCGGGTGGTGGAGGACGAATCTCAGTTGCCTCCGTGTCCGAGACCGTCAATCCGCACATTTTATCACGTGGCTTGTTGAGCGCATTACCGTGGAGACATAGTGCGTGTGGAGGCTTCACACTATTCTCCACGGTGTCCACGCACAGCTCACCACACACCCCACCAAGAGCGAACCACATTATAGTGACCACGAGGAGGTTACCCCATGTGACTCTACCCACCCTAGCTTAGGAGACCTGGCTGGACGCCCTGGTTTCAAACTCGTGACTCCAGGGGTAGTAGTCGGCGTCTTTACTCGCTGAGCTACCCAGGCTTCCACATTATTAATATCCTGACTATACATTGTGATCAGCTGAATGCCACTTTGATCAAAAAAGTATTCCAAACAGCCTTTTGGCCGCCAGTGTGTGTATATTATATTGTTATATTTTATAACTAGCAAACATAAATAGTAAAATTTATATTATTAACATTATCTTATTTTTTTTATTGATATTTGCTAACTAAAATAAGCAAAACCAGGAATGGTGTAAATTTCACAATATTACAAAATATTCATATGCAGACGTAATTTCACCATACAAAAAAGTTGCAACTGACAGGAGGGGTAAAAATATAAAAAATAAAAATTAATAAAAATGTATTAATTAATTAATAGAAATAAAATAAAACGATCAAATAAACAGAGAAAGAAATGACTTGTAAGGCCTACATAAGATTGGGGACTATCAAAAAAAATAATAATAATTTAAAAAAAAATAATCAAAGACTGTTTTCCAGTAGCGTAAAGACCGTCATGCGCTGCAGCTGTTGTGGGCGTGGTTTCCAACTATGGGCGTGGCTCTCCTCTCATGGCTCACTGCTCAAACAAGCTGATTCGTGTTTCCTCGTGGAGATGTCGTTGAACTAGACCCACATTGTATCTCAAGACAGACAGAGATCTCAGCTGAGAGTTTACCTGTTCTTACAGAAATTACTGAGTCGTCGATTCCCGAGTTAAATATATTTGAATTGTTTGTATTTGAAGGATATCGATAGGTCACTTGCAGTGGACTTTGACAACTGACGCCGCCCGGGTGTTTTTGCAGAAGTAACTCAGGAAGAAAAAGTAAGTGATGAGGATTTGCTGACTTATTTTTGTTGTTTAATTTAGTTGTCTAACACTATCTTCCCGGATGAAATACTGTGCAGTGTTATCTGTAAATAAGGGATGTAACATGGGGAATACTATTTCAACATGTTAAAGCTGAGCTCAATAAGTGCACGTTTATTCATCAGGGGTTTTCTTCATACATTATAGTCAAAACTTGGGTTCAGGCTGTCTCGTTTGTAAAGTATTGAATCCTACTGTATCTGAAAAACAATTAATGTAAGTAGATGTTACAACTCTGTTTACCAATATTAGATTACAGTTTCTTAAAACTCTTTTGTTCTCCAAATAGAAGTAAATCTGTAATGTTAGCTATAGTTTCACGTTAGGCGGTAAATTCAAGTTAACTCCACCCTGTACGTACATACACTGACTGATTGTATTAACGTCGTTTGCGCAGTACTCTGTGACCAATAGATGGTGCTGTTGCATTATGTATTTTCGCCTTGAATTGTGCTTTTCAAGTACATGGTTTGTGACAGACCAGAGTAATTTAAGTCAAAGTTTAAAGTGTTATTTGTAACTAAATTTGGCGTGAGAGTGACGCAACTTTATTGTCTATTTAAAACTTAAAATTACGGTGTTTTCATTGGAACAGACTCGCACTGAGGTGAATCTGCCGACCGTTTAACAGATGGCCGCATCCGAATCATAATATAACCAAGGCTTTGTGACGTAGATGTGGAAGGCGGTACCCTTGCCTTTCCACCAATAGATTCAAAGTATGCCGCTTGATTGACAGTTGAAGAGCCTGGAAAGTGGGCGGGACGCTCTCGCGACTTTATCCTTCTGGCTTTACTCTATTATGGAAGCCATTTTGGGATTCTAGTGAGTCAAGCTCGTAACTTTTGTCTCTTCCCACGAAGATTTTGGAACCTCTTAGGTGCTTTTGGATCTGATTTTTTTATTTTATTTTATTTTTTATATAAACATATTTATTTTATTTATTTTATTCTTTATATATCAGTCGATATGGTGCACACACTTTGCGCATCCTTGGACTGGATTGTCATTTCTCAACTGGACTACCTTCAAAACAACATTAGATTATAGACACTGATGGTCAAACTGGCAAGTGATGGCATGTTTGTTTGTTTGTTTATATACAAGTTAATACATCTAAAATATCAATAGATGTTATACAGTCATTGGTGGACAGTCAGTGAAGCTCCTTTCTTTCCAAACTCTTGCAAAGGCAACACGGTCCAGGATTACTGTCTTGCATACAATCAGGACTTTGTTTATATATTATAATGCATTATATGTTCTGGACTTGTATAAGCCCGGGATGTAAACATTATTGAAGTGTGCAGGAATGCATTTAAAATACTGTAAATTGCACTAGTACAATGTTGCAATCCAAGACTGTGTCTCAAAACCTAGTGAGCTGCCTACCTAGACAGCACTTTTGTCAGTGTAGGCTAGGGATGTAACGGTATCACGGTGTACCGTGGTTTTAAAGAGACTTATCAAACCGTTGACATTTATCATTCACGGTATTGCATTCATGGTTAGGGCTGCAACTAACCATTATTTTGATAATCGACTAATCTAATGATTATTCGAACGATTATTGCAACAATTAATCATTAACTCTTAACTGACTATTCAGCTTGCGCCTTGATTTAAAAGGTTGTATTAAACGTGCTTACTAACAATAAAGAGGACATTTAAAAATACCTCTAAATGACATTCACTGAATTAAATGGAAAAAAAACCTTAAGTTTAATTCAGTAAAAAAATTCACTGCAAAAAAAACCCCATTATTATCAAGCGTTTTGTCTTGTTTTCCATTTAAAATTATCTAAAAATGTACTTGTGAAGCAGCATAAGATATTTAGACATGCTTTAAGAGAATGTATCTTAAATAGAAGTGTCGCACGCGCAAGAGGAACACCAAACTTTCCAAATAGTTTAAGGTGATGTAGATTGCGAAGTATGAATATACTCTGTAGAGTTTGACGTGATCACATGTTACATTAAATGAGATCAAACAACTATTTGACAGCAAAAAAATTTGCCTAGTGCCCAGTAAAGCGAGTTGATTCAAATTGTTCAGAACGCATCTACTATTCCCTAAAAGACTAGCCTATCAATGTAGGCAGCACACTAAGTTTTGAAACGCAACCCATGTTGCAAACTCACATGTTGCAGAAGGGGCAAATATGAGACTTAAAATCTGAAGAGTTGTGTGTCTATCATGTTTATAAATGGAAATTCACGTTATCAACAAGCGCAACAATCAAATTGCATGCAAAAGTCCATGAAGCCGTGAATCTGAATCAGTTGTTAGAAGATTCAAGCAAAGGCTAACTGTTTGGCTGTGTTCTGCACAAAGAAACTGAGCTTATGGTGTTCACCATTGACTTGTTTTATTGGTATATTAGTGGCAACATTTGGAACATGGCTGTGCTTGTTTGGGCATGTGGAATGTGAGTTTTAGGTGGAAAAAGAATGTTTCCATTTTCTCTTATTGTTCAGCCTTTCTCTTGGGTATTGGAGATGATAATTTTGGCTTGGTCTTTTGTGTTTTTGTAGGAAGAAAACTACTTTATACAAGCATTTAGAGAGTTTATTAACAAAATAATCAGGTTCAAATTCTGATATTTAGCCACAGAGATTTAGTGCGGCTGCTGTGTTAGTGGTCAAGACTAATATCTGAAGATTTGGGTACTTGATCCAAAAGTGTTCTGTTCGTTCAAATCCCGAGTGGGTCTGTTTTATAAGCATTTAGGAAAAAGTCAGACTCTTAGTTTAAACTGACTTTTCATCTGTACTTGCTAATGTGTTCTTTAATCTCTTGGATTAAAGTTAAAGTCTAAATTTGTTATGTCTGGCTTGAGGAGAGTATTAGGTCTGGTTATAGCCTGCCGGTCTACAGATTACAACACGCAGCAAACCATTCGATTTTTGAGAAGTAATTACATGAAAACAGATCAAACCAGACTGTTCTGAATAATACGCATTCAAAATATTTAAGGTTTTTTTTTAGTCTGCTAAGTTGCACAATTCTATTTGTTGGAATTTTATGAAATTGAAATGCATAAATCTCAAAATTATTTGTTTTGTTCATTTTTGTTAAATTACACCATTCCATTCGATAGATTTGTTATAAAATTAATGCAAATTCTTAAATGGTTTTAATTGTTTAATTACACGACTCCATTCGATGGAATTGTTATAAAATTGAAATGCGTAAATTATATTATTTAATTTGGTTAAAAATACACTTCTATTAAAAGGATTTAGTTATGAAATTGAAATGTGTAAATCTTAAAATACATTTTATAAATTTAATTTTGGCCTAGTTAAAAAATTACACAATTTAATTAGATAATTGTGTTATAAAACTGTGTAAATCTTAAAATTATTTTTGTTTTAATTTAGTTAAATTACACAACTCCATTAGATGGAATTTTGTTATGAATTTGAAATGCTTAAATATTAAAATGATTGTTTATAAGTATTTATTTATTTTAGGCCTAGTTAAAAATGACAACTCCATTCGATGGAGCTTTATGAAATTGAAGTGCGTAAATTTTTTAATTCTTTGTTTTATTAAATACATTTTGTTAATTACACGGTTCTTCGCTGAAATTGAAATGCATATATTAATTTGTTTTGTTAATTACATTTTGTAAAAAAAAAATTACGGTTCAATGAGATTTCAATGTTATGACATTGAAATGTGTACATTTAATTTTGTTAATTTAACGGTTCAATTAAATTTTAAATTTTAAATGTGTAAATCTTGTTTTTGTTTAATTTTAATAAGTTTTTTAGTGCGATCAGGAAATATTTAATTTGTTGTACAGTTATCTGAAAGGTTTACAGCATTCCCACAGTATTGGAACACCTGGATTTATAATTATAATTGTACACCTTATAATTGTGATTTACAAGTTTTAATTTCAGGCTAATTTTTGGCCTTTATGAGAGCATAAATCTTAACAAAACATAGTGTTTGTGTTGTCCGTTTATGTAAAGCGCATCAATTGAACAAATTAATTGTAAATGTCACCACCATGGTGTTTAATCCAGTAGCTACATTTTGATCTACAAGCCCTGGTTAATTTCTAACCCTGGTCATGCTGGACAGATATGTTGACTTCAGAGGTGTGGTCTGTCACTTCCTGTTTGATTGACAGAACATCTTCAGGCTAAGCGTTTACATCTTAAAACGCACCATTTACTCTGAAAGAGTAATAGTTTTAAGTGAGTACTGTCTCCATGTTTAATCCCCTGGATCAGACAAAACAAAATTCTTTTTGGTCGCTCAAGATTCCTCCCAGAGGCAGGCTGAATTGTAGACTGTGCGTGTGTGTGTGTGTGCAGTATGCACATAGTATGCATGCTTTTGTGGGTGTGGCTTTAATGTTTACATGCCGTTTTACAGGCACACCCATCACACATTAGTTGCTGGTGTGGCTTTAGAAGTCTGTTTCTTTTTTGGTTTGATCTTCACAGCGTGCTCAACGAATTGCGATGGATTTTTCACATCTGCACACATATACTCCTCCGCACTGTACTCCGGATAACACTGGCTATACCTATTCACTCAGGTGAGCACACAAGGATCAAGAAATGATTACTAGGTAGAACTAGAGTTCTGTTACGAACCTCAAATTCATTCTTTCTCTTGGTAGCATGTCTACATGGGGTCCCCATATGTTTTAATTGCATACAAAAATGAAAGATCTTGTACATCATAGGCTTATATCAATGCTACCTATGTAGGCTAAACGGAAAAAATTTGCGCTTGCCAATGTTATGAAATTTACCTCTACTGACATTCAACAAATGAGGGAATTTGCCTTGTTTTAGGATTTCCGTGGCTGGTTAAACCTGTTTTTTTGGTCAAGTCATGTGAGTTTGTAAGAATACTGTTTAAACTGCAACTAAGCCTGACAAGATGACCTAATACGTCCTCCTTTGTCCACTTTATTTTGAGTTTTAGTTTCAGTCCTTATTAGCTCTTATGTTCAGGTGTGGTGGTGTTTTTTTTAATTGGCCGTCAGGTGCCATGAAGAATGGTTGGATGACAGCATGCAGGTGTGGCTTTACAGATGTCTCCTTTCACAGTGTTTTTGACTTCAGGCAAGTTATGAGGTTGCAATGAATTAATGCCAGGGAATGTGAATTTGAACATATAATACCCTATAATTTAAACTGAATTTTAGACTGCTAAGCCAGTGAGATACACTATTTAAATATTTTCAAGAGTTTAGGTTTAGAAGTGACATGAATGCATATGGGAAAGTGTATATTTTAGATGTGGCGACTGGTCACAATTTCTGCAAAATAAAGGTTTGCCCCTCGTCTATTTATACACACACACACACACACACACACACACACACACACACACAGCTCTGGAAAAAATTAAGAGACCACTGCAAAATTATCAGTTTCTCTGGATTTACTATTTAGAGGTATGTGTGAGTAAAATGAACATTTTTGTTTTATTCTATAAAGTACTGACAACATTTCTCCCAAATTCCTAATAAAAATATTGACATTTAGAGCCTTTATGTGCAGAAGATGACAACTGGTCAAAATAACAAAAAAATATGCAGTGTTTTCAGACCTCGAATAATGCAAAGATAACAAGCTCATATTCCTTTTTAAACAGCACAATACTAATGTTTGAACTTAGAGTTCAGAAATCAATCTTTGGTGGAATAACTTTAATGTGTCTTGGCATGCTTTCACATTGCTGTTGGGTGACTATGCCACTCCTGGTGCAAAAATTCAATCAGCTCGGCTTTGTTTGATGGATTGCGGCCATCCATTTTCCTATTAATCACATTCCAGAGGTTTTTAATGGGGTTCAGGTCTGGAAATTAGGCTTTGGGCTTTCTTCACAAAGATGAATCTGCCCGATTCCAGCCTGGCTGAAGCACCCCCAGATCATCACTGATCCTCCACCAAATTTCACAGTGGGTGTGAGACACTGTGGCTTGAAGGCCTCTCCAGGTCTCCATCTAACCATTAGATGACCAGGTGGAGGATTGGTGATGATCTGGGGGTGCTTCAGCAAGGCTGGAATTGGGCAGATTCATCTTTGTGAAGAAAGCTCAAAAGCTCAATCTCCAGACCTGATCAAGAGGAAGATGGATATATATATATATATATATAATTTTTTTTTTTAATAAACTATAGCCATAAATGTAAACATTACATATTATTAACATGATTATAGTGTGATTAAAATCGCTTCTTAAAGGTGCAGTCCGTAATTCTAATCCAGTGCACTTTTTGTCAAATTCTGCAAATATCTCCTCACAGTCTGCTAGCTGTCCATTCTGTGGATGGACTGAAAAAAAAAAAGAAGAAAAATCTAGTGTTTGTACACAGCCCTGGCTCTCTAAATGGGACAAAAACAAAGTGGAACAGACTGATCCACACAACACTACTCCAGCCAATCAGCAACAAGGGGTTGTTCTTGCACGTGCACAGGATGGGGGGTGGGGGATTCACTAGAAAGGCGACAGCAAATCTAGCTTTCTAAACTCCAAGGAGGACAAATGGCTGAGAAACAGACCAAGAGAAAAAGGGCAAACGAATATAAACTAAAAAAAAATGACAAGTCGAGGGCTAGGAGCCGCATCAACATCGGTGAGGCTTTTCAGCGGTGGAGAGACCTCCGAGAGGTAAAAGGCTTGAAGACAGGTGCAGCAGAAGGGTGGGTAACACAAATTTTGCTGGTTCACAGAACCCATATATGCTGTTGTTGTAATGTTAGATTTAGTAGCAGGAGAGATGTGAGTGTCCTGAGCTGGTGTGTAAAACAGTCTCGCGTGCATGAGTTTGGGGGGGCAGAGCTTCCAAAAAAGCACTGAAGGCAGGGGTGTGTTTGTTTTGGCAGTTGAGATCGAATATCAGCAGTGTTTCTCAGCAATTGCTGAGTGCACCTTTAAATGTAAGTATATCCAATATTACATCTTTGTTGTCATGAAACCCTTTAATCCAGGTATAGATGTAAATACTCTGACCTCACACCGCAGGAAACCACACTTCCGGTTCTTTCGAGCAGCAGATTTCTGTGGTGGAAATAGGCAGCGCTGCAGTTTTAATCATCTTAAAACTTAAAGCTCTATATAGTGTAATAATGTCTGTTTATAATAACTTCTATTAACATGAAGGACTATCTATGGTTTGCAGTGAGGAAATAAGGTGGGTTCTTTTCTGAAATATCGGCAAAAGTTTAAACTTGGTTAAATGAGCCTGTGATTATCAGACATGTAACAGGTTGATAAATACACATCCTCACACGTTTAACACACTTTTGCAGCCTAAGAATTTGGGTAATTGGAAATGAAAACTTCCATCAGACATACATTGTGTCTTAACTGCTTAAATTATTAACCCACATAGAATAAATAATTTACTTCAATATGATATTCCATATCAAAACGATTTTCGATTGAACTATGATTTACTCCATTCAAAATAAATGCAAACACATTATTTTAGCAGAATGACATTATTTGTATTCACTTATCCTTTCAAAACGGTAGTCCACACGCTGCGGTGGTGGAGACTGGTCCCGTTCCTGCCGTTATATCGTTTATAGTGGTCTTGATCATCATTAGATCATATTTGACCTTGTATTTCACAGCGACAACACTTTGGAAATTTAAAACAGCCATTTGCGATCGGAGTTTGCATGATTTCTTTGTAAAAAGAAAAACGTTAATATCCACCAACAGCTGCTGCGGGTCAACTGTGTCTAATAGAGCAGATGTGATAATGACGGTGACCTGTGAATTATCATCATTTATGTCAAATCCTGAGTTTTGCCTGATGCTACGATCTGGTGAAAATGTAAAGAAGCCCTAATCTCCAATAATCTGTAGAAAACAGGGTGTTTGTACCCCACAAACAGTACTTTTTGGACAGTTTCAGCGCAATTTGAGTGAAGCGCCCATAGACAGCAGTTCTTTTCTGAGCAACCAAAAGAACCCGGAAGGGGCGGGGTGGAGTGTTTATTTGTAAACAATAACTTCATGTATTGGCTGTAACTTTACACACACAAGGTTAGTAAGCGATTTTTATCACACTTAAATCATGTTAACATTTATATTGTTTGCATCTTGTGGCTATTAATTTGAAACGGTGTGTATTTGAATGTTTATGGACTGGCCCCATTCACTTCAATTTTAAGTGCCTCACTGTAACCACGAATTTGGCATTATGCCACAAATGCTGTTAATTGAGCTTATTAACTGTATTTAACCCAGCACATTACGTTTTTGAGCATTTTTAATCACCATCTACTTTTTTTAGTGGAATTGTGTATACAAGTGAAAAAAACGTCATGTTTTCATATCTATAGAAAATGTTTCAATAAATTTGAGGTCATGGCTGCATGCATGTATCGTCAAAGAAAAAGAGATGATAGGCAGTATGTTAGTCTAGGGCCGTATGAAATCGGTTTGATTTTTTTCCACATATTCTGTTTTCCATTTTATTTTCTCTGAATTCTGGGTTTTAAAGTTTAATTATATTATCATAAAAAAACAGTCTAATCAAATTAATTAATAAAAAATGTAATCAAATGAAAACGGAACAATTACTTTTTAACTTACCATTGCATTTATTTTTTTTATTAAATGAAGAGCGTCTATACTGATCTTCACAGCACAATCCAAAACCCAAAATTGAAGGGTTGAAGAATATTTATTATGGTCAAATGCAGTGCTGCATAGTAGAGCATCACAGTATTAATGAAAGCAGTGATTATTATATATTCAAGCAATATCTTATTATTGATATTATCTTTTTTTTTTTTTCTTTTTCTCCCAATTTGGAATGCCCAATTCCCAATGTGCTTTTAAGTCCTCGTGGTCATGTAGTGATTCGCCTCAGTCTGGGTGGCGGAGGATGAATCCCAGTTGCCTCCGCGTCTGAGACCGTCAACCCGCGCATCTGATCACGTGGCTTGTTGAGTGTCTTGCCATGGAGACATAGCGTGTGTGGAGGCTTCATGCCATGCACCGCGGCAACCACACTCAACTCGCCATGCGCCCATGACCACGAGGAGAATACCCCATGTGACTCTACCCTCCCAAGCAACCGGGCAAATTTTGGTTGCTTAGGAGTCCTGGCTGAAGTCACTCAGCACACCCTGGGATTCAAACTAGCCAGCTAGCGAACTCCAGGCATGGTAGCCAGCGTATTTTACCACTGAGCTACCCAGGCCCTATTATCATCATCATCATTATCATTATTATTATTATTACTACTACCACAACTACATTGCATATTACATTTTAATATACAGAAGGATGTGTATAATATATAGCTTTTATTTTGGTGGAAAATCGGATGTTTTTGATGGCTTCACTTCTCACCTCCGGAAAGCAGTTCGCTAAATGGGCTAATATGCTTATTAAACTGCAGAAGGCTATGATTTAATTATATCAATATATATTAGTCTATATGTGCTGCGCTTCACATAGAAAAAAGTGATCTGCTCTTTGTCATTAATACACACACAGAGAACACATGATGTTAATCATGCAGTTAGTGTGTAAGCAGTGGCTTCTCAAATTCATTTTCTGTTGAAGCTTATGTAGACTGTATAGGCTATTTGTTTAAATCTCAGCCTTTTGTGGTTTAATCATCACACTAGGACATCACAATTTTGATTTGATTAATTGTGGCGTTCCTCGTTTTATATATATGTAAACCAACTCAGAAACTGGCATTTCTCTGTGCGTTCAGCACCGCTTCTATGAGTCGTGTGAAGTGACATAATCTAAGGGGGAGAGATTGAAACTGCACCTGGCTGATGAACACTCTGGCGTGGGAAATCCCTTACGAGCATATGCTGCGGCTAGATTATAACGTGATGACTCGTGACGTATTGAATCATAATATACTGTTTCACGTATGTATCTTATCGTGAAGAAAACCTGTGATACGCTACTCTTAAGAAGAGAGAGTTTGTTTTCTGTGAGTTAAAGATGGATCAAAGTGAACAAAAAAGTGTAGTCTTAGCCCATTACACACTGCAGCAAAATATGATTTTGATTAGTTTGGCTTGTTTTCCAAAATAATATCTAAAACTCCTTTTAAAACAATGTACATTTACTTTAGGAGCTATACTGCAGAAGAACATTTTTTTTTATCAGAAAATGTTGAATACAATATTTAATAAATATCTAAAAATCCTTAAAACAAGACACATTCAACTGAGAAGCAGCGTGTAAGATATTTAGACTTGCTTTCAGAGAATAAATCTTGAATATAAGTATATTTTTTCTTTACTGTACTGGCAGAAGTATGAACAAGTGAAAAAATACACTTATATGTGAAATACACTTATATTCAAAATACATTCTAGCAAGTCTAAATATCTTATATGCTGCTTCTCAAGTAAATGTATCTTGTTTTAAGGATTTTTAGATAATTTTAAATGAAAACAGACAATGGGATTTTTTTTAATGTATTTATTTTTTCCTTTTAATTCCGTGAATGTCATTTAGAAGTATTTTTTTATATATATATATATATATATGATTTGGTCCTCTTTATTGTTAAGCACATTTAATACAAACTTATGTCGAGGCACAAGCTGAATAATCAGTTAAGAGTTAATGATTAATCATCGCAATAATCACCTGAATTGTCTAATAATCGTTAGATTAGTTGATTATCAAAATAATCTTTAGTTGCAGCCCTACCGAGTAGCCTAAATACTTTTTTTTTATTTTTAGAACTGTTTCTTTAATTGTGCAAGTTTAAAAACAAGTTTCTGTTTTGTTTTTTAGTTTAAATGAATTTGTGATCTGTCATCAGTATGCTCAGGGTCTTTCAGTATGTCTCCACTCTTACTAAGTCCAATTCAGTCCCATTGGCTGCTTTACTGGGTTTTTTTCAGCAGTACCAGTGAGTGCACACTGCGGTAAGTGTATAGTAGGTTGCATGACTGTGTGGTCTCAAGGCAGAAAGCATAGTAAAATGCAATGTGATCGTGTGACGAACGGTTGAGCCATCTGTCGCTGGCACTCAAAGCGACTTGATGAATTCGAGTGACTCAACGTGTGACAGACAGGGAAGACTTGCATACAAAGAAAGTAATTGTGTAAGCTCTGCAGAGAAAGGAACACAGTGAGAATAGAGCAAAGGCATGTTGAGCTGTGAATGCCATTTGAAAACTAAAGTTTTCTGCTACCGGTTTCCTAGTAAATGAATGATTTGAAAGAGTAAAAAGGGCAATCTAAATGCTCTTTACAGAGAATACAGTTTGCAAGGGAATAAAAACTAGTAAGTCAGAAACTAACTATGCTGTTGGCGTATTAGACCTGAAACTTTGACAATGCTAAAGAAGGCAATAGTGGCGTAAATTAAATTTTCAATATACTTGACTGGTTCAAACATAGTAATGTTACTACTTAACCACTCTTATGTTAATGATTTTCATTTCTTTTTGGCATACCCATGCAGATGTATCGGTTTTACTATTAATATTTGCATTGTCAATGCAGCATGAACTGTTATTTACTTGCCGAAAACCAATTTTTACTTGCATTTGGCGCTTGACAAGTGTTAATTTGGATATCTGAATTCTGTTTCAAGCATGATAATTAAGCGACTAGTCTTAACTTATCACTTATTTTTTGTTTTGATTCTTTTGTAGACCGATATTGTAAGCAGGTAATCTTTTACAGTTTGTTGCGTGCAGTAGTTTTCTGTTTCATTGGTTTGTTGCATAATAAACCTTAATGCAATATGTTTTGAGCTTATGTAAATTTGGGTGCAAATTAGATGTGCTCTCAAACGCACTATATGCTTGAGCTGTAACTTAGCTGTATTGTCATAGCAGCTTGTTTGAAACTGGGTTAGGAAGAACTAAGAAAGTACAGTCTTAATATAGCTGCTACTGATTTGGACATCGGATTGTAACTATAGGGATTTGGTGTAATATTAGGCAAGATCGAAGAAGATGTGCATGTTGGAAATGCAGGGAAAAGAATCCTGCATGTAAGGAATATTTGTAAAGGAATACTTCTGAATGGGTGGAGTCTTTTCCTTTGCATTGTCACGCTCGACAGCTGCTGGAGTATTTGACAGTTGTGTGTGTATGCTGAATGCACTAACGTCACATCAAGAGTGTTTTTGTTAAGCATTCGCTGTAACAGGAAGTGATTTCGTTGGATTTGAATAACCACAGTGCTTAGTTTTCCCCTCTTATCTCTAACAGTAATTTTCTGGAAGCTGAAAGTGCAAAACTATCCCTTTCCTCAGCTTAAGCGCTGTTTCTAGAGAAAGGAAAACATGACAAATAAAATAAGTCCAGTATATACATGTACCTAGTCTTTTATTACGTTTAATTTGGATTGCAAACTCTCTACTAAAATCAGAGCAGTGTCTGATTTTAACCCCTCAGTAGTGTCTCTCAAAGCCTTGGAAGTCATCAGACTGAGTTCAGACACTCGTGAGCCATGACGTTCTTAATCTCACCGTGAGCTCGCTGTGTTCTCGCTAATCTCATTTTCTCCTGTCAGACATCTGTATCTCGGTGTTTGTCTCATTGTATGTAAGGGAGACGGATTCTGAGGTGGTGTTTGTACTGTATATCTGGTGAAAAAAGGGTGCTAATGAATTTTTATTGTGACCAGCTGTAACTACCAACAGCAGAGAGCAACGAGACATTTTGGTCACCTGGTTTCTAGGGCTGGGCGATTTTGACTATGTTATCGGATATCGACGATATCTTACAAAGATGCCGATTGCGACACTCATTTGACAGACGATGATCGACAATATCGGGAAATGGCAAAACCATGGCTCTGGGAAGTCAGCCAATATATTAAACAGTAGCCCAGGGTGTGAAACTAGCACCCGCCACTTGCAAAATGCGATGAGGCTGAATCCAGTTTGCAAGCTTCTCATCCAAATGTTTTTCATGCACGGGTAATTTTGCTCATCTACCTGCAACAGACTGGCGACCTGTAAGATGTCTCGGAGTGACACATAAGAAATGCTATTACTCACAAAGACACGTGCTTGAAGAAACACTCTTTATTATATTTTTAAGAACATACAAAAGAAGGGACCTGGGTAGCTCAGCGAGTATTGACGCTGACTACCACCCCTGGAGTCGCGAGTTCGAATCCAGGGTGTGCTGAGTGACTCCAGCCAGGTCTCCTAAGCAACCAAATTGGCCCGGTTGCTAGGGAGGGTAGAGTCACATGGGGTAACCTCCTCGTGGTCGCGATTAGGGGTTCTCGCTCTCAGTGGGGTGCGTGGTAAGTTGTGCGTGGATCGTGGAGAGTAGCGTGAGCTTCCACATGCGGAGTCTCCGTGGTGTCATGCACAACGAGCCATGTGATAAGATGTGCGGATTGACGGTCTCAGAAGCGGAGGAAATTGAGACTTGTCCTCCGCCACCCGGATTAAGGTGAGTAACCGCGCCACCACGAGGACCTACTAAGTAGTGGGAATTGGGCAATCCAAATTGGGGGAAAAGGGGATAAAAAAAATAGAACATACAAAAGAAAAGCCGTCACTGCTCGTGTCTGATTCACTGTTTGTTCAGAGGCATGCAGCACGACGAGCCTGTTTTGTTGAACAAGCGCATGTATTCATGCAGTGCAAGCCTGTCTCGTGTAACAACTGCTTGTAAAGAGTTTTCACCCCTTTTTTTTTTTGTTTCTCCTCTGTTTCATTAGTCTGAAAACTGTTTACAAAAATTGTTGTCTATGAGAATGCTGCAAATGATCTCCAAGCATCTCAGGAGGTGCTGTGAGTTTAGTTCAGTTTATTTCCATGGACCAGTTTGCGGTTAACAAGCATTGGGAACCAAACTCTCCAGTAATGTATATTTGTATTAAAGAAAAACCAAAGTGATTAAATCATAAAATTATACACTTTGACCCTGAAATTGAGTTCTATTTTATTTCTTTAGGCAGCATTAAATGTATTACAAAAACGCAATACAAACACACATTCGATAGGAACACACATTTGCCAACATTACTTTGGGAACACAAGGGAATTTATTAGGCTTTATTATTATTATCATCATCTTTAAATTTTATAATTGTCTTTAGTTCTTAGTCTTTAGGCTATTAGTAATTTTCCACCTGTTGTCGTTGACGAATGCTTGCGTGATGGCAAATGGAGCTGTTGGAGATGGTAAATGTTTGTATTTGGGGAGGTGGTTAAATAATTTTTTTTTTTTGATTATTTTATTGCTTTTTCCGTTTAAAGTGCAATTTGAATTTAGAAGTGTCTTTTTGTTTGTTTTTCGTGTTTCGATAAGTTAATTTTTGAAGCAAAATCAAAGCAAAAATATTCACCGACCCTCGGCAGGGGGGTTGACGATATAATCGTACATCGCGATATTTAAGGCGATTTATCGATTTTAATTTTATTTATTTATTTTTTTTACATATTGCCCAGCCCTACTGGTTTCTATTGTCACCTTCACTGGGTAGCCCACAGTGAAATCTCACTGGTTCAGAATTGTTTTACATACAGATGTATCTAGTGCTGAAACAACTACCGGTAATCAAAGTCGATAATTAATAAATCATCGACAACAAATTTAATTATCAAATTGTTGGATATGTGTGCCGTGCTCGTAGAAGCTTAATCAGTGATGTCACTTTACAATAGTGCATGTAAATGCACTTGCATGATGAAACTCGATGAAATAGTGGCTACAAGTTGAAGAGATAAAAACACTAATTTTCCTGTCCAGCACATGGGAGCAATTTATAAAATCTTATCTGTTTGAATTCAAATGAGAATTTTCTACTTTTAAAGCACTATGGAGGCAGTCAAACCTCTCAAACGGCTAGACCGCACTGACAAGGAAAAGAGACAACACTGTTGCATACACCAACATAAATTTCAAGGCTTTTTGAACTACACATTACTACACTAGGGCTACTAAAATGTATCATGGTGAACTATACCAGAAATGTTATTGAATAGTTTCAGATTAAATAATATCTCAAGAGGAATATATTAGACATCTTTTTATTAAAAATGTGGTAAAGTTTGTAAATGTGTTTTAGGCTATTATTTTTCTCATGTGTAATAAATGTTCTTTTTTGATATTAGGAAACAAACTGGCCTGGTTTGAAATCACATACTCATGAGTACACTTATTATGTTATAACTTAAGTTAGTTTAGTTTGATTTCCCACAGCATCTTGAAGAAAGATGCTTAGAAGATCAAAATTAACCTGTATATCCAATGTAAACGTTATAGGTCTCTCTCTCTCTCTCTATAAGAAACATTTATATTTGTAAGCGTTTTTAAAACGCAAAGTATAGCATAAAAACATTTGTTTTTTTTGTTTTTTAATAAATGCATTTGAATAAAATACAGGAAATTACAGCATTAATCAGAGAAATAATCAAAGATTAATTGACTATCAAAATAGTTGTTAGTTGCAGCCCTTAATGTATTTTCAACCTCCAGGAGGGTGCTGTGATTGTCGCTTTTGTACCTTAATATTGTTGGCATTTTCTCACTCTTGGTGTGGATATTGATTTGCATCTGGTGAGACTAGCTTAAGTTATCACAGAGAGTTGCACCACTTTCTTCGACATCTGCTGAGACAACAAATGTCAATGGTATTTGTTTGAAGGCTTCCGTATTAAAGACTTATTGTGGGTGATTTTTCTGCGGCTTCAAATTTCCTGCAAACTAAAATAGCCCTAGTTTCCTGCAGTGCACTTTAGGTACACTGTTGGTACCTTTAGATACGGCTGGGCGATATGGCAAAAAATATTATCACGGTATTCTTTTTCATATCATTCGATATCGATATTTATCACGATATACATTCACATTTGCACATTGCAAATTTTTTTTTTTTTTTTTTTTTATTTATTGTATCCGAAGTTGGCAGAAGAAAAGGAGAAAAAAAAATCCTAAATAGTCTATACAAAACTGAATTGGGGGCCCAGAGACAGCCAAAGCAGCGGTGTCTGAGGGGTCTTCTACTAAACTCTATAAAATATTGTAACATTTTATCAATTGAGTGCAGCTGGATATGAATGTTAAAAGATGATCTGTTCATTTTGAATCATAATGATAGCATATGTATGTATGTATGTGTGTGTGTATATATATATATTATATTTGTACATTCAAATTATTTTCATATTTCGTTACATTCAGATACCCAAGTATGAGGGCATAGAAGCCCTTGTGACTGAGGAATGGTCTGAATGAACCATTTTTATATTTTCATTAAAGTGAGACTAGACTACAAGCAAGTAATTTTATTGTCTTTCATCATTGTCAGAGATAATGACATCTGAATAATTTCACAAAATAAGAACAGAAATCTGTTTGTTTATTAAAGGCTTATAACATGCAGATTAATCAAACTAAATTTGGAAAGAAAAAACTTTATGGTCTAAAGGCGCTCTGGAACAACCATAACTTATGTAGCGCATCATGTTTACTGGCATGCGGGGAAAAGAGGAAACGCCTGAAGAGCCGGACAGGGCATGCATAAAGCGTGTTCAGTGCTAGAGAAAAATATTCAAGAATACAGTGTGGAAGGATCAGAAATGATGTAACCAGCACTGTTGTTTTGTCGCGCTGCTCACTGATGAGAGACGATTAGAGGGCGCAACCGTCGTCATGATGTCTTACAGTCCGGATGGAATCAATCCGGGGTCCAGACCCGGAACGCGATGACTGGCGTAGCGGGGACATTAGCAACTTCATTCAGTCTGAGGCTGTTTCCACTGACGTGGAAGAAATCTGCTCAAAGCCACTCCCAACACTAGGAAACAGCTTGCCCCGTGCTGCTGTCAATTCTACAATCCACCTCACGAGTGTGGCGCTCGACTTCCATAGGAAGGAAAGCGCTCGCTCACCTTCGCTCACCACACACCAGTGGAAACGTACAATAAGAGAGCCAAACTGCTTGCGTTTTTAGCAAAACGCACCTGATCGTCTAGATGTAGAACACAGGCTAAATATCGAAAATTACTCAAGCTTATCGAAATACATTTTTTTTATTTTTTTTATTGCGATTTAAATATCAAGATCATTTTTAGCGCCCAGTCCTACATTTTGATTGAATGAATGTACTTTAAATGTGCAAAATGATAGCTTTTTTTTTTTTTTTTTCCTTCAGGTGAACATGGCCTAGTCCTTCTAATTGAAGCCATGTAGAGTTACGCTGGTTAAGGGTTAAGTCCACTGGGCACCAAATATGTTAATTTCAGCAATTATGTGTACATCTTATTTGTTGTAATTGTGTTACTTACGTTGGCCATCTGCCATCTTGCATTCTAGATATCAGCCATTTAAAAAATCTGTTTAATGCCAGCTCAATCTTTCCTTGGTTATTAATAAACTAACTGCAAAGTAAAACACTAGCTTTTCCACATTCGGGCCAGTGCGAGCCAGGGCTATCAACAGGCCAGTCGGGGCCAGTAGCCTCGGACCTTGAGCTGCAAGACCAAAATTGATCTGCGTTCCCACCATCGGGCCAATAACTCTGCAGCGTTGGCCAAAAACCGGCCCCTAATATGCCGCTGCGGTGCCAACGTCACACACCCCGCCCATTTCACAAGCAAGAGGGAAACTCAAGCAGAGGTATAATGTTATCTAGAATATCGAGTTTATAGTGAATGTAAACACCAAGATAAGTTAGTGTTGACAACTCACCGACTGTAACTTCCATGGTGTCCAGAGTGATCTCTCCACTAACAGTGGTACGTTGTCCCAGCACACCATCTATGAAAGTTCATTGAACCATGGAAAGTAATTTCTTTGGGCACCGCTTTGTCCATTGGGCATTTTAATGGATTTGTACTGTGCCCCTATTTTTTATTTTTTTTTAAACCTGTACCGTTGTGCGCTGGTTACACAACCTGGGAAGTTCAGCGAAACTCACCTTTGACATTGAACCCACCTCAATCCCTGGTTGGCCTTGTTTGGCCCAAGGGTAAAGAAAGAGCCCAGAGGAGGCGCAATGAAGCCCCGGAAGTGACTGTCCCTGGCCCTCATTTGGCCCAATAGTGGAAACGTGGCTACTGAGAAAATGGCCAAGGCCTGTGGCCAGATTTACGAAAACGTTCTTGTGAGGGGGAAAAAAAAAAAGATCTTGGGAATCTTCCTAAGTGCAATTCTTGAGTAATTCTTAAATTCTATACAGTATTTTCTTAACCTGTCATTTTGTTCTTAAAACATTTTTTTTTTAATTTTGATATTATCTGATTATACTAGCCTGCGGCATGAGGTTGTGTTTTCTAATACAACAAATGTAATACTTTCTATGGACTCTTAAGATTGTGGAGAGAGAGCACTTTTCTGCGCATCTGTTTAAATTGACTAGCATGATTGGTTACCACATTAAGAAGCTTTAAAACAAAATTTATTTTTTGAATTTTGTGCTGACATTTACATGGTTTGAAGGTTAAAAATGACAAACACAAAATGTGTTTTGGTCTACAATCACATTTCTACATAAAGATCCAGTAGAGCGCAAAAGTGCGCGCCCACGTTTTCCGAAGTAGTTAAGTCTGTAGGCCGGATACTTTAAAATTTGGGCGGGATCTCCAAAAGGGGGCAGGGTTACTCCAAAAGGGGGGTTGCAGCAACTCTAAAAGGGGGCGTCACTTCCACCAGTGGTAAGGGGTGTAAATCGGATGTTTCACCACGATATGATCTTAAATCAATTCTCCTGGCCTGCGATCTGATATTTGCAGATACTTAAAAGTCTGCCACGATTTTGATTCGATTCAGGGCCCTGCGATCAATTTTCCGATATTATGTGCTTATTTTACACAATCGATTAAATTTTTTTTTTTGCCCTCAAATGCAACCAAAATATATTTTGAGCTCTCTGAAAAGTGCAAATTTAGTATCCGCATTGGGACATCCACAACAAAATAAGGTACTTCAGATGTTGAAAAACATTATATAGATAATATAAAAAATAACGTCACAAGTGATCATCAGTCGTTTGATTACAGCTTATTTTTCAGTTTAATCCAATTCAAAAGTACTTCCATACCCATGGCTTGTTTCCAACTATCTGTGCTATCTGCTGTTTTCTTGGCTACAATTTCCAAAATTCTGTTACAGTTAACTGGGATAAATATTAGTAAGGGTGTAGATGTGTAAAGTCTTATAATTGATGCTGGACAGCAGGTGATTTTTCTCCCTCATTAGTGCTGTTCAGAATGTCTGCGTTGTCAAGACGTTTCACATGATTGTTGAACTGCTCCATGTTACTTTTTTAATGGCAAATTCTCATGTAAAATTCGATTTGGTTGCATGCGCAACGATATCGATAGAAGCCCGAATTAATCGTGCATTTGAGCCACTTTGTGTTTGTCACGAGAGCTCGCATTTTAAGGAGCGCCTGGTTGATGTGCTCGTGCTGATCCTGTTGTTGATCTCTCGCGTTTTGCGGGAAGCCCGGTTGACGTGCGCCGCACGGATGGCAGAGCGCAATTTGGCTTCACAGACCCTGCACACATCCTTTTCCCACATGAAAAGTGTATTTAGCGCTCAGTGAAATTAAGGTAATAAGGTTGCTTCATTGCGTGACGGAAATGCGTATGGACGTGGCTGACATGAGAGTATTAAAATAAAGGTGCATCATAAAATTCTTTATCGATATTTATACATTGTATCGATGGATCGTTACTAGAGGTTTTACCAATTAATCGGTGCCGTTAGTTGCTTTTTGGAGCTATTGGTGATCTGCAGAAATCTTGCTGATAGTTTTTACATTTCATATTTTTAATATACTTGATTATACTTTAAAATCCAGCGTTATGCACCAAATCTTTTTATTTTCTTTTTTTTCTTGTTATTATTGGGATTTTTGTTGAACAGTAAACCGCATATGGGATTTTATTCATTTTGGACTCTTATTCTGTGCCTGCCATAGTAAGAAAATAATCAGATTTGTTTTGTTTTTTTTTTGACATTCTATAAATCAATTAAAAAAAACTATCGGCCAATTAATCGGCCTTTCCCACCACCTTAGTTATCGGTATTGGCAAAATCCACTATTGGTCGACCTCTAATTGTTACACCCTTACTAATGGTTAAGGTTAGGAAAAAGGTTAGGTTAGGGGCTCCCTATATCTTTAACATGTCATATTTGAAACAACCCTGTTAATTCATTAAACATACCTTTTGGGATTTGGGATCAATTTGAGGTTTAACTAACTTGAAAATGTTATTGATTTTTTTTTTTTTTTTTCTTTTTAGATATATTTTATTATTATTTTATTTTTGAGAATTCAAAACATTCGTAACTTTTTCTTAAGTTAGAAATTAAGAAGAAAATGGTAGTTAAGAAGAATTTTCTTCTTAACGCTTTGTGAATCCGGCCCCTGATGTTTCAGCAGTTCCCATAACATGATGCCTATTGCTGCAGGATCGGAAAGCATGTGCTCTGAAGATAACTTCTAGTAATTCTAGGAGAAGGCCCCTTCAGTAGCAGAAGTGTTATATGGGTGTTTTTCTTTGAGCTGATCTGATGTTGCACAGTTCCAGTGGCTAGCTATTTCTCAATGGAATGCCCAGCCTTTGAGGAACAGTTATTTTAAGAAATTTGCACTGTGTTCCTCACTTCCTTTATTACATGCTCTGTGTTCTATAATAACATGTTCTTGATGCTGTAGATGCACAGCTGTGACATGTTTTTAATTTTCATCAGCCGATAACCGTTCCACCTTAACCGATTTAACAGACTACATGTTTCTGTTTTCAAATATTTGTTCTATTAAGATTGCTTGGGGGGGAATGGTAATTTAAATTCAGCATTATGTACGTCTTTTTTTCCTATGAGTAAACTTAGGGATGGACCGATATGGAATTTCTGTGCCGATAACCGATCATTCACAGCTCATTGTGATAACCGACGTTTTAATCTTTTAACGTGGAACTGATACCTAGTTATTTAAAAGCTACTCATTTGAAAAATTGGTATAATTTGAGAACTTGGAAACTTTTTAACTGCTTCTATTTAAGGTTTTCCTGATGTAACATGAGCCAGAAATGTGCCTACATTATAGATGTATGCTGATTTGAACTAGAAATAAATGGCAATACACTTGCCCTTGCAATACACACAGTATTTATGGTATTCTTTATATTTGCCTATTAATATGAGTATTAATGGTAATCCTAATGAATCGCCCACAGCGAGAGAATAATGAACTTCTAACAGATGTAATAATGCATTACATGAGCTGATAAATCAACAGCATGTAATGAACGTTAAACAACAAAACGCACCTTACAAACCCTAATCTCTGTATACATGGTGAAATATTATGCTAGCAGCCAGACTGCGTGCAGCAGTGGTTTGTGTGTTTTATATTGTGGACATGCGTGTCTCATTCATAGTTGCTGGTTACAGAGCTTATCTGTGATCTTTCCATTGTATAATTTATGAAATTTGAATGCAAGAATCATGAGAATAGGTGAAAACATACAGATTGAAAAGACATGAGTTATAACATTAGATAAGTCTCAACTTGTAAAATACAAGCAAATTAGTTTAACTCACAAACTAATGTTTTTAGCCATCTCGTGTCACTGTTTGAGGATTGTTTCAAGATCTATGCACCATGTTACGTTGTGTTTGGACTCGTTTTAATCAGGATCCTTTGCTATAAGAAGCAAAATGCTATTTTCCATATTCTGTTTGTTGCATGAAGTAATAAGCAAATGATTGCCCCCAAGTAACATACAAGCATGTTTTTGTCACTTTTTCGTTTATTGCTTCACGAAACATAAACCGAATATGGGAAATGGTGTTACTTGCACTTGATTATCCCAATTAAAACAAGCCCCAAAACATCGTAATAAGGTGCAGAGATGAAGTAATCCTCACATTGCGACATAAGCTTGGCTTGCAACTAGGGCTGCAACTAACGATTATTTTGATAATCGATTAATCTAATGATTATTCGACTTTGATTTATTGCAACGATTAATCGTTAGCTCTTAACAGATTATTCTGCTTGTGTCTTGACTTTAAAGGTTGTATTAAACATGCTTGCTTACAATAGAGGACAAAATCATCTTTTAAAAATACCTCTAAATGAAATAAAAGGAAAAAATACTTTTTATTCAGTAAAGCAATTCACTGCAAAAAATCCTGTTATCAAGTGTTTTTGTCTTGTTTTCCATTTTAAAATAGTCTACAAATCCTTTAAACAAGACACATTTACTTTAAGCAATGTATAAGATATTTAGACTTGCTTTAAGAGAATATATCTTAAATATAAGTGTCTTTTTTCACTTGGTTATACTTCTGTGAGTGCAGTAAAGACAAAATATACTTATATTCAAGATCTATTATCTAAAAGCAAGTCTAAATATCTTAAATGCTGCTTCTCAGGTGAATGCATCTTTTTTGAAAGGATTTTTAGATTTAAAATATTTAGTATTTTTAATATTATATTCAACATTCTCAGAAAAATGTTCTTCTGCAGTATAGCTGCTAAAGTAAATGTACTTTGTTTTAAAGGAGTTTTAGATATTTATATTGCAAAACAAACTTATGCAACTTTTGTTGCAGTGTATAATGGGGCGAAGACTACCCTCCCTCACCTTTGTTCACTTCTTCAATCCATCTTTAACTCACAAAAACAAAAAATCTCTCTTATTAATGAAGCTGCGTATTGGCAATTTTCTTCATGATAAGAAATGCACAGTGACACACATTATGATTCAATAAGTTGCAAGCATCACGTTATAATTTAGCTGTATTAAGCGTTCGCGCTGGAGGGATGAGTGTCCCCGCGACAGTGTGCATCAGCCGGGTGCAGTTTCAATCTCTCCCCTTTAGATCGGGACACTTTGCACAAATCAGAGGCGCTGACCACACAGAGAAATGCTAGTTTTGGGGTTTGTAGTTATTTACATGATCTGCTTCCGTATTATTTTAACTCTTAATAAAGCAAAAAATATAACTGCATTTAAGATGCAACGCTGGGGTGTTTCCTTGAAAGACGCTCGATTATGCAAGTTTTGCTCCAGCTCCACTTATTCCACGGGAGTGCTTCTGTATTTACTTATTTTGTATTATTCCCTCATACTTTGCGATCTACGTCACCTGAAGCTGTTTGGAAAGTTTGGAGTCCATCTGGACTGTGAGCTGTGTAATTCTTCCTCTCCTCAATCAGACGCAAACTGTAGTGCTGCTCTCTTGTGTCATCAGAGTTTAATGTGATCTATTACGTTAAATGAGATCAAACGACTATTCGACAATGAAAATTTGTCGACAATTTTTATTGCCGACGTAGTCTATAACGTTGACTAAACGTTTCGGCCCTACTTGCAACACTAGACTGGCTTTCACTGTCAGACACGCTGTAGTGTGTGCTAGAGGTAGACCGATATATCGGTTTTACAGCTTAATCGGTGCCTGTAGTTGCTTTTTTTTTAGCTATCGTTATTGGCAAAAATCTTTTTTCATTATTCATTTTTTTCATTATTTCAAATGAGTTCCCAATGTGTTTCTGGCTTGTTTATACTTAAGTCCCATGTTATGCACCAAATCTTCATTTATTTATTTTTCTTCTGGTTATTATTGAGATTTTAGTTGAACGAAAAACTGCATCTGGTATCTTATTATTTTGGACTCTCTCTTTGCCTGCCATTTGTAAAGAACAAATTTTTTTTTGTCGTTCTATAAATCTATTTTAAAACTGGTGGCCGATTAATCTGTTATCTGTATCGGCAAAATCCACTGCCGGTCAACCTGTAGTGTGTGCACTCGCTGCCACTGGAGACTGCCTGATGAGTCCCTGCCTGGAGGAGAGAAGCTGCAGGCAGCCAGAAATTCTCAGCTGCAAGCAAATAAACCTTAAATTATCTGCGAAAATATTGGCAGTAATTTCACTATCAACACTATAATATCGGCCGCCGATATATCGTACATCCCTAATTAAAGTGTGTTTAGATATCAACACCCTGTCTACATAAGACACGAGTTGTGTGAAGCAAAATCAAATCTCTTCCATTTATAATCAATGATGCTGTCTACACTGGATGCGCAAGTCTGATTACATCACATATGATGAAATGTCAGGGAAAAAACACGAATGTTGTTGTCCTAAATATGACTTGCTTTACAGTAGAATAACAGAGCAGTCATGACTGCATTTGACTGAATTTGTTTCTCATGACAAAAAAAAAACTAACTCAAGGGTTTATGCTTAAATGCTTGAAATTAGTTTTGTATACAAGTATGAATTGTGTTTTTGTAATAATATCATCTGCAGAAGATATCTTACGTTTTTTGCTAGGGATCCACTGATATTTTTTTTTTTTTTTTTCTTCTTTTTGGACCCATACTGATTTTAACATAACTATTGGCTGATGCCAATACTGTTATTTTCCATATACTTTATTTTGTCATCATATCACCATTTTGCTCAGGAATTGTGTTTTAAAAAACGTACAAAGAGGTAAAAAAGCTTTTGTTCTAACAGTAAGTAGCATTGAACATGGATTGGATCTGTTGAGCACATAACAGGCCAAAATTTTAAAGAGAGCCACAAAGATAAATAGAAGATAAAAAAATCATTGAAAAATAACTAAATGTCATTGCATGATGCTTGATGTAAAAAAAAAAAAAAAAAAAATTTTTTTTATATAAATATATATTTCTAAAAAAACGTTGCAGTTCAAAACAACAGAACTCGCATTTTACATGTTTGTACTGTATGTAATAGAACATCACAAATTCATATCATGCAAACATATTATTTTGGGCAATTCCATGGAAATGTCGACCACATCAATTAAAAATAAAAAGTTAAAAACCAAAGGAACAAAACGGCCTTCCTATAGTTGTGTAATGGAAAATGCCGTCCAGACCGCTAGAGGGTGCCACTTGCTTACACAATGTTGACTGAAGAGCTGATTGCAGTTTATTTTTAAACGCAGCCTTTCAAGTTTTTGTAATCACGCAAGACCTTATTGCGATTTCAAACTTGACACAATCGTGCAGCCTTGATGGATACCATAACAATGTCTCAGAAGTCTAAGTTTGCTGTTTTTTTTTTTGTTTGTTTTTTTGTTTTTCAAAGCGTTTTTATGGTTTACCTCGTGTATAGGTGAGTGCCGCTTTCACAAGTGTCACGTAACAACATTTTTTCCTCAATGGGAGAGCGAGAGAATTAAAATGAAATATTACATGTTCTTTGGAGTGCCGACCCTTTTACATTCTGTTGCCATTATTTCTGGATTGTACATTTGAATTCAAAGAGTTTTTTACCAAGTGTGTTGTTAATTCTAAATGAACCATAGGTTTTTCACTGATTTTGATTATTTAAATTTGGTCATTATTTGGCCGATTAAATATTGGCGGCCGATACATCGGTGCATCCCTATTTTTCTTTTCCGTCTCTCTCATGTAAGTAGTGTAGTGATGACATAGGCATCTTGGTGACCTCCTTTACTGCAACCACCCAGTTTTAGGGGCCGGGCGGTTCTGGGCAGGTGTCATGTATTTCACCTGTAATTACAGACCTCGCAGTGCTTCAAGGTATATTGAAAAGTTCATAACTTGCCCTGAATGAAATGTTACCGGGTTTTCCAGGAGTAGTGTTTCCATGGAATTGCACTTGGTTTGAGTTTTTAACAAATGACCGCAGGTGTGAAAAGATGAATTATGATTATTTATAACCCATAAGGTTGTACCAGCTGTGACTATGTCTGAATGTGCATGGTTTTTCAAAACACCTCTTTTCCTCTCCAGCTCGAGTTATTCATCCGCGGCCCTTGAGTTCGAGAAAGAGCACAAGATCAATCCTGTGTACGACTCGCCCAGAATGTCACGCCGGAGTTTAAGACTACACACCACTACTGGTTTCTATGGTGACAACAGCTTCACGGAAATGACGCCGAATCACAACTTGAGCTCTTACAAGCGTACCAGCAGAAGCAGCTCGAGCGTCAGCAGGTCAGCTGTTCATTTCTCTGTCAATAGAAGATAACGGACATCACTTCTTATCTGCAAACTCCCATAGCTTCATACCAGCACATTCACATGAGATGGCTGTCATGTTTAGGACAACAACATTCATGTTTTTTCCTGACATTTCGTCATATGTGATACATTAAACTTGTTTATTTACCCAAAATGAAAATTCGGTCATTTATTCACCCTGAAAGTCATACAGGTTTGAAACAAAGAGTGGCAGCCCTATATTGACATGTCTTGTTATTGCTAGTAGCAAACAAGTAATGTTAGAAGCAGATATTAAGACAAGAAAATATTAGGCCAATGCCAAAATGCAGTTTCAATGCCAAAAGTGTTTGTATGATCGCCCCGGTAGCACATTTTTGTCTTACAGCAAGTTCTTGCAACTTCACCTACCAGAACTTATTTATGGGTTGTTTGACAGACTCAAAAGTTTCAAAAATCAACATGAAAGTGGGTCAACTTTGTTTTATTTCCACAGGTCTGTTCGTAGCAGACGGCAGCAGCAGGAATCATCCATGTACGAGTCTCAGAATGTGACTCAAACTCCTCAGAAAGATCAGATGGCATCAGACATGAGCTTCATCAGTTCAGTCAGTGATGCGTCTCTGATCTCCAGTCTGCTGGATCAGTCCACGCTCAGACAGAGCTCCACTACACACACTTTCTCTGGTCAGTGACCATTCGTATGGTCCATGCTGCCCTACAAGCCCAAAACACAGTAACTATAGCAACATTGAAACTAATAAAAGCTTTTAAGCTAATTTCTCTGTCTAAACATAGTTGAGCCAAAACTGTCTATAACAGGATAGATCATGGACTAAGGGACATGATTTCTGTCAAAACTAAATTTTGACCAAATGTGTAGTTACTGCGATTTGGCTTTGCAAGGCAGTATGCTTATTCTCTATAGATAAAATTACAATTTAGAAAAAAAAAAAAATGCTGATTTTTAACTTTCAAAGTGCAAATGCAATGACGTGTAATGCCAAAGACCAAATAAATATGGTACAAAGACCATGGATTACCTAACAGATTATCAATCTGATTATCCACCACCATGGTGCTTACTGGGTCCTTGATATGCAAATAAAATGCATATGTCTGAATTCTGTATCTGGGGACTTAAACGTTTTAAGCGTAAACTTATTTTGTGATATAGCACTGGTGGGTCCATAGAGTTTAAGGGGTTAAGCAATAAAGACATGCGT
This sequence comes from Myxocyprinus asiaticus, assembly GCF_019703515.2. NCBI lineage: Eukaryota > Metazoa > Chordata > Actinopteri > Cypriniformes > Catostomidae > Myxocyprinus > Myxocyprinus asiaticus. The sequence continues at coordinate 5,703,591 of NC_059357.1, read as the reverse complement.
TTCTACCATGTATTTTTACCATGTGTTATTTCTTATACAGCACATTTCAAAAACCTACATGTATACCTTAATTTTCATTAACATCAACAAACATTACTATACGCAGTTTAGTCGACATTAAAAGCTGCTCTTCTGAAAAACTGAGAAGTGCAAATAATCTCCAAAAAGACAGATGAATGTCATACTCGTCAGAGGCTGGATGAGGTCACTTATCCGGTTTACAGATAAGCATTTAACATGTTTGGTTAGTTGGCAGATTGATTTGGCCTGGATCAAAGAGTAAAGCTTAAAAGCAGAGGATTAAATATGAACCAAAATGTTATTTTGGACAGAAGTTGAGCGGTAGCTGTGCCTTATTTAATCTTGACTGTATAAACTATGTATGAAACAATGTATAAACTTGTTTAGGTTTGCGGAGTAAACCATTTGTATCACAGTAAAACCATTAGACCAGGCCAGTTTATAATCAGTCTTCTGTAATTCACATAAAATGTTTTATTTTTGTTGTATTTTAGCACAGAGGAGGAGAACTGACCAGAGCTCAGTGTTGGGGAATGGAGACATTAGTAAAATGGAGGCCCATAGTAATGTGGTGAATGGCTACATCTGTAAGGACTGCTCCTTCAACGCAGACAGGACGGAGACAGAAACGGCATGTTCTTTAGCGTACTCTCCATCCGTATCCTCGGCAGTCCATCAGACAGATGCAGACATCGCTCTTACCACCTCTCTGAACAGAGTTGATAAGACAGGTGAGATAGTCAGCTCACGAAGAGTCCTACTCTGTTGAAGTTGAAGGGGCCGTTTAGTTTGTCACTGTCGAGCTTTCTTAATGCATCTCCATATTTCAGATGGGTTTATTTCGCAGGAGTTTGGTGCAATACTCTTATCCTTGATCGTGTTTTTTATATTTTGTCCAACAGCCTTATTGTTATTCATTGTTAAACAAGGTTTCTAATGTCTACTAAATGTGCCCAATGTGCATAAAGCATAGTAAGGTCTGTTTTTGTGTTATTTTATTGCTTGTAACATGTTTTGTGTAGAGATTCTCCACCTTCCATTTTCTTTTTAGAAATATTTTCCATTGCATACTGTGTATTTCAGTTGTTACCATGTCTTATGCAACTTCACGCCCACTCTCCCTGTTCTATCAATAACTATGGAAATACATGCTGGAATTGTAAGTGGGCTGGTGTGATTTTTGTCTTGTGTGTTTCAGCTCATGACAGTTACTGTGGCAGTATGAATGTGAGCGATCTGGTGACTGCAGACAGCCATCTCAATCTCAATGGATCGCTCTGTAAGTACATACAGGACACGTAACCGAATCTACAGTGCACAAGCAACCACTGCTATATATCATATATGATGTCGACCTTTGTGTAGCTTGTAAGACTTGGCAAAAACATTTACATTTTAGCGATAAGTGGGGATAACAGGCTATATCCTTCTGAGACCTTTATTTTTCTGGCTTCTCTATAGGCTACGCATAATTTAAATTAAATTAAACCGACTGATCTTAGTTCAGGAGACTCTAGGCAGTCATTAAAGGGTTAAACTTTTGACACACTGAGTCATGTGACAAAACAACAAGGCACCAATCTCAGCTGAGTTTGTCTTTGGGAGAAACAGCAACAAAACTACATCTGGTAAGAAACATAAGTTTTTACATTAAAACCTGTTTGAGTCAAAAGACTAGAGTCTCGAGTTTCATCCAATATGCCATTTTTATGGAGCAGTGGTGGCTCAGCGGTTAAGGCTCTGGGTTACTGATCAGAAGGTTGGGGGTTCAAGCCCCAGCACTGCCAAGATGCCACTGTTGGGCCCTTGAGCAAGGCTCTTGACCCTATCATGGCTGATCCTGCACTCTGACCCCAGCTTAGCAGGGATATGTGAAAAAAAAAAAAAAAAAGAATTTCACTGTATATGTGCAAATGTATAATGTGTGATAATTAAAAAAAAAATTTTTTTTTAATAAATTAAACACGATGACCACATATGTGGACTGTAATCTAATTTTTCTTAAAATGTCCTATATATACTGTGCATTAATTGAGAATCAATGGATGCATCAAAAAGCTGGAAAATGTTGCTTTCAGAGGCTTTATATGGAGTTGGGATGAAAAATAAGTTACTTTTCAAACTGTTCTGAGGCCAGTGCAGGCAAAAAGCACACTGGAGGTTAAGTCATTCACTAAATAGGGAGCAAGGAAGCATTCTATAGCTTTCCCATGCAGCCAAGTGTATTCACTCCTAACATCCGGTCTAAAGTTCAGTGACAGGCTGCAGATGATGTTTTGACCACTTAACATGTTTGGCAGACATGGGACAATGGAAATCGGTAAATAGATTCAGAATTTTTCATGCAAAATTTAATTTTAACATGGGTGACAGTGATTGGATGATACTGGCCATTACTTTGAATCAGAATTGTTTGTTAATGTCTGTAATGTTTCCAACACTCCTGGAAACATAATTAACACTTTGATAGAAAAAAAAACTGACTTTCTATAGATTGGTATTATTCAAAATTGCACAACATAATCCCACTGTCCACATATGTGGACGTCAAATTTTTTTTTTGCATGTTTCTTAGGGGCTGTTAGTTACAAATCAGAAAGGGAAATGGAAAATGCACACAGTAGTCACGGTTGGGTCTCAGGAGGATGTATATTGGTGGAACAAAAGGACCGAACTTTTAGTAAAATATTCATGGCTAAGAGCACACATATGCACAAAGTATTTACGATAATATATACATTATTATGCATTATTGTTAAACAACTAAGGTTCCCTCTGAAATTAGCATTGCACGGTTCATGCTCCTCTTTTGGGTTAAGTGAATCATATGCTGATTAGAATTGACAAGTTTTGTGGCCCCTGAACTTCAGTGTTTTTGAGGGCCACTTGTTTTCGTACAGCTAGTTTACCTCAGCCTAATGGTCAGCAGAGCATATGACAGGCCTTTCTCAATGACAACTGTGTTAAAGGATGACAAATTATCCACCCAACAATATCACACAGAGGGACATACATGGGAAATCAAGAGTCTGGAATATTGAATGTTTGTATAGCCTTGAGTTATTCAGCTAAAGCCTGAGCTGTTTGTGACATTTACAGCATATTTTGTATTTTATTTATTATTTTCCATTTTTTTTTTTTTTTTTTCTTCACTTTTTTTGATTTACCACCTTGCATCTAACGCTGTCACCCCTGCTAATTCACAGGTGATGACTGTAAAGGGATGCAGAACATGGAAATGCACAAGGAACACAAACACATTTCCTTCACCCGCCACGTATTCACAGTATTGTGGGCCCTTATTTCTTACACAGGTTAAATACCTTCATGTCTTTACTCCTCTAGCTCATCAGCTTGATCTCATTTCAATAGAGAGACATTTAAACTTATCAAATTTGACTTCATTCCCTCTTGATAGAATTTCAAAATTGATTTTGACTTCATTTATTAGCTGAAGTTACGATTTTACATTTTAATCGGTGTTTTAATTTGGTTAGAGTTTGATAACATCCAAGACAATGGATTTCCAAAGCATCATTGGATAATTGGATCGTATAGCCTTTTATTTACTGATTCTGTTCTATTTTGGTGGTACATGCTCAGGTTACGGTCTGCTGCGAGTTTGCCGAGGTTTTGGTTCAGCTGCTGCATTTATGGCTCAGAAGCTGAAGTCCATTCTGTGGTTGGCCTTGTTGTCTCCAGGTCAATATTCTCCAGATTGTTTACTGTCTTCCTCTCTCACTTTGTCCTCTTCCTCTTGTCAGTGTGTCAAATGGTCAACTTGTACCGAGAACTACTTATAGTTCCAAATGTCTGAGACCACATTGAAAATCTGGAAATAAATATTTTTGAAGTTTTGAGAGAGGAAAAAAAAAAAAAAAAAAAGGTCTTTAGGATTCTGCATTTCTAGGTCACTTTATCACTCCACAGATTTACTATAGCAAAGTATGGTTTTGGCAAGTCGTTTAGGACGTCTGCTTTGTGCATGACAGGAGTAATTTTTCCAACAGTTGTTTTCAGACAGATTGTTTCACTTTTAATTGACTATATCACAATTCTAGTGGGTCAGAAGTCTACATATACCAAGTCAACTGTGCCTTTAAGCAGCTTGGAAAATTCCAGAAAATGCTGTCAAGTCTTTAGGCATTAGCCAATTAGCTTCTGATAGGTAATATGATGTATTTTAAGGCCTACCTTCAAACTCGGCATCTCTTTGCTTGACATCATGGGAAAATCAAAAGAAATCAGCCAAGACCTCAGAAAAAAAAAATTGTGGACCTCCACAAGTCTGGTTCATCCTTGGGAGCACGTTCATCTGTACAAACAATAGTACACAAGTATAAACACCATGGCACCATGCAGCCATCATACCACTCAGGAAGGAGACTCATTCTGTCTCCTAGAGATGAACGTAGTTGCGAAAAGTGCAAATCAATCCCAGAACAACAGCAAAGGACCTTGTGAAGATGCTGGAGGAAACAGGTAGACAAGTATCTATATCCACAGTAAAACGAGTCCTATATCGACATCACCTGAAAAGCTGCTCGGCAAGGAAGAAGCCACTGCTCCAAAACCACCATAAAAAAGCCTGACTACAGTTTGCGTGTGCACATGGGGACAAAGATCTTACTTTTTGGAGAAATGTCCTCTGGTCTGATGAAACAAAAATTGAACTGTTTGGCCATAATGACCATCGTTATGTTTGGAGGAAAAAGTGTGGGGCTTGCAAGCCGAATAACACCATCCCAACCGTGAAGCATGGGGGTGGCAGCATCATGTTGTGGGGGCTCTTTGCTGCAGGAGGGACTGGTGCACTTCACAAAATAGATGGCATCATGAGGAAAGAAAATTATGTGGGTATATTGAAGCAACATCTCAAGACATCAGCCAGGAAGTTAAAGCTCGGTCGCAAATGGGTCTTCCAAATGGACAATGACCCCAAGCATACCTCAAGTTGTGGCAAAATGGCTTAAGGACTACAAAGTCAAGGTATTGGAGTGGCCATCACAAAGCCCTGACCTCAATCTGATAGAAAATTTGTGGGCAGAACTGAAAAAGTGCGTGCTTGCAAGGAGGCCTACAAACCTGACTCAGTTACACCAGTTCTGTCTGGAGGAATGGGCCAAAATTCCAGCAACTTATTATGAGAAGCTTGTGGAAGGCTACCCAAAACGTTTGTCCCAAGTTAAACAATTTAAAGGCAATGCTACCAAATACTAACAAAGTGTATGTAAACTTCTGACCCACTGGGAATGTGATGAACGAAATAAAAGCTGAAATAAATCATTCTCTCTACTATTATTCTGACATTTCACATTCTTAAAATAAAGTAAGGATCCAAACTGACCTAAGACGGGGAATGTTTTGTACGATTAAATGTCGTGAATTGTGTTTTTTTTTTTTTTTTTTTATATATATATATATATATATATATATATATATATATTATTTGTATTAAATTTGAAAAATGCAGAATAAAAACATTGTGACTAGTGGTCTCAAACCCCACTCTGTATTATATAGTAATTATAATTATATATAATTTTGTATGTTTGTGGTGATAAAAAAAGGCAGGAAATTCAAAAATGACACTTCAAATTCTTGTGAATGCAGTTTTCACTTATACTGTATTTTGAAAATTTGTAAATGTTATGTTCTAGTCTTCATTCATTTTGATGTGATTTCTCACAGTGCATATGTGCTAAAAAAAAAAAAACAAACGATATTCATGCTGTCATACCTGCTGATTCACAGGTGATGACTGTAAAGGGAAGCAGCACGTGGAAATACACACAGAACACAAACACATTTCCTACATCTGCCGCATATTCACAGCACTGTGGGCCCTTGTTTCTTACACAGGTTAAATACCTTCAGATCTTTACTCATCTTTTATGCAGCTAAAGATATTTTGTTCCAAGAAAGACTTGGTCAGATTACTAAACTATGAATCTTTTATACTTAAACTTCTATAGCTGGGTGTTCACTGATTGTTCTGTTTTGGACTTTTTACCCCGATGGTACACACTCAGGTTACGGTCTGCTGCAGGTTTGCCAAGGGTTTGGTTCAGCAGCTGCGTTTGTGACTCGGAAACTGAAGTCCCTTCTGTGGTTGGCTGTGTTGTCTCCAGGTTTATATATTCCCGTCGTTTACTGTTATAGAGCATGCCTGTCTTTCTCTCTCATTTCCTCCTCTTAATGTCAGTGTGTTAAACAGTCAACGTGCACGGGTGCAAGCTGTCTCATTACACTTTCACCATCATTGATTTCATCACTTCTTTCAAGCCCAATGAACCCGCTCCACTCATTTCTCAAGTCTGAATTTTTTTTTTCCACCAGCAATCAAGGAACGTCTGTTGTATGTTTCCTTTCCAAACTTTTAGCTCTGGTGGTCCGAGTACGTCTATTTCTTTCTGATTCTTGGGACTAACGATTCTTTTCCCGACACCATTTATACCTATAAATTAGTCTTGTAGTATGGAAGACTAGAAAGGCCACTTAAAAATAAAATGAAGGAATCAATTATCGTTTTAATGAAATCTTATTGACAAATAGACATTTAAAATGATTAAATGATCATGTTTACAAATGTAGTTAAATGTTACAAAACAAAATCATTTTCAATTACTTTTGAAAATGTCTCAGTCCAGTTAAATGTCATTAGTCATCACATGGAAACAACTAATAAACCTTTGATTGGTATTTTAAGACATGCCTCCTTTTGTTGTAGCATGGATGCCAGTGAAATGTTCGGGAAAAAGGCTATATATATTTGCCAAAAAAAAAAAAAAAACATGATTCCTTCAAAAAAACATTTTTATTTTTTGGCACTAATAGTCTTCAATATGTAGAAGTTGCACTGCTGGTCTTCCATATGCAGAATTCACACTTTATTCCTAACACCACTCAAATGACATTGTTTCTCCATTTAAATTCCTCTTTTCCTCTTACACATGTGTTCTGAACAGGGAAAGCAGCAACCGGTGCCTTTTGGTGGCTGGGAACAGGATGGTATCAGCTGGTAGCTCTCATGTCTCTTCTCAACGTTTTTCTCCTCACCAGGTAAGTCTTTGAAGCTTTTCCTTTAACTGTTGGTTTTGGCTCTCTATTTGAATCACTGTTATCATGTGATGTGGTCAGGATGCCTAAATTGTGCGCTCACGTTAAGCAAATTCTGATTTTTCAGGTGTTTGCCCAAACTACTGAAGCTACTTTTGTTTCTTCTACCCTTCCTTCTGCTGTTTGGTAAGTTTTTAAATCTGTCAATAGTGCTGACGTTAAGAAAAATCTGACACTGATTAACAGCCACACTTGTTCCATATTTTGCCCATGCATGCTTTTGCTCATTCTCTTGATTACTTCCACACCTATCTAAGAATGCACAAGCATGCACATTCTCTTGTCTCTCTCTATTAGTCAAATCCTCTCTCTCTCTCTCTCTCTCTCTCTCTCTCTCTCTCTAATATCTTAAGATACACTCTTGAATGTCAAATGCAGGTGTATATCATGATTTCAGAATGAATAGCCCACAAACACATTAACTCATATTTTTTTTTTTGGAGAATCAGTCTCAGTATTTTGCCTCTTCTCTTTGTTTGCAGGATTATGGTACCTCAGTCCGAGTATTCTGTCCTGCCTTCCATCTGTAAACATCACAGAATGGAAGACACTGGTCACCTCTATAACATCAATTCCTGCTCTCCCTTCTCTTCCTTCCTTGCCCTCTTTACCTGCACTACCCTCATTGATGACAGAACAACTCGTTAAAGAGCAACACATCCCACCTACAGCCATCTCACAGGTAAAGAATTATCTCCAATCAGTATTGAACTAAATCAAAATGAGTTTTCTAAGGCTTTGATCACACTGATGCCCGAAATTACACTGAGCCAAAACATTACGACCACTCACAGGTGAAGCAAATAGCGTTGATCATCTCCTAACAATGCCACATGTCAAGGTCTGGGTAGATTAGATGGTAAGCAAACAATCATTTCTCGTAGTCAACATGTTGAATGCAGGAGAAATGGGCAGGAGTAAAGACCTGAGCGACTTTGACAAGGGCCAAATTGTTATGGCCAGATGACTGGGTCAGAGCATCTCTGAAATGTCCAGGCTTGGGTGGCGACAGGGTGTTGGGCTCCCAAGGCTCATCGATACGCGAGGGCAACAATGGCTATCCCGTCTGGTCCGAACTGATAGAAGGTCTACAGTGGCACAAGTCATGGAAATTTTAATGGTGGTTACAGGAGGAATGTGTAACAACACTCAGTGCATCGCACCCTGCTGCATATGGGGCTGCGTAGCTGCAGACCGGTCAGACTAATTAAGTAAAGCTTTATTTATGTACAGTGCATTCAGAACCCTTAATTTTTTTTTTTTTTTCACATCAGTCTATCAGTCACATACCCCATAATGATGACGCAAAAAACAGATTTTTGATAACTTTGCAAATGTATTAAAAATAAAAAACTGATATCACATTGACATAAGTATTCAGACTCTTTGCTATGACACTTGAAATTTAGCTTGGGTGCATCACATTTCTCCGGATCATCTTTGAGATGTGTCTGCACTTTGACTGGAGTCCACCTGTGGCAAATTCAATTGATTGGACATGATTTGGAAAGGCATACACCTGTCTATATAAGGTGTCACAGCTGAAAATGCATATCGGAGCAAAAATCATGCCGTAAGTTCAAAAGGAACTGCTTGCAGAGCTCAGAGACAGGATTGTGTCGAGGCATAGATCTGGGGAAGGCTACAAAATAATTTCAGCTGCATTGAAGCATCCCAAGAGCACAGTGGCCTCCATAATTCTTAAATGGAAGAAGTTTGGAACAACCAGGACTCTTCCTAGAGCTGGCCGCATGGTTAGAGTGGTGACCAAGAACCCGATGGGCACTCTGGTTGAGCTCCAGAGATCTTGTGTGGAGATGGGAGAAACTTGCAGAAGGACAACCATTAATGCAACACTCCACCGATCTGGGCTTTATGGCAGAGTGGCACGACGGAAGCCTCTTCAGTGCAAGACACATAAAATACACCTAAAGGACTCAGAGTGTGAGAAACAAGATTCTCTAGTCTGATGAACGAAGATTGAACTGTTTGGCCTCAATTCCAAGCGTCATGTCTGGAGGAAACCAGACACCACTCAACACCTGCACAATACCATCTCAACGGTGAAGCATGGTGGTGGTAGCATCATGCCGTGGGGGTGTTTTTCAGTGGGACTGGTCAGGGTTGAAGGAAAGCTGAAAGCAACAAAATACAGAGATATCCTCAATGAAAACCTGGTCCTGAGCACACAGGACCTCAGACTGGCCCATAGGTTCACCTTCCAACAGGACAATGACCCTAAGCACACATTCAAGACAATGCAAGAGTGGCTTAGGGACAACTCTGTGAATGTCCTTGAGTGGCCCATCCAGAGCCAATGAACCCAATCAAATGTCTCTGGAGAGACCTGAAAATGGCTGTCCACCGACGGTCCCCATCCAACCTAACAGAGCTTGAGAGGATCTGCAGAGAAGAAAGGCAGAAAATCCCCAAATCCAGGTGTGCAATGCTTGTCACATCATACCCAAAAAGACTTGAGGCTTTAATCACTGCTAAAGGGGCTTCAACTAATACGGAGTTAAGGATCTGAATACATGTCAATGTGATATTTCAGGGTTTCTATATATATATATATATATATATATATATATATATATATATAATTTCCAAAGTTATAAAAAAAATATATATTTGTTTTGTCATTATGGGTTATGGAGTGTAGATTGATGTGTAAAAAAATTATGAAGTATTTTAGTATAAGGCTGCAACATAACAAAATGTGAAAAAAATTAAGGGGTCTGAATACTTTCTGAATGCACTGTAGCATCAGTGTTTACAAAGTGCTTATACATGATATACATGTGCATATGCCTTCACACAAATGAAACGATAAAAGAATAAAAAAACATACATACGGAAATGTATGAGCCCATGATGACCCCCATCCACCGTCGAAAGCGCCTACAATGGGCACATGAGCATTGGAACTGGACCTTGGAGCAGTGGAAGAAGGTTGCCTGGTCCAATGAGTCCTGTTTTCTTTTACATCAAGTGGACGGCCGTGTTCATGTGTGCCGTTTACGTGGGGTAGTAATGGCACCAGGTACTACTGTTGGAAGATGACAACCTGGTAGAGGGAGTGATGCTCTGGGCAATGTTCTGCTGGGAAACCCTGGGTCCAGCCATTCATGTGGATGCCAATTTGACATGTGCCACCTACTTAAACATCGTTGCAGACCAGGTACACCCCTTCATGGCAATGGTATTCCCTGCCACACTACTCGCATTGTTCGGGAATGGTTTGAGGAACATGATGAAGAGTTCAAGGTGGTGCCCTGGCCTCCAAATTCCCCAGGTCTCAATCTGATAGAGCATCTGTGGGATGTGCTGTACCAACAAGTCAGATCCATGGCAGCTTCACTTTGCAGCTTACAGGACTTCAAGGATCTGCTGCTAATGTCTCGGTGCCAGATACCACAGTACACCTTCAGGGGTCTTGTAGAATCCATGCCTCAGCGGGTCGGTGCTGTTTTGGTGGCACTTGGAGGACCAACAGCATATTAGGCAGGTGGTCATAATGTTTTGGTGTCTGTGTGTGTGTGTTTTTTTTTTTTTTTTTTTAAGCAACATTTGAATAAAGATTTTTCAAAACTGCATGTTTGCTCAAAATCAGAATATTGCAAAAATACATTTGTTTCCATTGTTGGTTATGTGCATGTCTTATAGAATGAATAAATGTATCCACCTCAAGCAAGCATACAATTTTTTGCACATTTTGGAGATTTTATTTGCTTGATTGTTTCAATCCATAATTTTTATGCGACATCTCCAGAATTTGCATAAAAATGTGTTGATGAAACTCAACTAGTCTGAACTGTCAGATTTGAATTCAAGTGTTTTGTTTTGTTTTGTTTTTCTTCATTTTGGGATGTAGTGAGCATTTAGTGTCATACAGAATTACCAAGTAACCTAAAACTATGTATTGCAGGTGTTTTGTTGCATAAAAATGAATATAGCCTTTCAAATATATACCTTAACTCTTTCAGCCTGCATCAGAGTCTATATACAGCGAACGTTTGGCTCTGCTGGAGGAGCGAATGGCGGTGTTATGGGAGAGTGTCCAGAAGGGGGAGCTGAAAGCAAAACAGCATCATCAGGAGGCTTTGGGTTTGGTTCAAGCTCTTCAGGAGCAGATAAAAACTCAAACAGACAGAGAAACTCTCAGCCTCTGGGTTTCACACCTGCTCGAACCCAAATTCACTGAGATAAAGGGGGAGATGGAGAGAGAGGTGTCCAGCAGGGCAGAGGTGAGCCTGCTTACTAATGACATCTTAAAGCCTGTTCAAACCAAGTCTAAGCCAACTGAGCCAAACCCCAAAGCATAAAATAAGAGTTGTTTTGCTTGAGATGCCACAGTCGCATGTGGAATATTTGTCGTTCTCAAAATGTTTGAATACCTGAATGAGTTGAATCTGATGTTTGTTCACAAGAGCATTAAAAGTAAATAAAGCAAGTTTTGATTTTATTTTGACTAATCTTCTTAGTTTTATTTGCTCTGTGTGTTTCAGACGGAGAAACGGCATGTTCAGCATCAGACAGTTCTAGAATCTCGACTAACTGAGCTGGAACTCCTGCTGCAGAACCTGAACTCTAGAACAGAGGTACAACACACACACTCTCTAATGACTTACAGCACATCCTTAGCAGGCATAATGCAATAAATGGATCTTTTACATGTTAATCTGAATTTTTTTTTTTTCATGACCAGCTGTATGCAAAAGTTTATGGTAAAGATTGGTCATACTCGTTCATTTAATTCTGGCTAATTGTATTTTTTTTTTTTTTTGTTCCTTATCAAAGGAAATCCATAATAAACAGCAGATTCCTCTACCAGCCCATGTCAGGTAGAGAGATTCCTTTTGTAAAATCACCTTCCTTTAAAACAGCTAATGTTTTTCTTTTTTTTTATATATAATCCCAGTTGCTGTGTTAATACTGTGGTGTGTCTACTCTGTAGTGTTGGAGTGTCTCAAGAGAAGCATGATGTTTTGCTCTCTGAGGTTCAGAGGTTTGAAGCTGAGCTTGGGCGCATCAGAGAAGACTTACAAGGGCTGATGGGATGTCAGGGGAAATGTGACAGATTCGACACCATACATGAAACTGTGAGTTTTGTTCATATGCAGGGTCTTGATATAAAGTAGATAGTGTGTAGTTAATTCTGTTTGCGTTCTTTCAGTTGCATTTAGTTCTGAGCCATTTAGTTTCGTCTCCCCAATTTGGGAATTGCCAATTCCCAATGCGCTCTAAGTCCTCGTGGTGGCGTAGTGTCTTGCCTCAATCCGGGTGGTGGAGGACGAATCTCAGTTGCCTCTGCGTCTGAGACCGTCAATCCACGCATCTTATCACGTGGCTTGTTGAGCGTGTTACCGCGGAGACATAGCGCTTGTGGAGGCTTCGCACTATTCTCTGCGGCATCCACGCACAACTCGCCACACGTCCCACTGAGAGCGAGAACCACATCATAGCGACCACGAGGAGGTTACCCCATGTGACTCTACCCTCCCTAGCAACCGGGCCAATTTGGTTGCTTAGGAGAACCGACTGGAGTCACTCAGCACACCCTGGATTCAAACTCGTGACACCAGGGGTGATAGTCAGCGTCTTTACTCGCTAAGCTACCCAGGCCCCCGGTACTGTGTAGTTTTAAGTTTAGTTTAATTTCGGTTGGTTTTTGTTTTGTTTAGTTGCATTTGGTTTTGTTTAGTTTTTTAATCCTGTGCCATGAAGTTTCATCTAGTTTTGTTTAGCTTCATTTAGTTCTGTGCTGTCTAGTTTCGTTTGGTATTGTTAAGTTTATTTGGTTTTGTTTAGTATAGTTTAGTTTCTGCCATGCCATTTTTTTTTTTTTTTGGTTTTGCATTAATTTTCTTTGGTTTCGTTTTATATCATAATCGTTTCAATTAGTTTTATTACATTTTGATTTAGTTTTGTTCAGCTTTGATTTAGTTTTTAGTCAAATTGTTTAGTTTAGTTTCATTTAGTCTAGTGTTTTATTTATTTCTTTATTTTTATCCACTACACAAACACTATAGTTACAGTACTATATATTGTATTTTGACTGGGGGGGGAGGTATGTTAACCATACTAATGGTTTTAATTGGCTTATTGTGGGATTTTAAACCTACAACCTTTTGGTTACTGGCTTAGTCCCTTAACCACTACATATTTCATAACGTCCATTACCAGCTTCATACTTCTCTTCTGATATCTTCTCCAGGTGTCAGCACAGGTGAGGGATGAACTGTACGCTCTGTTTTACGGTCGAAACCGAGGTGAAGCGGAGATCCCAGAGCCTCTGATGCCGTGGCTGGCCTCTCAGTACACTCGCTCCTCTGACCTCACCGCAATGCTCACATCCCTGGAGCGCAGCATTCTGGGAAACCTGTCCGTTCAGCTGCAGGAGAGCAAACAGTCCTATGCTCAAACTGTCACTGAGACAGTCGCCCACACCACAGGGGCTGCTGGGTTGTCAGAGGAGGTACAGGGACATTTCTTTCCTAGAGTCCACATACTTTATCACAGTTCATTATAGTTTTACGATAAGTGCATTGCTAATCATAGTACGTTTAAAATAGTATCCCAGAAGCACCATTTCTGGTGGATCTGTGTTTTTGGAGTTCACATTGCAATAATCCTTACAAACTCTAGCACAGTGCCAGCTTAGTTCATTGTTTTTGTTGTAGCTAGAAGTAATTTTGAGTTTCAGCCTGAGTGTTTATGATACTTGACATTTCCCTCCCCAATCTCTCAGCAAGTCCAGCTGATTGTCCAGCGTGCTTTGAAGCTGTATTCGGAGGATCGCACAGGACAGGTGGACTACGCTTTGGAGTCTGGAGGTGAGCAGACCTGGTCCACGTGTGTGTTCTATAGAACATCATTAGTCCTTTAGAGAAATGTATGCATTGATTTATGAAGACATTTACGAGTGATTTTTGTGCAGGTGGCAGTATTCTCAGCACACGCTGTTCTGAAACGTACGAAACAAAAACAGCTTTGATGAGCCTGTTTGGACTTCCACTGTGGTATTTCTCACAGTCGCCACGAGTTGTCATCCAGGTAAAGACATTGAGTTCACACAGTACACCTTATTTGATGAATTTCAATCATGCATTAAGAGTATGTTTCTCTGTAATCTTACAACCTGATATCCAAACTCGGAATTGGAATTTCAACCCAAAAAAATCATGTAACAAGTAAACAAGATATATGATGTGAATTTCTGTCTGCCCTGTAGCCGGACATGTACCCAGGCAACTGCTGGGCGTTTAAAGGCTCCCAAGGTTACCTGGTGATCAGGCTCTCTTTGAGTGTGCTCCCTACTGCCTTCTGTCTGGAACATATTTCCAAATCACTCTCTCCATCCGGAAACATCAGCAGCGCACCGCGCCGATTCACTGTCCACGTAAGATCATACACTCACAACTCTTACAGTCTCTAGAGGCAAAATTTAGGCATTTATCTAGATGCACTATCTGAATTTATCTGAATGTTGTTTTCAGATCTTTATAGCCCCGTATGTTATGGTGCATGTTAAGTTTTGCCATCTTTGCAGGGATTGGATGATGAATACCAGGATGAAGGGAAACTTCTGGGTGACTACACCTATGAAGAAGATGGAGAGTCATTGCAGATGTTCCCAGTCATGGTAAAATATATGCATGTATTATATTATACAGAATGTGTGGTTGTAGAATAGAGGTCTCCGATATATCAGTTTCACTGATTAATAGCTGTTGATAGCTACTTTTTGGAGTTCATATATAAAATAAACTGTATCTGGGATTTCTTTCAATTTGGACTCTTGTAGTCTCTGTCTTTGGCCATCACATTAAGGAAAGAAAATTTCCTTGAAGTAAAATTCTATAAATCAATTTTAAAAACAATAGGCAATTTAGCCTTTAAGCTCGGATGGGCCTGCCGAGAAAAAATAATTATCAAAATATTAATAACTACTGCCTTGACCAACAAAAAATGGGTATTGTTTTAAAGCTTAGCTGTATTTTACAATCCATGTAGGCATTATGAACAGAACTGAACAAATGCTTTGAAACTTGCAGACAAAGCAGATGTGTTCTGTTTTGATAATAGTTTTGCACTGCACATTTTATTGTAATCAGGGAACTGATCAAAAAGCCATGTGTCATATGTCGTTGGAAAGCTCTCAAAGAGTAGAATACAACCAGCCTATCTGTTTTACTCGCAGACAAAAATATAGCGAGTAATAGCTAAGTATATATTTTTGACATACAAGTTACATGTAAACAGATGTTGCTAATATGTCACGTTTTCACTTATAACTTCACTAAAAATAAATGGAACATAAAATATCGCATACCATTACTTAGAGGAGGTGATTATCTTTAAAACGAGCCCACACACAACATAATCAGACGCATTGATCATTAGATAATCCACACAAAGCACAATGTGCACACAGCACATAATGTGCTATCTGGCTAAAAACACGTTAGCTTTCCTGGATCAGATGACTTTATCGGAAAGTATGTAGTATGTTGTCCAGCATCATGGAATGCTAAACCAATCATATTAGGATTCAGATGGCTGCAACCAGAGGTGGAAGTCATCCAAATATGAGCAGAGAAGATCGTTCACTGTAATTACATATGGCCACCACTAGATGGTGACAGACTCAATGATGGCTCAAATGACACAGAATGGAACTGAATGAGATCTCATTACTCATGCCTGCATGCTTTGGAGAGAGAGCATACCTTTTAGTCGTTGTTTTATCTGCATGTGTAATTAGTTCTTATATTATTATGTTTTATTTTGTTTGGAGAGGCTTTTGAACACTAATTGGATATTGGAAAAATCCTCTGAAGTTTTGATGCAAGCACATTTTGTTTAAGAACACCATTTATAGTGCCAAATCTGGATGAACTGTGAAATTTCATCACTAGCAGCATCAAACAGAATTGCAGAAATAATTATTGCGACCAACCATGCAATATTATATCACTGCCTCATTTTCTCAAGATTGCCTTGAGCTATCAGGAGTTATTACATTTATATCAAGATTATAAAAAATAAGTTTTGTTCCCAGAAAACCAAACTTAATGAGTAATATAGGCTAATGTCCTCTTAAAAACAGGGCTATTGGAATTGTATGTTTTTATACTTAATAGTTTTTACAGTAGGTAGAGAGACTGAACCCATTGATTTTTTTTTTTTTTTTTTTTTTCTTTCTTCCAGGAAAAGAATGACAAGGCATTTCAGATCATCGAGATGAGAGTTCTGTCCAACTGGGGTCATCCTGAATACACCTGCCTGTACCGCTTCAGAGTTCACGGCAATCCACACACTCAGTAATCAGGCCCCACTTTACATTATTATATATCCCTTTATGTACATAGAGGAAATGCTTGGACTAAGATGCGGCACAGAGAAACTGGACTTATGAGCTACATTTTTAAAACTTTAATAGGAT
The DNA here is from genome assembly GCF_019703515.2 of Myxocyprinus asiaticus. Classification (NCBI taxonomy): domain Eukaryota; kingdom Metazoa; phylum Chordata; class Actinopteri; order Cypriniformes; family Catostomidae; genus Myxocyprinus; species Myxocyprinus asiaticus. Next base: position 5,687,003 of record NC_059357.1, on the reverse strand, counting down.
ATGATGGCCGAAACAGAGTTACGAGGAGCACAGCAGGAAAGAGCATTGAATTTACGCTAAGGATTTCCACTTATTCCTTTCACACTTCCTTGTTCTTGCACTGATTCTGCGCATTTGGCTCCTGTCCTCATTGGCTCTCATCCGTAGAGGTTTCTGTGCCTTCAGACAGAACATGCTTCACTTATTCGATGTATATTTTTTTTTTTTTTTTTATTTCTAAATGTTCAGATCCTCAAGCCACACTAATGTAAGTCTCAAAGTGTGGCTTGAATTGAGTTACGCCAAGACTTTCACTCTCATCCACTGGTCTCTGCCACTTTAACTAGATGTTAACTAGTCTGTAAGAAAAGTGGTGACCAGCTGTAAGATGGGATTGTTGTTGTTTTTAAACCTTTATAACCACTAAACGAGTGGATCTCACAAAACCATGGACGCGTCATATTTCACCCCCCCCCCCCCCAAAAATGTGTTGTTTAAAGTAAAGTCCTGTTTTAGATTTTTTTGCATTGTGAAATTACTTTCAAGTCATTTGCATTACTGTAATGTGAATGGGTTTAAATTGTAAAGTTTTTATACATAGTTTTTTTTGTACTGCCTTTAATTCATACACATTATTATATTACTGTATTTTTATTTTATTGGAATACACTTTTTTTTTTTTTTTTTTTTTTATGCAAAATTGTTTCAGTCACAATGCAAACAATCTAAAATGGTCCTAAAAATAGGCTTAATATTTTTTTTTTTTTCATGCATAGTATGATTTCCCGTCATACTGTGCATGGGGGGGGGGGGGGCCTGAAATGTGACCTAGATGTGATTTTGTCAGATTCACCCAAACTGGCACTTCATATCATTTTTTTTTTTTTTTTTTTGTACATTAGAAATAAACGCATAACAGCCATACATTGTAAGAGACACTAATTTGAACATTCAAATTGTATTTCGACAGAAGGGAATGGATTTCTATGGACTGTTTGTGAGCACATGGACTAATTTGTGTAGATTTTCAACAAAACTGGACACAAAACACGTCACTCGTTAGTAGACATATCACAGTGCCGTGTTGATACTCTGCAGGAATGTAACATATTGTAACTAGTCATTTTGATTTGACTTACATCAGTGTTGATTTTGCAAAACAGGGTGCACCCTGCGGTCATTATTATTGTGTTTTTGTTTAAAGTAGACGATGCACTTGATAAAGGACGTGTATGTTGCACAAGTCCTATGGAATTCATTGGATAATTTTAAAAAGGCAGTGCTTCATTTATAGAGCTGCTTTGTCGAACTCAGAGTCAGTTTGTAAAATACTATTTGTTCATAACTATTTATTTGACAGAAATTTAGTTAAGAAATAGGACTTTGTGCAGTGTTTTTGTAAAATGCTTTTCAGTGCATATCGGTCTGTTTATATGATTTTAGTTTTCTTTTTTGTTTCTGTTATAAATGGCTACAGTACTATGAATTGTACCAGTAAAGAATTATAATTTTGAGGTTATTTGTAAGATTTCTTATTAAAGCTTCAGTTTAAAAACACTGAAATGCAGCTTTTGTAAATGAGTGGTTAAAGGGAAAGTTCACCAAAACATTTTAATTCCGTCATCATTTACTCACCCCACTATTCAAGCTCGGTGTGACGTGTAGCGACGTGCCATATTTAAAAAAAACAAAAACATTTTTAAAAAGCTAGATTTGAGAGTTGTGGCGGAGGATACTGTATCAGTTGGGCTTTAAAAGACTTGGAATATAGTTCACGAGGTAAATGGACTACATTCATGGTGCTTTTTTTGTCATTTTTAGAGTGTCCCTTTTGGTTTTCACGTGGAAAATGAAGTTCTAGTTTTGAAATGACTTGACGTCGAGTGAAAATGGCAGAATTTTCATATTTCGGTGAACTATTCCATCAAATGCGTCTGGTTTGTATGGCAAACTAAAATAATTGTGCACTTGGGCTATCAAAAGGTGAATTTCACATACAGTGGCAAGAAAAAGTATGTGAACCCTTTGGAATTAGCTGGTTTTCTGCATTAATTGCTCAAAATGTGATCTCATCTTCATCAAATTAACAAGTATAGACAAACACTATGCTTAAGCTAACAACACACAGACAATTATAATCTTATGTCTTTATTGAACATCTGATTAAACAGTCACAGTGCTGTGGAAAAAGTGAATCCCTAGGCTAAAGACGTCAACAAAAAAAGCTTATTGGAGTCAGGAGTTGGCAAACCTGTCATCCAGTTAATGAAACTAGATTGGAGGTGTGGGTTAGAGCTTCTTTGACTTATAAAAGCACTCAAACATTTTGCGTTTGCTATTCACAAGAAGCATCTGCTGATGTGGACCATGCCTCGCAAAAACAAAGATCTAAGAAGACCTACGATCAAGAATTGTTGCTTTGCATAATTTTGTAACCCTTTCCAGTTTTATCTCGAAGAGCTTCGATATTCATCTGTCCAGTTAAAAATAATTTTCAATAAATGGAGACGATTTAGTACTGTGGCTGCTTTTCCTAGAAGTGTCTGTACAGCCAAGATGACTCGGAGCACACCGCAGAATGCTCAATGAGGTAAAAAAAAAAAAAAAATTGCTAAAGACTTGAAGGAAACATTAGAACTGTTTAACATCTGTTCAGGAGTCTACCATATGGAAAACATTAAACAGGCATGGTGTCCATGGCAGGACACCACTAAGAAAGCCGCTGCTTTTCAACAAAAACATTGCTGCGCACGTAAAGTCTGCCAAAGACAACCTTGACACTCCACAACACTACTGGGAAAATGTTTTGTGGACTGATGAAACTAAGCTTGAATTGTTTGGGAAGAACACGCAGCACTATTTATGGTGTAAAAAGGGGCACTGCATACCAACATGAAAACATCACAATGGTGGAGGAAGCATCATGATTGGGGCTGCTTCGGGGCCTGCAACGCTTGCCATCATTGAGGGAAAAATTAATTCCCAGGTTTATCAAGATATCTTGCAGGATAATGTCAGGGTTGTTGTCTGCCAGCTGAAGCTCAGTAGAAGTTGGGTGATGAAGCAGGACAATGACCCTAAACAAAGTAGATCCACTACAGAATGGCTTCAAAAAAACAAACAAAAAAAAATCCACCTTTTGGAGTGGCCCAGTCAGAGCCCAGACCTTAACCCAATAGAGATGCTGCAGAATGACCTTAATAGAGCCGTTCACACCAGACATCCTAAGAATATGGCTGAGCTGAAGCAGTTGGAGGAATGGTCCAAAATTCCTTCAGAACGTTGTGCAGGTCTAATCCGCAGCTACCGGAAATGACTGGTTAAGGTTATTGCTGCCAAAGGAGGATTGACCAGTTATTAATCCAAGGGTTCTCTTACTTTTTCCACAGCACTGTGAATGTTTAATGGGATGTTTAATACACGGACAGATAGACAGACGGACCGTTACACAGACAGACAGACAGAACGTTACACAGATAGATACACAGACGGACCGTTACACAAACAGAACATTACACAGACGGAACGTTACACAGACAGATAGACAGACAGAACGTTACACAGAGAGACCTTTACACAGACAGATAGACAGACCGTTACACGGACAGACAGACAGACGGACAGACCGTTACACGGACAGACAGACGGACGGACAGACCGTTACACGGACAGACAGACAGACGGACGGACAGACCGTTACACGGACGGACAGACCGTTACACAGACAGATAGACAGACGGACGGACAGTTACACAGACGGACCGTTACATAGACAGATAGACAGACGGACCGTTACACAGACAGATAGACAGACGGACAGACCGTTACACAGACAGAATGTTACATAGACAGATAGACAGACGGACCGATAGACAGAACGTTACACAGACGGACCGTTACACAGACAGATACGCAGACGGACCGTTACACAGACAGATAGACAGACGGACAGACCATTACACAGACAGAATGTTACATAGACAGATAGACAGACGGACCGATAGACAGAACGTTACACAGACGGACCGTTACACAGACAGATACGCAGACGGACCGTTACACAGACGGACCGTTACACAGATAGATACACAGACGGACCGTTACACAGATAGATACACAGACAGACTGTTACACAGACAGAACGTTACACAGATAGATACGCAGACGGACCGTTACACAGACAGAACGTTACACAGATAGATACGCAGACGGACCGTTACACAGATACGCAGACGGACCGTTACACAGACGGACCGTTACACAGATAGATGCACAGACGGACCGTTACACAGATAGATACACAGACGGACCGTTACACAGACGGACCGTTACACGGACGGAACGTTACACAGATAGATACACAGACGGACCGTTACACAGACGGACCGTTACACAGACGGACCGTTACACAGACGGACCGTTACACAGATAGATACACAGACGGACCGTTACACAGACGGACCGTTACACAGACGGACCGTTACACAGATAGATACGCAGACGGACCGTTACACAGACGGACCGTTACACAGATAGATACGCAGACGGACCGTTACACAGATAGATACGCAGACGGACCGTTACACAGATAGATACGCAGACGGACCGTTACACAGATAGATACGCAGACGGACCGTTACACAGATAGATACGCAGACGGACCGTTACACAGATAGATACGCAGACGGACCGTTACACAGATAGATACGCAGACGGACCGTTACACAGATAGATGCGCAGACGGACCGTTACACAGATAGATGCGCAGACGGACCGTTACACAGATACGCAGACGGACCGTTACACAGACAGATAGACGGACGGACCGTTACACAGACAGATAGACGGACGGACCGTTACACAGACCGTTACACAGACAGACAGATGGACGGACCGTTACAGATAGATAGACTGAAGATTATAATTGTGTGTTGATAGGTTAAGCACATTGTGTTTGTCAATACATTGATAAAGATGAGATCACATTTTATGACCAATTAATACAGAAAACCAGCTAATTCCAAAGGGTTCACATACTTATTCTTGCCACTGTACTTGTTAACTGCTTTAAGTTTGGCCCAGTGTTTTAATTTCTGAACTGTTCACATGTCAAAATCTGCTATAGGCAGACAACAGAGACATGTTTAGTGTTTAATAAGGTGTTTTTTTCCTGTCCACTAGCAAGCAACTGGCCAAAAAGTAGCCAATGATATAGCAATATCTGCTCCGTGTCTCCTTATTGCTGTTTGGAGGACTGCAGTCTAGCTCGTCCCTGTAAGGCCGAAACATTTTTAAGCACATTTTGTATGTGATGGTTGCAAAAGTGATGCACATTTCTACCTTAATAAACAATTATTTCAAAACACCTAAATTTACTGGTCAAAAGCAGAAACTTTATATTAAAAAATAAACATATTCATTTATTAAGAAATATATTTAAAGTGACTTTTATTAGAGATTTCAATATTTAATGCCCGTTTAATATCACTATTACAGAAAGCCATTTTTAGCCTTTTGCTAATGTTATTTTTTTCAAAATATATGCTTCTATCAACACGGGCTGTCAAATCTGTTATTCGGGTCATCTAAGCTCTGAGGAGAAAACTATTGTAGCAAAAGTACGCAAGTACTGTCACAACTTGTTCTGGGTGACAAGATCTTTGAGTTCAAAACTGTAGCTGTATTCAGAATGGAATACAAGTGCACATACTCTGCAGTATTCACTTAATGACAGGTATGTTTTAAAAGAGTATAGTATGCAGTATGTTGTGAAAAAGGTTTTAATTTATCTCTTCCGAATGCTAAATTGTCACAAGTTTTTATGCACCATGGTAGTTTTTGTTGTACTGCCTTTAAATTGATTTAAGTTTAAAAAATATATTTGTATTACAGTAATTGTTTTACAGTTATACACCCAAGAAAATGCCCAAATGAATTATACTGTAGTATAATATATATATATATATATATATATATAATGTAGTGTACTATTCTGTGCAGTATACATTTGTTGCATACCATACTACTTTTAAAAGATAGCAGGCATTATGTAATGATTTAGTGAACTTTAGAATGTTATATTGTAGCATTCTAATGTATACATGACTTCTGTACATTACATGTTCACTTCATTGAGGCATTCAGTTATCATATGAGAAATAATTATTTGCTTTTTAATTAAACTTTTATATACAAATAGCCTATTCTTTTGGCAGTCCAATGTAATGAGATAAAAATCATGGCTAGACTTTCCATTTATTTTATCAGACAAATTCATATATTCATATATCGATTTATTCATAGATGGATGGAATCATAGATATGTGGATAAATTCAAATAGATTCATAGATTCAGCTCAATTCATAGATGGATCGATAGATTCAGATAGACATATTCATGGATGTATAGATAGATTCAGGTAGATTCATAGATTTAGATTCATTCATAAATTCAGATATATAGATACAGATAAACAGATTCATAGATGGATCGATATAAATAGATTCATGGATAGAAGGATAGATTCAAAGATGGATAGATTTAGATTGATTCATAGATTCAGATAAATAGATTCGTAGACGGATGGATATATTCAGATAAACAGATTTGTAGATTAATCTATAGATTGATTCATAGATGAGATAAATAGATTCATAGATGGATTCAAAGATAGACGGATAGATTTAGATTGATTCATAGAGTCAGATAAATAGATTCATAGATGGATTCAAAGATAGATGGATAGATTTAAATTGATTCATAGATTCAGATAAATAGATTCAAAGATAGACAGATAAATACGCTGGCTACCACCCCTGGAGTTTGCTAGTTCGAATCCCAGGGCGTGCTGAGTGACTCCAGCCAGGTCTCGTAAGCAACCAAATTGGCCCGGTTGCTAGGGAGGGTAGAGTCACATGGGGTAAACTCCTCGTGGTCGCTATAATGTGGTTTGTTCTCGGTGGGGCGCATGGTGAATTGAGCGTGGTTGCTGCGGTGGATGGCGTGAAGCCTCCACACGCGCTATGTCTCCGTGGCAACGCGCTCAACAAGCCACGTGATAAGATGCACGGGTTGACTGTCTCAGACGCGGAGGCAACTGGGATTCGTCCTCCGCCACCCGGACTGAGGCGAATCACTACGCGACCACGAGGACTTAAAAGCACATTGGGAATTGGGCGTTCCAAATTGGGAGAAAAAGCAGAAAAATCCCCCCCCCAAAAAAATAGACAGATAGATTTAGACTGATTCATAGATTCAGATAAATAGATTCAAAGATTGATTCATAGATTCAGATAAATAGATTCATAGATGGATTCAAAGATAGACGGATAGATTTAGATTGATTCATAGATTCGGATATATGGATTCATAGATGGATTTAAAGATAGACGGATAGATTTAGATTGATTCATAGTTTCAGATATATGGATTCATAGATGGATTCAAAGATAGACGGACAGATTTAGATTGATTCATAGATTCAGATAAATAGATTCATAGATGGATGGGTAGATTCAGATAGATTCATAGATGGATAGATTTAGATTGATTTATAGAGTCAGATAAATAGATTCATAGATGGATTCAAAGATAGATGGGTAGATTTAGATTGATTCATAGATTCGGATATATGGATTCATAGATGGATTCAAAGATAGACGGACAGATTTAGATTGATTCATAGATTCAGATAAATAGATTCATAGATGGATGGGTAGATTCAGATAGATTCACAGATGGATAGATTTAGATTGATTTATAGAGTCAGATAAATAGATTCATAGATGGATTCAAAGATAGACGGACAGATTTAGATTGATTTATAGATTCAGATAAATAGATTCATAGATGGATTCAAAGAAAGATGGGTAGATTTAGATTGATTCATAGATTGAGATATATAGATTCAGATAAAGCAACATGATCACACTGGAAGTCGGCATGCTGTTTCTGAACGTTCCGGTACCCAAGATCGGCAACAGTATGCCAACTCACTGACATGCCCTATTTCCCAACGGGCATATTTGGAACGGCTCAATAATAATTATTTTCCCTCATGGCACGACCGTTAGCGCATTGCATCAGTTGCATGGGAGACCACAGTTCAATCCCCATTCAAACAAGGTGGAAATTATGTTTGTTTAAACAATCACGAGCATGATAAGGAGGTTGCATTTTTATCCCTAACGTTGCATTTTGTCTCTACTAATGGTTAGGGTTAGATTTGGGTTTTGGTTGGAGGGGTAAATTAAATAAAATAAGCATTTCTCTTCACTGTTTTACACCCTGTTCAGCTGAAAACAATTATTTTTACAAATGGCTTCTGGTAACCTCTCCTGGATAGAAATGGATGTCACACTTGTTTATATGCTCTGAAACACTTACCGCTTTAGCCTCTGGGGGCAGTGTTTTCAAATTCGGTCAACGTATACCGATTTCAGCTAAAGAAAAATCGGCACACTCCGAATTTGATGTGAGATCAGGCTGGATAAATAGATTCATAGATGGATTCATAGATTGAGATATATAGATTAATGGATAGATAGATTCATATACCGATTCAAAGATAGATTTAGATAGATAGATTTCATGGCATTGCATACTAAACAGATTCATAACATTGCATGCTTAAAACCTGCTTACTAAAAACCTTACTACTATACTACATGTTGCATACTGGAGAAATATTACAAGTGGAATGCTACTATGCTATTCCAAATACTCTTCCTATTGGTCATGTGACCTGCTGCTGACTAAAGCCAATACTCCAGTTCCCTTTACCGCGACTAGAGGGCAGCACTCTCAGTCTGCTGTTGTCCTCAATGTGCGTGTTTGCTCGATAGGTGGGTTGTGACCTGCAATGTTCTCAAATTCACATCATTTATTTATATTTTGTGCGAAGTTGCACATGAGACTGTAGTGTTAAGATCAAATACGTTCTCTCACTCTCTTCTGTACAGCTCTCTTCTCTGTTCAGCTATTGACATGGTGCTGTCTGCAAGTTAACTTTTATGTTTAATATGTCATATAAGCAATGCATTCATTCTTTACATTGCTACAAATGCTCCCATTCGCAACTTTTCTCTACGCGTTTCTATTGTTGCGGTTAATGGGCGGTCTTATTCCACAGCTCGCACTTTCTCTCAGTCAGCTGTGGGCTGGACAGCAGCAGCACCAGTTGCTTTTTCTCTTTTCGTGGGCAGAATGGCTCACAGAGGAGTTTTGGATACATCTCTGAACATTTACAGGTAGTTCATTCACACTGCAGAAACGTTTGTCTTGCAAACGCATTTGGACACTAATCTAGCTCCATATTATTTTGCTTTGTTGTTCCAGATCTGTTATTTTGTGAGACTAACTGTGGCACGCGCATGCATTTGGATAATTGCATGCATACTTAAAATACATTATCGCAAACACGCTGCGGATTATCATGCGTGAGAACAGCGATGCTCGTTCGTAAACATTTGCAACTGATGCATTTTTCGTAAGTTTTTATTTTTGCGCTGAAATAACATTCGGATTCTATTATAAGTTTGGATGTGAACGCAAAATAAGGGAAATACAATGGCGAACGATTTAAAGCCTCGGTTGTGTGTAATGAAGAAAGGGGAGAATGGATACGGGTTTCATCTGCACGGAGAGAAAGGAAAGAGCGGCCAGTACATTCGGAAAGTGGAGCGCGCGTCCCCGGCCGAAGCGTCGGGACTGCGCGCGGGTGACCGCGTGGTGGAGGTGAACGGCGAGAACGTGGAGAGAGAGACGCACCATCAGGTACACCACACACCTGAGATATACTATCACTTTACAGTGCACATTTTGCACACATTGCATGTTGACAACTTATTACATCTTAATTACATGTTTTTAAAGCATTTATTAATAATGGTTAATGTTAATTTATATACATATTCAATTTATTGATGATATATGTTTATAATGCATGAACCAATGTTAACATACACCTTTTAATGTAAAAAAGATTCGTTTTGTGTGAATTAACATTTACCAAGATTTATAAATGCTGTAAAAGTGTTGTTCATTAACTCATGCTCATTGATGTTAAGGAATACAACCTGATGGTGAAGTTTTACACAAATTTCTATACTAATAAGTGTGTAAATACATACTATACGTACTCACTTTTTACTTTGACATTGGGATTAATATGCCATTGCCCTGTTATATGCTTCTGTGACATTTAAAGGCACTTCTTAACACTTATATTTTGGGGAACATGTTTAATAATGGGTATTTTATTGCTATGCATGCATTGAATAATCTTTTGATTTGATATTTCTAGGCTAATTAATGTGTTTAGTGTTCTTAATTGAACTTCTATCATAAATTGGAACTGATCTAATGGGATCAAATAAGAATCCTCTAAGTATTAAAGGGATAGTTCATCCAAAAATTTAAATTCTCTCATCATTTACTCACCCTCATGCCATCCCAGATGCGTATGACTTTCTTTCTTCTGCTGAACACAAATTAAGATTTTTAGAAGAATATTTCAGGTCTGTAGGTCCATACAATGCAAGTACAAGGCCAGAACTTTGAAGGTCCAAAAAGCACATAAATTCAGCATAAAATTATTCCGCAAGACTCCGGTTGTTAAATCCATATCTTCAGAAGCGATGTGATGGGTGTGGGTGAGAAACAGATCAATAGTTCAGTCCTTTTTAACGATACGCACGAATAATGCAAATTGCCAAAAACAAAAGAAGAATGTGAAAGTGAAAGTGGAGATTTATAGTAAAAAAGACTTTGATCTGTTTCTCACCAACACCTATTATATAGCTTCTGAAAACATGGATTTAACCACTAGAGTCGTATGGATTACTTTTATGCTGCCTTTATGTGCTTTTTGGACCTTCAAAGTTCTGGCCACCATTCACTTGCATTGTATGGACCTACAGAGCTTAAATATTCTTCTAAAAATCTTCGATTGTGTTCTGCAGAAGATAGAAAGTCTGGGATGGCATGAGGGTGAGTAAATGATGAGAGAATTTTCATTTTTGAGTGAACTATCCCTTTAAATAAGATCTTCCTACATTACATTGTAAATAATTCACAATTCAGTACTAGTGTAATAACCCTGTAATATGCAGTGTGATTTAAATGTCATAAGCAACAATGGCAAACACTGACATTAGGTAATGCTTGGCAGATATAAGTTTATTAGAAATGTCATTATACTTTGATTCATATATTTTACAGTATATTTGAACTGAATGTAAGGCAACAACTGATATAGCATTTTATTAACATATAATGTTTGTTAATGAAGTTTAATATATTGTGTTACAGACAGTTAATTCTATTTTACAGAATCATTTCAATCGGTTTTCATCTTTTAATTTGTTATTTAGGTAAGAAACTCATAAGTAGTAGTAAGTAGTGTCTCGGCACACTAATTATGACTGCAAAGGTCTAAAACATTTGCTGTCCATTTATTAGGGGTTACAATGTAGTTTGGCTGTGGAAAAATAAAGAGACTTGCATATTGAAACTTTTGAGTTTGTGGAAACAGTGAATTAATTGAAAAGCGTACTTTGGAATGCACAAACCAATTCTTTGCATTCTTTAGAAAATTAAAGACATTTAGTGACACTGATGGAGGCTTGCAGGTTTGACAGAAGTTGTCTCAGTACTGCCTTTGGTTGAACATCATTACAGCATGAGAATATTATTAGATCTTTGTTTTCAGAGCCAACTCTGATGTGGAAGTTTTGGGATTTTGGCATGTGTGCTGTCACAGCAGGACTAAATAACACCACTTAAATACTAAAAGTTCCTGAATTTTGTCAGAAGACCAAACATACACTGATGAGCCAAAACATTAAGACCACTCACAGGTGAAGCGAATAACGCTGATCATCTCCTGAAAAGGCCACATGTCATGGCAGTGAAGGCTATCCCATCAGGTCCGAACCAACAGAAGGTCACTGTGGCACAAGTCACAATTTTTAATGATAGTTATTGGAAGAATGTGTTACAACACACAGTGCATCACACTCTGCTGCATATGGCGCTGCATAGCCGCACACCGGTCAGAGTGCCCATGATGACTCCTGTCCACCATCGAAAGGGCCTACAAATGGCACGCGAGTATCGGAACTGGACCTTGGAGCAGTAGAAGAAGGTCGCTGGTCCGATGAGTCCCATTTTCTTTTACATTACGTGGACGGCCGTGTACGTGTGCGCCGTTTACCTGGGGAAGTGATGGCACCAGGATGCACTATGGGAAGACGACAAGACGGTGCAGGGAGTCCGGCCATTCATGTGGACCTCAATTTGACACGTGCCACCTACCTAAACATCGTTGCAGACCAGGTACACCCCTTCATGGCAATGGAATTCCCTGATAGCAGTGGCCTCTTTCAGGAGGATAATGCATCCTGCCACACTGCACACATTGTTCGGAAATGGTTTGAGGAACATGATGAAGAGTTCAAGGTGTTGCCCTGGGCTCCAAATTCCCCAGATCTCAATCCAATTGAGCATCTGTGGGATGTGCTGGACCAACAAGTCCGATCCATGGCAGCTCCATCTCGCAGCTTAGAGGACTTGAAGGATCTGCTGCTAATGTCTCGGTGCCAGATACCACAGGACACCTTCAGGGGTCTTGTAGAATCCATGCCTCGGTGGGTTGGTGCTGTTTTGGTGGGACGTGGAGGACCAACAGCATATTAGGCAGGTGGTCATAATGTTTTGGCTCATCAGTGTATGTAAAATACATCAGAGTTGTAGTAGACTGTACTGTGCTATATATGTAGTGCATATTATGAGCAGCTATGCTTGCATTTGGTTTAGTGTTAAGAAAAGCGACAATTATCTCTACATAAACTGAAATTATAGAAACACCCCCACAAAAATGTTTTTGTCTCATCTGACCATGGAGGATTCTGGTGCCATGTGGCAAGAGGTTTTATGGTCAGATAAGACAAAAATGTAACTTTTTGGACTGAATTCCAAGCACTATATTTGGAGAAAACCAAACACCGCACACCACCCAGAACATACCATACCTACTGTGGGGTGTTTCTCTTCAGTGGGTTTTGGGCAATTGGTCAAGATTGAAGGAAGAATGGATGCTGCCATGTACACCCAAATTCTTGAGGAAAATCTGTGGCCCTCTTCTTGACAACACCTTTCAGCAATGACCCTAAACACACCGCCAAAAAAACAACGCAGTGGCTTAAGGATAGGAAGGTCAAAGTCCTTGAGTGGCCAAGTCAGAGCCCTAAACTAAATCCAGTAGAAAACCTGTGGATGGACTTAGAGAGCAGTCCATCGCCACTCACCCCACAATTTGACTGAACTCGAACTATTCTACAAGAAAGAAAAGGCAAATGTTTCACAATCTACATGCACGAAGCCAATAGAGACAAATCCATACAGACTGAAGACTGTCATTAAAGCAAAAGGTAGCTCTATGAAATATTAAATCCAGGGGTATGATCACTTTTAAAATCCTGTTATTCTAGTTTTTCATCTTATATACATTAAGAAACAGTTGCCTTTTTTTGTTACTTGAATGTTGTAAGAAAATACAATTGTGAATAAAGGTGGAATTTGTTTTATGGGTTTGATTTCAGGCTTTAAGACCAAAAATGTTTACTATTCCAAAGGGGTCCGATGATTTTCTATGGGCACTGTATAACAAAAAGAGTTGCATCTGAATCAAAATGCCATCTAGTCCTCTTACGATAAGCATCAACTTAGTTGCCTGTTTTTGCTTTCATATCCACTCAGGTTGTGCAACGAATCAAAGCTGTGGAACATGAGACCAGACTGCTGGTGGTTGACCGGGAAACAGACGAATACTTCCGCAGCCTGCGTCTAACCTGTACGGAGGAAATGGCCATCAGAGGGACCCCTTTAGCCAAGACCCCTTCCCCTTCACCCTCCAGCAGCAAACAGGGCAATGGATCCGTTTCCAAACGAATAGAGATATCCAAACCCATCAGGAAACCCCCATCACGAGCTCCGAAGAAGGTTAGTGGATCCAGTCCTACGTGAAACCTTATTCTTATAGTCTAACTTTTTAGGGATCTTGGAAATGGTGTTTTATAAAGTATTTGACATTCAGCATTACTGCAGAACAAAACTGCAGTTCTACCTAAAGGCTCATTTACAATTTTACATTTTCGTTTTGCTAAATTGTTCATTTGGTGATATTTTCAGCCAAAGAGTGTTGATGATTGGTCAAAACGAATTGCAGGTGTGGTTTGTATGCGATTCTTTGTTTAAAAATTATGCATGCCAGCTGATGAGCTTGTAGCTAGTTAGCTAGGTTACTATCTTAAAATTTAAAGTCGAAAAACTTTGATGCGTGACTCTCCGAGGTTGTGTAAAAGTACACTTTTATATGATGCTCAACTTCATGAAGTAATTTAAAATGACGCCACACGTAATATACGTAAACGCAGGTTTTGTTCACCTATGCATTCACTTATTCAGGAGAAAATAGTGTCTTCCATTTATATAAATTAGGCTTAACACTGTTTAGTAAAGGAAGAAGGTGCTTTTACCTGTGGATATACATTCTTATATATGCAAATGTCTTAACAGGAAAAAGCCAATTCATTTCTGAATACCCTGGGTTATGGTTGCCCAAAATGGATTTGTTCACCCCTTCCCCAAAAATAGTGTTTCTCACATAATTTTACTTCAAGAACTAGATTTAACATCGGACAATCAAATTGCAACCCAACCAAGTACCAGAATTGTTTATCATACAAAAACATCTTGAAAATAACATATTGTAATTCATATTTAATATTACCTGCCTAATTTGTTTTGCCTAGCTTATCAAGTGACCACTGGGTCACTGGGAAGTACCACTGAGTTTGATTAGATGCACATCTTTTGACGTTAACAACAACCTCCCTTGGTGAACCTATTACAGCAGACCTGTTACCCATATTTGGGTCATTATCCACCAATTGAGAATAACCACCTTAAAGGGATAGTTCACCAAAAAATGAAAATTCTCTCATCATTTAGTCACCCTCATGCCATCCCAGATGTGTATGACTTTCTTTCTTCTGCAGAACACAAATTAAGATTTTTAGAAGAGTATCTCAGCACTGAATGGTGACTAGAACTTTGAAGCACCACAAATCACATAAGGCAGCAAAAATGTAATCCATAAGACTCCATTAGTTTAATATATGTCTTAAGAAGTGATGCAATCACTTTGAGTTAGAAACAGATACATATTTACATCCTTTTTTACTATAAATTTCCACTTTCACTTTCACTTTTAGATTGTGAAAGAAAGTGAAAGTGGAGATTTATAGTAAAAAAAAAAACACTTAAATATCAATCTGTTTCTCACCCACACCTATCATATATCTTCTGAAGACATGGATTAAACCACTGGTGTTGTATGGATTACTTTTTGGAGCTTTAAAGGTCTAGTCACCATTCACTTGCATTGAAAGGATGTACGGAGCTGAGATATTCTTCTAAAAAGCTTTGTGTTTTGCAGAAGAAAGAAAGTCATACACATCTGGAATGGCATGAGGGTGAGTAAATGATGAGAGAATTTTAATTTTTGGGTGAAAAAAATTCCTTTAAGAATAGATAAAGATTTCATGACATAAAGACATGAAATAGGTTCATTGTCATCTGGATTTGTCTTGAACAGCTGGTTTTAGTGATGTCACAAAGTTGGATATGAATTCAATTCTCACAGATCCTCATTCTGTTTTATGAGGTTATCTCTTAGTGATCTCGATTGTGTCTCAGAGAGAACTTGTTGTCTAAGAAATGTGGTCATACACTTTCAGAAATCTTTAGACCACACACAATTTAATTAATTAATTTACTGACGCTGGAGTTAAAAAAACAAACATAATGGAGGTTAATGACTTTGTACCTCAGATATTATCGGGATCCAAGATGCAATGCTATCATTGCGTTTCAGTGAGTGTGCTGGTCTGTATGCATTAGAGTTTTGTTTCTCAGCTCAGTTAATCCTATGGCTTATTCATTCAGATGAACAGATTTCTGGATTTTGATAATCAGTGGATGAAAAGTCTATAATTGAAAGTCTATAGGACAAACGTGCAGCACTGTTAATAACCGTTTAAAATATAAAACTATGATTAAACTATAACACTTATACATTTGTTGTTTAAACATTCTGGTGACTTTAGGATACATTAACTGCAGACATGTGTGCATGAAAACATCACAAGGACATGTTGAAGGTTTTGATATTACATTGCTATTTAATGATCTTCATAAGCCCAACAGTATTGGTTCAGGTAAGTAATTTGTTTTTAAATCAGAAGATCCTGTTAGTTTTATTTTCCCCTTCACTTAATGCATACATTCTACATCTGTTTCCACTTAGAGCGCTCTTTCCAGTGGGTTTGCATAATCCAGTGCTATTTCAACAAGATGTTGTCCAGTGAGAAAGATATAGTGTAAGAGAAGGAACAAGTGCGCTAACGGTGTAAGCATTATGTGTGCAATATTGTGTACCACTACTATGAGAGTAAAATTGTTGGTCAAACCATAAAGAAATGTTGTGTAAGTGTTGAACTGAACGGAGAAAAGTTAATCATGGAGTAATACTGTGTGCACATCTGCAAAACTGTACCCTTGCTGTTGAAGCACTTGATTTTACTCACAGATTTTGAGTCGTGGAATTCTTTTGCCTTTTTGCCAATCAAACCCCAAGACAAATGAAATCAAAGACAAAACTTTGAAAGAAGAAGGTGTAAAAGATTGAGAAAGAGACGACAAAGTTCTGTAGTTATTTAAGCTTTGCATGCCAACAAATTAAAATTTGCCGTCACCTGTTTAAGACATAACAAATAAATGTTAAACAAGAGAACAACCAATAACCTTAAAATAACCTAAAAATAGAAGAAACGTTAACAGTTTTGTTGATCTCATGAACATTACGTGACTGCAAAATGCATTATGTGGTTCATTAAACGTATCGCGGCAGTTCTAAAGTGAAATGTCCACTGTGTGGCGCAAGGATGACACGCAAATTCGTGAAGCGCTCCATATTTTTTGGGGGCCTGAGTAGCTCAGCGAGCAAAGACACTGACTAACACACCTGGAGTCGCGAGTTCGAATCCAGGGCATGCTCAGTGACTCCAGCCAGGTCTCCTAAGCAACCAAATTAGCCCAGTTGCTAGGGAGGGTAGAGTCACATGGGGTAACCTCCTCGTGGTCGCTATAATGTGGTTCGCTCTCGATGGGGCACGTGGTGAGTTGTGCATGGATGCCGTGGAGAATAGAGTGAAGCCTCCACACGCGCTATGTCTCCACGGTAATGCGCTCAACAAGCCATGTGATAAGATGCGCGGATTGACGGTCTTAGACACGGAGGCAACTGAGATTCATCTGACTGCCTCTACAACAACACATCAATGTCTAATTTACCTTTAATCACTTCTGTAGCCCCGCCCAGTAACGTTGAGCAGAGAGCCAATCATAAAAGTTGGTGTTTATTGTCTCTCCTTAAAGGAGAAACAGCACCAAAACTGAGTGTTTCTGACAGAGGGTCAGAATGAGGGTGGAAAATGATCATGTTTTACAAATATATGACTATTTTATGTGCAAAAATGTTTGCTTTTATTGTAAGTGAACCTCAAGAAACACATTAAAAATAATAATAATAAAAGGCATAGTTCATTAAGAACTAGAGAATGAATGTTCTTTTTTGGAACTTAAAAGGGTTCTCCTTTGTTTCTCATGTCATAAAACGTGGTTCTAAATGGAACCTTAATTTTCATTATATACATTCTGAGGAATGTTTTAGTATACAGATGTGAAGTTAAGTTAAATGGTGTAGTGGAATATTGCACAGGTATTAAAAAGAACCATCAGTTCTTTAAAGGAAGTAGAAATGTGCTTTGTACTCCAGAACTTTTATAAAGATTTAGTGATTTGTGGATTTGATGATTGGCAAAAGCGATGGAATGTCCTTAACTGCATCCTGGTGCTCATGAAACCACTCTCAGATTTGTTTAGCAGTGTTCCCTCAAGATTTTCCATATTCCACAGTGTTTGCAGCACATGTTGGAACTTTTTTTGTAAAATGGCCTCATATTGGCTCATATTATTGACCATACAGAACAATCATTGGATATTATGACTCCCCTGAGATGACCTCCCATTCAGTTATGATCCCCAACATGTTTGGCAACAGATGTTGAATGTTGAAACCATCATTGAATGTATAGTATACAGACGTCACCTGGCTGTAGAAAGTGGGGAAAGTGATGACTCATCAAACCATATTCCCATCAGACCTTTCAGCTCAGGGTTCCAGGTTTTGAGCTTCTAACACAAATACTGTGTGTTGGTCTTGGATACGAGAGGTTTCCGAATAGTTGTCCTGCTATAAAGCCTCTGGCTTTGTGAAGTTCACAGTTACAGAGTTGAGTCACAGAAGTACTGACTCAGTTCTGGGTTCAATTTTTAAGGCTGATGTGACATTTAGTATACTCTCGTCATATCACTGTTTGTTTCACTTTATCCATCTATCCAAGGTGAATTACAGTACTCTTAACATTGGCAATATTAGTCCAAAGTTCTTTTTCATACTCTAATTTCAGTTTCAACTAGTCAAGATGGATGTTTGAATTCTTTAAACCTTTCCTACATTTTCCTTCCATTTTTTCCTTAAAGGAACTTCTTCAAAATATTTGTGAAGACTGATCCATCCTTTGATCCACTACACAGGTCTTCCCTAGTGCTTTGTAAATATTTGAGAATTTTAGGGTTGTTTTTTCTCCTGAACAGTCTTTTTTCATGAACAGCCCTCTCTCCAGCTGTTGTTCATATGGAAGTATTACATGATCTCCTGAAGCTGCTCTCAAGACGTCCGTGGATCTGATTTCACATTCAGAATCTACAGAATGTAAATAAAACAGCACTCACCAAACTGAGCAGCATATTTGTCTTTTAGAACAACACAACAGTCCTTCTGAATAAAAGCAAATTTGAAAACGTGAGTGCGGCTTGCCTGTGCAAAATATGCAGACACAATGGTAGGTTGTTGTGGGTGGTTGCCAGAGCGTTGCTTTATGGTTGCTAAGGATTTCTGAGTTGTTTTTAGAACATTGCTGAGCTGGGATGTTTTAGATGGTTGCTAGGGCATTTCTAGGATGCTTGTTCAGGGTAGGTTGCTAGGGTATTTCTAGGATGTTTTTGGTGGTTGATGGGTCATTTCTAGGATGATTTGGTTCTTGTTATGGCATTTCAAGTATGTTCTGGGTGTTTTCTAGGGTATTTCTAGGATGTTCTGGGAGGTTAATATGGCATTCCTGGGCTGTTCTGTGTGGTTGCTAGGGCTTTTCTACAAATTTTGTTCAGGGTGGTTATTAGGGTATTTCTACGATGTTCTAGATGGTTTCTAGGTCATTTTTATGATGCTCTAAGGGGTTGTCAGGACATTTTTAGGATGTTTTGGGTGGTTGCTAGGGCATTTCTAGAATGTTCTGGGTGGTTGCTAGGGCATTTCTAGAATGTTCTGGGTGGTTGCTAGGGCATTTCTAGGATGTTCTGGACGGTTGCTAGGGTATCTCTAGGAAGTTCTAGGTGGTTGCTAGGGCATCTCTTCAGTGTTCATTCAGGTTAGTTAATATGGTATTTCTACAATGATCTGGATGGTTTGTAGGGTGTTTGTAGGATGTTCTGGGAGGTTGCTAGGGTGTGTCTATGAGGTTCTGGGTGGTTGCTAGGGTATCTCTAGGAAGTCATAGGTGCTTACTAGGGCATCTCTTCAATGTTTGTTCAGGGTGGTTACTATGGTATTTCTACGATGTTCTGGATGGTTGCTAGGGCATTTCTAGGTTTAGGTTAGGTTTCTAGGATGTTCTGGGTGGTTGCTTGGACATTTTTAGGATGTTTTGGGTGGTTGCTAGGGCATTTCTTGGATGTTCTGGGTGGTTGCTATGGTATTTCTAGGATGGCCCGGGTGGTTGCTAGGGCATTTCTATGGTAACCTGGGTCTTGCTAGGGCATTTTTATGATGTTCTGGGTGGTCGCTAGGGCATTTCTAGGACATTCTGGTGGTTTATCTGATTTTCTAGATGGTCGCTAGGGTATCTCTAGGATGTTCTGGGTGGTTACTAGGGCATTTCTAGGATGTTTGTTCATGGTAGGTTGCTAGGGTATCTCTAGGATGTTCTAGGTGGTTGCTAGGGCATTTCTAGGACGTTCATTGTGGTTACTAAGGTATTTTAAGGATGTTCATGGTGGTTACTATGTGGTTGCTTACTACCCCAAGTCTACATGATATTCTGGTCCATAGATAAAGCTTGTGTCCCTCTTTAAATGTAAGTCTATCAGATTTTTACACATTTTATCATCTACCAGGTGAAAATAAGTCTTATCTCTTAGAAAAGGAGTAACACACTTCTCTTCAACAAGACACACAATTTGAGGTTTCATTCATGTCCATATGACAAACAGATACATGGAGTTTAATATTAGGGTTTAGATGTTGGTTCAAATCCACCTACGGATGAGCAGTAGTAACAGTGATGCTTGACTTTGTACTATATGTTTATTTGTCTTTAAAGTGAATTTGAGAATCGTGTTGAAATACTTTTGCCACAATCCCCTTCTTTTGTTCATGACAGTTAAATGCTGTTGAACAACTATTTAAGAAACTTAAACACACTAAGGCCGTCTGGAGCTGTTGACAGTCATCTGGGTCAGAGAATGGAGCACTGTTTGACTGACCTAATTTCACACAAGATGTTTAGGTTGCAGGACATCGAAATGGATCCTAATGTCTCAAGTTCTCGAATCATTTTCACTGTCTGTTTTTCAAACATCTGGAGCCTGTAATGACATAAACAAAACCATCTGTTTTGGCATTACACATCTGTCTAAACAAACACAACACCAGATGAACGTTTGAGTGCGAGTGATGTTTTGTTTCGTGAAAAGATGGCCTAGATAGAGATCGAGTACCAAGGGCTAAATCGGTCCTGTTGGTTTTATATTCTGTTAACTAATGCAATGACATCCAAACATGTTTAAGAGTGGCTTTAGTGTCCTAATACTTTCTTGGGCCACTGTATATACTAGCGTCCAATGCCGCAGTGAACCGAGAGGTGATTTTCGTTCAGTGTGTTGAAACACAATCAACATAAGAAAAGCAAAGCCATACCTGTGAACTCAGACATGCAGGTAAAGGGTCATATGACAGTCAGAAAACAGTGTGTGCTATTTGCATGTCTGCATACTTGAACATCACTCATTATTTTCAGTTTATTAATGGGCTTTTGAATAGCTGAGATCCTCTTGGGTATGTACCGTTCAAATGTGCTCTTAAAGGCCATTTTGACTTCATATTTCCATGGAAACTGATAGACAGCATTTTCCATTTTAGCCCCACTTTGCAAACTGGTACAACATATTTTCCCTTCTATAAAATTATTTCTGTGTGGGTCAGACAATGAGAGCGTTTTCCTGCACAATCTAGCACCGATTATGCTTAATAAGCGACAACGTGTGTGTGTGGTCATGGAAACACCTTAAACGGCTTAAAACGTCATAAACGGTTTAAGCGAAACCCGATCGGCACACAGATGTTTGGCCACTACCCCAATTTCGGCATTCTTACTGGCTTATCCATTGTGCGCAAGTGTTGTGCACGTGGTCGCTCACATTTTGACATCACAAGCAGAGAATAAACCGATGATTTCAAATCTCATGTAAACGCAGGTCTCTTGCGTTGTCCGATTTTTTTGAATAAACAGATTTTTGGTAGTTATCAGCGTATTTGTGTGCATGTAAATGCACTCATTGTTTTTTGTTACCCCTCTGGTCTGTTTCCTTGAGCGTTTGGGTTTGTGGCTGCATTCTGCCTTTAGGATGTGTTTTTTTTCCATCATATAAATGTGGCGTAATAATGAAATTGCATCTTTCATCGGAATCTGTTGTGATGCGTAAAGTGATACAAAACTTATGAAACAAGATTTTCTTAGTAGAGGTCGACCGATAGTGGATTTTGCCGATATGATAACTAAGGTGGTAGAAAAGGCGATAACCGATTAATCGGGCGATAGTTTTTAAATTGATTTATAGAATGTTTTAAAAAAATCTTAGTCTTTCCTTACTATGACAGGCACAGACATAGATGCTACAAGAGTCCAAAATGAATAAAATCCCAGATGCAGTTCATTGTCCAACCAAAATCACAATAATAATTAACAACTAATAAGATTTGATGCATAACGTGGGACTTTTAACTATAAACAAGCCCAAAACACACAAGAAACTCTTATTTTAAAATGACGGAGACTAAACTCTGTTACAATTACAATTGAAAAATATGCATTGAAGTGAGGATAAAAATATGTATGAATATTGTCAACGATGAAAGATTTAAATATAGCAAATCCCCACATGTTTGTTTTTATTTATATTGAGAAACACGATGAATAATATTTTCTTTTTTAAAACTAGCGAAACGATCGGCACAGATTTTTGCCGATAACCGATAGTTCCAAAAAGCAGCTATCGGCACCGATTAATCGGTTTAACCGATATACCGGTCTACCTCTACTTCTTAGGGGCCGGTTACACCAAATGTGTTTTTGCTGTCCATTTGCGCTGCTTTACAAATCATTTTTCCATGTAAACATGCGCTAGATGGTTGTTTTTGACAGTTTTTGACTGTCTCCCTGTTTTTTTAGTGTCTCGCACGGGAGCACTGTGTGTTTTAGATGCTGTGGCAAATTAAAAAGTCTCAAGACACCTGCGTTCCGTTCTGTTTGTTGCGTTTCGTCTATTTTTTTATTAATTTTTTTCGCAAGAATGCATTCAGTGTGAACAGCCCCTTAAAGTTTAGCTGATTGCGTTTAACAATTACACTCAAAACGCAGAGGTTCATTAAAGGAATATTCCGGGTTCAGTACAAGTTAAGCTCAATCGACAGTATTTGTGGCATAATGTTGATTACCACAAAAAATTATTTTGACTCGTCACTCCTTTTCTTTAAAAAAAGCAAAAATCCGGGTTCCAGTGAGGCATTTACAATGGAAGTCAATGGGTAATTGTAATTTCATTGCCATGTTGACATACCCTGTGATCTTGCAAAAACAATGATTTAAACAACATTATACCTCAAATAATACTCAAATTTTAACAGAAGAATTAATGTAAGTGCTTTTATCAAATTATCAGCATCACATTTCTGCCTTTAAACGCTCCAAAAATTGGCCCCATTCGCTTCCATTGTAAGTGCCCCACTGTAAGCTTGTTTATTTGCTTTTTTTCCAAAGAAAGGGAGGGATGAGAAATTATTTTTTTGTGGTAATTAACATTATGCAACAAATGCTGTCAACAGAGCTAAATTCGTACTGAACCTGTTATATTCCTTTAAGGCGCTACTGATATTTAAGTCAGCATACAAACAAAATCTACCCTTTTAACTTAATGCATTACACCAAACCCAGCTAGCTACAAATATGTGAGGGCCACTGTAATTTGTTTTAGTTTGCAGACAAGCTCTCTCAGTAATGCTTTAAACATGTCTGATGGTTTTGTTGCGGTTTATGTGGGGGTTTTTTCACCACACCGCTGTACCTCAAAAACAACATGGATTCTTTTTCTCAGTCACATCCCTTCCTCCTTATGTTCGCCCCATGATGTACGGATCTGTGGGACATTCTTGAGAAAGAGGGGGTTCAGACCAGGGCTGAGGGAGGAGGGAGCCAAGATTCCATTAAAGGGTCAGATGTGTGACAAAAGAAGCGTGTCTCGTCACTCTTTACTGTGCATGTTGACAATCAACAGATGGTTTGTTTGTCTCATTAATAACTAGAGTGGCGCTCTCTGTTTGTTTGCTTTGAGAACATTAACAGACCCTTCTCAAGTTGATTTGAGCTCCTATATGAATGTGTTACTCATGCGACTATAAGTGAGATCTATTACCTGTGGCCCCATGTATCGCACATTACCATGCCTTCAGAGGGTTGGAAATGTGCTTGTAGTGTGTTGTTTTTTATCTGACAAAGAAATTGGAATGTACTGTGGTTCTGGGTTCAGTACAAGTTAAGCTCAATCGACAGCATTTGTGGCATAATGTTGATTACCTCAAAATATCATTTCGACTCATCCCACTTTTATTAAAAAAAGCAAAACATCACGTTTATTGTAAGGCACTTGCAATAGAAGTAAATGGGGCCAGACCATAAACGTTAAAATACTCAGTGTTTTTAAAGTATAGCACAAGACGTTATTATTATACATGTTGACATAATTTAAGTGTGATAAAATCACGTACTAATCTTCTCTGTGAAAATCATGTTAACACTTACTGTCTGTTTATGTCTTGGGCTATACTTTTGAAACAGTGTGTATTTGAATGTTTATGGACTGGCCCCATTCACTTCCATTGCAAGTGCCAAACTGAATACACAACTTTTGCTTTTACGTAAAGAAAAGGAGGGATGGGTCGAAATAATGTTTTGTGGTAGTCAACATTATCCCACAAATGCTGTCGATTGATCTTAACTTTTATTGAAATTATATTGAGTAGAGTTTTGTGGCTTTTAGTCCATGTCTGTTAGCTTTGAGGCCATCTAAATGCTAGCATTCCCCTAAAAGTTGACAAAATTAACCTTTTGTAGATAAACACATTTAAAAGTTTACAGTCTCTTCTGGGAAATCAAACTGAAAATATTGATGACTCATCTTGCACTGCACAGATGTTTGTCCAATCAAATGCTTTCTAGAACGATTATGCCCCTCCCCCCCTGCAACCGACTTGTAAGTAGCAATATGTTTACACAGAAAACGCCCCTTTCATGGGGTCTTCATCCATTCTTGAGGCAGCTGCAAACTGTTTCGCAACTCCAACTATACTAACATTGAAACTAAAGAGATTACAGACACATTTAGTGATTACACATACAGCATATTAGGAGCTTCTGAATCTAGAGCGTTGATGTGATGTAACTGTGCAGGTCACACTGCGTGGGCTGGATGGCAAACACACGCTGAGAGACATTTTCACTCACTCACTCTCTCTCTTACACATGGGTTTCCATAAAGAGATATAACAGGGGTGACAGAAAAATCTGGAGCATAATGATGTCTTGAGATGTGAGAGGTAAAAATGTATTATACCTTTGAAGAGTATAATGCATCATAACACATGGGGCTCTATTTTAGTGAGTATGCAACGGCCGCACGCAACGTCTAATCCAATTTTCCAAGTGCAATTTTCATGCTAGTGCAAAGCGCAAGTCATGGTATTGGGTGGGAGTATTTGCGCTATCTGTGGGTGTTTGCGCGCAAACTGTGGGTGTATTGTATGTAAATGAAGTGGCGCAAAACACAGTTTGCTATTTTCCTGAGATATACAGTAGGTCTTTGTGCTAAGATGTTTCAAAAGCATGTCTGTTTTCAGCGCAAAGTCTAAAATTAGCTGTGCAGTTTGGAGATTCCACCAGCAGGTGGTAATAAAGTTCATGTCCAAACTCTGAAAATAAAGTGGAACATCAAGTTATGTCCATGACGATCACTGTTGTAGCCGTTTTATGATTTGTGTTAAACTATCTTTAGGTCATGGTTTATTTTTCAATTATTATTATTTTGTTTATATTTACATTTGTATTTATGATGTAATTTGTATTAGTATTTTTCCACCTGTTGTTGTAGAGTGATTTTTAAGTCTGCAAAACGGGCCGATGGAAGAAGTTAGAGAGAGTGAAATGTTTGGATTTGGTGTGATTTTTTTGACCACTTTATTATTTTGATTACATTTTTGTTTAGTTTGAAGTGAAATGTGAATTTAGAAATATTTTGGTTGAATTTTTTGGGTGAATAAATAAATGAATTAAATTTTTCAAAATCAAAATTGAAACAGAAGTGAAGTGCATGCCAAAACAATCACTGTTAATACTACCCAAGATTTGTGTGTCAGTAGATGAAAATGATTAATAATACTTACATTCTCTATAATTTAACTGAGCGTAAATCCAAATCCTGACGAGAAACACATTTTACATGCGTATAAAATTAGCCTGTCAAATGCACAAGTTAATGCACGTCCATATTTCTGCTCTTTTAATTCATTGCATGCAGTCCATTTAAATTACCAACGTCTTATGAATGTGCTTTCTTTGTTTATATCACTGGTGCTTGACAGGGAATGGACTATATAATAGGATGCAGACGGTGCTGGCAAAGAACCTCCGAATTAAATTGCACTTGACCCAGCCCATTAGTGCTTTGCATGCGCAATTTCACCAAACCCACTTGCACCTAAACCTAATGCATGCTTGCACACAAATACCAAAACTTCCTGAACATGGCCATTGACTTTGCACTTATGACTTATGGCATAGCTCTACACTTAGCGCTAGTGCTCTTAAAATAGGGCCCATGATATTTTAGTGTTGAAACATTGTTTTTAAGAATTAATGATATAACTGTGATAGATAGACAGACAGACTTCCTAGAAAGTTTTACTGATTTTTCTTATAATTTTTTTAATCTTGGATTTTGTGTGTATGGTCCATGTAAAGTGTAAAACAGTTTTTCTGCGGTTGTTACACTCACAAAACGTGTTTTGGTGGGGGGGAGGAAGTGATGTCGCAAGTGGTCTGGCATTTTGTCTAATTGATTCAACATGCTTGCTAGGGGTCACATAGCTACGAGGGGGGTTGTGTAAAATGACCCTGCAGTGTTGTAGAAGTTTTGTGGTCTGGAAATTGATTAGTTGTAATAAGTCAAAGTGAAACAACTGTGCTACACAGTGCACAGGGTGGATGGTTTATTTTGGAGTAACTTTTTACTAATATGTCTGTCTGTCTGTACAGAATGTGTACATTGCACAACTTGAAAAAAATATATATACACTAAAGCTGTCATACAGTGCATCCGGAAAGTATTCACAGCGCTTCACTTTTTCCACATTTTGTTATGTTACAGCCTTATTCCAAAATGGATTAAATTCATTATTTTCCTCAAAATTCTACAAACAATACCCCATAATGACAACATGAAAGAAGTTTGTTTGAAATCTTTGAAAATGTATTAAAAGTAAAAAATGAAACAAATCACATGTACATAAGTATTCACAGCCTTTGCCATGACACTCAAAATTGAGCTCAGGTGCATCCTGTTTCCACTGATCATCCTTGAGATGTTTCTACAACTTGATTGGAGTCCACCTGTGGTAAATTCAGTTGATTGGACATGATTTGGAAAGGCACACACCTGTCTATATAAGGTGCCACAGTTAACAGTGCATGTCAGAGCACAAACCAAGCCATGAAGTCCAAGGAATTGTCTGTAGACCTCCGAGACAGGATTGTATTGAGGCACAGATCTGGGGAAGGGTACAGAAAAATTTCTGCAGCATTGCAGGTCCCAATGAGCACAGTGGCCTCCATCATCCATAAATGAAAGAAGTTTGGAACCACCAGGACTCTTCCTAGAGCTGGCCGCCTGGCCAAACTGAGTGATCGGGGGAGAAGGGCCTTAGTCAGGGAGGTGACCAAGAACCCGATGGTCACTCTGACAGAACTCCAGTGTTTCTCTGTGGAGAGAGGAGAACCTTCCAGAAGAACAACCATCTCTGCAGCACTCCACCAATCAGGCCTGTATGGTAGAGTGGCCAGACGGAAGCCACTCCTCAGTAAAAGGCACATGACAGCCCACCTGGAGTTTGCCAAAAGGCACCTGAAGGACTCTCAGACCATGAGAAACAAAGATTGAACTCTTTGGCCAGAATTTCAAGCATCATGCCTGGAGGAAACCAGGCACCGCTCATCACCTGGCCAATACCATCCCTACAGTGAAGCATGGTGGTGGCAGCTGTGGGGATGTTTTTCAGCGGCAGGAACTGGGAGACTAGTCAGGATCGAGGGAAAGGTGAATGCAGCAATGTACAGAGACATCCTTGATGAAAACCTGCTCCAGAGCGCTCTGGAACTCAGACTGGGGAGAAGGTTCATCTTCCAACAGGACAACGACCCTAAGCACACAGCCAAGATAACAAATGAGTGGATACGGGACAACTCTGTGAATGTCCTTGAGTGGCCCAGCCAGAGCCCAGACTTGAACCCGATTGAACATCTCTGGAGAGATCTGAAAATGGCTGTGCACCGATGATCCCCATCCAACCTGATGGAGCTTGAGAGGTCCTGCAAAGAAGAATGGGAGAAACTGCCCAAAAACAGGGCCTGTGCCAAGCTTGTAGCATCATACTGAAAAAGACTTGAGGCTGTAATTGGTGCCAAAGGTGCTTCAACAAAGTGTTGAGCAAAGGCTGTGAATGCTTATGTACATGTGATTTTTTTTTTTTTCGTTTTTTCTTTTTAATAAATTTGCAAAGATTTCAAACACACTTCTTTCACGTTGTTATTATGGGGTATTGTTTGTAGAATTTTGAGGAAAATAATGAATTTAATCCATTTTGGAATAAGGCTGTAACATAACAAAATGTGGAAAAAGTGAAGCGCTGTGAATACTTTCCAGATGCACTGTAGTCCTCACATTGCTCACAGCAGGCGATTTGAATTGTGGCAAATTCGTGAAAGCTATTGCTAAAGGTGGTGAATTTGTTTCAGAACCACTTCAAAAAACACATTTTTGTTTTAGGATTTAGCATACTGATAGTTTTCTCTGTGAAAAGTAAATGCATCAATTCCCTTTTAAAGGACAGCCACACAAAATGTAGCTTAAAGTATGAGCTGAAACTGAAATGGAAAACAATTCACTAATCGACTAGTCCGTTGGTGGACAACTTGTCGACTAGTCTAGAGGTTTTCAAACATTTTGATGCCAAGGACCCCCAAATATGATGATTCCCTTGCAAGTAAATCCCTCTCTAAAATATAAAGTCAGCTACATATTTCCATGTATAAAGACCTATTTTAACTGTGTGAGAAAAATATGTGGTATGATAAAGACAACAGATGTTGTTTGCTAAATAAAATAATTGCCTTTCATGTCGTCATTGCACTGCGTCTAAAAAGTTGGCACTTCTGTTCAGGACGCTGACAAAATAGCAACACGTGTCACAGTGGTCAAAGACGCCCATCTAGCACTCGTTTACATAGAAAAACAATTGAAACCTGTGGACATTTACACAAAAATTAGTTCAGTGAGAACGGCCCCTTAAAATGTCAAATTCAGTTATTATTTATGTATTTATTTTTACATATTTTTGCACTTTTTCTCAGAAATGTTCCATAGATCCCAGTTTGAAAACCCTTGGACTAGTCAACCATCCTAACGCTTCACTAGTCTGGAGTCAGGGTTGACTGGGTTCTCCAGCAAAACAAACAAGACAGCTGAAAATCTTTTTTGTATTTTACATAGGAAAATACATATGATATGGAAAAATCAGATTATGTGGGTGAATGTTTCCAATCTCCTCCCTGCTCTGATTTGTGTACTTCCTGTTGGCCCCCTCCTGAGTTTCCTGCTGGGGGTCAATTTGTCCATGTGTAAAGCTGTGAGGCATCAGTCATCCGGGCCCCTCTGGTTTGTGTCGAGTCGTCTGGGTCTCTAGTGGTGTCAGCGGGTGCAGGCAGTGCTGTCGTGTGGAGTGTGTCTGTGCTGAACTGATAACAGGGGTGTGGGGCTGTGTATCGTCATCAGTATAAACACACACAGATTAAAAAAACATGTGAAGAAAATTCTATACTGCAAATATACCAAAACATTTGGTTCAATTGAGATTTTTATTATAGTGCTTTTTAAAGATTCACCCAAAAATAAAAATTCTATAATTATTTACTCACCCGTTATATGTTGTTCCAGACCTGTATGACTTACTTTTTTTGTGCAGATCATAAAAGGAGGAATTCTAAAAGATTTTAAACAAGTCCTGTTCACTGATTTCAATGCAATGGCAGTTGTAGTGAGCTGAAAAAAGGACCCACGCAATTGTCATAAAGGTAGCGACTCATAAATCATATTCCAAGTCAAAAATCAAACTGGTTTGGAACAATATGGGGGTGAGTAAATGATGATAGAATTTAAATTTTTGGGTGAACTATCCCTTTAACTCTTCTGTTGTCTTAGGGTCATTTATATGTTATAAATACTGCATAGTTTTTGGTACTGGAACCAAACGTTTTAACTTTGTCAAAATCATCAAAACGAACAAAATAAAAAATAAAATAACATTTATATAATTGTCCTTCCACTGTCTTAACTGGTCAATTTTGACCCATATGGGAAGAACCAGTTTTGACCTTTCACTTTCTGACTTTCTGGATGTTATGCTGCTTTAAATAGTTTTTTGTACATGTATGAATCAAATTTGACCTAAAAATTGTATAAATGATCTCAAATTTAGCCCTTGGCCCTGTACTGTTGTCTTGTGCCCCCACCTGCTCCACTGGGTACTGCATCTTTCCCATAAGTTGCATACTTTCCTCTCAAACGGAGTTTCCAAACTAGTGCTGTCAGTCAGTTAAAATTTGTAATCATGTTTAATCTCGTATTTTTAGTTAATCGCAATATTTTGAAATTGATGGAATTTGACACTATAAATACTTCTTTTCCTGTCAAAATGCATTTATTTCCATCTTAGGAAAGAAAACAAATCAATAAGTAACAATAACATTGTGACAAGGAGGAGGGCGGGGCCGCGCCGTTAGGATGGACACCTGGTAATCAGCCGGGAGATGATAAAGAGCAGCCGGAGGCGCCAGTTTGAGAGAGAGAGGGAGGTGCACACAGCCGCTAAATGTGTGCATTCCGCCGGTTGGACTGAAAAGTCATCAGAATGAGAGAGCACATGGAGCTGTGTGTGCGTTATGATTTTGTTATGCTGAAAAGCAGTTTTATGTTGTGTTGAATTAAAAGTCTTTTGGTTGTAAACTCGGATCCTGCTTCTTCCTTTACGATGAGCAAGAGACCTGTCTGCCACAATAATGCTTTATTAACATTTTCCAAACAAAGCCTTCGACAGTATAAAGATAAAAATATACTAAAATACCACCAATTCAAGTAACATTAAACGTTTCCCAAAGTCTAAGTGGGAGTTTGACTAATTGAACTAGTCCCCACATAGGTTGCATTTTCATTGTAATTGGCATTAAATCTCTTAAACTCTCTTCCTTCACAATATTAATCTGCTGGTAGACTATGGCTGTCCGCTTTCCTACAGCAATCGTGAAGCTGCGTTCATGATTCGCGTCAGAACGTCAGCGTCAAGTGGCGCTTTGAACGCAACATGAAAAGCGCTTCCAGACAAAAATGTCTCATTCTGCAAAGGTTCCTTCCAACTATGCTGTATTAACGGTAAACGTGTTAATAGCGATTAAGAAAAATGAATGCGTTAAACTTTTTTAATAAATCGCATGCGTTAATTCTGACAGCTCTAGGCCAAACACACAGAGAGAGAGTTTTTTTTGTTGTTTTTTTGCAATTTTGAACAGGTAATATGATAGTAAATAAGTTTGTTAACATGATTTTATATGATGGGGTACAATGCCCCCACCACACACACACTGATAAAAGACCTATTGGATGTTATTTTCTACTAAAACATTAGATGACAGAAATATCTATAACGGCACCTTCCTAAACCCCTGTACCACTGCAACAAATTGTTTGACATTAGTGGGAATGAATAGATTAGTTTCAATGGACGTGTAAAGTGGGCCCATTTTGACTGCTGGAAAAGGCAATAGAGATTAATTTGTGAAATAGCCATGTACTAAAATTGTAACTCTAAAATGTACTCTGATTTTCAACAAGCAGAATAAATCAGAGATTGTTGCAATGTAGCCAAGATATTATAAACTGCCAAAAGTGATTGAAATAAAAGTAAATTGAAATAACCTTGGCCAATGTTTGCCAAGTTTTTTAATGTTTAATTCTTTACAAATTATGTTACTCCATTAATATTCAGATTATAGCATTTTTTACCTATCATTATACACTTTGGGCCCATAATAAAACAGATTTTCGTTAAGGGGGGTCTTTAGTGCCATTGTACACTAATCAAGAATTTATGCGTTTTGAATGGTTTTCAATACGGGTCAAAATGACCCGAAGGACAAAAGGAGGGTGCAGTTTCTTAAAACAGTAGGAGAATTAACAGTGGTAAGGTTCTGAGTCCCAAAATGCAGGAATAATGTCACGATGGGGAAAAACTCATGCGGAAGCAAGGCTCAATCAGATACAGTGCATCTGGAAAGTATTCACAGTGCTTCACTTTTTCCACATTTTGTTATGTTACAGCCTTAATCCAAAATGGATTAAATTCATTATTTTCCTCAAAATTCTACAAACAATACCCCATAATGACAACATGAAAGAAGTTTGTTTGAAATCTTTGCAAATTTATTAAAAATAAAAAACGAAAAAAATCACATGTAAACAAGTATTCACAGCCTTTGCCATGACACTCAAAATTGAGCTCAGGTGCATCCTGTTTCCACTGATCATCCTTGAGATGTTTCTACAACTTGATTGGAGTCCACCTGTGGTAAATTCAGTTGATTGGACATGATTTGGGAAGGCACACACCTGTCTATATAAGGTCCAACAGTTAACAGTGCATGTCAGAGCACAAACTAAACCATGAAGTCCAAGGAATTGCCTGTAGACCTCTGAGACAGGATTGTATCGAGGCACAGATCTGGGGAAGGGTACAGAAAAATTTCTGCAGCATTGAAGGTCCCAATGAGCACAGTGGCCTCCATCGTCCGTAAATGGATGAAGTTTGGAACCACCAGGACTCTTCCTAGAGCTGGCCGCCCGGCCAAACTGAGCGATCGGGGGAGAAGGGCCTTAGTCAGGGAGGTGACCAAGAACCCGATGGTCACTCTGACAGAGTTCCAGCGATTCTCTGTGGAGAGAGGTGAAACTTCCAGAAGAACAACCATCTCTGCAGCACTCCACCAATCAGGCCTGTATGGTAGAGTGGCCAGACGGAAGCCACTCCTCAGTAAAAGGCACATGACAGCCCACCTGGAGTTTGCCAAAAGGCACCTGAAGGACTCTCAGACCATGAGAAACAAAGATTGAACTCTTTGGCCTGAATGGCAAGCATCATGTCTGGAGGAAACCAGGCACCGCTCATCACCTGGCCAATATCATCCCTACAGTGAAGCATGGTGGTGGCAACATCATGCTGAGGGGATGTTTTTCAGTGGCAGGAACTGGGAGACTAGTCAGGATCGAGGGAAAGATGAATGCAGCAATGTACAGAGACATCCTTGATGAAAACCTGCTCCAGAGCGCTCTGGACCTCAGACTGGGGCGAAGGTTCATCTTCCAACAGGACAACGACCCTAAGCACACAGCCAAGATAACAAAGGAGTGGCTCTGGGACAACTCTGTGAATGTCCTTGAGTGGCCCAGCCAGAGCCCAGACTTGAACCCGATTGAACATCTCTGGAGAGATCTGAAAATGGCTGTGCACCGACGCTCCCCATCCAACCTGATGGAGCTTGAGAGGTCCTGCAAAGAAGAATGGGAGAAACTGCCCAAAATTAGGGCCTGTGCCAAGCTTGTAGCATCATTCTGAAAAAGACTTGAGGCTGTAATTGGTGCCAAAGGTGCTTCAACAAAGTACTGAGCAAAGGCTGTGAATACTTATGTACATGTGATTTTTTTCGTTTTTTATTTTTAATAAATTTGCAAAGATTTCAAACAAACTTCTTTCACGTTGTCATTATGGGGTGTTGTTTGTAGAATTTTGAGGAAAATAATGAATTTAATCCATTTTGGAATAAGGCTGTAACATAACAAAATGTGGAAAAAGTGAAGTGCTGTGAATACTTTCCGGATGCACTGTAACTAATCCTGCTCTTGTTAGGCCTGCTTGAAGAAAGTGTCCAAAACCATACTCTGTAAAACACTTTTTATCAGTCAGCCCAAAAATGTGCTTCATGTGGTAACATCCAGGGTTTAAATTGGGCCAGAACGACCCAGAACCACACTTTTGATTGAAAAAATGTACTCACTGGCAGTTTGTCAGTCCATTCCATTGTCTATGTGTATGCTTCAATCTAGGCTTAGTTTGTTTCAGTTTGGCTCCATTTAGCAAGTATACATTTTTCCAAAAAATGTGGTTGAGCCTGGTAAAGGTGACATATTCACCTAGATCTGGTATCATTTTTTAAATGTTTTTATTCAAGCATAGTTTTTGCAAAGAAAGATTGACAACATTGGGCTACTTGAAAGTAAGATAAGGTAGAAATAGCTCATTTAAAGGTATATTTCACCCAAAAATGAAAATCTAGTATAACTTACTTTCTCCTGTGGAACAGGTGAAGTACATTTACAGTAATAAATTGCCACCCTTTTATTTTGAGGAAAGTAGCTGCAGTTTCTTGCATTCTACACATTTAAAGCATTTTGTTAAATATTGCTGATGCTGCTGTTTGTACTAGTTAAACATGTTCAGTGGTTTGCTCACATCAGCACTGTTGATCTCCAGCGGTGAAAGGGTTAATGACAGTCATGTGCGAGAAATCCCAGAGGTCCCAGTGTCAATAATTCAGCGTCTGTATCATTTTACAAGCCCATGCTTTCAAACACACACACTCAGATGCAGAGTGTCTCATTGTGACAGGAAGTTGGAGGAATGCTTTGCGCTGCATCTGCCAGAGGGTTTTCTGATATTTATCCCACACAACTTTGTGTTTAAGCCATTGGCCATGCAATATTGTCATCTACTAACCATTTCCTATGAGAAACAAAGTCATCTTCTTCAAGTTGTTTTCTGCAGTAGTGGTTTGAATGACAAAGGCTTGCAATGAGAAAGTTTAATTGGCATTTAAGGGATATTTCAATGAAAAATGAAAATTCTGTCATCATTTATTCACACTCATGTTGTTCCAAACCTGTATGATTTTCTTTCTTCCATGACACACGAAAGGGTCATTCCGTGTCAATTCAATCAAAGGTCCCTGGCTCCAAATGTAGTTTTTGATCATTTTTCTTTACTGGTGAAAGATCAACATAAATGATGATGAGCTATCAATTATTGGCATTTGACACCCATGCACTTTTAGGTCAGAAAAAGAAAAATAAGAAAATCAGTACAAAAACAGTAGTGTTTCAGCATCGTTGGTGCTTGAACCCCTAACGATGCATTCCAGCGCTCTTCAGATGTACCGTTCTGAAATCCAAAAACAAGATATAGGTATTGCATATATCTAATACAATATAGGTATTGTTTTTTTGAACAAGAAAAACTAGCTTCAGACTATGTGACCCACATTTGATTTTTGACCACTGAAAATGGGTAAAATCTGACAATTTACTAATGGAGCCACATTGAGAGCCCCATATTTCTAGGATTTAACTGTGTAGGGCCTTAAAAATAAAGATATTAAAAGGAAAGTTTGTTCAGAACCAGAATCTAAAAGAATATTAAAATATCTGTAATACTTCTGGAGTTATGGGTATTCCAACTTTGGAAAAACAACTTTTTCCCCATTTTGCACTTGCATATAATGCAACAAGGAATGCTGAAGTCAACTGATTTTAGTAATATATCTACCTATCTCTGTGTTAAAATAAAATAATGATGCTGTCACCTTTCTAAGGTGCATTTGACCTGTAGTTTTGCTCCAAAATCATAGGTGAAAACTGACATTTTGACCTCATTCTTCAAAATAATGGAATACTCTTTAAATATTGATTAATGGCATTTAATATTTTGCATTTAGTATTAACAAAATCAAAAATTTCAGCCGAGGAAGTTTCAGAAATTTGTTAGATTTGATATGAAATAACCCAAAAGGGTTTGGAACAACATGAGGGTGAATAAATGGTGACAACATTTTCAGTTTTGGATAAACTATCCCTTTAACAATACAAAGCGTATAGTTAACCCTTTAAGCTCTGAAGGTGTTTTTAAAGATTACCTGTTTCATTGGCATCAATTGTCAATTGTTTGGTATCATTTTAAAGAAAACTTTTCAAAACATTTTACGATATAGATTATGATCTCAGCCTACAAAACTGCTGAAAAATCACAAAAAAAACTTGAGCCAAAAGTTGACTTTATTTGTTCTCTTTCTGATTTGACATTATATATCTCATGCTATAAATAAGGTACCTCCGAAAAACTTTTGTTTTGTTCCCAATAATGTCACCTTTAACTGAATATAATTGTTTGTTGATACGACAAATCAATCAAGTTATGGCATTACAAAAATAATCTATTTTAGTGTCCAAAAAAGTCTCCAAATATCCAAAATGCTCTCCAAACAAATAAAACATAATAATTGTACATAAGAACGAATTACACATGCAAATACAACAATGACTAAAGTATGCTCTCTCTCCAAAGCATGCAGTCTTCTTATTTGATGAGATCTCATACAGGTACATTCTGTGCCATTTGAGTCATCATTGAGTCTGTGCCATGTACTTGGCGCCATCTCCTGGTGGCCATATGTAATTAGAGTGAACGATCCTCTCTGCCCATATTTGGATGATTTCTACCTCTGGTTGCAGCGATCTGAATCCTAATATGATTGGTTTAGCGTTCCATGACACTGGACAATGTACTACATCATTTCCGATAAAGTCATCTAATCCAGGACAGCTAACCTGTTTTTAGCCAGATAGCACATTATGTGCTGTGTGCACACTGTGCTTTGTGTGGATTATCTAATGATCTATGTGTCAGATTACATTGTGTGAGGGCTCGTTCCTCTAAGTAATGGTATGTGATATGTTCTGTTTATTTTTCATGAAGTTATAAGCAAAAATGTGGCTTATAAGCAATACCTGTTTACATGTTACATGTATGTAAATGACATACGTATACTTAGCTATTACTCAATTATATTTTTGTCTGTGAGTCAAACAAATAGGCTGGTTGTATTCTACTCTTTGAGAGCTTTCCAACAACATATGACACATGGCTATTTGATCAGTTTGATGTTTTGCCAATTACAATAATATGTGCAGTGCAAACTATTAATAAATTATCAAAATGGAACACTTCTGATTTGTCTGCAAATTTCAAAGCACCTGTTCAGGTTTATTCTTAATGCCAACATGCATTGTAATGTGCAGCTTTTAAGCTTTAAAACGATACCTATATTGTGTTGGTAAAGACTGAAGTTGTTAATAATTTGATAATTATTTTTTTCAAGGTGGACCCAATCCTAGCTTAAAGGGTTAACAAACAAAAAATAAATAACAAAATATTATAAAATGCTATTTTCTATTCTATACTTTAATCCAGGACTCTGGAGTGACAGGAAGAGGGTGTAATGCCAAAGAACACTGAGGGCGTGACAATGGAAATATTATAAAACTGATCATTTTAGTAGGGAACAGAGAAGGGTATAGCTGCAGGCATTGCTCCAAAAAGGGCATGAGCTCCAAATCGCCACTGAAGATATAGGGAGCCACAAACCTAACCCTTTCCCTAATCTTAACCGTGAGTGGAAGTGACGCCCCCTTTTGGAGTTTGCGCAACCCCCTTTTGGAGTAACCCTACCCCAGTTTGGAGTAACCCCGCCCTCTTTTGGAAATTCCGCCCCCATTTGGAGGTCTCCGGCCTGCAGCTATACCTACTTGAGGGAACGGGTTATTTGGCACAGAATAAAAAATTCTTATGGAGGTATGTGGAACGGTGGAATTGCTGAAAACAGACAGAGAAAGGTTTGTTCCTCCCACCAGTCCTTGGATTTTCACTCTCCTAAAACTCCTGTCTTGTTTCTCAGTAACTTTAGTTGTTGTATCAGACTTCAGCTGTGTTGAGTTGATGGGACAGATGTGTGTTATTGGGTCAGCTACTCCTGAATTCCTCAAAATTCAAATTCAGCAAGATGAAATAATAGTGTCCCTGTTTCCTTGTGTGAAATCAGCATGAATTGCTCTTAATATACCCCTACTGGAGAAGCTACGTGGTATCATAGAAAAACATTTACTATATCTTCATTTTTGCAAAATGATATTAATGTGGCTCGTTGAACGTATTGCTGGTGAAATAAACACAAGAGGCGCTACATAGCTTTTATTTATGTTCATGCAAATCACAAGTAAAACGGCAGGTTATCAGTTTATAAACACTTACTTTCTGATGCTCACACAATGCTATCTTACGACATTTAAACACGTTAACTATAGCGCATGACTTGTAAGGTGAAGCTTGTTCAAATACGCAGCAGCTCAGATGATGGAGTTGCCTTGCGACCATGGTACGAGTATTTGTTTTGTGTCAATCGGTGTTGGGTGTAATCCAATTACAAAGTAATTAGTTACTGTAATTTAATTACTTTTTAGTCAAAAAAGTAGTGTAACACATTACATTTTCAATTCTTGTAATTAGATTACAGTTACTGACTTTCAATTCCCTTAATTGCTTTTAAGTACATTATAGGGTTATGCGTATTTCTGATATATTATTTATGTAGAATACAGAACCGTGTCAAGCAGAAACGTGAGGTGTTGAGTGCATGACTTTTGTGTAACAATGAACAAAAAAGAAATATAGAAATTATTTTTAATTTAAGCGGAAAAGTGTTTTAGAAAGTAACTTAAAAGTAACGTAATTAGTAATTTTTCAATGAAGTAATCAGTAAAGTAATCTGATTATAATTTTAGAGAAATAATTACTAACTTACCCAACACTGGTGTCAATTGCATTTGTAATGTTTATTTTATATTTTGAATAATTAAATATGCACAAAAAAATTAGTGTCACGTTATTGACCCTAATATATATCAAGAGTGATCATATGCCGTTCCCAGCAGTTTTTTATTTATTTAATATTTAAATAGAGCAAAATTCTCTGCTCTGGAGACTGTACATACTGTAAACTAGGACATGAACTTGTTTTAGATACTGATTTAAATGCTCAAATATGGCCGTGTTGTACAGTGGTTTGAATGACCTTTTTTCCATTATTGAGAGGTCTTGAAAGAATCTAAAACCATAAAACCCTCTTATACCTGTTTTATTTGTTTTATTATCTACTTTTGAGTCCGCATGTCTTGCTCTTGGTGGGAATATGAAACAAAATGTATAAGAGTATGTCATCGCATAACTTATGTCCATTAAAAGTCACCAATTATTTATGCCTTTGTTGATTATTCATAATACACATTTTTATGGTTGCAATGGCAACACAATAGTCATTTTGTGTTCAGGGGTCCAGTATGTGTCCCTGTTTGAAATGTTCTTAAACGTTACTGTCAGGGTCACACTTATGCCCGGAAAATGCATCACGTGATGTTATTTATAGATGCATCATCTTTCTGTTCTTCAAATGGCCTTGAGATTTGTGTTCTACTGACCAGATTTACTCTGTCAAACAATGTCCTTCATGGCATTCTTCCTTATTTATCATTTTCTCTGTTTGTCTCAGATGAATAGCAGATTTCAGAACTGGAATCTGGAATATTGGTTGGTAGAAGCACACGTGTACCTCTATTTTCATCATGAAAACAAATGCATTTCATTTTGTGTTCATTTACATTATTTTAGGGGCCTGGGTAGCTCAGTGGTAAAATAGCAGCAGTGGCTGGCTACCACCCCTGGAGTTCGCTAGTTCGAATCCCAGGGCATGCTGAGTGACTCCAGCCAGGTCTCCTAAGCAACCAAATTGGCCCGGTTGCTAGGGAGGGTAGAGTCACATGGGGTAACCTCCTCGTGGTCGCTATAATGTGGTTTGTTCTCGGTGGGGCGCATGGTGAATTGAGCGTGGTTGCATGAAGCCTCCTCACGCGCTATGTCTCCATGGCAACGTGCTCAACAAGCCACGTGATAAGATGCGGGGGTTGACTGTCTCAGACGCGGAGGCAACTGGGATTCGTCCTCCGCCACCCGAACTGAGGCGAATCACTATGCGACCACGAGGACTTAGAGCGCATTGGGAATTGGGCGTTCCAAATTGGGAGAAAAAGGGGGAAAATCCCAAAAAAAAAAAAAAAAAAAAAAATATATATATATATATATATATATATATATATATATATATATATATATATATATATATATATATATATATATATACATTTACATTATTTTAATATTTAGAAGGTTTTTTAGTTTGGAAATGAAAGGGTAATATTCTGGATTGAATGACTTTGGGGTCTGGTATTTCGAAATGTGTGTCTATTTAAAACTTATTTAAAACTTTCCATGTCAAAGTGGGGGTTTTTATTAGCCTAAAATGTATCTTTAAGTTCGCTCTGAATCCTAGAATATGAATATGTCTTTATTTCTCATGTCACAGGAAGTTCCACCCCCATCGGATGTGTCAACATGGAATCCATCTGAGCTTCTACCTAGACTATGTCACCTCGTCCGGTCTGAGACGGGTTACGGCTTTAACCTGCACAGCGAGAAGTCCAAACCGGGTCAGTACATACGGGCTCTGGACCCCGGCTCGCCCGCTGACCGTGCTGGACTCAAACCTCAGGATAGACTCATAGAGGTGAGAGAGGAACAGAAATATTCTGTTTTTGCTGAAACAAATCATAGCTATCTATCTATCTGTCCGTCTTTATTATCTGTCCATCCGTCTCTGACTTTATTGATCCTAATGAGGAAAATTGTGGGAATATGATTGCATACATATGTATCAATGTACATCGTGATTCATTACATGATGATGCCAGATACACACCCACACATTCTAAATTCACTTCTACATTCACACTCTCAAAAACACACTAATCCATCACATTCAGAGGCGTGTGGGTGGCATGTGATGTGATGACTCTCACAAAATATTTCTGAGAGAGTGATTCAAGCAGATAACATACTGTTGAAACCAAAATTCCAACAGCATCCTTATATTTGAGCTCATAGAGGTAAACATGCCCTTCTTTATATAAAAAAAGAATTCACTGTTATAATAAAAACTTTCAGTGACTTATAAATCTGTTGGCAGATTGCATTTGGAATGTGTGCTGATACAAGGTATCCGTGAAATCTAAGGAATGCAGTGTGCAAATAAAATAATCATGAAATTAGAATGTGCAAGACTGGATTTCAGAGAAAGCTGTTTATATACTAATGGCAGTGTCAGAAATTAATTTCTCCTGATGTTGATTTTCAGTGGCATTTTCTATATTTTTAACCATAAAATATACTGTCTCACCCTTTTAATGCCAAATAATTCAAATAAACTCCTAATCTAAATAATAATACTGTTATTTATAAACCTAAATCAACAACTATTATGCCATAATATCTATAATTAGGCCAACGATAGAATTTTAACCATGTGCAACTCCACGTCCACATGCGTGGACGTTGTATTTTGGCTTCACTATACGCAATGCGTAATTTCAATTAATTTAAACTGACTGAATACTATCTCAAGACTCTAGACTGTCATTTAAGGGTTTAATCTTCTGGCGCACCAAATCATGTGACACGACAACATGACGTTGATTTCCGTGAATTGCTTCTATGGGCGCATAGCCAATAAAAGTGCCTCTGGTAAGAAACCTCTAAGTTTTTTCATTGAAATCAGTTTGGGTGTAAAGAGTAGCATCTCTAGATTCGTTTGATATGCCGCTTTAAAAAATCCATAAATTTTTCGTGCATCAGCCCGCTGATAAACATGATGTCCACATACGTGGATTTTGGGACATTATTCCCTCAAAAGAAGAAAAACATGTTAGTTATTTTGAAAAACTGTCAACATTTAACACATCTGTGGATCAGTTTTGTTTCATTTTAATATAAACTTTGTTATATTGTACTTTGTTATCACTGTACAATACGGTTCTATTTATTAACATTAGTAAATGCATTCCTATATTCACTGTGCATTATCACACTGAGAATCAATGGGGTCAATGGGTTCATCCAAAAGCTGGAAAATGTTGCTTTCAGAGGCTTTATATGGAGTTAGGATGAAAATACGGTGCATTTAGAACTGTTCTGAGACCAGTGCAGACAGACAGCACACTGGAGGTTAAGTCATTTGCTAAATAGGGTGCAAGGGAGCATCCTATAGCTCTCTATGCAACTAAGTGCATTCACTCCTAAAATCCCAAGTTTAGTTTCAGGCTGCAGATGATGTTTGGACCACTCAACATGTTTGGCAGACATGGGACAATGATGATAATCAGTACATAGATTCAGAATTTATCATGTATAATTGTGAGTGGATTGGATGATGCTGGCCATGTCTTCGAATCAGAATGAGTTATGCTAATTTCTGATGTAATGTCTGTAACGTTGCAAAAACATGAATAACCAACTCTCCTGAAAACATAATAAACAATTTGATGAAAAAAATCGGACTTTCTATAGTTTGGGATTCTTTAAAATTTCACAGCTTAGTCCCACTGTCCACATATGTGGACATCAATTTTAGGAAAACGATTTGCTCTAGAAACGTTTTTTTATTTTTTATTTCGGGGGCATTTTTGTAACTTTTGGTGGAATTTTTGCCCTGAGCCCCCATTAAATTATGAGCCTGGCTGATGGAAAGTAAAGACAACTCTTGTTTATTGTATGTGATAATAAATGTAAAAACAAAACCTGTATAGAACATGTCTGGGTTGTATTTCAGCCCAAAATCAAAAGAAATACATATATTTTTCCCCCTTCTACGTTACGTGGTGTTTGATGACAAAAAAGTCAAATCCCCCAGAAATTGTAATGAAATTGGCATACATTTAAATTAGTTTTCAAACCACATACGAATGTGGATTGACATGTGGTTTTGATCTAATTTAAAATATTGAAATATTGGAAATATTGGAGTTTTGCTATTACAAACTTCTTTTCATTTTACATAAATAGAAATCACTTGAGAACAGTTAATCTTGTTTCGTCATCTACTAAAACACTCTCTGCAGTCTCAATGCAGTTTCACTCCACAGCGTTTGGCAACTCTAGCACATGCCTTCCTGCAGAGTGCCAAGTGCCCTTTCTTTTGCTGACATTGAAGGATTTGTGTAATTCACGGAAAACTGACTCCTACTGTGACCTACTGTTGTCATTAATACCTTTCAGAAAGTGACGTAACACGCTGTTCCACTTGGTGCACTTATTGTGGACTAATAATGCACCTAACAAACCTTCCTCTGATTGGTGTACAAGGTTGCAAAGCCTCATTGCACAAGTTGTATTGCTGGTCAAATTACTATAATATAAATGGTTAACCTTAACCTGAACTTGATTCAATAGTGGACAGTGGTTCCGCATGTTTGAAATGAGTTTTCTGAACTTAAAATTACTATGCAATCTCAACACAAACACTTTGTGTAGAAAGAACGCACTCACTAAAGGTGCACTCAGTAACTTTTTGCTTTGTCATCTAGGATTTGCAGTGACACCTAGTGGCATGGATGCAGAATCATTCAAAATTAATAGTTTTAAGTCATAGATGCCATTGTAGAAATTCAGTATTCACAGTCAGCCATGATTACTTTGATCCAAGAGTGAACACGTCCAATAACAGGGCGGTTACTGAGATTAAGCGAGTAGTATTCGGCTGGTCATGTGATCTCAACATGGCAGCCCCCATGAGGGGACCCTCTCCATGTAGAATAAAACAGCTTTTATAAGGATACTGATATGACTGGATTCTTCATTTTATGTGAGTGCTCATGATTTTATATATATATATATATATATATATATATATATATATATATGTGTGTGTATATATATATATATATGTTTCAAAATTACAATTAATTTCTTTATGAGTAAAACTTTTTTAATGAGGAAAAAATGACCTTTAAGTAAATTGAACAAGCAGCAAAAATCCTTTTTTTTGACTGTAGGAAGTATGCAGACTATAACTGTTGTACTTTTATATGCCGTAAGGTATAGAAAATGGTGAAAAGAATAAACTGATAAGAAAAGAGTGATTTTAACATGGTTAAGGGGCGTTTTTAGGAACTCCACAATACATAACCGTGGTAAAATAACTTTAATGCATGGCCTCTCGATGCGTATTACTATAATAACCACTTTGTCTTTGTGGGCTACTTTTTCATACACTTTTATTAGATCACCCATTGTGAAGTCACTTTTCATCGTGCCCTTTTTTGTAGAGTACACTGTTTTTCCTTTGTAGTACTGATGCATATTTGAGTGCAACAGATACAATAGAAAGTTCAGAACTATTTGTAGTTACTTGTAGTTCATTTGGGGGTGAAACATGA
The DNA here is from genome assembly GCF_019703515.2 of Myxocyprinus asiaticus. Classification (NCBI taxonomy): domain Eukaryota; kingdom Metazoa; phylum Chordata; class Actinopteri; order Cypriniformes; family Catostomidae; genus Myxocyprinus; species Myxocyprinus asiaticus. The sequence continues at coordinate 5,642,929 of NC_059357.1, read as the reverse complement.
GTCTGAAATACGATGTTCTTGACAAAAAAACAAAAACAAAAAAAAGACACATTTAGTCTTCAAACTAACTTTCTCCACCATTTCTCTCCATCTTGCTCACTGTCCAGCAGTCAGAGTTCTGCCCCCTTCAGTTCTTAGACAGCACCTCTCGCTGTCTCCCTCCAGACACTGATATCTGAAACCAACACTGCTGCCACTGCGGCCAAAGCAACACACTTTAATATTTGATAGTGTTCAATTTAACTCAGCGCAGACTCCATCTGTCCACAGGATAAACACAACGATACAATCCCCTTCAGCAGCAGGAGAGCGCGCGAGGAGATCTTATATTCGTGTTTTTGTTTTGATTGATTCAGTTGTAATTTCTGTAACATGTCTTCATCTCTCTTCTATTGGAAACCTAATTCTACCACGGAAGCATGTTGCTAAGCAACCAGTAGGGGCGCAGTGTAAGAAGAAACAAGTGAACAATTTATAAAGAGATAAACAAAGCTTTTGTGATTTTACACCTCTGATTATGTGTTTCTGGAACAAAAGGGGGATGGAGACACTGTCCTGATCTAATAATACCACGCTATTCTCTGAAGTAGTGTTTGAAGTATCATGTAAATAGTAAATACCATAGTATATGAATATGGTAATCAAACAGTACCATAGTATCACTTACGAAACCATAGCATGGTATTACAATTTATTTATTTATTTATTTATTTTTTTGGACATGTACAATGATAACAGGCTTATGGATACTACCATGATGCTAATACCATGATATTCTTCGAAGTACTTTGGAGTATTTGTAAGTAACATGTTATGTGAATTTGGTATTATATCAAAGTACCATGATATAAACATCACTTTACCATGTTACTGCCACTGTACGTTTTTAAGGGAACAACAGTCATTTAACAGTATAAAAAAAATATATTTATTTACACTTCTGTTGCATACTCCCAATCAATTTTTGTAAAATGTTGTAGTAGTGAACATTTAAAAAAAAAAAAAAAAAAATCGTATTGAATATTTTTGTTTTGTTTGTTTTTTCTGGTAAAGACATAAACCATAATAATAATAATAATAATAATAATAAATAGGTAACATTTTCTATGAAGCCTATATTTACAATGCATTGTAAAGGCATTATAAATGCATTATAATGCATACGTTATGTCTCATAATACACCTTATAATATGTTAGCACATCACATAAATAATTGTAACCACAACTGTAATACATTATAATACTTGCCTATTCATAGTTATACCTTAGAGCATAATGCATTATTACATGACCAGCTTAAATTTATATCTGCAGAAGTTATAATGTAATATATACAGTGCCAAGAAAAAGTATGTGAACCCTTTGGAACTACCTGCATTTATGTATAAATTTGTCTTACAAGTTTCAATAATGAACAAACACGATCTGTTTTAACTAATAACACACACATTATTGTATTGATCTTGTACATATTGAATACATCATTCCAACATTCGCAATGTAGGTTGGAAAAAGTATGTGAACCCCTTGGCTAATGACGTCAACAAAAGCTAATTAGAGGCAGGAGTTGGCAAACCTGGCATCCAATTCATAAAACGAGATTGGAGATGTGGGTTAGAGCTACTTTGACTTATAAAAAGCACTCAAACATATTTTTTGTTTGCTATTCACAAGAAGCATCTGCTGAAGTGTACCATGCCTCGAAAAAAAGAGATCTCAGAAGACCTACAATCAATAATTGTTGCTTTGCATAAAGCTGGAAAGGGTTACAAAGTTATCTTGATGAGTTTAGATAATCATATGTCCACAGTTAGACAAATTGTCTATAAATGGAGATGAGTTAGTACTGTGGCTACTCTCCCTAGAAGTGGCCGTCCAGCCATGATGACTCAAAGGGAACACCGCAGAACGCTCAATGAGGTAAAAAAGAACCCTAGAGTGACAGCTAAATACTTGAAGGAAACATTGGAACTGGTTAACATCTCTGTTCATGAGTCATCTATACGGAAAACATTAAACAGTCCATGGCAGGCCACCACAAAGGAAGCCGCTGCTTTCCAACAAAAACAATGCTGTGTGCCTGAAGTTTGCCAAAGACCACCTTGACACTCAACCATGGACTGATGAAACTAAGGTTGAATTGTTTGTGAAAAACACACGGTACTATGTATGGCGAAAAAAGGGCACTGCATACCAACATGAAAACATCACCCCAACAGTGAAGTACAGTGAAGGGAGCATCATGTTTTGGGGCTGCTTTGCTGCTTCGGGGCCTGGACTGCTTGCCATCATCAAGGGAAAAATGAATTCCCAAGTTTATCAAGATATCCTACAGGATAATGTCAGGGTGGCTGTGTGCCAGCTGAAGCTCAGTAGAAGTTGGGTGATGCAGCAGGACAATGACCCTAAACATTGAAGTAAATCCACTACAGAATGGATTAAAAAAAAGAAAGTCCACCTTTTGGAGTGGCCCAGTCAGAGCCCAGACCTTATCCCAATAGAGATGCTGTTGAATGACCCTAAGAGAACCGTTCACACCAGACATCCTAAGAATATGGTTGAACTGAAGCATTGCTGTAAAGAAGAATGGTCCAAAATTCCTTCTGAACGTTGTGCAGGTCTAATCCGCAGCTATCGGAAACACTTGGTTGAGGTTATTGCTGCCAAATGAAGATCCACCAGTTATTAAATCCAAGGGTTCACTTACATTTTCCACATCACTGTGAATGTTTAATAGGATGTGTTCAATACAAAAAATTGTAATTGTTTGTGTGTTGTTATCTTAAGAACATTGTGTTTGTCTGTACTTGTGACTTTGATGAAGCCATCACGTTTTATGACCAATTAATGCAGAAAACTTTAAAAAGTGTTCACATACTTTTTCTTGCCACTGTATATTTGTATTTTATTGTATTTTTTGGATTTTTCTCCCCTTTTCTCCCCAATTTGGAATGCATAATTCCCAATGTGTTCTAAGTCCTCGTAGTGGCGTAGTGACTCGCCTCATTCCGGGTGGCGGAGGACGAATCTCAGTTGCCTTCACGTCTGAGACCGTCAATCCGCGCATCTTATCATGTGGCTTGTTGAGCGCGTTACCGCGGAGACGTAGCATGTGTGGAGGCTCACGCTATTCTCTGCGGCAGCCATGCACAACTCACCACGCGCCCCACGAGGATGTTACCCCATGTGACTCTACCCACCCTAGCAACCGGGCCAATTGGTTGCTTAGGAAGCATGGCTGGAGTCACTTAGCACACCCTGGATTCGAGCTTTCGACTCCAGGTGTGGTAGTCAGCATCTTCTTGCTGAGCTACCCATTCCCCCACTGTATATTTGTATTATATATATATTAGGTATGCTGTAGAAGTGACAAAAGCAATGTCTTATAAACATTGATATTTGATACTTATGATATTTTTAAGTGTTTATACATTAAGAAAGACATTACGATTCAAGCTTAAAAATTTTAATTATTTACAAATTCACAGAATACAAAGGAAGACACATTCAGTATAAAAGTCTATATATTTTTACTGGCAAACAAGACAAAAACAATGATCTCTCTCTCTTTCTCTCTCTCTCTCTCTCTCAGAGTGACTGCTGGGAGTGGGTGGAACGTGGCTTGTATGAATGCTCAAACTTTTTCTAACTTTTTGTATGTACTTTTGTGTGTTTTGAAGTTATTCAATTTTGATTGAAATTTAAGTTTAAGTCTGCTACCAGTGTTTTGCTGGGAAGCATGACTAATCTGAACGCAGTGAGTTTTGAAAATCTTACACAGTGTCATGGAGTAAAAATAGAATCCAGAGTGTAGAGTTTAGCAGTAGGAGAGATTATCAGACATAGTAATATAGTCTCAGTCTCGTGCATTAATAATGCAGTTGTGCTTTTTCTGACTTCGGTTGATGTGGTACAAAATGGTGTCCTTCTTAACGACTCATTCATACCTGTTTTTCCTCTGAGTAGCCCTTCCAAGAAAATCATACTCTCTAACGTTCCTCCTTTTGTTAAATGAGGTCCTTGCTCAAGAACTGTCGCAATATGATAAACTAGTTTCCAACATTAAAAAAAAACCCTCTCAGGTGTAAATCGCCACTAGTAAAACATTTGGTTTCTTTCAGAAGACAAGTGTTTATGGTTCTGAAGAATGGAGTAGATGAACTTGACTTGTTTTTTAAATTCAAAATCGATGGGTTTGATTACACTGTCTCTGATTCGACAATTAAATGCTTTAGTTGTGGTAAAATTGGGTATCTTGTTCGCGCCTGTCCGAATAAAACAGACGATGCAGGATCAAATTTGGAACAAGCTAAATCTTATATTATTAATTGGCGCCCCGTGTCACTTTTGTGTACTGAATATAAAATTATGTCTAAAGTTCTGGCCTCTAGATTAGCTAATGTGATGGGACAATTAGTACATTTCGATCAGTCTTACTGCTTTCCCAACATATCTATTTTTGACAATGTTGCTTTAATTAGAGATGTTTTGGATGCTTGAAAACTTTTAGGTGTTATCACTGGTCTGATTTCTCTTGATCAAGAGAAAGCATTTGACCAAATTGAGCATTCATATTTGTGGAATACCCTGGAAGCTTTTGGAATCAATACTGGTTTTATATCAAAGTTTAAGGCTATGTACTGTAACATTGAGAGCGTACTTAAGATTAATGGTGGTTTAAGTGTTCCTTTTATGGTTCACAGGATGTGGCATGTTGTAATCTCTAGCCATTGAGCCCTTGCTTCATAAACGACATACTCAGTTAAAAGGTTTAACCTTTACCTGGTTGTAATGATCCTTTTTATCTCTCCGCTTATGCTGATGATGTAATTGTTTTTATAAATGAGAAAAATGATGTCAATAATTTGGAAAGAATTGTACAGGATTTTAGACATATTTCTTCTGCAAATGTTAACTGGGGAAAAGTGAAGCCTTATTGGTAGGGAATTGGAATGAGGATCTTCCTAGTCTCCCTGGAAGACTATTCTGGAAAAGAGGTGGATTAAAATATCTTGGAGTTTACCTGGGAAATGAAGAATGGTAAAAGGAAAATTGGGAAGGACTATTTGATAAAGTTAAAGTGTGTTTAGAAAAATGGAAATGGTTACTCCCTCAAATGTATTATAGAGGGTGTATTCTTACAATTAACAATCTTGTGGCGTCCTCTCTTTGGCATAGACTCGCTTATCTAGACCCCACAACCGGACTTCTCTTGAGTATTCAGAAAGAATTGGTGGACTTTTTTTGGGACAAATATGACTGGACTCCTCAAAGTATTCTTTATCTGCCCAAAGACGAGCGAGGCCAAGGTTTGGTAAATCTGCCCAGTAGAGGAGCTACTTTTTGTCTCCAGTATATCCAGAAACTTTTGGTGGGATCGAATACACTTGTGCGGAAGCCACTGGCACAAAGTATTTTTTAAATTTTTTTAATTGGTGATATGGGACTGGATCTAACTCTGTTTTTTGTTTTTTTCGATTAACACTTTTTATTGATTCACACAATTGACACAGAAAAGCAAAACATATATTCATAGAATCAACATTTAACCCCCATTATTCCCTTTCCCCCTCCCAATCCCCCAACCTCACCCTGACCCTCAACAGATATCCCTGTGTTCACACTAGAGTATACACACACAAAAAAAGAAACATATATTTAAAAAAAATAATCACACACATTTAAAACTACACTTCTCTCTCCACTACCCTTTCCCAAGAGCCCTCCAAAAAGGTCAAATAGCTGCCCCATTTTTAATTAAATAAATCTAAGCTGCCTTGCCTTCCACATGACATTTCCTCGAATGCCGCTACCCTCCCCATCTCTGTGCACCAGTCTTGAAATGAGGGCGCTCCAGCCGACTTCCATCCCCTAAGAATAATCTGTCTGTCGATCATAACACTGGCTAGAACCCAATTTTTATGCATTTATCCCCTATATTAGTGACCGCTCCATCGCCTAAAATACAGAGTCTGGGGCAAAATGACATTTGAATCCTCAACCAAAATGTTTGGATCTTAACACACCACCAAAAAACATGGGTTGTGTCCCCAATTTCTGACTGGCATTGCCAGCAGGTGGGTGTGTCTTTAAGACAATCTAGAGGGGGTCCAACAGAATCAAAGTAAAATCTTAAATTGCATAAGGCTCACTCTTGCATCTCTAGATGCAGACTTGACTTTTTTTAGAATCTTATCCCACACTCCCTTCTCCAATACCAAGTTTAAATCTTTCTCCCATAATCTCTTGAGAGAAGTTGAAGCTCCGTCCCCCAGACTCTGAATTAGCAGGGAGTAATACACTGATGCCTCATGACCTTTTCCAAAAGCAGTAATCACCACTCTTAGAGTATCTACCGCTCTAGGGTGGTGTATGCTACTCCCAAAAATAGTACAGAGCAGGTGGCGCAGCTGCAAATACCTGAAGAATTGAGACCTGGGAATCCGAAAATGTTGAACTATATTTTCAAAGGATCTCAACACTCCACTTTCATATAGGTCACAGAGCGTATTAACCTCCCACACATTCCACTCTGTCCAGCAGAAAGGAGACTTATTAATATATAACTATGTGTTCAGCCATATGCTCGAACCAACATTTAAATAAATGTCCGAATTAAACACTCTGGACACTTTTGTCCATATCGAGTGCAAATGCGAGATAATGGGGTGTAACTTAACTTCTCCGGTTAGTTTGATAGAAAGGATTTGCAATAGCGAAATAGGGGCAAGAAATTCCTGATCAATACAAAACCAGGGAGGGGTTCTCCAGGTGGAAGTGACCAATGAACCAAATGTCTGAGACCGAATGCATAATAATAAAACAAAAGTTTGGGTAGGCCTAGCCCACCTTTGTCAATCGGCCTATGCAACCTACTGAAATGTAATCTGGGACGTTTACCATTCCAAATGAAAGACTTCGCTATGCTATCAAATTGCTTGAAATAAGAGAGGGGGACATCTATAGGGAGAGACTGTAGCAGGTAGTTAAATTTTGGAATACAATTCATTTTAATAACATTAACCTTCACAATCATCGATAAATGTAATGAAGCCCACCTGCCCACATTGCCCGAAAACCTTTTTATTAAAGGGTCAAAATTAACTCTAACTAAATCAGACAAATTTGCTGGGAATAAAATACCCAAATACTTAATGCCCTGTTTGGGCCACTGGAAGGTGCCCGGCTGAAAAGCCGTTACCTGGCAGTACGCTATCAGAGCCAAAGCTTCGGATTTAGACCAGTTATCTGTATCCTGACAACTTAGAAAAGGAATTAATAGAGTCGCATGACGCCATGGGAGGTTCGGACGTGTGAGCGGCGAGCTCTGGGCTCTTTGCAGATTTTAATACTTTTTATGTCATAAACCTGTGAGATTCGATACACCCTGATCCTTAACTGTTCTAGGAAAACAATATGTCAAAGAATTCAAAATCCTCGGGCTCTGGAGACATTAAAAGACACTTACATGCTCAAGCTGATGCCCCTGAGAAGGCCGCAAGCCTGGGAGCCGATTTGGCCAGAGAAGTGAGGAAATTCGCAGAGAACTGTTGAAAATGTCTGCAATGCTGACAAAGGTCATTGCTGACTTGGAGGATCTTGCTGTAATACGTCCATCGATCACTGCCATGGAGACGAAATTCACTGAGGTGGTTACAAGAGTATTGTTTTTGTATTGTTGGAATTCCTGAGGCCGAAGAAGGTCGGGATGTGGTGAAATTCCTGGACGGACTTCTTTCGAGTCTGCTCGATATAACAGGCCATAAACTGGAAATTGAGCGAGCTCACAGGGTTCTGGCTGAACGATCCGCTGAGGGAGACAGGCCCGATCAATTCTGGCCAAATTTCTGAGATCATCCTATAAAGAGCTCGTGTTACGCGAGGCGAGGATTAAAGGAAGGCTTTCTTGGAAGAACCACAGCATTTTCTTGTTCCCAGACTTTGCGAATTCAACAAGTGAGAAGTGTGATTGATTCAAGGAATGCAAGAAACTCTTACATCAACAGAAGTTCCCCTTTGCACTGATGTTCCTGGCCAAATTGAGAATAGATGCTAAAATATTTACATGTCCCCAGTGTTGTAGATGTATCTGCAAGTTCTTTGTACTTATGCCTCCTATTGGTTTGTTTTGTGGAGTATTTCTTGCAAGTCATTGGAGTGATTAGGTCATTTGTTGCCCTCATGAAGCAGTCGAATGGGCAGGCTCACTGAACATTTGTTTGACTGTCCGAGGAAACCAAAATTTTTTTTTTTTTTTTTTTTTTGCTGGTTCTGCTAGTGGCTGGAGTGGCTTTGTTTTGTGGAGGAACACACCTTCGGGAAAGTTATGTGGATGAATCTACCCGTTCTTTTTGTTTATTCCGAACCCGAACATCTCCCAGAACCAAACAAACAGAAAAAAGAAAAACATGCGCATTAACCCCGTGCACGACAGCGCCAACTGGTGTCCATCCATCCAAACTCAACCAGTCCATGTACGCCTACGAGAACCCCCTAGACAACTTTGCCATCGGATTGCTCAAGTCCGGTGATTCTATAAAAATTTTGTGAGACAGAATTACACAGCAAAAGATAATCTATAAAACAAACTCAGCCAATAGACTGAATAAGCACAAAGAGCATGTAGCTTCATCCATAAAACTGTCCTGAAGGTGTGTTACTCTACAAAATAAACTCCAGCCACTAGGCGGAACCAGCACAAACAGAGCGCGCAGAATCCTCAAACAGTCAAGTGAATGTTCAGTGAGCTGGTCCACTCGACTGCAACATGAGTACAACAAGATGACCCACTCAGCCCACTGACTTTACAAAAATACTCCACAAAACAAATTCCAGCCAATTGGAGGAACAAGCACAAAGAGCGTGTAGCTTCATCCATAAAACTGTCCTGAAGTTGTGTTACTCTACAAAATAAACTCCAGCCGCTAGGCGGAACCAGCACAAAAAGAACGCACAGATTCTTCAAACAGTCAAACGAATGTTCAGTGAGCCGGTCCACTGGGCTGCAACATGAGTGCAAACAAGTGACTTAATCACTCCAATGTCTTTGCAAGAAATATTCCACAAAACAAACCCCAGCCAACAGGAGAAATGAGCTCAAAGAGCATGTAGATTCATCCACAAAACTGTCCCGAAGGTGTGCCACTCTACAAAATAAAATCCAGCCACTAGGCAGAACCAGCACAAACAAAAGCGTGCAGAATCTTCAAACAGTCAAGTGAATGTTCAGTGAGCCGGTCCACTCGGCTGCAACATGAGTACAATGAGATGACTTGATCACTCCATTGACTTAATGAAGGACATCGCTTGCTGTGGGCATGTGAATGTTTTACAGCCATCCTTATCATCTATTCTCAATTTGGCCGTGAATATCAGTGCAAAAGCAACCTCCCATTGTTGTAAATGTTTCTTGCATTCCTTGAATCGATCACGCTTCTCTCTTGTCGAATTTGCAAAGTCTGGGAACAAGAGATCTTTATTGGATGATCTCAGATATTTGGCCAGAATTGATCGGGGCCTGTCTCCCTCTGCGGATCAGCGAGCAGGAACCCTGTGAGCTCACTCAATTTCCTGCTTATGGCCTGCTATGTTGAGCAGTTTCGGAAAGAGCCCATCCAGGAATTTCACCATATCCTGTCCCTCTGCTCCCTCAGGGATTCCAACGATACAGACGGTTCTCCATGTCCTCCAACTTCTCCCAGACATGCTCCAAATCCAATGTCCAAATCCACCTTGGTCGCTAGTGGATTAGCAGATAATTCCCTCTCCTATGACTCCAGGTAATCGATCCATTTCTCAACATCACCCACTCTTGTAACCACTTCAGTGAACTTCGCCTCCATGGCAGTGATCTATCGACGTATCACAGCAAGATCCTCCAAGTCCGCAACGAACTTCGTCAGCGTTGCCGACATGTTCAGCATCTCTCACCGCATTTCCCACACCTCTCCGACTAAATCAACTCCCAGGCTTGCGGCCTGCTCGGGGTCGTCAGCTTGAGCACATAAGTGTCTTTTAATGTCTCCAGAGCCCGAGGATTTTGAATTCTTTGACATATTGTCTTCCTAGAACAGTTGTGGAACAGAGTGTGTCGAATCTCACCGGTTTATGTCATAAAAAGTATTAAAACTAGCAAAGTGCGCAGAGCTCGCCGTTCACACGTCTGATCCTTGCATGGCGCCATGTGACTCTGTTTTTAATGGATCATAAGAGTTTGGGTATTTCTGGTATTCCTTCTTTTTATAAATGTTTATTTAAAGTTTGGAGTTTTCTTTAAACAAAAGTGGATGGAACCAGTAATTTCTCTTTATTGGCTCCTTGAAGAGCCACTTGTGTTTCAAGCTATAGTTGATGTATCTGGAGAAGACATTCCTGGCTTTGCAGATTTATTGTGTGCTAAAAAAAAAAAAAAACTCTTTAAGCTTAGAAGCTTAATTAATTAAAAAAAATAAATGGTGATATTCTATGGAGAATTATTAATGGGGCTGTTGCTGTGAATGCCTTTGTATCTATTTTGAACCCCACTGTGAGTGATAAATGTCCTTTTTGTGCAGAAAGAGAAATCATCCTTCATTGGTTTATGGATTGCAGTCGACTTAACCCTTTTTTGATCTTTTGAATGTGTTGCTTGTTTCATTGAATGTTATCTTTTCATAGGAAGATTTTATATTTGGGTTTGTATATAGTCAGAAGCAAAAATGGAAATGTCAACTGACTCATTTTATTTTAAATTCATTTTAACATTTTGTATTTAAATGTGTGTAATTTTTCTATTGACAATTTGATTTAATGTTTTTTTTATATGATGTACATTGTTTGAAACACTGTTGTAATAAAATAAGTGAAATTCTCTCTCTCTCTCTCTCTCTCTCTCTCTCTCTCTGTCTCTCTCTCTCTGTGTGTGTCTCTCTCTCTCTCTCTCTGTCTTTCTCTCTCTCTCTCTCTCTCTCTCTGTCTCTCTCTCTCTCTCTCTCTCTCTCTCTCTCTCTCTCTCTCTGTACAGGTGAATGGAGTGAACATTGAAAGTATGAGGCATGCTGAAGTTGTGGCCTTTATTAAGAAAGGTGGTAACGAAACGCATTTGCTGGTGGTGGATCCAGATACAGATGAACATTTCAAAAAGATGGGCATCACACCCACCAGCATCCACATCAAAGGTACAGTTTCAGACTGGCAGAAACACCTTCAATATTAAAAATGCATACAAATTCAGAAAGAGAAAAGATTTCTCCAATTTCTAGTTCCTGGGATTTGAGGGGGAGTTTGATTGTTTTTCGAATGAATGCGCTCTTGAGGCTCAGAGAGAGACAGATGCTCAGTTTCCCCCCAGGCTTTCAATAGAGGCGTGTAACTCTGAGCAAAGGCCACAAACCTCTGGACTGGAGGTCTTGTCTGCTTCTGTTATCCAGCTGTCCAGCTCTTCACATGTGGATTACATTAAAGTTAAATTGAGTTGAACGCCTTCAACAGGCAATTGACAGATCTCTAAGATAATTGGTGCTGATTTTTTTTCACAGGACTACCCCCTTTTTCCCATGCAAGGGATCCTGATTTGGCCTCCTTAAAGTGATAGTTCACCCAAAAATGAAAATTCTCTCATCATTTACTCACTCATGCCATCCCAGATGTGTATGACTTTCTTTATTCTGCTGAACACAATGAAGATCTTTAGAAGGATATCTCAGCTCTGTTGGTCCATATAATGCAAGTGAATGCTGGCCAGACCTTTGAAGCTCCAAAAAGCACATAAAGGCAGAATTAAAATAATCCATATGACACCAGTAATTACATCCATGTCTTCAGAAGCAATATGACAGGTGTGGGTGAGAAACAGATCAATATTTAAGTCTGTTTTTCTTATATATTCTCCTCCCTGCCCAGTAGGTGGCGATATGCATGAGGAATGCAAATCACAAAAAACAAAAGTAGAAGAATGTCGAAGTGAAAATGAAAGTAGATATTTATTATAAAAATGACTTAAATATTGATCTGTTTGTCACCCACACTTATCATATAGCTTCTGTCGACATGGATTCAACCACTCATTCACTTACACTGTATGGAAAAGAGCAGTTACACTTGCAGTAAACATGTTCATGTTTAATTTTCTTTTTCTGTTTTATGTCAACAATGTCTTAACAATGATCTGATGTCTCTAGATAATAACATCAGATCAGCCTTTTAACATAAACCCTTTGATCTTAATTAATGAACAGGGAACTTAACATTGATTTTTGTTCTTCAGATTTTGATGAGTCCATAACTAACGGCTCCTCGAGCCCACATGTGAATGGGACGTCCTCTCGATCCACATACTCAGACGGAAGCAGTCAGGACACAAATACACCAGTGAGTGTTCATACAAGAAACATCAATACAATTTTAAACAGAAAATATACACAGCATTTTTGTCTTGTTTCCTTTTAAAAATATCCCATAAACATCCTTAAAACAAGATACATTTACTTGAATAGCAAAATTTTGCATAGTAAGACTTGTTTTCAGAGAATATATCTTGAATTAAGTTTATTGTTCTTACCCTATTGGCATTTTCTTTTTTTTTTTTCTTAAAGGAATAGTTCACCCAAAAATGAAAATGTTCTCATCATTTACTCACCCTCATGCCATCCCAGATTTGTATGACTTTTTCTCATGCTGAACACAAATCAAAATTTTCGGAAGAATATTTCAGCTCTGTTGGTCCATACAATGCAAGTGAATGGTGGCCAGAACTTTGAAGCTCCAATAAGCACATAAAGGCAGCATCAAAGTACGACTCCCGGGCCCGTATTCACAAAAAAATCTTAAGGCTAAAAATAGCTCCTAATGCAGAAATTTAGGAGCAACTCTTAAAAATATGGAGTGTGTCACTCCTAATTTTAGGACTCGTAAAATTTTCATCTAAGAGTAATTCATGAAGCATTTTAACGCTATTTATCGTTGTCTGTCTTAGCTGAAATATAGTGGTTCCCTGTCTACCAATCACTGAGGGCGATTCATAAGAGTGCATAGCAACAAGGTCAACTCCACCTTACTCTTATCTCAAGATTTTCTTAGTAAAACCTGCTCTTGGCAGTTTTGTGAATAGGTTTTAAGCAAAACTCCTAGCTAGGAACTCTTTGGAGAACTCCTAGTAGTAAGATAAAAATCTTTGTGAATACAGGACCAAATGTTTAATCCATATCTTCTGAAGCGATATTACAGGTGTGGGTGAGAACAGACCAAATGTATCTCAGTTTTCACTATAAAACTTAGCTTCAGCAGTCTCCTTGGTGATCATGATTTCAAGCTCGATTACTCTCCCTATAGCACCATCTAGCGCTTTGTGCATGTGTCAGGCACTAGGAAGTGTCATCAAGATTTAAATCATGATTGTGCCTAGAGACTGCTGATGTCAAGATGTGTAGTGAAATTGAGTTACATTTGGTCTGTTCTCACCTGACTGGATCTCTTCAGAAGACATGGATTAAACCACTGGAGTCTTATGGATTACTTTTATGCTGCCTTTATGTGCTTTTTGGATCTTCAAAGTTCTGGCCATCATTCACTTGCATTGTATGGACCTACAGAGCTGAGATGTTCTTCTAAAAACCTTAATTTGTGTTCTGCAGAAGAAAGAAAGTCATACACATCTGGGGTGGCATGAGGGTGAGTAAATTATTATTATTATTATTATTATTATTATTTTTTTAAGCATAAAGCTGACAAAATTTAGTGTATTTTATGCTTAAAACAAAAAAACTTTCTTATACACCTAATTAATACTTTAAGATATACTTTTAGAATATTGCCTTGAATTTTGCCTCTCAAGTAAATATTTTTTAAAAGAGTTTTAGATATTTTTACTGGAATACAATACAAAATACTGATTGAGAAAAATGAATTCTTATAGGTTTTCTGGAGTCTATTCGTAACTACATTCATTGCACTCCAAGTACACCATTGAAAATTGTGCCTTTTTGAAACTGTCTCAGTTTGGACTTGTGTGATGTGTATATTTATGTGTCTTAAAGATGTCGAGGGACAGCAGCAGTCATCTTCTCGACCCGTTTGAAGAAATAGGTCTGTGTTTGAGCCCCACGGCCGCCGAGGCGAAGGAGAAAGCCCATGCCAAGCGTGCTAAAAAGAGGGCGCCCCAGATGGACTGGAACAAGAAACATGAGATTTTCAGCAATTTCTGAATCTCACAAAAACACACACACACACACACACACACACACACACACACACACTGGCACACGCCTGCCGTGACCCCCTATGTATGTTGCATTCAAATCCCTGGACAAATGCTTTTGATGAAAAAAAGAGGCACCTATTTTTGTAGAAAAATTTAAACTTAAAACCATAAAAAGATTCGAACTCGCCCGGAGCGGATAATTTCTGACAGCAAGATTTCTGACTTATAAATGACTTTGGATGCTCACTGACAGTCTCTGGAGTGAAATGCACAGGTCAGACTGTTCATACAGAGTGATACTTTTACTGTTTTGTACTTCTGCGTTATTATTATTATTATTTTTTTTTATGTTGTTTATATGGCCACTTACATATCATACATTAACATACAAAATGGACTAGCAAAAGCCAAGTAATACCATATTATTTGGAACAAAAAAGCACAGAAAAAGGAACAAGATCGTGTTATCCCGCTAAGAAGGGCCAAATTAATGAAGCTCTTTTTATGTATTAATTGTATGTTTTATCATGTGAATTATCATTGCTTATGAAGGAATAAGGGGATTTTATCTTTGCCAAAGACACACCCATAATCAACTGGATTAGTCCGATTGGTATCTTTATAGATTATTTTATACAAAGCTTTGAAGGGACATACCACTGTTGGGTATAAAATGGAATGTTTCTCTATATTGCTGAGATAAAAAAAAAAAAAAAAAAAAACAAACTGGCATGCAAGGGAACTGCACAGTACTTCTTCAACACTAGAGGGCGCCGGCATTGCACTTTTGGTTTTCATTATGAAGGAAGAGCTAAGTCGAAACACAGCAGAATACTGTATGTGTACGACCAACAGAGGGAACAAAATCACCAATGTAACCATGTATTAAGGAATGTTACAGGTTCAATACAAGTTAAAGCGATAGTTCACCCAAAAATGAAAATTCTCTCATTATTTACTCACCCTCATGCCATTCCAGATGTGTATGGCTGAGTTCAGAATGGCATACTACTATACTGCTCATACTGTTTCTGCCATTGACACATATGGCAGAAGAAGTAAAAGTAGTATAGGTAGTATGCTATTTAGAACTCAGCCAATGACTTTCTTTCTTCAGCAGAGCACAAATGAAGATTTTTAGAAGAATGTTTCAGCTCTTTTGGTCCATAAATTGCAAGTAGACCTGGTCCAAAACTTTGAAGCTCAAAAAAACAAATAAAGGCAGCATAAAGGCATCCATAAGACTCCAATGGTTAAATCCATGTCTTCAGAAGAGATATGATAAGTGTGGGTGAGAATCAGATCAGTATTTAAGTCCTTTTTAAAATGTACATTTCCACTTTCACATTCTTCTTCTTTTGTTTTTGGAGATTCACATTCTTCGCGCATATCGCCACCTACTGGGCAGGGAGGTTTCTTACCCACACCTGTCATATTGCTTCAGAAGACATGGATTTAACCACTGAAGTCATATGGATTACTTTTTGGTGCTTCAAAGTTCTGGCCACCATTCACTTGCATTGTATGGACCAACAGAGCTGAAATATTCTTCTAAAAAACTTTGTTTGTGTTCAGCAGAAGAAAGAAAGTCATACACATCGGGGATAGCATGAGGGTGAGTAAATGATGAGAAAATATCCTTTTAAGCTCAATCAACAACATTTTTGGCATAATGTTGATTACCACAAAAAATTATTTCACCTCGTCCCGTTTATTTATATATAAAAAAGAAAAAAATTCCAGATACAACGAGACACAATGAAATTGAACGGAGTCAGTCAATAAACGCTGAAATGCACACTGTTGCAAAAGTATAGCCACAGGACGTAGACATGATACATATTAACATGATTTTAGTGTGATAAAATCGCTCACTAACCTTATCTGTGTAAAGTTATATCAAGTTTTACAACTTTGTTGTCATGATGAAATTCCTGATTTAATCACATTAAAATCACGTTAACACGTATGTTTACGTCTTGTGGCGTCACTTCCATTGTAAGTGCCTTACTGTAACTGCATTTTTTGCTTTTTTAAATAAACGAGGGCCAATTTGAAATTATGTTTGTTATGCCACAAATGCTGTCGAATTGAGCTTAACTTGTAGTGACACTTATTTGTATTGAATAAATAACCTTGGAGACCGACAGACAGATGGCCTGCAAGAAATTACCATCATGCAAGGAGGAGAAACAAATCAAAAGCAATCCAACTCGTAAAACAATCAAGTTTAACGTATGCCTTATCTGCACATTTCAGAAGCGGACAGATGTTTGTAACCGTATTGATGCTGTAAAGACTGTACATAAATACAGCTGGATTTACACATTTTAGTGACCCTCAAACTAAACCATTTGTATTTGTAAATTATCACTGAGTATCTGACCTCAAACCTGGTTGAATTTTGTTATCCACTATGTAGACTACACAGACAATCATGAAAGCTTTTGAGAGAGTGCTATATGCATTTACGGCACAGATATTGCAATATATAACATCAGCATTACCATTATTATTCTTAATAATTCATGATACAGTAGTAGTTAATATAATAGTTTTTGTTTTGTTCTTTTCTGTTGCTCGCTGACATTAAGCACAAATGGGAAATCATTTCCTATCAGATATATTAGACATATTATTGTTATTATTATTATTTTCAATAAAGTGTGACATTCACATTCTAGATGATATTGTTTTGGACAGTTATATACGTAGTTCAGCAGAAAACATCATGTGGACAATTTGCCTTTATATCTGTGTTTGGTAACTATTTATGTTTTAATTGTGTTGCAAAAATGTGTGCAAATATAGATTCTGCTTGCAAACAAAAGGTGTTTTCGCCAGTAAACTTGATTCCAAATCTGAAAAAGCCAGTCTGGGAAATCTTTTCTGGGGAAAAACAAAACAAACAAACAAAAACAGCTTAACCCTTCCTTGGTCCTGACAATCAACTTCCACTGTAGACCTCACCGGGTCAAATTGACCCGACATTATTAATTAAAACTCAACATCTGAATTTACCAATTTTCCCCCAACAATTGATCACAAATCATTAACCTACTTATTACTAATTTCTTATTGCATATTTCAGTCATTTTATGTATAGTGAGACAAATATTTTTATGCAAATCAAAAGCAATAGTCATAGTTTTTTCTCTAATTTTCTTCTCAACTTTAATTTGCATTTATTCTTTTTTTAATTTTTTATTTATTTTTTTTTAAATGTCTCGTCTGTATCATTTTATTTTTCTCCATACACACGTTTTCCTTTTCATATTTAACCCTCTTATGGTATTTCGCAGTCATTTTTTATTTGATTTCTTCTTCTCTGTAGTAAGAACAATAAAATTATGCATTTCTTTGGGGATTTTATGCTATTTTTATGTTATTTACATGTGCATTTCTAAATGTTACCATTAATTTGCATAAGCAAAAAAAAAAAAAACAATTAAATAATTCAGAACCTACACTTCTGAAGTTGAAACATGAAGAAAATATGGGAATGGGACATAAATTGGACATCTGGTGAGCAAAATATAAATAATATGACTTGAATACCATGTTATGCCAGTAACAGCCAGTAGATGGCTGCGGCCACCTAAAGTGTAGTCTGATATCTTGTTACCTAATTTTATCACAAGATATGCATTTGGATATACGTATATTTAGACATTATCAAATTATTATTTGTCAAAGTTTAGCATTTTAAAATTGATTTGAAGTGTCGGTTTTTGCAGTTAATATCATTATGCTTGCAATCAAACCTGACCATGGTGTTACAAAGTGAAGACACAGAATAAGCATTTTCTACCAATAATTTAATTCAAACATAAAAAATTTTTGCACTGAGGATGTTTTAGAGTCTCACCCTGTAATTTGTCTGTTTTTTCTGCATTGTGGCTGATTTGATTGTATTTGACAGATCAAAAAGAAAATTGCTCTGTTTTTTGGTCTTTCCCATCCATTTTGTAATGGTCAGTCTATTTTAACCGTGAATATCAAAGGGGTTGCTCTTTTTTTTACGACCACTTAGACTTATAGAATCAAGCCGATAAGTATTATTTATGTTCAGATGGCAAATGGAGGAAAAGTCCAAGTCTTGTACTGTTCAAAGGAAACAATTTTTATTAAAAGAGGAAAATTTATTTTGGTCAAATGACCGATTACCATAGGAGGGTTAAACCAGCTGAAAAGTGCCCCAAAACCCCTTTAAATTCAGCCAACATCCTACCCAGGCTAGGAGACCATCTAATATCACCAAAACATATTAGGCTGGTTTAAGATTTTTATTTTTTAGTTGGAATAGTTTTAATTAGTATTTAAATAGTTTATATTATTTGTTAAAACATCAGGATGCAACCTCTTCTTTACTTGAATTGCATCACTTATTTCATTATTCATTTCTGCATTATTAATCAGGTAACTCATTGAAAATCTATGCATGTATTATATAGGTGTAACGTTGGGTGTCTTGGAGTGGAAGACAGGAGATGCAGGAGTAGATTCATCAAATCCTTTAATAATAATCATCACTGGAGTCAAAACACACAATAAATCGTAAAATAACACTTCAAGGACTGACAAAGGAGTGGGTAAAACTAGAGGATATTTATACAAAAGGAACTAATGAGGGAATAGAATACAGGTGAGGATAATAAGAAACAGATGGACGTGATGAGGGCAGTGCACTATGGGAAATGAAGTACTTTGCTGAACTGAATTAACCTGTGAAGACTAGAAGATAGCACAAGCACACCTTTCAAGCAAAATATTTCACAAATTTTTTTGTATTTAATTTTTTTAATTTTTTTAGGTTTGAAATGATAAACAGATATATTCCAAATGAAGATAAAAAAGTATTTGGACACTTTGTGATAGTCAACATTAGTGGAACATGCCCATAGTCAATGTTAACTTGAGGAGCACTGACTTCATACTGTACATCTACACTAAATTCACCTTGACACCAGTTGCTTAAAAGAAATAGCAAAAAAGGTTCAGAAAAGTGAAGTTAGTTCTGAGAAAAGGTCTAGCAGCATTTGTTTGCAGATGCAACTTGGTTTGATATTATGTTATCTAATGCAATGGCTTTTGTAATAAAACGTGGCCACTTTATCAGGCTCAGTTTTCCAATACTGGTTAGATAAACCTGAATTCTTTATGGCAAATACATCAGTTGCTCTTGACCATGTCTGCCTGTTTTTATGCATTGAGTTGCTGCCACATGATTGGCTGATCAGATATTTGCATTTACGTGCAGCATGTGTACCTGTACTGTACGAAAGTGACCACAGAGTTTGTATGGATATTTGTGATGTGGAGTTTTTTGTCAGTGTGCAAACAAGGTGTTGTGACACTAGCATGATGGTAATTACATGTTTTTTGGACATGTACCATGATAACACTCTTTGACAAACCAAACTTTCTTTACTATGCATTATTTATTATTACTATTTTCTTCATTTTACACTCCAAAAAATATTTTAAGTATTAGTTCACCCAAAAATGAAAATTCAGTCATTCACTCACCCCTGTGTTGTTATAACCCTATATGACTTTCTTTCTTTTTCTTAACACAAAGGGAGAAATTTTGAAAAAAAATTGTTCTCAGTGATGTCATACAATGGCAGTTTATGGTGACCACCTCTTCAAGCTTCAAAAGAACACAAAAGTATAATTCAGAAGTCTAATAAATTATTCCTTGAGACTCATGATTGTTATGAAAGCATATGATTAGATTTGGTGAGAAACAAGCCGAAATCTAATGTATTATTTAGTGAAAATTTTCACTGACCTGTGATCTCCTGTGCGTGTTCATGATAAGGCACGAAAGCAGCAGTTCACGCAGCACCCTCACGACACTGGGGCATTCAAGTGAAAACCTGTTTTATTTATATAAAAACAGGTCCTCCACAGCGATAGTGACAACAGAACACAACACAGCTGAACACAAAACAGAGAACAGAACTTACTAAACTTGTCTGAAGAGTTTGTAGTCGAAGAATTGATGCATTTCTATGCCCAGCCTTATTTTTTTGGACAGAGTACTCAAAAATCAAACAGAAACATAGAGGAGGCTACAGGTACCCACAGTCGCACCGTATCCTAAAATGACAGCAAACGACACGCGATAAAGGGAATATTTTATATGTTAATCAGAGTTTTTGTCTTAACCAGCAGTGAGGAGCGACGGTACATTCTATCGATCGCATGTTTTCTATTTTCGGCATTGCACGGGAAACTCTGTCTGCTGTGAACTGGTGAACAGTCCAAAAACGTAAAAAAAATAAGGCTGGGCATAGAAATGCATCAATTCTTTGACTACAAACTCTTCAGACATGTTTAGTAAGTTCTGTTCTCTGTTTTTTGTGCAGCTGTGTTGTGTTCTGTTGTCACTATCGCTGTAGAGGACCTGTTTTTAGATAAACAAAACAAGTTTTCACTTGAACACCTCAATGTCACAAGGATGCTGTGTGAACTGTTGCTCTCTGCCCCTTGGGTGAACTAATCCGTTAAGCTTAAGTCTTCAGAAATGTTTTTAAGAACATGTGTGAAAACCTTTGACCGGTGGTGTAAATACCATAGTATATGAATATGATAATTATTCCTTATATTGCCATGCTACAAACATTATACAATAATAATGATAATAATAATAATAATAATAATAATAATAATATGTTTAATTTCTATAGCGCCTTTATAAAACCCAAGGTTGCTTTACAGAACCAGAAAAAAAAGAAAGAATCTCAATTACATACATAAGTGATTAAGTACTTCATACAATGATACAAATACAACAATGATACAACAATTATACAAATACAACAACTCATGAACCTAAAGCTAGCGAGTAACATTGAGAAAAAAGATGAGTTTTTAGGAGATTTCACGGAAGAGTGCGTTCCATAGTCTGTGAGCGACAACACTAAAAGACCTAGCACCCACAGTGACTAATCTAAATTTAGGAACCATAAGTAATCCTGCATTAGAAGACCTCAAGGAGCGAACAGGGGAGTAGGGTTGGAGTAATTCAGATAAGTAACGAGAAGCAAGGTTGTGAAGAGCTTTGTAGGTGAGGGTTAATATCTTGAACTGTATGCGAGAAGAGACAGGGAGCCAGTGAAGGTGATGAAGAATTGGAGTGATGTGTTCATTCTTTTTTGTGAGAGTGATAATACAGGCTGCAGAGTTTTGCACATATTGTAGTCGTTTGATGTTTTTTGTTGAAAGACCAAAGAGGAGTGATTTACAATAATCAAGGTGTGATGTGACAAAGGCATGTATAACTGTTTCAGCATCCTGGAAACTGAGAGAGGAGCGAATACGGGAGATGTTACAGAGGTGGACAAAAGCTGTCTTTACAACCTTACTAATGTGAGCATCAAATGAAAGTCTGGAATTAAAAATGACACCAAGATTTCGAACAGTCAAAAAGGGCTTAATTAGGTCACCATCCAATTTCAGCACGATGCCAGATTGCTTAGAGATAACTGACTTTGACCTCTGTCTAATTTGAGTTGAACTTAAGATAGTTTGATTTCAACCAAAGCTTCAGTTCCTTAATGCAGATGGATAGTGAAGGAGGAAACACTAAGGTAACAGGAGTGCCAATGTACATCTGAGTGTCATCAGCATAGCAGTGGAAAGTGAACCCATGGCATCTGATTGTCTGTCCAAGTGGTAACATATACAGTAAAATGTAAAAAGAAGAGGCCCAAGAACAGAGCCCTGAGGAACACCTGAACTGATAGAAGCAGTGGATGATTTGTGCTTCTGAAATACAACAAATTGCTGCCTATCTGTAAGTTAAGAAGTGAACCGATCAATAGCTGTGCCCGTAATAACGATTGCTGAGAGGCGTGAGAGAAGTATCTTGTGACAGACAGTATCAAATGCAGAGCTAAGGTCCAACAGGAGAAGAATACTAAGTGCAACAGAATTGGAGGAGAGGAGGAGATCAATAAGAACCTTAATAAGAGCTGTTTCTGTGCTGTGTTGAGGACGAAAACCAGAATGGAAAGGTTCATAGAGTTTGTTAGCAGCAGGGTTGGGAGGGTTACTTTTGAAATGTATTCCACTACAGATTACAGAATACATGCTGTAAAATGTAATTTGTAACGTATTTCGTTAGATTACTCAAAGTCAGTAACGTATTCTAAATACTTTGGATTACTTCTTCAGCACTGGAAGATTTTTTCACTTGTTTTGACTATAAAAACTCTGCCAGTACAGTAAGACAAAATACACATGTTAAAAATACATTCTCTGAAAAACCGAAATATCTTATGCAGTGTTGTTTCTAAAACAAGATGGAATACAGTTACTTATATTTTGTATTTTAAATACGTAATCCCTTTACATGTATTCCGTAACTCCCCAACCCTGGTTAGCAGTTAGATGATCCTATAGCTGGGAGGCAACAACTCTCTCTAACACCTTTGATAGGAAAGGGAGGTTCGAGATGGGCCTGCAGTTACTTAATTTTGTAAGATCAGGACAGGGTTTTTTAAGGGCAGGGGTGACAGCAGCAATCTTAAACTGTGATTGAACTATACCAGAAGTAAGTGTCATGTTAATGAAATTGGGAATGGGTAAAGACAAAACAGACAAGCAGTTTTTTAATAGGGAGGTGTGTGCTGGATCAAGAAGACTAAAATGGTCTTCTTTGAAGCAGCCTACATTGATATACCACATAAAACCCTTAGTAGCCTATAAGAACCATCATATATACATTTTTGTCAGTGTAGGGCAGCTGCTGGCACTGAAACCAGAGAGAGAAAGAAACGGGTGGACAGGGCAGCAGTCTGCTTCTCCATGGCGACACAGTGTTTTTGTTAGCATGCTTGTGAGTCAGAGTAGTGAGTCACAGTCAGGAGGAAATTCTCTCTGTTCTTGATTCACACAACCACAACACTCTCTCACCACCAGAGCCAAATAAGGACAACAGGTCAGAGAGAGAGAGAGAGAGATGTAGTAGGGGAGAGAGTGGCCAGTTTTGAGGTTTGGAATGAGGGAGAGGAAATGGTCACACCCAGCAAGTTCACACCTCAATTTACTGGGCAAACAACTTAACTTGACAATTCTTCATTTGTTGAGTGATTCCGCAAACGATGAAGGTTTTGTGTGTGTGTGTATGTGTGTGTGTAAATTATTACAGTATAATAAAGTATCCTTCAGTATTATTTAGGGATGCTGTCTCATTCTCTTGTTTTAGATTATGAATTTCCTGTTACAATAAATATAAACTACTAGCAACTATCCTGAATGCCCTACACTGTAAAAACTGTCCGTAATTTTTACAGTAAAAGACTGTAAAAATGCTACTTTAAATAAAACGTTAATGGACCCTTTTCACAGACCTGTTATGACGCGTTTCCGCCTTCTTTAACAACATAAATGTAGAAAACTTTTATATATATTTCCAATTTTAAAAATATTTAGTGTACATTTAAAAGATAGTACTTTGTATTGTATTACCCTGGAATACGTTTTAAAGAAATCAGTTACCATAGCTACGATGAGGCTTCTAACACAGCTGCTGAGGGATTGACAGATAATTTGGCCCGTTTCTCTCTTCTTACTGCTGTTATCCAGCAGTGCTATTTTTGTATCTTCTTTTGCAAAGCTGTGAAAGCGTAATCGTTGATTTTTTCTTTTGCTGTTGGAGCAAACAGATAAGAAAAGATTTAATTTGCTGTGGTCCCCCATTCACCGCCATTGAAGTTTAACCAACTATGACGACTTCCACTTCGTGAACACAGACGTGTGAAAAGGGTCCATTGGTTAACAGGGTTGGGGAGTAACGGAATCCATGTAACGGAATCACGTATTTAAAATGCAAAATATAAGTAACTGTATTCCACTACAGTTACAATTTAAATCATTGGTAATTAGAATACAGTTACATTCTAAAAGTATTTTGATTACTGAAGAGATTACTTTGCATTTTATTGTCATTTGTTTCATTTAATATTTAGTCCTTTCAGATGGAAAACATTTATACATATAAATGATGCGATCCAAAGTGCATTTGAACAGCGGTGAAACACTTTCTTATGATGTGTTACATTCATACAAGCAGACAGAGAAGTAAGTTTGAAGTAAGTTTGGAGCAGAAGAAATAGAAATAAACCTTGTGTAAACTGTTAGCTTTACGCTAAGCTAAAATGCTATTTCTAGCGATCATATTTTTTTATCAAGAAAATACATGTTGTATCATAATTACTTTTTTTTCTAGTAAGACCTTTGATATTAGGGCAAAAATCATATTCTTGATAATAATTTTACATTTTTATGCATTTGGCAGATGCTTTTATCCAAAGCGATTTACAGTGCTCTTATTACAGGGACAATCCCCCCAGAGCAACCTGGAGTTAAGTGCCTTGCTCAAGGACACAGTGGTGGTGGCTGTGGGGATTGAACCAGCAACCTTCTGCTTACCAGTTTAGTGCTTTAGTCCACTACGCCACCACCACTCCACTTTGTGTTGTTTTCCAGTAAAAATACCTAAAAATTCTTAAAACAAGATCAATTTGATTTATCTTGTTTTAGAAACAACACTGCATAAGATATTTAGGTTTTTCAGAGAATGTATTTTTAACATGTGTATTTTGTCTTAATGTACTGGCAGAGTTTTTATACCAACCCTGTTGGTTAACTGTTAAGTTACCTTAAAATATACAGTAAAAAGTTATAATAAATTTAACAAGACAATAAATGTAATTTTACAGTAAAATGTTGTAAAAAATTGTTTTTTAGATGTAAAAATAATCATTTTACAGTTTAATTAACAGTAAAAATGTATTTTATGTTTAACAAGAGAGTACATGCACTGTAAAAAAAAATCCTGTTAAATTTACGGTAAATAACTGGCAGCTGTGGTTGCCAGAAGTTCACTGTAAAAAATACGGTAAACACGTTTCAGGCTTTACGGGATGTAATTTTGATGCCTGTATATTTAACGGTGCATTATCGTCGTTTATATTATTAAATTATAAACTTGATATTAATCTTCTGAAACTGTAAAAATCTGCTTTTTACTTTATAATGTATTGTTAATTATCGTAGTAATTACAGAAGAGCACATGATGACATGAAGTTCACCAATAGTGGCTCTTCCAGGAGCAATGACCAATAAACATGTAGAGACAGTGCTCAGTGTCACACACAAACACTAAACACCATCAGGGTAACACATGTGAAATTAAAATAATGCAATTAAGAATAAAGGTGCTGTAAGCAATTTTAGCTTTCTGAAGCTTTCACATGACTGAGCTGTTGAATTTCCCTAATCCCTGAAAGATATTATTGAAACAAGTGTTGTAAGATATCTCATTTGTCTCTGTGACAGCACTAGACACTGTAAACAGCAAATACAAATGTGTCCGCAGACAATGACGCTTTCGACCTGTCAATCATTTTGCGTATTCTCATAGTGTTGTAGTTGCTGCGAATTATTCAGGCTTTCTGCCATTTTTATGCCATGTTGTTCATAACAGTTGTCAGTTGAGGGCGCTATTTTGCTGCTGTTGTTTTAAACAACCATCTCAATAAAGCTCATTTGGTATCTTTGGATTGCGGTTTTGGAAAGAGGGGGATGGCTAATTCAACTGCTCAGTCTCAAGGCAGTAGAACGGCTGAAATCGCTTACAGCACCTTTAATATCTTTAAGGGAGTAGGACATTTTTTGCAAACTTTTCCATGGAGATAAACACTTACAGCACCTTTAACTAAACTATATCATATACACTATATTGCCAAAAGTATTCGCTCATCTGCCTTTAGATGCATATGAACTTAAGTGACATCCCAATCTTAATCCATAGGGTTCAATATGACGTCGGCCCACCCTTTGCAGCTATAACAGCTTCAACTCTTCTGGGAAGGTTTAGGAGTGTGTTTATGGGAATTTTTGACCATTCTTCCAGAAGCGCATTTGTGAGGTCAGACACTGATGTTGGACGAGAAGGCCTGGCTCGCAGTCTTCGCTCTAATTCATCCCAAAGGTGCTCTATCGGGTTGAGGTCAGGACTCTGTGCAGGCCAGTCAAATTCTTCCACACCAAACTCACTCATCCATGTCTTTATGGACCTTGCTTTGTGCACTGGTGCGCAGTCATGTTGGAACAGGAAGGGGCCATCCCCAAACTGTTCCCACAAAGTTGGGAGCATGGAATTGTCCAAAATCTCTTGGTATGCTGAAGCATTCAGAGTTCCTTTCACTGGAACTAAGGGGCCAAGCCCAGCTCCTGAAAAACAACCCCACACCATAACCCCACCTCCACCAAACTTCACAGTTGGCACAATGCAGTCAGACAAGTACCGTTCTCCTGGACCCCGCCAAACCCAGACTCGTCCATCAGATTGCCAGATGGAGAAGCGTGATTCGTCACTCCAGAGAACGCGTCTCCACTGCTCTAGAGTCCAGTGGCGGCGTGCTTTACACCACTGCATCCGACGCTTTGCATTGCACTTGGTGATGTATGGCTTGGATGCAGCTGCTCGGCCATGGAAACCCATTCCATGAAGCTCTCTACGCACTGTTCTTGAGCTAATCTGAAGGCCACATGAACTTTGGAGGTCTGTAGTGATTGACTCTGCAGAAAGTTGGCGACCTCTGCGCACTATGCGCCTCAGCATCCGCTGACCCCGCTCTTTCATTTTACGTGGCCTACCACTTCGTGGCTGAGTTGCTGTCATTCCCAATCGCTTTCACTTTGTTATAATACCACTGACAGTTGACTATGGAATATTTAGTAGCGAGGAAATTTCACGACTGGACTTGTTGCACAGGTGACATCCTATCACAGTACCACGCTGGAATTCACTGAGCTCCTGAGAGCGGCCCATTCTTTCACAAAAGTTTGTAGAAGCAGTCTGCATGCCTAGGTGCTTCATTTTATACACCTGTGGCCATGGAAGTGATTGGTACACCTGAATTCAATTATTTGGAAGGGTGAGTGAATACTTTTGGCAATATAGTGTATAACACAGAACACCCCAAAGTACAAAAGTGATATTAAAAATAAGAAGGAACATAACTATTCCCATAAAATAAAATGAAATGTGATGGGACACGCAGGGAATTCTAGGAATGCCCGATTATTGTTTTTTGTAATTTTAACAATAATTTACCATTAAAGTACACACTGTAAAAAATGTCTGTAATTTTAATGGTAAAAGACCCTTAATTGGTAAACGTATAGTTCCCTGAAAATTTACGGTACAAAACTGTAATATATTTAAAAAGACAATACATGTAGTTTTACGGACATTTTTTGTAAAAATAAAAATCAGATTTTCCCATGTAATTAACAGTAAAAATTTATATCATGTTTAACAAGAGAGTACATGTACTTTTTACCGTAAAAAACAATAATCAGGCGTTCCCACAATTCCCTGCGTGCCCCATTACGTTTAATTATATTTTATGGGAATAGTTACGTTTCTTCTTATTTATAATATCAGTTATGTACATTGGGGTGTCCTGTTTTATGTTTAATGTAGTTTAGTTAATGTTTATTGTATAATTTTAATTTCACATGTGTTACCCTGATGGTGTTTAGTGTTTGTGTGAGTGACACTGAGCACTGTCTCAACATGTTTATTGGTCATTGCTCCTGAAAGGGCCACTATTGGCTACTTTTGGCTATTAAAGCAATTTTTTACAGTTCCAGAATGTTAGTGTATCAAGTTTATGTCATTTAATATTGTAAATAGAAATGAACCGTAAAATATACAGGCATGAAAATTACAACCCGTAAAGCCTGAAACATGGTTACCTTATTTGTTTACCAAGAGTGCCTGAGCAACCGCCCAGAATACCTTAGCAACTACCCAGAGCACCTGTGGCAGTACCATGGTACAGCGATGGAATCATGTGGTAGTACTGTCATATAGCGGAGACCGTGGCTAGTTGTTTCACGGGAAAGTTGTCACAAGGGCTTTATCTCATTAACTATAAGATTTAGACTCAAAAGTCCAGTTGTGAAAATACATTGGGTGTGTTCTTCAGGAGAGGTTTCGTATGTTGGTTTCAAACACCTAGTTCAAAACCCTCTCAAATTAGAATATTTCTTATTAATTCTACCCTCCAAAGTAAATTTACACTATCATCATATTTTTTGTCATAGCTCTAGTGTACAAAAGCGACTGACACCCTAGCAACTACCCAGACAACCATTATCTCCACCCTTATATTATGTAACACATATACCAATTATTATTTCAAAAATTGCCTTTCTATTCCTTGCTCTTGTCAGATTGTCCAGGGGGATCTCAGAGCTCAAGCCCAGTGCTCGAGCCCCTCCGTCATTGAATCCGCCAAATCAGTTTCATCCTAAATGCACCCCAGCATGAACCAGTGAACTTGGGAAACATGTTTAGAGACAATGCAGTTGTCTTTTGCTTGTAGAAACAACTCTGACACCTCATGACTTGCTCTTTGCAGGGATTGAACCAGCTCTTTCCAGTAAGCAAATGTTCTACTAACATTACCACATTTCTGCATGTTCAACCAAAGCCACCAGTATGTGATTACACTAATGCCAAATGTGCTGCCAACTGTCTTCTTCACAGTAAACAGTGAGCAATAGTGATAGTGATGCTTGCCTAGTTGCCTTTGCAAAGTATTTGAAATCTTTGCAAGCTACTAGTGATACCCTGCTGAAACAAACTAAAGCTGGTTGGCATATCAGTCTATCTATCATTTTCTTTTCTATCTGTCTACCACTCTATCGCTCTTTCTTTTCTTTAACTCTGCATGTTAAAACATGCTAGAAACATGCTAGCAACACCTAGCTACATGCTATAAAGGTGCTAGCAACACTTAGCTACATGCTAAAACATGCTAGAAACATGCTAGCAACACCTAGCTACATGTTAAAACATGCTAGCAGTGCCTAGCTACATGCTAGAAACATGATAGAAACACCTAGCAACATGCTAAAACATTCTAGCAACATGCACGATAACAATGCCTACCATCATCCTAGCAACACCTAGTGTCATGCTAAATATGTTAGCAATACCTAGCTACATGCTAAAAAGTACTAGCAACATGCTAGCAATGACTAACTATATGCTAAAACATGCTAATAATGCCTAGCAACATGCTAGCAACACATAGATTTGAGCTAAACATGATTATTTTTATTTATTTATTTATTTATTTTAGATTTTATTTTATTATTGTGTGTGTGTGTGTGTGTGTGTGTGTGTATAGTAAGTGCAAGTTTAGTTCAATAGTAAGTGCAATAAGTGTGCATTGGTTAAGTGCTCACGGAACAGGTGGTTGATGAGATGTGCGCGGTAAAATTAAACTGGTCATCTACCACCACTCCCAGGTTCCAAGATGTTCTGGTTGGTGTTAGTGTAGTTGAACCAAGATGAATAGTGTGGTAGTGGTCAACAGATGGGTTGGCTGGGATCACGAGGAGTTCTGTCTTGGCAAAATTGAGCTGAGGGTGGTGTTTCTTCATCCAGGCCAAAATATCCGAGAGGCAGGCAGTGATACGAGCTGAGACATTAGGGTCATCAGGCTGGAATGACAGGTAGAGCTGTGTGTCATCCATGTAGCAGTGGTAGGAAAAGCCATGTGCCTCAGTGATCAGTTGAATTATAAGGACATTCCCATGGGAGAGAAAGAACATGAGAAAGAGTCTGTAATCACAGTGCCAAACTGTGAATACAGGGAAGGTTGCATGTTTGAGAAAAAGTGACATATTAAAAGGGAGTATATTACATGCACAGTTATTTAGAGAGAGACATGAGAACGGTAGTTTTATATTATGACATTATATGAGGTTATGCAGAGGAAGTGATGTTGCTTTCATTTCCTCATTTCGAAATGAGATCATTTTGTCTCAGTTCCTGTTTACATCATTGTAAAATGATTAGTCTTAGTTCATCTTCAAGTCAATTTGATTCAGATTTATTTGTCTTAAAAATTACAACTTTAACTAGTTGAAGAAAATTTGAGTGGTGAATACCAGCGCAAAACTCGCTGTCAGGATGCTAGTGTGTTCTAGGTGGTTGCCAGAGTGTTGCTATGCAGTTTTCTTTTTTGGGGTGTTCTGAATAATTTTAGCGTGTTGCTTTGCAGTTGCTAGGGTTTTCCAGGTTGTTGCTAAAGTTTTTTGGGTGTTTGTCAGGGTGTTCTGGGTGGTAGCTAGGGTGTTCTGGGTAGTTGCTATGGTGTTCTGGGTGGTTTCTAGGGTGTTCTGGGTGGTTGCTAGGGTGTTCTGGGGATTGCTAGTGCATTCTACATATTACTAGGATTTTCTAGGTAGTTGGCAGCATATTTTGGGTGGCTGCTAAAGTGTTCTAGGTAGTTGCTAGGGAGTTCTGGGTGGTTATCAGGGTATTCTGGGTGGTGGCTAGGGTGTCCTGGGTAGATGCTATGGTTTTCTGGGTGGTTACTAGCATTTTTTTTGGTGGTTGCTATGGTGTTCTGGGTGGTTACTAGCATGTTTTGGGTGGTTGCTAGGGTGTTCTGGGTTTTTGCTATGGTGTTCTGGGTAGTTGCTAGCATCTTTTGTGTCTTTGCTGTAGTGTTCTGGGGTGGTTGCTAGCGTGTTTTGTGTGGTTGCTAGGTGTTCTGGGTGGTTGCTAGCTTGCTTTGGGTGGTTGCTAGGGTGTTCTGGGTGGTTACTATGGTGTTCTGTGTAGTTGCTATGGTGTTCTAGGTGATTGCTATGGTGTTCTGGGTGGTTGTTAGCGTATTTTGGATGTTTGCTATGGTGTTCTGGGTGGTTGCTAATGTATTTTGGGTGTTTGCTATGGTGTTCTGGGTGGTTTCTAGCATGGTTTGGGTGGTTGCTCTGGTGTTCTGGGTGGTTGCTATGGTGTTCTGGGTGGTTGCTAGCATATTTTGGGTGGTTGCTAGGGTGTTCTGGGTGGTTGCTAGTGTCTTTTGGGTGTTTGCTATGGTGTTCTGGGTGGTTGTTAGCATATTTTGTGTGTTTGCTATGGTGTTCTGGGTGGTTGCTAGCATCTTTTGGGTGTTTGCTATGGTGTTCTGGGTGGTTGCTAGCATATTTTGGGTGGTTGCTATGGTGTTCTGGGTGGTTTCTGGCATGTTTTGGGTGGTTGCTAGGGTGTTCTGGGTGGTTGCTAGTGTCTTTTGGGTGTTTGCTATGGTGTTCTGTGTGGTTGCTAGCGTATTTTGTGTGTTTGCTATGGTGTTTTGGGTGGTTGCTATGGTGTTCTGGGTGGTTGCTAGCGTATTTTGGGTGTTTGCTATGGTGTTCTGGGTGGTTGCTATGG
The DNA here is from genome assembly GCF_019703515.2 of Myxocyprinus asiaticus. Taxonomy (NCBI): domain Eukaryota; kingdom Metazoa; phylum Chordata; class Actinopteri; order Cypriniformes; family Catostomidae; genus Myxocyprinus; species Myxocyprinus asiaticus. The sequence goes on along the minus strand of NC_059357.1, from coordinate 5,611,485 downwards.
TGTTTTGGGTGGTTGCTAGTGCATTCTACATATTGCTAAGGTGTTTTGGGTAGTTTCTTACTTCCCCAAGTCAATAGATCCCACACACAAGTCTCTATGATATTCTGGTCCCTACATATGGATCAGGTGTCTCCTGCAATGTAAATCTTTGAGATTTTTGTGTCCGTCTTATTTAAAATAGTAAGTCTAATAACTTAGAAATGTAACCACATACCTTTCTTCAACCAACCACAATCTGAGGCATTATTCATGTCTATATAGCACATAATGTGCAGGATGGGTTATGCACCCAAGTTAAAAAATAAATAAAAGCAATAATAAAGATTGCCTTACCAAGCACCATAATGTTTTGACAGTTTTAATGAGTGCTGAAGCAATGAAAAAAAAATTCTCAGTGTTCATTTCATGTGTGAAAGATCTTAATCATGGCTAGACATGACAATTCTTGAATTACCACCTTGAATTAAACAGGGAAATAAAGACCTGAGAGTCATAGAGAAGAGCTCAGAGAGAAGTGGTGGGAGGAAACAGTGGTCTAAACTAAATATATTTAGCCAAAACGGCAGAGGGGGAGGTGTTTACTTCAGTGAGGTATATTTAGACTGACTGTGAAAAAGAGAGAAGGAAAAATTGAGATATATAAACAGTAGTAGGGATCTGATGTAACGTATTGCAATAGGGTCACACACACACACACACACACACACACACACACAGTAACTGCTGCAAATTGAAAAATGCTCACAGTCACATTGATTTTACACAGAATGAGCAACATAAAGATAAAAACAAATGTATGGCAGATGTAAATGCGATACTATTAATGGCTGTAAAGTGTGTGCAGTGCATGTAACAGTAACAGTTAATATTCTGGACTACACAAGACATCAGAGCGCAAGAGAGAGAGCTGCAGCCACAGTGACGCCATTGTGGTTCGAAACGCACTTCCTGTCTGCTGCCACAATGTTTGTATTTCATGTTGTCATAGCAACTGCCAACACATAAATACCAGTGAAAAAAGGGAGAGAGACAGAAAAAGAGAAAATCGAGGACAAACCCGTATGACTAGCCGGAATGAAAAGCAAAAGCATTCAAACTGGGCTTTACTGCTGGTAATTGTGTGTGTGTGTGTGTGTGTGTGTGTGTGTGTGATACCAGTGCCTCCTGAAGTCATAGTACTACCTGTACTTTCCATAGGGGTTTACTGCCTATACCAACCTACTCATTTTATTTGTAAATGTTGTTTTGTTTCACATTTAACTATGAATCACATTTTGTAAACTGATAAACACTAGTCAGATAAGGTCTAAACCTGTGCAAGGTATAAATCCATAAGGGTTTCATTTCTGGCCAAACATTAATGTTCAATATTTATAAATCATGTAGATAATGGGAATTACATTGTTACATATGTATTTAAAAATGTTACCAAAGCAGCATCAGTATAGTGTAGTGTAGTGTAGTATAGTACAGAAAAGTATAGTGGATATGAGTATACCACAGTGCAGTGTGGTGCAGTACAACAAAATAGTTTAGTATAGATGGTACAGTATAGTGGAGATGAACATACTACAGTACAGTGTAGTATAGTAAAGTATAGTGTAAATCAGTATACCACGGTATAGTGTAGTGTTGTATAATAAAAGTGTACAGTACAGTGGAGTGGAGTATAGTATGAGTATAGTGGAGATGAGTAAACCATGGTATGGTGTGGTGTTCAATAACAAAAGTGTATAGTATAGTATAGTGGAAATCAGAATACCATTGTACAGTGCTGTATAGTACTGTATAACAAAAGTGTACTGTATAGTATAGTACAGTACCGTTTAATATAGTGGATATGAGTATACCCTTGTACAATGTGGTGTAGTGTACTAAAAGTATATAGTATAGTATAGTATAGTATAGTATAGTATAGTATAGTGGAAATCAGTATACCATTGTACAGTGTGGTATAGTGTAATAAAAGTGTATAGTATAGTATAGTGGAAATCAGTATACCATTGTACAGTGTGGTATAGTACTGTATAACAAAAGTGTACTGTATAGTATAGTACAGTACCGTTTAATATAGTGGAGATGAGTTATGTACAATGTGGTGTAGTGTACTAAAGGTATATAGTATAGTACAGTATAGTATAGTATAGTTGAGCATAGTATATCACAGCACAGTGTGGTGTATTATTAAAAAAGTGTATAGTATAGTATAGCTTAGCATAGCATGGTGTAGTGAAGTGAAGTGTAGCAAAGTATTGTATAGTGTAGTAGAGTATAGTATAGGAGGGTGGAGTATTTTCACTTGTTTTGACTATAAAAACTCTGCCAGTACAGTAAGACAAAATACACATGTTAAAAATACATTCTCTGAAAAACCTAAATATCTTATGCAGTGTTGTTTCTATACCAAAATAAATCAAACTGATCTTGTTTTAAGGATTTTTAGATATTTTTACAGGAAAACAATAAAAAAAATATTATCAAGAATATGATTTTTGCCCTAATATCAAAGGTCTTACTAGAAAAAAGAAATAATGATCTAACGTGAATTTTCTTGATAAAAAAATATGATCGTGTCTGGTAACGTGCATGTAAAATGGCTAGAAATAGCATTTTATCTTAGCATAAAGCTGACAATTTACACAAGGTTTATTTCTATTTCTTCTGCTCCAAACTTACTTCAAACGTACTTCTCTGTCTGCTCGTATGAATGTAACACATCATAAGAAAGTGTTTCACCGCTGTTCAAATGCACTTTGGATCGCATCATTTATATGTATAAATGTTTTCCATCTGAAAGGACTAAATATTCAATGAAACAAATGACAATAAAATGCAAAGTAATCTCTTCAGTAATCAAAATACTTTTAGAATGTATCTGTATTCTAATTACCAATGATTTAAATTGTAACTGTAGTGGAATACAGTTACTTATATTTTGTATTTTAAATACGTAATCCCGTTACATGTATTCCATTACTCCCCAACCCTGAGTATAGTATAGTATAGCAAAGTATAGTGGAACTGAGTATACTGCATTACAGTGTGGTTTAGTATAAGAAAAGTGTATAGTATAGTATAGTATAGTGGAAATTAATATACCATAGTACAGTGTGGTATGGTGTAGTGTTGTGTAGTAAAGTATAGTATTGTGTAGTATATTATATCATAGCATAGCAAAGCGTACCATAATCATTGAGATGTGGTTGCTAGGGCATTCTGGCTGGCTGGTCTCTAGATATGGCTTGGGGTCCCTCCTTCAGTGTAAGTCTATGGAATCGTTTCACTGTTTTATCGTCTGCAGGAACGAAAAATCATTTGCTCAAATCCTAAGTATGACCACAAATAACACTGAGTCCCAGCAGGCAACAACACAAACATTTGAGGATAGATATCCAACACAGAGAAACCTGAACTCCCGTCCACCAGTACTTATCAAATAAAGAATTCAATCTAATCAACTATATATTGAAGATTAAATATGTAAACAACAGAATCCTTAACAATAAAGTAGCTGCTTCATTCTAACATGTGGTTCTGCATTATCTACCTTTACCTGCTCTATAATGTTTACAACTGCAATGTGCTTTACTCTTATATTTGGAATGTTACATTTTATATCTTATTAAGATGTTTTTCCCATGATCCCTGTCTTATGAATATTACACTGTATCACACCTCCTAAAAGTCTTTTGTTTCATATTGTGTTTGTATATGCTGATGTGTGAGACAATGAGTGCTGTGTCTTGTGTTTCCTCTGAGAAATGCTTGTATAATTAGATCCCTGCTGTCATGACAACCAAACTTTATTTTTTAGGGGACAGAGTCTAGTTCAGTTATAGAAACCTGAGTCAGTGTCTGCGACTCTCTAAACACACACATGCAATATCTAGGTTGATATCTGACTCTTTGATAAGACATACATTTAGACACACTACCAATTTAACCCTTATCACAGCAGTCATATGTACAAGAACCTTGGATTGTGAACTCTGAACTTTGAATACATAGGTAGACTATATAAAATGGACCTCATTTATCTTTCTTATACCAACACACACACACACATACAAACACATATATGTCCAAAATAATTTGTGTATTCTCTTCTCAGGTATGAATTAAAAGCTCATAGTCTCTGTAATCTGTTTTAAAGCCTGTCTTTCTCAGAGCTATTTTCCAAAAGTATTAATGAACCTTCTGATTCAGCAGATGACAAATTTAAACCCACTGTGGGTTATTTGGCACTGCGACATTCTGACAGCTTGTTGTAAACTTGCAAAAGATTAATGCATGTAAAATTCCAAGCCAGAAATATGTTGCAAAATCTGGATGGAATCAAATTCCATCAGTGATATCTTGGATGACCTAAAGTGAAGTCACTCTGCAAGTCACTGCTTAAATGAGCATTTATAGTGGTTGCTATGAGACACCTGTGTGTATGAGTGTGCATGTGTGTGAGGAATGTGTGATGTCTTGATAGTGTGTAGTTTTTTGACCCTTTTCTTTGGCCTGTGGCTGGGGAGCTGACAGTCATAAAGTGTGTACTAACACAAGATGTAAACAGAAGTTTTGGGTGCCTGAGTGCTGGGGGAGGGTGTGTGTGTGTCTGGTCACTAAGTGTGAACCTCTTTGGTTCGTTCTGACCGAATTCAACTGTTTACTTGCTTTTAATAGCACTTAAAGTTAAAATGAAGCACCAGCATAATTGAAAATGTTTACAAATGAAAAATAGCTCAAACCAAGTGGCAAGAATTATAATTGTACATCACCCTATGTTTCTAATATTTAGCAAATCAGCATACCTGTTTAGTCAAATGGCTGTTTGTGTAGTGTAGCACATTTAAATACAGGGTTTAATGTCATAGTACAGTGTATTACAGTATGCTGTTGCACAATATTGTATAATATAGTATACTTTTGTGTTTTACAGTTTGCTGGACAACACAATACTAATATATATATATATATATATATACAGTACTGTGCAAAAGTCTTAGGCACATACAATGTTTCACTAAAACATTTTTCTTAAGAAAAGATTAGAATAGAAGAACAGGGAGCCCTGCAACAGATGTCATGGTCCCCACAAAACCCCCACTGAACATCGTGTCAGTCTGAGATTACATGAAGAGACAGAAGCAACTGAGACAGCCGAAATAGATAGAAGAACTGTGGTGAATTCTCCAAGAAGCTTGGAACATCCAATCTGCCAACAACCAAGAAAAACGGTGTCCAGATGTACCTAAGAGAACTGGTGCTGTTTTAAAGGCAAAGGTGGTCACACCAAATATTGATTTATCTTTTTTATGTTTACTGGACTTTATATGACATTAATTGATGAATGACAACTATTGATGTTATTATTTTTAAAGAAATTCTTACTATGCTACAGTTTTCACAAGTGCCTAAAACTTTTGCACAATACTGTATATATAGGCAGCATACAACCACCACTTTTTATTTTAGAGTGTAATGTTTTGTACCTTTTTCTACAGTGTAATATGGTATAGTGCAATACAGTATATTATAGTACAGTACAGTACATTACATCTGATACACTCAAAAAAGAGGTGAGAGACTGATTGGAAGAGCTCAACAAATGAAACAGGAATATAGGAGTAGAGGTGTGTATGTGTGTGAGAGAGAGAGAGAGGAGGGAAACAGTCACTCTCTTTTATGAGCTGTTGTGCAGTGTAATTGCTCTGCCTCTTCCTGTCTTCCATGCTGATAGAGAGAGGGCGGGCTCAACATCTGACGTTATACAAATAGGAATTCCCTTCATTCGTCTCTCTCGCTGCCTGCTCATTCACACTCACCCTGTCTGGCCCCCAGACGAACTCTCTCTCTTTCAATTTTTCTCTCTCTCTCTCTCTCTCTCTCTCTCTCTCTCTCTCTCTCTTTCTCCTATATAAACACTCTATACTGGTGTCGGGCACTCCCTCTGAGAAACAACTGCTGTAAGGTTCAACTCGTGCTTTGTACGGAGGAAAGAAAGAAATATGACAAACTATCCAGGTAAGAGGCCAGTATAACCTTTCTGAGCAGTAAAAAACATCTGTGTTGGACTTCAACAGAATCTATTACTGGTTTTAAAGTTTTTGAGCTTTAACTGAGCTTTCTGGGGATGTTTCTGACCTTAAATGTGCAGGAACTATTTTGTAGTTGGTGATGTTAGCAAACTGGATGGTAAGAATGACTTTTGAGTGTAGCCAGACAAGTGATCCACTTAAGCATCCAGAGGAAAGGTCGTCCGTAAATAGTTTCAATGAATGGGCCGTCTGTGTGTCTATCTGAGCAATTGTGTGACATCTGTCATCCAGATATGAGTTTCGCAGGTGTAAAACAGAGGTCATATAACACACTCAAAACAAGGAGTACGGAGATGAGGTCATGGAGAAAATTCTTCTTATTGTTCTCAAGTCTCAGAAGACTGCACCAGACACAGCATAGCCAAAACAACTTTCAGAAGAAGGAGGGAGGAAAATGTGTGACAAAAACAGAAAGGCCAAATCAAAGAGTATCAGGAGAAATGTCCGAGCTGGAGTAAGTGTGAAACTCCACGGAGAGAATGAGACAGACATGTAGATCAATACAGGAGAGCTTGAGGAACCCGCTGATGTGATAATTCAAGTCATGACGTGCTTGTTAAGCCTCAGAATGAGAAAACGAAACTATTTAGTCAAACTATTGTATAGGACACTGATAATATTGTAAAGTGAAGTATAGTACATTATTGCATTGTATAGTGTATAGCAGGGTCAGAAATTAGGGCTTGAGGCAAAAACCATAGAAATGTGATTTTGCAAATAAAAGTGACAAAAATGCACCAGATATTTTATATGTGGGGCCAGATCTTTTTTTTTTTTTTTTTATCTATTTATCCAACTTTTCTAGTTGACACTGACTTTTGTTTTATATAATTTCAATTAACTTTGAAATATTTGGCATAAATGAATGACACAGTATGTTTTATATGTTGGAAAACAAGTTCCCTCCAAAAAGTAAAAACTCCCCTGAAAATTATTTCCGTCGGCCAGATATTGGGCCTTTAGAAAAAGTTTTACATCAGTCTTAAATGTTTGTAAAATTTTGCAGATCAGTGCATACTTATTTAGTCAGCTGGCTATGATATAGTATAGTGCTATTCAAAGTTTTTAGTATAGTATTGCATTGTAATATATATATATATATATATATATATATATATATATATATATATATATATATATATATATGTATATTAATATACATATATATTTGTATTGTAAAGAGCATAGTATAGTATAGTATTGCATTGTAAAATACAGTGGATACTATATAGTATAGTATAGTATCGTATCGTATCGTATAGAAAAGGAATCAACTGAGATGATCATTTGTCTCAAGATGTGCGCATTAAGCGTCAGAATGACAAAACGAGGCAGAGGGAGACAAAATAGAGAGACACCGAGCAGGTTCAGCTCTAGAAACCTGCCAGTCCTACTTTTCAGTGAGTACAGGATTACTCAAGACTAGGACAGAAATTAGGAAAACAGTCCACTAGTGGAACAAGTGTAGTGGATTCCTGCATTTGCTGCTGTGTCCTCATGTGTGTATGTATGTATGTGTGTGTGTGTGTGTACATGTTTATACTACATTGTGGGGACCAAATGTCCCCACAAAGGTAGTAAAACCTGAGATCACCTACCTTGTGTGGGCCTAGCCAGCGGTCCCCACTAGGGAAATGGCTTATTGAACACACTAAACAATGTTTTTTGAAAATGTAAAAATACAAAAAGGTTTCTGTGAAGGTTAGGTTTAGGGGTAGGGTTAGGGGATATAAATTATCGTTACATCTGTATAAAGTGTGTGTGTGTGTGTGTGTGTGTGTGGGTGGGTGGGGGGTGTGTGTGTTCACCGCGGTCTCCGTGCTTAAGTTAATGGATACTGCTGTGGATTTGGTGTAATAGTATCTGGGATTAGATTACAAACACATTACAGAGAGAGAGAGAGAGAGAGAGAGAGAGAGAGATGATGATGATGATGATGAGCATCTCTTTGCTCCTCGAGTTTTTCTCCGTAACTGTGAAGCTGCCATTTCTATTTGGTGTCATTCAAATTGGTTTTGAGTTCAAAGAAAAATATATCAAAACATTCATATTGCCATGGACAGGGTGGAGAACTATACGCATATTACTAAACTATGCTAAAAGCTGTCTATCGTGTTTTGCAATTTTTTGCTGAGTCATTATTACACTTAATCTGTAGATTTACAGTTCCAATGGCAAACAAGCCGTTTTACTGTTCAACAAAACTTTCGCTAAAATTTGACCCTGAAAATCGGACAAGATGCAATGAGATAATGAATTAAATGTATCTATAAAATTCAGGGGGGAAAAAAGAGAAATATTGTCGATTATTTATGTATCAATCTTGATTTAATGTATATATGTTCTGATTTAATGTATGATATTTTTTGTATTCTGTATTACCTTTATTTGTAAGTTGCTACAAACAAACTTAGCTGCTAAATGAATAAATATAAATGTGATTAATCATGTCTTTGAATGTTAAAATGATCTTTAACATAAAAGTTCCATCAGATCCCATATTTACTCAAACCAGCAGGTATGTGGTTGAAAATCTTCATGCACACACGAATAGATGGCTTACTACAGATTTACAAAATATGTGTCAGGCTATGTCACTCTAAACTGGTCATTGAAAAAGACCTGCATCCAGTCCTGTGTTAAAAGGAACCATATCACATAACCCTAAATGGACAAACGAAACAGAAAGTCAAATTTTCTTGTACAATGGAAGCTAAAGGTCTGGCGTGCAGCAGAGCAAAACGGATATTACAGTTATTTTTTCTCAAATCCCTAAAATAAGCTGCAGCACTTCAGAATGAAAGTGTGACTTCTCATCATGAGGATAGCCGTAAAACTCATTCCTGCTCTTTTCATCGGTGAGGTGTAACCGCATCCACTGCATCACGCCATACGCTGTCATTAGCAAGAGGAAAGACTGAGATCATTGGAAGGAGAATAACTGCGGCTTCAATTTAGGAAAAAAGTAAAAAAGGAAAGATCTGATGGAAAATATTAATGGACAGAGAAAATGTAAGATCTTCCCATTTGCGAGGCATCACTCCATAATGTCTAGATTCAAATGGCTAGATGATATCAAGAATTCGAGAATTTCGAGAAAAAACATCAGAGCTCTTTAGACACTAATGAGATCACTAATGAGCTTCAAAACTACTATTTAGGCTCTGTTCTAAAACCTAGTGAGCTGCCTTGATGTCTACAGCCTACATAGGCGGCTCCAATTTTAGGCAGCATCCTACTGAAATGGAACCTCATAAGTAACCGATTTGGAACATTGTATATGGGAAGAAACTCTGTATCATACAAATAGCACTGGTAATATGAGACTCAACTCTAGGGTTGCCAACCTTTCACTATGCGAATATGGGTGTGGAATATATTGCCTCTTTAATACTGGACACCAGTGCATGTCTTTTTAATTTCTGCCAAAATCTGGGATATCCTGACTAATAAGGGACCGTTTGGAATCCTACTTTCAATATTGTTTGGCGTTAGCATGTTGCTAAGCTAATAATGCAATACTCCAATAAGCATAAAAACATAGCACAAACAAATATTGGCTAGAATATTCTATTTTGATATTGATGATCTTTGGTATTGAATGAATTACATCCACAAAGGCTATGCTTTTTTGCCAAAAGGAGGTATCTTGGATATCTCCCAACTAATATGGACAGTTGACAACCCTACTTTCAATAGAGTTTGATGTTAGCATGTTGCTTAGCTAACAATACAATACTCAAATAAGCACAAAAATGACTTTATTTCAGCCAAAATATGGGACATCCTGGCTATGTTGGCAACCCTACTTTTAATAGAGTTTGGTGTTTAATAGAGCATGTTGCTAAGCTAACAATGCAATATTCAAATAAGCATAAAACTTCTTAATTTCTGCCCAAATATGGAACATCCTGGCTAATATGGGAAAGTTGGCAACCCTACTTTCAATAGAGTTGGGTGTTAGCATGTTGCTAAGCTAACAATGCAATACTCAAATAAGCATAAAACGTCTTAATTTCCACCCAAATATGGGACATCCTGGCTAATACGGGAAAGTTGGTAACCCTGCTTTCAACAGAGTTTGGTGTTAGCATGTTGCTTAGCTAACAATGCAAAACTCAAATGAGTATGAAAATATGGGACATCTTTATTTCAGCCTAAATATGGGATGACCTCGCTAAAACATGACAGCTGGCAACCCTACTTTCAATAGAGTTTGGTGTTAGCATGTTGCTAAGCTAACAATGCAGAACTTAAATGAGTATGAAAATATAGGACATCTTTATTTCAGCCTAAATATGGGATGATCTCGCTAAAACATGACAGCTGGCAACCCTACTTTCAATAGAGTTTGGTGTTAGCATGTTGCTAAGCTAACAATGCAATACTCAAATAAGCATAAAACATCTTAATTTCCACCCAAATATGGGGCATCCTGGCTAATACAGGAAAATTGGCAACCCTGCTTTCAATAGAGTTTGGTGTTAGCATGTTGCTTAGCTAACAATGCAAAACTCAAATGAGTATGAAAATATAGGACATCTTTATTTCAGCCTAAATATGGGATGTCCTCACTAAAACATGACAGCTGGCAACCCTACTTTCAATAGAGTTTGGTGTTAGCATGTTGCTAAGCTAACAATGCAAAACTTAAATGAGTATGAAAATATAGGACATCTTTATTTCAGCCTAAATATGGGATGATCTCGCTAAAACATGACAGCTGGCAACCCTACTTTCAATAGAGTTTGGTGTTAGCATGTTGCTAAGCTAACAATGCAATACTCAAATAAGCATAAAACATCTTAATTTCCACCCAAATATGGGGCATCCTGGCTAATACAGGAAAATTGGCAACCCTGCTTTCAATAGAGTTTGGTGTTAGTATGTTGCTTAGCTAACAATGCAAAACTCAAATGAGTATGAAAATATAGGACATCTTTATTTCAGCCTAAATATGGGATGTCCTCGCTAAAACATGACAGCTGGCAACCCTACTTTCAATAGAGTTTAGTGTTAGCATGTTGCTAAGCTAACAATGCAATACTCATATAAGCATAAAAACATAGCACAAACAAATTGGGTGCAATATTCATGGTACAACATTAGGCTACATTTTTAGATCTTAAGAACTATTTTCATCTGTTGGAAAACCTCTCAGATGTGTGCCTATGATTCCTTAAAATGATGGCTAAATACATAGGCAGATTTTGAGCCACTATCATTTCATTTGCAACTGCACATGGAAAGGCTTATTTGCAAGTGTGGAAAAAGTAAAATTATGTCTCTTGGAACACATAATGTATTACACTTTTGCAGCTGTTTTGTAACTGGTTATTTGAGATACTCTGAGTTGGATAGTGAAAAGATGCTACATAAAAATGACGGCCCACATCCTCTCTGTATCTTCATGACTGTCAGTCACGGTCGACTGCTAAATCTCCTCCTGCACATTTACTGGGGAAAACCCAGAAAGAATTATACCACAAACCACTCAATCCTCCATAAGTGCACAGAAAGCACTGGTGGTCTTTGTTTGGAGTGTTAGCTCATGAGTTAGCTCATAGCATTATCCTTGATATTCTATGCAAAGACATAAACATAACGCAGTGGGTTTATGTATGCTAGGAGTTCCCCTCCATCTGGATGCCATGGAGTCTTTTTTCAAGACTGACATTTGTAATGACAACTGCGAGACACTGTAAGGGACTGGAACGACTGCGTTGACTGGTTATGATGCTGTAAATGTTACTTCATAAATATTTAAAGGGGGAAAAAAAAAACAGTTTGAACAGAATGCAAAGTGACAAGTTACAACTGGAAAACATGTTTCTGCTGTCTAAGAAACCAACTTTAAAAACTTATGAGTTCTTACTGAAAAGAAGAATCATGTCTCAATTGTTTCTCCCAGACAGCAATGAGATTAAATGGAGAGCAAATGGAGACTTTGGCTGAAGATCTCACGTCTCTTTTAGAGTTTCAGATGAGATCAGTTACCACTAACTGATTTTGCACTCAAAAGTTTTCAATTCCAAGTCCAAATTATCTGAGCTATACTCTATATTCTTACTTTAAGATATACTAGATCGTCACTCTGAAACACTTCATGCAGGTTCTGCCTGATTTTTGCCACTCTTAAAATTTTACACCAGATGAAAGACAGAGTTGTGAACTGACACATACTTTGCATTTTTACGGAGCTTTGGCAGAACTGCTGGTCTTTCTGATCTCATTTCAAGCTGTCATTTAAAAGCTATTTTTATAAGTCCACAGGAAGCCCAGTCACCCAGACGCTAGCAGAGGGAGGGGGCCAGACGCAATGACCACGGACTACAAGACAAAAAATGAGGTGCCCTTTGAACACATACACTAAACATGTAAAAAGAATAGTTCAGCCATTCTGACATTATTTACTCACCCACATATCGTTCAAAAGCTGACACAATATATTTAGCAGAATGTTGGTGCTGCTCTTTTCCATGAAAAGCATATAGTGACCAGGGACTGTTGAGTTCCAAAAAAGCACCATAAAAGTAGTAAGAGTCATAAGAATCATATGTTTAGGAATCATACTACACTGGTCACACTGTAGATTCAAAAGAACCTGCTCATAAGAGTCATTCTTTTGGGAATCAGACTACACAGGTCATGCTGTAGATTCAAAAGACGCGGTTCATAAGAGTCAATCATTTAGGAATCAGACTACACTGGTCATGCTGTAGATTCAAAAGAACCTGCTCAAAAGAGTCATTCATTCGGAAATCAGACTACACTGGTCACGCTGTAGATTCAAAAGAACCGGCTCATAAGAGTCATTCGTTCGGAAATCAGACTACACAGGTCACGCTGTAGATTCAAAAGAACCTGCTCAAAAGAGTCATTAGTTCAGGAATCAGACTACACTGGTCATGCTGTAGATTTCAAAGAACCGGCTCATAAGAGTCATTCATTTGGAAATCAGACTACACTGGTCACGCTGTAGATTCAAAAGAACCGGCTCATAAGAGTCATTCGTTCAGGAAACAGACTACTCTGGTCATGCTGTAGATTCAAAAGAACCGGCTCATAAGAGTCATTCGTTCGGAAATCAGACTACACTGGTCATGCTGTAGATTCAAAAGAACCTGCTCAAAAGAGTCATTAGTTCAGGAATCAGACTACACTGGTCATGCTGTAGATTTCAAAGAACCGGCTCATAAGAGTCATTCATTTGGAAATCAGACTACACTGGTCACGCTGTAGATTCAAAAGAACCGGCTCATAAGAGTCATTCGTTCAGGAAACAGACTACTCTGGTCATGCTGTAGATTCAAAAGAACCGGCTCATAAGAGTCATTCGTTCGGGAAACAGACTACTCTGGTCATGCTGTAGATTCAAAAGAACCGGCTCATAAGAGTCATTCGTTCAGGAATCAGACTACACTGGTCACGCTGTAGATTTAAAAGAACTGGCTCATAAGAGTCATTCATTTGGGAATCAGTCTACACTGGTCACACTGTAGATTCAAAAGAACCAGCTCATAAGAGTCATTCGTTCGGGAATCAGACTACACTGGTGGCGCTGCAGACGCCATAGAAGGAAGAATGTTAGTTTGTGAACCATTAACAGAACCGAAAGTCATACAAATAATCATATTCTAGTCATTTTAAAGAAAAAAAATTTATACGAATTGGTTCTCGGTTCCCAACCCTACACAGGACTGAGTAAATGACTGGATTGTAATTTTTGGGTGAACTAACCCTTTAATGTTTGTTCCGGATATTTGCTGTCTATCTGCCAGTTTGCTATGTTGTATGCTGTACCTAGGCTTTCTCACAGATGGATGATATGTTAGGACAGATATAGATGTGTAGGACCCCCACCCCAGACAGAATGAATTAAGCCCTTGCCCTCCTCTTCTGCCGGCCAGGGGAATTCCTGGCAGAGTGATTTTTAAACATAATGATTGAATCACATTGCCAGGGATTTCCAATGGCTTGCATGAGGGACACGACCTCAAGACGGCAGACCCGCCAAATATATGCAGCACACATACCTGAACACACGAGACACTAATCATGAAGGAATGTGGACTGTCTCGCTCAGCACAAACAAGCACATGAAAATGGTGACTGGAGTATTCATGCAAATTTACACGGACTTCTATCTGAATTCTGCATGGTTGTGCGGTTCCAGGACTTAATCCACATGTGAACAATTCATTGAACGTCCTTGTTCACAGTGGTTAAGTTCTGCCACCCTGGGACCAAAATCAGCACAGGAGACCATAGGAACAGACCTGGCAACAATGCGTTTACACTGGGCATCGGGAATGTTTATAGTGTGTTTTACTCTTTCTTGTACGGTACACTTATGAAAGGAACATGCAGGGGGATATTCTAGTTCTTCATGTAAGATGTTTAAGCTACATATTTGTAGGTAACGCTTCAAATCTTGGAGAAACTGCACAAAAGATCATTTCTTTGTGAACAACTGGTGTTTCCTGTTTAGTTCTTCTGATTCTTGTGATTGTAAATGACAAATTAAGTTATTTTTCAGCATTCAAAATAAAACAGTTGCTTCAAAATAAAAGTCCATTGATTAAAATACATTTCAATGTTACAGTTTTTTGTCTTAGTTCTTAATTTTCTTTGCTATTTAACTCGTTTACTAAACTGTATTGTTTAAAACATGTGTTTTTTGTATGTATTTCTCTACATAGTTCTATGATAAATACTGTTACCATGACTTTACCAACTCTAATATACTGTATTTATACTCTCTCTCTCTCTCTCTCTCTCTCTCTATATATATATTGATAATTATAAAATTAAATGAATGAATGGCAAATTAATTAAACATTAAGTTGCTTTGCCATTTACCAACATTTATTGTTTAAAACATAAATTTTATTACAACAATTCACACTTGATTAATTCTAATTAAATACAGTACTTCCCATTTATTCTGAATTCATTATATGCACACCATTTAAACATTACTCAACTCAGTTTTATAGTTTTTTTTTTTTTTTTTTTTACAACTGAAATCTGTAAATCTTAAAAACAGACTGAAATATTTATTTGAGTCAAGCAGTTCCTTGACCAACATTTCTGTCAAAAAATTATGATCATGTGATAGTAGGGATACAGGTTTCCACATTTTTGGGAATGTGTAGAGTTACTTTTCTGACAGTGGAAAAAGATATTACATGTGATTACATGATTACATACATTTTCAACTGATAATCTTGGCAGTGCAGCGAAATAGTGCGTGCATTAAATAAAAAAAATCAGAAAATTAGCACTTCGATACTTCACTGGAGTTGCCCAAGTAACATAGTGCCACTAACAGAGGTTCAAGAGGCCAAATACTTAGTGCTCGAACTCATCAAAAACATGATCACACGGGAACTTGGCATGTTGTTCCCGAGACGTCTGGTACCCGATGCATTTTTCCCTCTTACATTACATATTTACTCCACTGATGGTTAGGTTTGGGGTTTGGGTTGGGGGGTTCTGTTTATAAAATATGCATTTCTCTTCACTGTATTACAGCCTGTACAGCTTAAAACAAGCTTAACAACTCCCTTTTGGCGCCCCTCAGTGGTCATTACACAGCTCACACGTGCCCATACGGCCAACAACACTTACTGCTTTGGCCACTGGGGGCAGTGTTTCTAATTTCGGTAAGCACACACTGATTTTTGCTAAAGAAAAGGGAATTTATCACAGAGCAGACATTCAGAAACAGTTTTTTTCCAAGGCCCAAACGAGCGTAAAACAATGGAGAAAACTCACATGGTCAAATGAGTCAACTTTTACCGCATTTCCTGCATTTAGGTGGGTTTACTGTAGTACTTATGATTAAGCCAGGGCATGCTTGCAGTCCACAACGTTTGTTGCCAGCTGTGACACATGGTGGAGGATCTGTAATCATACGGGCAGGCGTCTTGTGGAAATCATTAGGTAATTGATCTACAGGATTGAGTAACAGTGGCCCAAGGTCACGAACGCTTTTCAGCCATTATGCTCCCATAATCACCGCTAGAATTCAAGAATGTAATGGACGTTGGATTAAACCATGATTTGCCATGACACCAAAACATCATCAAAACATAATACAAAGTTCTGAAGAACATCAGGTAGATTTTCATCTCTTTTCATCTCTCAAACTACTGGAGACGTTCTTCATGAAGAACAGAAAAATATCCCAATTCTAGCAATCCTGGAAGTACTGAAGCTAATCTGAAAGCCAAGATTGGCTCCTACTTCAAATTAAGGTCTTGATATTATAATAGTTTTAGGAATTTCCGATAGGTACAATTTCAGTCTGTCTATTTCTTTCTCTATGGGAAACATTATTGCTACTTTTGTTGGATTTCTTAGTGCCTTTATCTCGCAAAATTTGTCAAGAACATGTCCAAGTCATATTTCAACCCCAAAAACGTCCATGTTTTCTATTAAAAATGTGGAGCCTATAGGACTTTATTGTGACATTATTACTAAAAAAATAATTCTTATTTAATAAATAATAATGTATTATTATTATTATTATTTAAAATAATTAAATATTTCATTTTCAGAATAATTATGAATGATGTATTATGCATTTTAATTACTGTAATTATTTATATGTAAACATTTTAAGTATTTATACATAATGGTAGTATTTGTAGTAATGCCTCATTTATGTTAAAAATAATAATTTTATTATAGCATTATTTACTGTATGAGAAGTGAGTGTTACAAAAGTAATAAAAATAAATAAAAACTAAAAACAGAAATGTCCAAATGATGAATTAAGGAGAATTTTTGGGGGAAAGTTGTTTAATTGTCATACAAATAATGTAAAAATAAAATAATAATAATAATAATTGTCCTAAAACATAGGCCTTTCATTTATCTTCATTTCTTTCATTATATCTTTTGCTGGTTTTGTTGACTATTTATTGGCTTTTTTATGACTAATTGCTTGTGTTTGTCCTCATTTAAAAGTCGCTTTGGATAAAAGTATCTGCTAAACGAACAGATTTAATTGAAGAATCTCACAAAACCTGACAAAAACATGTCGGGGGCATATTTGACCCCAAAATCAAAAGTTAGAAATAAGAAAACAAAGACTTTAAGACATTATTTTCTTAACAATTATGCACCTATCACAATTTTCATTACTGTAATGAGAAACTTTATTTATTTTTTATTATTTTTTTATTATAAAGTATTGAATAAATTGTGGTAGTACAGTATTTGTAGTACTGCCTAACTTATATTCATTTAATTGCTTTTAAATTATTGTATTACAATATTATTATTTACCATATTACAGTATGCAAATTAAATAATGAGAATTCTTCAAAGTAAAACATCCAGAATATACAGTAATGAGAATTTTGAAGGGAAATTTGCTTAATTGTCGAAAATAACCTCACAATATAATGATCCTTAAACGGTCCTAAAAATAGGCTTTATATTTCCTTTATGCAAAATATAATTTCTTATATATTTGGGGGGTGAAATGTGACCTGAACAGGTTTTCGCGAGATTCACCCATGGAGCCATGAACACTGTATTGTGACTGTGTGCT
Source organism: Myxocyprinus asiaticus (assembly GCF_019703515.2). NCBI lineage: Eukaryota > Metazoa > Chordata > Actinopteri > Cypriniformes > Catostomidae > Myxocyprinus > Myxocyprinus asiaticus. The sequence goes on along the minus strand of NC_059357.1, from coordinate 5,593,830 downwards.
GTTGTCATACTCCTGTTCTGTTTCTCAGTTATTCCTTCTTATTATTTGGTCACGTTTGTGTGTGTGGCGTCTGCTGTGTTGTTGTGTCTGTGCCGTTCTCCTTCAGTGGGCTGGTCTCCTGTGCCTGCTGTGCTGATAATCAGTGGATGGCTGCAGCTGGCTCAGTTCAGCAGGAACAGGGGCCTGGTCTTCTCTCTGTGGCCTTCTGCTCCTACACTCGTACTGTGATAACACAGAGAGAGGACTTTACATACAGGAGCTGAACAATTCACATGACAGGTAGGAGAACTGTAAATCATAAATCCACAAATGAACTGTTTATAATGCTAAAAACATAACATATTCACATTCCCCTAGCTATTACAATAGTTATGTTAAATTATATACATTTTTCTATTTGATTTTTGTAACAATAGGTATTGTGAGTTGATGTAACACTACAAATAAATTATTTAAAAACAATTGTGTAGTGTCTTACCTACTTGATGGACAGTTAAACCATATTTTCTGAGATAGAGAAAAAGAGAATACAATTTAAAATATGTTTTTGAAATATATATATATATGTGTGTGTGTGTGTGTGTGTGTGTGTGTGTGTGTGTGTGTGTGTGTGTGTGTGTTGTAAAGACTTATAATTAATGTGTATAATAATGGGTGGCGTAGTGTAGTGGTTAACTATCTGGTCTACACTAACCAAAAGGTTTCAGGTTCAAGCCACACAATTATTGGTATAAATAAATAAATAAATACAGAATTAAAAAATATATTAAATATATTTTTAATAATATAAATATAGTTACATTATAATACATTTTTTATTATGTTATATTATATATAAGGCCCTTATATATAATATAATATGATATAATATAATATACAATTAATATTATAAATAATAATATAAAATTCTAGAACTTTTTAGATAATTGAATGCAGGTCATCTCAAAAGTTCTAGAATTTTTCTGAAAGAAAAAACTGTCCTCACTGCTTCTAGAGAAATTCAAAAGTCAACCTCACAAAACCTGTCAAAATAAATAACTAAATAAATAAATAAATAAAAATTCCCATTTGAAAATTAAAAGAAAATTAAGCTTAAAGCCTAATTACTTTAAAGAGAATAATAAAAATTAAAAACATCTTTATGCACCTTCTTAGTAATAAAATAGGTTTCATTTTATGCTAAATATATAATTTTTTTCTTTTGATTTTGAAATGTGACATGGATATGTTTTAGTAAGATTCTCCCTCAATGGTTTATATGGCCTTTTCTTGCAGTAAAAACAGCATTAAATTGATAACATAAAGGTGACCTGTAACTGTTCCATTCAAACCTATTTGGTTAAAAGTTCACTTTTTCAGCATTTATGTACTTAGCAAGTTGAAATGCAGAAGCGTGATAGACAAACAGTTTTTCTAGACATACTTTTAGTGACAGTATAGGCCTACGAAACTTAGTTAGGTATTTGCATCCCAGAGAATACTGCATTGCTTACTCACTTTGGCCTTAGAAAAGAAGTTTTTTATTTTTCAAACTTCTTGCCACCTGTCCCTTGCATTTTTCATTATCTCTACTTCTGCATTTTCATGATCCATTGTGTGAAATTCCCCATATGGTAAACAGTAAAATGTGTCAGACAGATTTCATTATTTATTTTTACCTTTTTAGTTGTGCAACCTGGAGCCAAACAATTGGACAGTACAGCAAGTGACCATGGAAACCTCAATACATACTGTATACAGACTTTTGAATGTTTGATCGCCAAACCACAAGAGGAACCATGGTTTGAGTTGGTTCACAAATCAATTCTAAGAATAATCCTTCAGTTAGAGAGTGTTTGAGAAACAGCGGTCTATGATGTTATGCTGCAAACATTAACAAATAATTATTGTTACTGCAAGGTGTAGGCCTGTTTCATGTTCTGCTAAAAGATGTAAAAAAACAATTTTGTAAAAATGTAAAAAAAATAAAATAAAACGCAAATATTTAAAAACTTTAATTTCCCTAAATGTTTGAGCTTTTTTGTAATTAATAATTATATAATAAATTAATATATTTTAAATATTATTCATCTTATAAAATATATGTTAATATATTAATTCCTATTTAAAACTTTTTAAAAATATATATTAATAATATATATAATAATTTAAGAGTTGACGAATCAGTATCATTACAAGTGGCTCATTAATTGCAAACAATTCATATTACTGCATGGTCTGTGTCATGTTCTGCTAGTTCTGCTGACTAGCAAAAAGCCATAATACATTTTAGAAACTTGTTAGAAACTAGACATTTTAATATAAAGCTTTAAAAAGGTACAAATTGAGGTACCATAACCTTAAAAAAAAATTTCATTTAAAACATTTAAAAATAAATATAAAAATAATGATTTTTAACACCTTTTTTATTAAATAAAAAAGTCACAAATAACAGGCTTATAATAATAATAATAATAATAAAACAATAAATTATTTTAATGTATATATATATATATATATATATATATATATATATATATATATATATATATATATATATATACCAACATATTATTATGTAACCTATTTTTAAATATTCTATTACGTCTCAAATGCAGTTTAAAGATTAAATATGTCAGAAAAAAAAAAATAAAATAAATAAAAATCGAGGCCACACGTCCATCAGTTGGTTCTTTCATGTGAGTGTCTGTAATCCAGGTGTTGACTGTTCTAATGTAAATGAAGCTGCTGATAATGATAATGGAGACCACAGGAGTGCCGGATGTTTACTTACACCAAAGACGTCTCTATAGCAACGAAGAAAACTGTCCGTCAGCGAGAGCAGATGGCTGCGTCAGTGTACGAACTGACATCATTGTACTTCCTGTTTCTAAGACGAGAGCCGAGGGGACTTAACTGAAAGTCGCCATTCAGACATTTCACATCGTTTTCACATTTCACACTTTTGCTCCCACACTGTCTTTTGCTTGCAAATGGGATGACACCTTTACTGTCATATGCCTTTATGACAGATATGGATTGTTGGGGTGGTTACCATGGAAACATAACATGGAAACATAGAGTAAGATAAGAGAATGAAGTGGCTGCTCTTTGAGCAAAAGAACACACATACTGTACACACACACACAACACACACACACACACACACACACAACAAGACTCTACAGACCAATTCCACCCCACAGATGGAGAACACTTAACATTCATGGTTCATTTCTAGACAGCACTGGGAAGTTCATTGTACTTAAAGATAAACAACTTTGACATGGCAGCCATGCATACATGACATCTTAAATTTGGTTTTAAATTTTGCAATAATAATAAAATAAATAATATAATAATATATGAATGATATTGTATACATATACTGTTTATGCACCGATCAGCCACAACATTAAAACCACTGACAGCTGAAGTGAATAACATTTATTATCTCGTTGCAATGGCACCGGTCAAAGGGTGGGATATATTAGGCAGCAAGTGAACAGTCAGTTCTTGAATTTCATGTGTTGGAAGCAGGAAAAGTGGGCAAGCGTAAGGATCTGAGCGACTTTATTCCAACTTCTGAAGGAGCACTGATGGGAGGGGTGTGTTTGTTTGGCTGTTGAGTTCAAATATCAACAGCCTCTCTCAGGAATCGCTTACTCCACCTTTAAAGGACTTAAAGGATCTGCTGCTAACGTCTCGGTGCCAGATACAATAGGACAGCTTCAGAGGTCTTGTGGAGTCCATGCGGGTATATGGGTTAGAGCTGTTATTATGATATTAGGCAGGTTTTTTTTTGGTTTTTGTTTGTTTGTTTGTTTGATTTAAACCCCTTTATCTCCCAATTTGGAATGCCCAATTCCCACTACTTAGTAGGTCCTCAATCCGGGTGGCGGAGAACAAGTCTCAGTAGCCTCCGCTTCTGAGACAGTCAATCTGTGCATTTTATCACGTGGCTCGTTGTGCATGACACCGTGGAGACTCACAGCATGTGGAGGATCATGCTACACTCCGCGATCCATGCATGACTCACCACGTGCCCCATTGAGAGCGAGAACCCCTAATTGTGACCCCATATGACTCTACCCTCCCTAGCAACCGGGCCAATTTGGTTGCTTAGGAGACCTGACTGGAGTCACTCAGCACGCCCTGGATTCGAACTTGAGACTCTAGGGGTGGTAGTCAGCGTCAATACTCACTGAGCTACCCAGGCCCCAGGCAGGTGGTTTTAATGTTGTGGCTGATCTGTGTATATAATAGGGCTGCACAATTAATCAGATAAATAATCGAGATCACAATTACAGCTGCCTCAATTAACAGCTTTGTTTCTTATTCTTCTGGGTGAGCCAATGTAAAGTAACTAGTCTTGATTTACTGATGTATAAAACAGCAACAAAATCATTCAGGAACACAGTTTTCAGCTTGTTTTGGATGTGAAGCCAACATATATACACACGTACACATACACACATATGTTTATACACACGTACACATACACGTTTATACACACGTACACATACACACATACGTTTATACACACGTACACATACACACATACGTTTATACACACGTACACATACATGCGTATATACACACGTACGCATACTGTACATATACATGTACGCATACTGTACATACACATATACACACTTACACATACGTATACGTATATACACACACGTACATGCGTATATGCACACACATACATGCCTGCAAATATATATACACACGTGCACAGTGTACATACGTATATACACACGTACACATACTGTACATATACATGTACGCATACTGTACATACACATATACACACTTACACATACGTATACGTATATACACACACGTACATGCGTATATGCACACACATACATGCCTGCAAATATATATACACACGTGCACAGTGTACATGCGTATATACACACGTACACATACTGTACATATACATGTACGCATACTGTACATACACATATACACACTTACACATACGTATACGTATATACACACACGTACATGCGTATATGCACACACATACATGCCTGCAAATATATATACACACGTGCACAGTGTACATACGTATATATACACGTACAAACGTATACACACACGTACATTTACATGCGTATATACACGTACATGCGTATACAGACACGTACACGTTCATGCGTATATACACACATACACATACATACGTATATACACACATTTACATGCGTATATATACACGTACGCATACTGTATATACGTATATACACACGTACACAGTGTACATACGTATATACACGCGTACAAACGTATATACACACATATACATGCGTATATACACACGTATAGACACGTACACGTTCATGCGTATATACACACGTACACGTTCATGCATATATACACATGTACACGTACATATGTATATACACATACATAAATTATATACACACATACATACACACATACGTATATACACACGTACACATACATGCGTATATACAGACGTACACGTTCATGCGTATATACAGACGTACACGTACATGCGTATATAGACACCTACACGTTCATGCGTATATAGACACGTACACGTACATGCATATATAGACACGTACAAATATATATACACACGTACACACACATACATACGTATATACACACGTACACATACATGCGTATATACACACGTCCAATATATATATACACGTACACATACATGCGTATATACACACATATACATGCGTATATACACACGTATAGACACGTACACATACATGCGTATATACAGACGTACACGTACATGCGTATATAGACACGTACACGTTCATGCGTATATAGACACGTACACGTACATGCATATATAGACACGTACACGTTCATGCGTATATACACACGTACAAATATATATACACACGTACACACACATACATACGTATATACACACGTACACATACATGCGTATATACACACGTCCAATATATATATACACGTACACATACATGCGTATATACAGACGTACACGTTCATGCGTATATAGACACGTACATGCGTATATAGACACGTACACGTTCATGCGTATATAGACACATACACGTACATGCATATATAGACACGTACACGTTCATGCGTATATACACGTACACGTTCATGCGTATATACACACGTACACGTTCATGCGTATATACACACGTACAAATATATATACACACGTACACACACATACATACGTATATACACACGTACACATACATGCGTATATACACAAGTACATATAAATGTGTATATAAACGTACACATACATACGTATATACACACATATACATGCGTAAATACACACGTACATTTACATCCGTATATACACACACGTACACGTATATGCATATATACACACACGTTACACAAGTACACGTACATGCGTATATACACACAAGTACATATAAATGCATATATACACGTACACATACGTACATACACACACATACGTATATACACACGTACACATATACACGCGTACACATATATACATGCATACACATATATACACACACACATTCATGCGTAAATACACACGTACACATACATACGTATATACACATGTACACATACGTATATACACGTCACATGTACACATACATACGTATATACACACACATACACATATATACACACATACACATATACATACATATATACACATACATACATTTATACACACGTACACATACATATATATATACACACAAACACATATATACACACGTACACATATATACACACGTATATACACACGTACACATACATATATACACACGTTCATGCGTAAATACACACGTACACATACTGTACATACGTATATACACACGCACACATACATGGGTATATACACGTACACATTCATGCGTATATACACACGTACGCATATATGCGTATATACACACGTACACATATATGCGTATATAAACATGTACAAACGTATATACACACGTACACATACATACATATATAAAAATATAATTTAAATTATAGTTTCAATAGTTTCATCATTTAATTTCAACATGCACCTTTTACAAATGCACAGAGGACTAATAGAATGTAGGAAATATGGCATGTATTTTATCCTGCCTTGAAATAAGTTAAAGGGACACTTCACCCAAAAATGTCATCATTTAATCACTCCCATGTCATTCAAAACCCACATGACATTATTTATGAGGCTGAATGTTAGGGACAGCCTCAGTCACCATTCACTTTCATTGCATGGAAAATGAAAGCTGACTGAAGCTAATATTTTGCCAAACATTTCCTTTTGTGTTCCACAGAAAAAGAAAGTCACACGGGTTTGGAACAACATTTGAAGGTTGAGCAAATTATTTTACAGAATTGTTATTTATGGTTGAACTAACGCTTTAAGCACATTAAACAGTTCTTTCTATAAAACTAACCCCATCAACACAAATTTGCATATTTAAAAGTGTCAGTTAGGCAAAATCATTGCTCATACAAAATCTAATCAGGTTATCTCATTTATGACACAAAACCCTGAAAACTGACATCCACAAAGCTGCAATCTGACCTGTATCAGGAAGAGCTCTAGGATAACATTTATTGATAGCAAAATAGGAGTAAAAAAACAAAAACAAGGGAAGACAATGACACACTTTGCGTGCATGTTGTAAACTCACAATCACTGTCTGAAAGGAAATATGAGACTATGCTGACAGGGCCAAAATACCATTAACAATTAGGTCAAAATGCTTGATTTGCACACTTTGTACTATAGTCGAGCATATGCTATTTCAGTTCATGCCATTAACATCTTGACAACAAATTTTTTAACAGAACAGCTAAATAGACTATAAATCTTTATAATTTCTTGCACCAATCAAACTGTTTATACAGTCATGGCCAAGTGAAATAAATCAACAGAGCCTCTTGTGAATAACTGAAGCATATAAAAGTTCATTTGGTAGCAGCTGTAGGTAGTGAGACACAACCGCCCTCTCGTGGCCTTAAAAGAATATTCTGCATTCAGTACATATTAAGTTCAAGTTAAGCTCAATCGAGAGCATTTGTGGCATCATGTTGATTATCATATCATATATAAATATATATATATTAGACTTGCAATTGATTTTATCACACTAAGAGCATGTTAACACTATATATATTATAATAAAAACAAGGATGCCATGCTTGTTTAGACAGAAAAGTTAAACATGATGTCATGAATTTAGATGGCGCATTCAAATGAGTTAGTCAGATATACAAGCAAACAGGAAAAGACAGAGGGCGCTTGAGAGGTTCATAATAGAAAAGCACCATCAGTCACTCTTCTTTTCCTTGATCAGTCTGTTGGCGTTGTGTGCAAACGTTTCAGCTACTAAGAGTGGAAATACTATAGAGGCGTCTGCATATACCTTCAGAGAAACACAACGACACAGTTAACCAGATCATCAACGTATCGTTGTAGTTCATCACATTAACTTTGGACATGTTCACTAAGGAGTCATAAAGAATCTTACTTTTACAGGTGTGGCATCCATGCGGATCTTTCCCCAAGAAACAGCTTCATCCGGTCTGGCCCCCGAGTCTGAGCCATCAAACTCCTGACCAGTGTTGACAAACACCGCAAAATCTGCTCCATTCCTCTGAGAGTGACAAAAAAAAGATGAGAACAGTGATTAACATTTTATTTTTAATTTTAAAATCATTGAAATTTCTTCTGTGTCCATGAGATTACCATGAGATTAGCATTGGCGATATGATGTTTGACGAGACCTCCTCCGAGAATAATCATCCCTGTGCTCTTGGCAAACACGGCTTTACTGTTTAAACTACGAATATCTGCAGAATCCAAAATTACCATAATGAAATTTCCATCCTGACTGTAAAAGATCTCCAGACTCTGTTCATACCAAATCTTGAGCAACTCACCCTCCACAATGTCAAGCACAAGTCCAGGGTTCTTGTAGGAGTGGAAATAGATCATATCACCCAATGAGCCGTCAGTGATGGCGGGGCTAAACACAGGGATGTCATTCTGAAAAACAAGATTGAATGTTGTTTTTGATGATTGTTTTTTTTTTTATCCATTAAGAGATGCTACATTTGAGAAATGATTGTTAGGTGTGACTTGTATGGCTTTAATTAAATACCTTATAGGCCCAGTAATAAACAGAATCTGGATTGTTGATTTCTTTGCCGAGTCGGTGGATCATTTTCGAGGGTGTCCAGTGTGTGCCCTGATGTACAAACATTCAACAATATTTCACATACTCATTCACAAAATAAAACCTCAAAAAATGAGCCAAATATCTGACTACATGATTAAATATTGAGTGCACTATCAATAAACACATTTAATCTCACCTATAAAATATAATTGAAAAACAGTTTAAAATTTTCAACACAAGTCCTGGAAAAAACAAAGAACAAAACCAAAAAAATAAATAAAAATGATAATAATAATAATAATAATATTATATATATATATAAAACCAAACCAAATTTAAACCAAAAATTAAACAAACCAAAACACAAAATGAAAAAACTAAAGAAACAAAATAAAAATTAAATAAAACACAAAATAAAAAAAATAAAAACACAAAATGTAAAAAAAATAAAAATTACTGCATGATTACATATTGATTGCTCTATCAATAAACACATTTAAATTGATATAAAATATAATCAAGATATTAATATAATAAAGATATTAATATAGTTTTATCTCACTCATAAAATATCAATAAAAATAAAAAATGTAAAAATTTCAACACAAATCCTGGGAGGAAAAACAAACAAAACAAAACCAAACAAAAAATGAGTCTAAAACAAAACAAAAAAAACAAAACGAGAAAAAAAAAATTAAAAACATTTATAACAAAAATCAAAATAAAAACAAAACAAAAACAAAAAACAATTACTGCATGATTACGTATTGATTGCACTATCAATAAACACAAAATCGCAATAAAAAAGACAATATGCAAAAAAGAAAAAAAGAAAAATCAATTCAATTAAAAAACTAAATAAAACAAAAAAACAAATGAAACACCACTCAAAACAGATCAAAACCTAACCTAACAAAAAATAAGTCAAAAACAAAACATAATACAAATTAAACACAAAAATAAAATGTAAAACAGAAACTAATCAAAACGAAAAACTAAACAAAAATCAAAACAAAATTATTATTTTTTTTTTACATGAAAATGGTATCAAACTTCTCACCTCTATTTTCTGTTCCAGAACCATTTGGTCCAGAATAGGCATCAGCCAGTCTTCAAACTTACAGTAATTATCATTTGGTACCAGGAGATTACCTATTCTGTGACAAAAAGTTATAAATATATATTCATTCACAGAATGCTAAAAACATTACACAGATCTAACCAGGAACTGTTCTCCTGCCTATTAATGCCTTGCTGTCGTAGTGCTTTGCCTTTGAGACTGAACTCTCCAAGATAAGTGGGTGCTAAACATTTTATAAGGTCCTCTTCAATCCCTCCTGCTGTGGTTACTATCACATCTACCTACAAAAACATTCAAATAAACAAGCGTTTATTAGTTACATTATAGAAGAACAAAAACAATGCTATATTAGAAAAGAGAAAACCATTCCAAATCAGAGACAAATGCAAAACATTTGCATAAAACGAGCAAAATAATAGTGCTGCAAACAAAGTCACCGGTCTGGTCGTACCATTTTGTGCTGTGCGAGGTAGCGAATACTCTCTCGCACACCTGAGCTGATCAGGTTGGAGGTGTAGCCCAGGAAGATGGTGCACTCGGAAGCAGACTGATTAGAATCTCTGCACTCATGTCCCACCTGCTCCTCCTTCAACGGCTCCAAACGCCTCTCTATCTGCTCCAAACACAGAGACATCAGAGCATAACCAACAGTAGTCAGTTTCATATTGTCCATTGCAAAAAGCTAAAAGATGAGACTCAAAAGGAGATAAGAGCTAAGATTTTGATGTCGATTTTTATGTGGCTTTACAAACATCATATACAAGTATACCCAAAAATAAAGGCTTATAACTTGACAAAACAAACAAACAAACAAAAAAAAAAACAAAGAGGGACAAGTGTTTGGTATCATTGTAAAGAAAACGTTTCAATTTTTTAAATGATATAGATAATGATACATTCTGAGACTATCAGCCTGAGATTCTGCTGAAAAATAACACAAAACAATTGAGCCAAAATTTTACTATTTTTCTTATTTGACATTATATATCTCGGGGGTGTAAATAAGATGGCTCCGAAAAACTGCTTTTGTTTTGTTCCCAATCATGTCAACTGTATATGGGAAAAATATTGTGTTGATACGAAAAAGCAATCAAAAGTTATAGCATTACAAAAATAATTTATCCTAGTGTCCAAAAACATCTCTTAACAAATAAAACATAATAATTGTACTTAAGAACTAATTACACATGCAAACACAACAATGACTAAAGGTTTGTACAGCATGCAGACATGATTTTAGTTATAAGATTTCACAGAATGAATTTCATTCTGTGTCATTTGAGTCATAATTGAGTCTGTGTCATGTACTTGGCGCCATCTCCTGGCGGCCATACGTAACATTGTGCTTCGTGTGGATTATCTAATGATCTCTGCATCCGATTACCTTGAGTATGGGCTCGTTTGGAAGATAATCTCTTCTAAGTAATGGTATGTGATACTTTGTTCCGTTTATTTTTCGATAAGTTATAAGCATAAATGCGGCATATAACCAACACCAACATAAATGTCAAAGACATATGCTTAGCTATTACTGGCTATATTTTTGGCTGTGAGTAAAACAGATAGGCTGGTTGTATTCTGCTCTTTGAGAGCTTTCCAATAACACATGACACATGGCTATTTGATGAGTCTGATGTTTCTGCTGATTACAACAATATGTACAGTGCAATTTTTTTTAATAAATTATCAAATGGAACACTTCTGATTTGTCTGCAAATTTCAAAGCACTTGTTTAGTTTTGGTCATAATGCCTAAATGCATTGTAAAGTTGAACTTCTAAGCTCTAAAACGTTATCTATATTGTGTTGGTCAAGACTGTAGTTATTAATATTTTCTCTCTGACCCATCCGAGCTTAAAGGGTTAACAATAGGATAACATATACATGCTACATTTATCAGTGTCATTAATATTTAATAATATTAATATGAATAAATACCTGTGAAAATATATAAACATTTATGATACTTCTGTATTATAAAGAGTGAAATCCAAGCACACCGTAGTTTGTTTTATTTAGCAAAATCACTCACCATTTTATTGATCTCCTGCACGGCCAGGGCAAAGCTACTGGCCTGGAAGCCTGTGGTGAGGTAGGACTGCAGCAGGGCTTTGTGGTTCACACCCTGATTGAAGTCATAACCTTTAATCCGGGTCATGTCCTCTGGCAGAGGGCAGCTCTCCTTCAACACTGCGTCCCTTGCCACAGAGGGAGCCTGATGTGCCATCATCACCTGATCTAGAACTACAACATAAATGTACACAAGTGTCAGTAAGAACAGGTTATAATACAAACTCCTCCCTTACAAAAAGTACTAGGGGGATGCCATGGTAAAGTGATGGCATAAGATGGTAATACCATGGTATTTTGATACATGCCATAGTACTGAACCATTACATGGTACTCCAAAGAATACCATGGTGCTACCACAGAAAATTATATTGTTAACACAAGCGTTAAAGACGTTTTCTGCAACAGTTCTTTCCAACTAATTATGTCTGTGTGATGAAAATGACATAAAAAGCATACTAGAGACCCCAGCAGAGCAAGTACTGATATTTAACCTCACTGTCAAAAATGAATCAAGTTTTATATCGTCCATTTAAAATAAACATCTTATTTTTCCGGGGGCAATCTCTTAAACTAATATGTATTTAATACCCGGCTTGTTAATATAGTTTAAAGTGGATCTCATTAAAGTGGATCTTCTCTATATACACAACATCACTGGGACACATCATTCAGGCACATGGTTTCTCTTACCACTGCTACGCTGATGACACGCAACTCTACTTGTCTTTCCAGCCCAACGACACCACAGTGACTACTCGAATTTCTGCATGCCTGGCGGACATCTCGGCCTGGATGAAGGAGCACCACCTGCAACTCAACCCAGCCAAGACTGAACTCTTTGTCTTTCCAGCCAACCCTGCTGTTGATCACAACATCACCGTGCAGCTGGGTGCAACTACAGTAACGCCTTCCAAATCGGTCAGAAATCTAGGGGTAACCATCGACAACAGACTAAATTTCACAGACCACATCTCAAAGACCGCAAGATCATGTAGATTTACACTCTACAATATCAGGAAGATAAGACCCTTCCTCTCTGAACACGCCACACAACTTCTTGTTCAGTCACTTGTCATAACTAGACTGGACTACTGTAACACTCTCATTGCAGGCCTCCCTGCATGTGCAGTTAGACCCCTGCAAATGATCCAGAATGCAGCAGCACATCTGGTCTTTAATGAACCAAAGAGAGTGCATGTTACACCACTCCTTGTCTCTCTCCACTGGCTGCCGGTTGATGCACGTATCAAATTCAAGGCTCTGATGCTGGCATACAGAACAATCACTGGGTCTGCTCCAGCATACCTAAAATCATTTCTGCAGAGCTACGCGCCCACTAGAAGCCTGCGGTCGGCTAAGGAATGTCACCTTGTCGTACCAACACAAAGAGGCACCAAAACACTTTCCCGGACTTTCAGCTTCATCATACCACGTTGGTGGAACGACCTTCCCAACTCCATCCATGAAGCTGACTCACTCTCTGTCTTCAAAAAACGACTAAAAACATATTTTCCTTGAGCACTTAACCAGTCATTAAAAATTTTTTTTTTTTTAATTAAAAAACAAATTTCTGTTGCACTTTATTCTGTTTTGAATACTATTATGATGCTAGTGATACTTTGTAATACAGCACTTTTCATACCACTGTCTCCTAAGATGATTCGCTTATGTTTTCCTCTCTTGTAAGTCGCTTTGGATAAAAGCGTCTGCCAAATGAATAATGTAAATGTAAATGTAAATAATAATAAATTATTATTCAGCACAACTCATGCCAACATTTATTTTTTCAAGAATTTCAGCTTTTGGAGAAGTGACGTGAAGCCATGAGAAGGCAGACGTGTGAGATACAGCTCTGCGCACTTTGCTAATTTTTTTAATTATTTTCATGATATAATCTGGTGAAATTTGATACACCCAGTTACGCATTTGCTGTTTGAGGTAAACATAGCAAAGAAGTCAAAATCCTCAGGCTCTGGAGACTTTAAAAGACACTTACGTGTTCAGGATGAAAGCCCAGACAGGCCTGTGGACCGGGGACTCGATTTGAATGGCGCGATGGGAGAAGGAATCCATCGTCAACTGTCCAACATGTCGGTGATGTTGACGAAGGTACTTGCGGTTTGGAGGATCTCGCTGTAATACGTCGATCGATTGCGGCGTGGGATATAAAATTCTATGAGATAGTTACAAGAGTGACAGATGTTGAAAAACGAATCGATTATTTGGAGTCATCAGAGAGGGAATTAGCCGCTAATCCACCCGCGACCAAAGTTGATTTGGAACGTGTTCTTGAAAAGCTTGAAGATCTTGAGAATAGAAGCCACAGGAATAACATTCGAATTGTTGGAATTCCTGAGCATGAGGAGGGCAGAGATGTGGTGAAATTCCTAGATGAGCTTTTCCCGAGTCTGCTCGACATAACAGGCCACAAGCTGGAGATAGGCCCCGATTGATTCTGGCCAGATTTCTGAGATCATCCGATAAAGATCTCGTGTTGCGCCAGGCGAGGAGCAAAAGAAAGCTTTCTTGGAAGAATTACAATATTTTCTTTTTCCCGGACTTTGCAAACTCGACAAGAGAGAAACGCGATCAGTTTAAGGAATGCAAGAAACTCTTACATCAGCGGAAGACTTTTGCTCTGATGTTTCTGGCCAGACTGAGAATAAACACCAAGGACGGCAGCAAAGTATTTACATGTCCCAATCAGGCAATGTCTTTTATTTAAACAATGGGTGAGTAACCATTGGGTGTTTTTCTTGTGAGTGGATTGACTCACTGTACATACTCTGGCTTTCGGAGGAAGCTGGGCGCCATTTTTGTTTCGTTTTGCATTGGCTCCACCAAGCGGCTGGAGTTTGTTTTGTTTTGTGGATTTACACTTTTCCTTAAAAAACTTTTGCATTGACGGAAGATAACTTTTACATTGAACGGATGAATGCAAAATATCTACATGCCCACACAAAGGATGTCTTTTATAAAGTTTATAACATTTATATGGCCTCAGAGTGAATTGAATCTTGACCATCCGAGGAACCGGGATGCGTGTTTCGTTTCCTTTTGTGCTGGTTCCGCCTAGAGGTTGGAGCTTGTTTTGTTAAATAACACTACTTCGGGACAGTTATGGATGAATCTATCAGTTCCTTGTGCTTATGCCTCCTGTTGGCTGGAGTATGATTTGTGGAGTATTTTCGTGGGACATTGGAATGATTACGTCATCTGCTGCACTCATCAGCTGGCTCACTGAAGATTTGTTTGTCTGACCGAGGAAACTGAACAGCTTTATATTGGCTGGAATTTGTTTTGTGAAGGAACACACCTTCGAGACAGTTCTGTGAATGAGTCTACATGTTCTTTGTGTTTATTCTGCCTATTGGCTGGGGTTTGTTTTACAAAATATTTGATGTAATTTTGCCTTACAAATTTGTGAGACAAAATTGAGCAATCCGATGGCAAAGTTGTTGCGATGGCTCTCGTAGGCGTACATGGACTCTTTGAGTTTGAAGGTATTGACGCTGGTTGGCGCTGTTGTGCGTGGGGTTAATGCGCAAGTTTTTCTTTTTTCTGTTTGTTTGGTTCGGGGGGAAGTTTGGGGTTTTATTGTTGCATTAATGTTGAAATGTTGTCTTCATAATTTTGTTTTTGGCACACAATTTATTTTTTCTATTATATCAAAATGTCAAATGTTAATATGAGTGGATTGTCTCTCTCCACATGGAATGTGAATGGGTTGGGGCACCCCATAAAAAGAAGGAAGGTTATTTCTTTTCTTAAGCGTAAGAAATATGATATAGTGTTTCTTCAAGAAATGCATGTTTCTCCGCAGGAAGCTGAAAAATTTGGGAAGATATGGGGTGGACATCTTTTCTTTAGTGTTGGCTCAAGTAAGAGCAGGGGAGTCATTATATTGATAAATAAACATTTACAATTCAAATGTCTCAAACAGTTTAATGATAAATTAGGAAGATTCATTATTGTTTTAGCTGAAATTCAAGGGCAAAGGTTGATTTTGGCTAATATTTACACACCTAACACTGATGATCAGGGCTTTTTTATAGATCTTGAAGGGATGTTGCAAGCCGCTGGCACTCCTCGTGATATAATATTGGGAGGAGACTTTAATCTTTTGATGGACTCAGTCCTTGATCATAGTGAAGCAAAAGTGTGTAAACCCCCTAGAGCAACAGTGATGCTTCACAGGATGTGTAAAAATCTTGGTCTTACAGATATTTGGAGACTTTTGAACCCATCTGGTAGAGACTATACATTTTTTTCATCAGTCCATAAGATTTATTCTAGAATAGATTTTTTTGATATCTAAGTCCCTCATTTTATCTGTTGTTGATTGCTCAGTTGGAAACATCTTAGTCTCAGATCACACTCTGGTGAGTTCAGAGGTGTTGCCACATGTAGAGAAAAAGAAATCATATAGTTGGCGCCTTAATGTATCCCTTTTGCAAAATCCTGATATCCAACAAATGTTAAAGACTGAAATCAATGTTTATATGGAGACTAACTGGTCCTCGGTATCCTCTGTGGGCGTGGCTTGGGAGGCACTTAAGGTGGTTCTTAGGGGTCGGATCATACAGTATGCCTCATTCACCAAAAAATCCAAAGCACAAAAACTTGTGGAGTTGGAAAGAAATATTAAAAGTGCAGAGGCAGAGCTGAAACACTGTATGTCATCTGATGGCCTCAGAGAATTGACCCAATTGAAATATAGATATAATACTATTTTGTCGCAGAAAGTGGCGTTTTGGTTATTCAGGGCAAGACAGTCATACTTTGAGTCGGGGGACTAAGCAGGGAAGCTTTTGGCTAGATATTTAAAGCTCTTTCTATCATTCCCTCAGTGAAATCTGCCGGTGGTGAAATTTTTACCTCAGCCATTGATATTAACAATGCCTTTAAAGGGTTCTATCTTGATCTTTATAGTTCCGCGTCTTCGTCTACTGATGAAGATATTAGAAACTTTGTGGAACCATTAGATCTTCCTAAACTGAAGACTGAGCAAAAAAACTCTCTTGATTCTGAGATAACCTTGGAGGAGCTTGACGAGGTAATTAAGTCCCTACCTACAGGCAAGGCTCCAGGGTCAGATGGTTTTGCCGCAGAATTTTTTTAGATCCTATGCTACAGAACTGGCTCCACTTTTGTTAGGAGTTTATACTGAATCATTAAAGAATAGAAAGCTTCCTCCAACCATGACACAAACTCAGATCAGTCTGATTCTTAAAAAGGACAAAGATCCAAGCGAGTTTAAAAGTTACCTTCCAATCTCCCTGATTCAACTAGATGTAAAAATGTTGTCAAAAATTTTGCTAATTGATTAAGTAAAGTTATGACATCTCTTATACATATAGATCAGGTGGGGTTTATTCGGGGCCGTAGCTCTTCTGATAACATCAGGTGTATCAGCAATATCATGTGGTCAGCGGCGAATGATCAATCTCCGATCGCTGCCATCTGACATTTATAATATTATTTAGGTAAATATTGCAGAATGCCAGTTTTTGTTGCAACATTCCACACCACATTCCATTAATTTTTCAACAACTGTAGTTAGGGCTGCACAATTAATCGAGATTACAATTACAGCTGCTGCAATTAACGAATCGTGAAAAGTGTCATTACATTCAATTTAGATCTATTCCTGTAGTGTCAACATTTTCTATTTACAACATTTTTGGTCCGTTGTGTGCATGAATGCAATAGACAATCAGAAAATGTGTTTAAATTAGTCTATTAACATATCAGAAAAGACAACCTCATATTATAGTATTGTTGTGTTGCACACTTTTTTGTGTATAATTTATTCAAAATGTAAAGAAAATTTGAAAACGCTTGTTTTATGCAATAAAGCAATTCAGGAATGATTCTCTGCTTGTTTTGGATGTGTGGCCTACATGAACATGGCATGCAGTTGCCTCACCAAAAGTATTTTAATCTAAATGAATAATCGCAATTGCAATTTCCAACGGAATAATAATCGTCATTTATGATTTTCATCATAATCGTGCAGCCCTAATTGCAGTGTTTTAGAGGTAGGTGGAGATTTTACAGGGTAATTCATTAAAAGAAACTTTGCAAGACTTTTATCGGATTCTGTTGTTGAAAAATTGTTTTGAGGGTTCTCGTAGACAGCTGTGGCTTCAAGCCATCAACAGAGCTGACTGGACTGAGGAGATCATTATTAGTGCATTATAATGTTCCCATATTCCAGGATGATAATGCCTCTATGTAAAAAAATATATTCAAGAGAGGTTTCATGAACACCAGCAATAAATCAAACACTGTTGATCTTTCGTGACATTTGAGGCACACTTGAGGTGACCTCAGAACTCACACATCACAGAGACTTTGAAGCCTCCAGCAGAGTGTGTGTGTGTGTGTGTGTGTGTGTGTTGGAGGGGTTAAAAAGTCCATTGAGATATAAACACCCACACAAAGTGGGTACCCACTCTTTCTCTTCCAACATCTCACTGAAACAAGAACATTCCCAACTCTCTAGAACAAACTCAATGGACTCCTGAGGTAAAATCACAGCTCTTCTCGACATATGTAAAGCAGACCAGTGACCATATATTATGTTCAGGGTCTGATATGCACGTTTTTCAGGGTAAGAGGCTGAAGCTCCCATAGCCGTGATGGATGTCTACAGCAGTAATAATGTTCTTCAGGCCAGAAGAACTGTGGAGCAGCTGAGACTGGAGACAGACCTACAGAGGATCAAGGTGAGATCTATTCACAACTCTATAACAATATACAGAAAGATTAGTTACATTTCATACTGTATATGTTGTGTGACAGCTCTGCATTTTTTATTGGCTCCTCTTCACTGTAATAATGTTTATTAACAGTATAGTAAAAATATTAGTGTTTATTTTGTTAGCATTGGCACTTTTTTTTAAATGAATAATTTTGCATTGTAAACAAGGTCTATAAGAAGAGTTTGAGATTAGCTGTACATAAAACAAATCTGCATTTGAGTAGTTGACAAAGAAGACAGACATGAACACATTTTTTCCCCAACATGATTTTAACTTAAAATATACATGATATATAAAATGACCTTTTAGCTACTACTTAAATAGTCTTGTGGTGCATCAAATTAATTTTTCAAAGTATAATATTTCAAAGATATTGGCATGTCTCTATCAGATTTCTGCAGCAGCGGAGCAGTTGGTTCAGTATTGTCAGGAACACAGGAGAGGTGATCCACTGCTTACCGGCATCGCTGCCTCCTCCAACCCATTCAAAGACAAGAAGACATGTGTGCTGCTGTGAACAACATGTCACAACTACTGTACGAACACAGAAACAAACTGCAATCAAGGAATTTTACCAAGCTGGACTTTTACCAAGCTGGTCTTGCTTCCCAAAGAGACATTTTTATTTGCAGTGTTACATTACATTTTAATGATCAAAATGTACATTCATAAAGCATTTAAAAAGAAACAAAATAGGCATTTAATCAACATTGACTTTTGATCACAGGATGTTCAGTCAGTCACAAAACAATACATCAGCAATATCTCTGCATTAGTTATAAATAATTAATAATAATAATAATAATAAATATGTATGCTTTAAATTAGGCTATTTAGTATTTAATTTGTTAGGTTCTTAAAATGTCCACTTATAGAGCATCATATAGTACATTTTGAAAGCATGGTGGCACATTTGTAAACACAATTTACTTCCAAATGAACTTTGAAAGATAACAGTGTTATTTCTGGTGTGATTTGTATATTTTTTTTTTTTTTTTACAAATGGTCTTGTTCTTGTACCCATGTAACTATTTTACTGTATTTTACAATAGATGTGCTTTTCTATTTGTCGCGTTGTGTTCTCAAGTATATGATTAATTCTAACAAAATCTTCAGTCTTCATCTTTTTAAGCTTTCAAGAAATAACTTTGTGATCCCACAAAGTCAGATTAAAAACACAATAAACCAGTTTGAGAAGACAAGAGTTGTGGTGTTACTGAGTTTATGAGGCACTGAAATGTTAGCACTTTGTCTGTGCTGTCGCCAATCACAGTGAATGGCGTGGAATTATGAGAAAAAAGGAATGTCAGATTTGGTGTTTTTAGGAACTATAGTGCCCTGATCCCGCCATGGAATAAAAAAATCTAATAAAAAAGTTAATTCTGACTTTATATCTCAACTTTATTTCTCACAATGTGACTATTTCTCATAATTGCAACTTTATGTCGTTTATATCTTGTAATTGCGACTCGCCTAATTGCGACTTTTTTCTACAATTGTGACTTTATTTCTCGAAATTGCAACTTTATATTGCAAAACTGTAATATCGTTTCCTGTCATTTCACTTTAATTCTAAAAATGTTGACTTTATTTCCTGTCATTGTGACTTCATTTCTAAACAATTTGACTTTATTTCCTGTAATTGTGACTTTATTTCCTGTAATTGTGACTTTGTTTCTAAAAACAATTGACTATTTCCTGTAATTGTGACTATTTCTCAAGAATTTGACTTTATTTCCTGTAATTGTGACTATTTCTCAAGAATTTGACTTTATTTCCTGTAATTGTGACTATTTTCTGTAATTGTGACTTTATTTCCTGTAATTGTGACTATTTTCTGTAATTGTGACTTTATTTCCTGTAATTGTGACTTTATTTCTCAAACATTTGACTTTATTTCCTGTATTTGTGACTTTGTTTCTCAAAAATGTGACTTTATTTCCTGTAATTGTGACTATTTCTCAAAAATTTGACTTTATTTCCTGTAATTGTGACTATTTTCTGTAATTGTGACTTTATTTCCTGTAATTGTGACTTTATTTCTCAAACATTTGACTTTATTTCCTGTATTTGTGACTTTGTTTCTCAAAAATGTGACTTTATTTCCTGTAATTGTGACTATTTCTCAAAAATGTGAGTTTATTTCCTGTAATTGTGACTATTTCTCAAAAATTGGACTTTATTTCCTGTAATTGTGACTTTATTTCCTGTAATTGTGACTTTGTTTCTCAAAAATGTGACTTTATTTCCTGTAATTGTGACTATTTCTCAAAAATTGGACTTTATTTTCTGTAATTGTGACTTTATTTCCTGTAATTGTGACTTTGTTTCTCAAAAATTGGACTTTATTTCCTGTAATTGTGACTTTATTTCCTGTAATTGTGACTTTGTTTCTCAAAAATGTGACTTTATTTCCTGTAAATGTGACTATTTCTCAAAAATTGGACTTTATTTCCTGTAATTGTGACTTTGTTTCTCAAAAATTGGACTTTATTTCCTGTAATTGTGACTTTATTTCCTGTAATTGTGACTTTGTTTCCTGTAATTGTGACTTTATTTCCTGTAATTGTGACTTTGTTTCCTGTAATTGTGACTTTGTTTCCTGTAATTGTGACTTTATTTCCTGTAATTGTGACTTTGTTTCCTGTAATTGTGACTTTGTTTCCTGTAATTGTGACTTTATTTCCTGTAAATGTGACTATTTCTCAAAAATTGGACTTTATTTCCTGTAATTGTGACTTTGTTTCTCAAAAATTGGACTTTGTTTCCTGTAATTGTGACTTTGTTTCCTGTAATTGTGACTTTGTTTCCTGTAATTGTGACTTTATTTCCTGTAATTGTGACTTTGTTTCCTGTAATTGTGACCTTGTTTTCTCGCAATCGTGACTCCCATAATTGCTACTATTTTCTGTAGTTGCAACTTTATTTCTAAAAATGCTGACTTCATTTCCCGTAATTGCGACTTTATTTCTCGAAATTGCAACATTATATCTAGATATCACGACTTTATGGCTCATAATTTTGACTTTATTTCTCGAAATTGTGACGTTCTATCTCAAAATCGCAATGTTACATCTCGAAATCGCAACTATATTTCTAGTAATTGACTTTATATCTCAAAATTGAGACTTATGTCCCATAATTGTGACTTTATTCTGTAATTGCGACTTTATTTCTGTAATTGGCACTTTATTTCTCGAAATTGTGATGTTCTGTCTTGAAATCGCAATGCTATATATTTTGAAATCACAACTTTATTTCTTGTAATTGTGATTTTATACCTCAAAATTGCAACTTTATGTCCCGTATTTGTGACTTTTTTCTGTAATTGTGACTATTTCTTGAAATGGTGACTTTATTTCACGTAATTATGTATTTATTTCTCATATTTGCTACGTTTGAATAAGAGGAATAAGAAACCATTGGGAATTAGGCATGCCAAATTGGGGGGAAAAGGGGATAAAATAATAATAGTAGTTATAATTGTAATAATTACGACTTTAAATCTAGTAATTACTCATATTTATATCTTGTAATCACCAAACATAAAGCTGCAATTACGAGAAAAAGT
The DNA here is from genome assembly GCF_019703515.2 of Myxocyprinus asiaticus. Lineage (NCBI taxonomy): Eukaryota > Metazoa > Chordata > Actinopteri > Cypriniformes > Catostomidae > Myxocyprinus > Myxocyprinus asiaticus. Next base: position 5,571,202 of record NC_059357.1, on the reverse strand, counting down.
CGCATTTGCAAGATCTACATTCAGAATTACCCTTTTTTATTATTTCTTCCATGGCAGGATCAAGACATAAGAAACAATAAACGTCTCAGTGTATCAGACAGCTACCACATAACTTCCTTTTTTAATAAAGCAACAGATGAAAGTATAATGCATCAATAAATTCCCAGAATGTTAAAGAGTAGTGATTTGAAGTGTACAGTATGACATCATTGTGAGATGACAAACTGATTGGGTGGTTTCTCCTCAGGTTCTGGGTCTCCAAACCTCTACATTCATGTCACCAGAAGCGATGGCCAGCGTTCCTGCCTCAAAGCTTAACTGAGAAGATAGAGAAACCTGATGAGCCTTTATTTATCTGAAGCAGATAACTGCTAGATAAGAGTAATACTGGTATCATTAAACAGAACTATTTATAAGATATCAGAGTGTGATATGGAAAACATGCAGTTAACTTTACTTCCCTTTAAACTTGCAGGGTGGAGTTACATTTAATAATTTTGGCATTTGTTTAGGAAAAACCCTAATAAGCCTAAAGTGTAGAACAGTATGTTGGCTTTTTCAAGCCAACATAATGAAATAATATCGAGATAAATTAATGTAACAAATGTAAACATACCCCATTAACCCCGGCCTGATGGTGAAGTGTACATAGTGTCTTGGGTGGAGCACATGGGAGGTGAATCTGCATCAAACAGAGATGTGTAAAAGAGAAACCTTGGATAAAAGGACAACAAAAATAGTTTTTAAGGGACGGGAAGCCTTACCTTGATGGTGCGGTCAGAGGAGCATGTGTACAGAGTACCAGGAGAGTAATGTACACCTGTGACCAGTGAAGTGTGGATGTTAAACTGGGATATGGGTGTGAGGGAACTGTTGTGCATGGAGAAGGTGTGGACGAGTCCACGGTTATCCCCGGCCCACACCTCTCGACCACTGTAGCACAGCGACAGCAGGTAGGAGTTCAGCTATACACATTTTAAGGGAAAGACACATCAGCAGCTTGTTACATTTGTACAGATAACATTTATTTTGATTTAACAAGCTCAGGTGTGTGGATACCTGGACTTTCTGCAAAAGCTTCCCGGCCCTGCGGTCAAACAGAGCGATGGTTTGGTCTTTACTGCCGGATAAGATGTAGTTGTCATTGGAGGTGAGGCACAACACAGCATCACTATGAAGATGAAGACTCTTGACCAATGGATCTGCAGCTATACAAAAAAAAAAAACATATATTTTACACACTACAGACCGTAAGGGTAGAAATCGACCGATGATCATTTTACTGATGTTTTTAACCGATATTTATACTTTTCTGCTTAAGGGGGGTTGGGGGGTGTAAAGAATAGCGCCTAAAACCATTGTGACCATTGTGCAAAAAGGCATAAATAAAACAATTATTAAATATCGGTTCTGCATATCGGTTATCGGTCATAAAAATTATCTGTATCGGTAGTAAAAAAGTTAATACTGGTCAATCTCGCTGCAATATTGCATATTTTAGGCAGCCTTGGTTCTGGAAATATTTTTCCCATTAATTTCCTAAATTGACATTTATAAAAAAAATAAACCTTCAATAAAGAGCTATAACTCGTGAACCAAACCATGTTTTGATCGTTAATCAAAAAATTATAACATTTTGGGGGCCTGGGTAGCTCTGTGGTAAAAGACGCTGGCTACCACCCCTGGAGTTCGCTAGTTCACTAGTTCGAATCCCAGGGCATGCTGAGTGACTCCAGCCAGGTCTCCTAAGCAACAAAATTGTCCCGGTTGCTAGGGAGGGTACAGTCACATGGGGTAACCGCCTCGTGGTCCCTATAACATGATTCGTTCTCGGTGGGGCGCGTGGTGAGTTGTGCGTGGATGCCGCGGTGGATGCCGTGAAGCCTCCACACGCGCTATGTCTCCGTGGCAACGCACTCAACGAGCCACGTGATAAGATGCACGGGTTGACAATCTCAGACGCAGAGGCAGCTGGGATTCGTCCTCCGCCACCCAGACTGAGGCGAACCACTACACGACCACGAGGACTTAAAAGCGCATTGGGAATTAGGCATTCCAAATTGGGAGAAAAAGGGGAGAAATAAAAAAAATTAAAAAAACATTCGAAGCAAAATAATATGTGAAAATCTTGAAAAAGACAAAGGTGTAAGACTTAAAGGAAAAGTTCACTCAAAAATGAAAAGTTTGTCATAGTTTACTCACCCTCATGTCATTCCAAAATCATGTGACTTTCTTTCTGAAGCAGAACGCAAAAGGAAAATTTTAAGGGATTTCCCGAGCCGTCTTTTCAATAAAATGAGAGTTCTCACTTTAAAACTTAACCCAAACATTTTGTTCCGGGTAAAACTGGCTGATTAACTCTTTTTTCTTTCTTTTTTTTTTTTCACCTGAAAACTCTAGTTTATTTAATCCAGTTGGAATAAAATTCCATGACTTTGTTCACACAGGGCATCTGAACACACACATTTTTTTTAGATAATTTTCATAAACTTTAATGGTTTTATTTCACTTTGTTACACCTGTTGTGTTCCCGGTCAAAAATGACCGGCCATTGGAAATGAATAGATACAGAAATATGAAGTGTTCAGGAGCATCCCAATCCTTTAGATAAGCACATATGTGGATGTGTGTTTGCACACACAAAGACCTTGGACATGTGCGTGCACACACACACACACACATTTCTATGTTATATGTATGTTTCAGGAAGTAAAACAAATTTGTTCATTGACCTTTCCAGCGATATATAACACATGGCTATCTCATCTTTTTTATGTTTTTACCAACTCTGAATATAATTGTTGCGATAACAAATTTGCAGATTATGAGAACAAAACAGTTCTAATTTTTCAGCAAATTAAAAAGCAATATTTATGAATCAGCTATATGCATTGTAAAGTCCAGATTCTAAGCTTTAAAACTTCACCTACTTGGTTTATATCAATTAAGTGGTTATTAATGTATTACAATATTATTATTATTTTAAAAATATTTCCGCAGGGAGTGCCTCCCACTAGCCCGGTATGAGCTCAGTTCAATGAATACTTCTATCAATAACATTTTTTACTTTTTTTAAATATGTACAAAACCTGTCATAATTACTAAAAAAGTAGATGACAAAAAAACCTAATGCAATATCTTGAGATAATATATGCAATATGAGAGATTTATTAACAATCTTATTGGGCTGGTCATATTTGACCGGGAACACAAAAGGTGTTAGCACAAACAAACACAAAACAAGGGTTAAAAAGGACTCAAAATTAGTCTGTGTGGCTTGTACATCATATTCCATGTCTTTAGAAGGCATACAATAGTTTTTGGTGAGAAACAACCAAAATGTAAGAAATTTTGCAGTGAAAATCTTGACATCCTTTGCTCGTTCATGAGCGCTAAGAGAGAAGCTTTTCACAGATGCACGTGTGTTCAAGCGAGAATTTGCGTTGTTTTTAGCGCTATCTCATTTTGTGCTCCGCAAAAGAAAGCAAGACATAGGATTTGGGTGAGTAAATTATGACATTGATGTAAATAATAATAAACATTTTTGGGTGTGGCTATTCCTTTAAAATTGCTCACATGAGCCACTCACCTCGGGTGTCAAAGATGCTTAATTTCTGATCATGTGTCCCAGCCAGCACCGTGTCTCTCTCACAGGCCAGACACAAAACAGCAGCTTTACATTTGATGAGTCCCTGCTCCGCTCCTTCTGCTTCAAGATCCCAGAGCCTGATGGTGCTGTCAAATGACCCTGATGCCAGCAGAGGTCCACTCGATGCCAAACACCACACCCAGCCCCGATGGGTACTAATGACACCAGGCGCCCCTAACGTGTGCAATAGCGCACCTCTGGGACCCTGTCGAAGATCCCAAATGTTCACGTTTCGGTCCCTAGATCCGGAGGCACACAACGCCCCCTCTCCACCTAGCAGAAGAACGCAATTCACATCTGCAATGTGGCCAGATGGGAGGATGATGCGTTCCAAGGGTGAAGAAGAGCTTGAGGATGAAGTGCCCTCAGAATCCAACTGCTGGAGACTGTTAGAGTCATTCTGGGCTCCATCTTCAACTCTCTCCTCTCTTTCTCCAATGTTTTTGGGAGGTTCCTTGGAATCTCCTTGCATGTCAACCCTCATTCCATCACCATTCAGATCAACATCCACCTGCATCTCCTCCACATTGCCCCCAGCTTCCTGCACTTCACCGTTCACTCCACCAACTGCCCCTGCAAGTTCTTCATGAAGTATCCCCCTCTCTTCCCGTCCATCTAACTGATCCTCTTGCCCAGTCCAGGAGCCAATCAGCTGCTCCATTTCCAAGCAGGCAGTGGACCAATCAAAGTCCTCCTTGGGCCCAACAGGAAAAGAGGCTCCGGGGCCCGAGAGTTTGTGGGCTCGAACCTGCCATACCAAACGGTCCTCGCCAACTCTTCCCAACATCTGACATACCTAAGCATAGAAAAAGAGACATACGGTATGTCATAAGGATACAGTACGTTGGTGGTGTGTTCTTTCCAAGCAACAGCAGTTTTCTTATTTCTTCGTGGTAATAGATAACCAAAATAATGCAAATTACGTATGTGATATGACAACGTAAATGACAAATATGGCAAATAAGTAATTTGTCAAAGTATTACCTTTGGCAGAACATTAATGACACACTGTGCCGGGAGGTGTGAGGCTATCTGGGTCACTATCTCCCATGGCAATGACAGCAGGCTGGTTCCATTACTAGAAGGGGAGGGGCTCGTCTCCGTAGCAATGATGGATGGTTCCAATTTCAACCTGTGGGTGAAAATATTGTGAAGTCATAGAGGTCTAACTAAAGTATGCAAACATGTACATTTGCAAGAAAAAGTATGTGAACCCTTTGGAATTAGCTGGTTTTCTGCATTAATTGGTCACAAAATGTGATCTCATCTGCATCAAGGTCACAAGTACAGACAAACACAATGTGCTTAAGCTAACAACACACAAACAATTATAATCTTTCATGTATTTACTGAACACATCCCAATAAACATTCACAGTGCTGTGGAAAAAAAGTAAGTGAGCCCTTGGATTTAATAACTGTTCGAACTGAGCGAACTGCTCCGCAACAGCTGGAAACACTCAGAAACCCCCGCGTGCTTGGAGAAAATACAACAGTGCCACATTTTCACTCTGAAGGATGCAGCTCATGCATTTATTTAATTAAATCTTATTATTTTGAAGTTTGATAATCACATTAGGTCATATAACGATTCCTGTCTTTCCGCTCCCAAATTTAAGACCTCTTTAAATAAAAATTAGGACTTTTGTTGTATCACTTAAGATACTTAAGACTTTTTAAGACCTTAAATTTTGAAAAACTGATTTTAAGACTTTTTAAGGATTCACGGGAACCCTGTAGGATGTCTGGTGTGAACGGCTCTCTTGAGGTCAGTCAACAGCATCTCTATTGGGATAAGGTCTGGGCTCTGACTGGGCCACTCCAAAAGGTGGATTTTCTTTTTTTGAAGCCACTTTGTAGTGGATTTACTTCTATGTTTAGGGTCATTGTCCAGCTGCATCGCCCAACTTCTACTGAGCTTCAGCTGGCACACAGCCACCCTGACATTATCCTGTAGGATATCTTGATAAACTTTGGAATTAATTTTTCCCTCGATGATGGCAAGTGGTCCAGACTCCAAAGCAGCAAAGCAGCCCCAATAAAAAATAATTTTTTACATTGGTAAGCGGTGTCTTTTTTACGCCATACATAGTGCAGCATGTTCTTCCCAAACAATTCAACCTTAGTTTCATCAGTCCACAAAACCTTTTTCCAGTGGAGTATGGAGTGCCAAGGAGGTCTTTGGCAAACTTCAGGCATGCAGCAAAGTTTTTGTTGGAAAGCAGCGGCTTGTTTAATGCCTGTTTAATGTTTTCCATGCCGTAGACTCATGAACAGAGATGTTAACCAGATCCAATGATTCCTTCAAATCTTAAGCTGTCACTCTATTTTTCTTTTCTTTTTTTTACCTCATTGAGCATTCTGTGGTGTGCCCTTTGAGTCATCTTGGCTGGACGGACACTTCTAGGGAGAGTAGCCACAGTAATAAATCATCTCCATTTATAGACAATTTCTCTAACTGTGGACAGATGAATATCGAAGCTCTTCGAGATAACTTTGTAACCCTTTCCAGCTTTATGCAAAGCAACAATTCTTGATCGTAGGATCTTCTGAGGTCTCATTTTTATGAGGCATGGTCCACGTCAGCAAATGCTTCTTAATGTTTGAGTGCTTTTTATAAGCCAAAATAGCTCTAACCCACACCTCCAATCTCGTTTCATTAATTACAGGTGCATCTCAATAAATTAGAATGTCGTGGAAAAGTTCATTTATTTCAGTAATTCAACTCAAATTGTGAAACTCGTGTATTAAATAAATTCAATGCACACAGACTGAAGTAGTTTAAGTCTTTGGTTCTTTTACTTATGATGATTTTGGCTCACATTTAACAAAAACCCACCAATTCACTATCTCAAAAAATTAGAATACATCATAAGACCAATAAAAAAAACATTTTTAGTGAATTGTTAGCCTTCTGGAAAGTATGTTCATTTACTGTATATGTACTCAATACTTGGTAGGGGCTCCTTTTGCTTTAATTACTGCCTCAATTTGGCGTGGCATGGAGGTGATCAGTTTGTGGCATTGCTGAGGTGGTATGGAAGCCCAGGTTTCTTTGACAGTGGCCTTCAGCTCATCTGCATTTTTTGGTCTCTTGTTTCTCATTTTCCTCTTGACAATACCCCATAGATTCTCTATGGGATTCAGGTCTGGTGAGTTTGCTGGCCAGTCAAGCACACCAACACCATGGTCATTTAACCAACTTTTGGTGCTTTTGGCAGTGTGGGCAGGTGCCAAATCCTGATGGAAAATGAAATCAGCATCTTTAAAAAGCTGGTCAGCAGAAGGAAGCATGAAATGCTCCAAACTTTCTTGGTAAACGGGTGCAGTGACTTTGGTTTTCAAAAAAACACAATGGACCAACACCAGCAGATGACATTGCACCCCAAATCATCACAGACTGTGGAAACTTAACACTGGACTTCAAGCAACTTGGGCTATGAGCTTCTCCACCCTTCCTCCAGACTCTAGGACCTTGGTTTCCAAATGAAATACAAAACTTGCTCTCATCTGAAAAGAGGACTTTGGACCACTGGGCAACAGTCCAGTTCTTCTTCTCCTTAGCCCAGGTAAGACACCTCTGACGTTGTCTGTGGTTCAGGGGTGGCTTAACAAGAGAAATACAACAACTGTAGCCAAATTCCTTGACACGTCTGTGTGTGGTGGCTCTTGATGCCTTGACCCCAGCCTCAGTCCATTCCTTGTGAAGTTCACCCAAATTCTTGAATCGATTTTGCTTGACAATCCTCATAAGGCTGCAGTTCTCTCGGTTGGTTGTGCATCGTTTTCTTCCACACTTTTTCCTTCCACTCAACTTTCTGTTAACATGCTTGGATACAGCACTCTGTGAACAGCCAGCTTCTTTGGCAATGAATGTTTGTGGCTTACCCTCCTTGTGAAGGGTGTCAATGATTGTCTTCTGGACAACTGTCAGATCAGCAGTCTTCCCCATGATTGTGTAGCCTAGTGAACCAAACTGAGAGACCATTTTGAAGGCTCAGGAAACCTTTGCAGGTGTTTTGAGTTGATTAGCTGATTGGCATGTCACCATATTCTAATTTTTTGAGATAGTGAATTGGTGGGTTTTTGTTAAATGTGAGCCAAAATCATCACAATTAAAAGAACCAAAGACTTAAACTACTTCAGTCTGTGTGCATTGAATTTATTTAATACACGAGTTTCACAATTTGAGTTGAATTACTGAAATAAATGAACTTTTCCACGACATTCTAATTTATTGAGATGCACCTGTACATGCCAGGTTTGCCAACTACTGACGTCATTAGCCTAGGGGTTCACATACTTTTTCCAACCAACATTGTGAATGTTGGAATGATGTATTCAATATGTACAAGAACAATACAATAATTTATTCTTGTACATTGTGTTATTGTGTTTGTTCATTATTGTAACGCAGATGAAGGTCAAACCAGATTTTAAGACAAATTTATACATAAATGCAGGAAGTTTTAAAGGGTATGCATACTTTTTCTTGCCACTGTATAATTAGAGGGTACAGACCTGTCAGGTTTGGCTCGTGGGGTGTCATTACAGTTAAAGTTAGGTGGTCCCTCTGAGTCTGTCCCAGCTGAGCATCTCTTTGTCTCCTCGTCCTCCAGGGTGACGTTTGGCTTCGACATCAACTGAACCGCAAGAGCAGAGAGGATGCTGACATCATTTACCTAATGACTCTGTTCAGTGCACATTCACATTAACATAGCAATATTATGCTCTAAACTACTAACATAGGATAAAAACTCAAATTTACTATAGATCCAGCCCTATAGTGGTGCAGAAGCATACATTGAATTAAATGGCAAAAATCATACCCTGAGTCCTGTTATTGATGAAGCAGATGAATTCACACAGATGCCCGTTGTTAGATGTCTAACTTTCGACTTTTAGCTGCTTATATCTAATTAAATATGATATAATGTGATTTATGAATTGTTAGTAGGAAAGCATGATGTAGGTAAATATGATTAGACATGTTTGGACATTTCGGCGGGCACATACCTTCTTTTAATCGAAAAGCCTTTTATTCAAAAGCGAAATGAACGGGTAAACAATCCACATTTCAGGTCCATCCGGTTGTTTTCATGAATTATTGATGATATAGATATTTCACTGTAACATCATCAATGTGCTTATTTTGTTTTCACAGTTATTTTGATTGGCGATGGTGTTAAATCGGTGTCAAAGCCGACAAAGGTATTTTAGCTGAAATAAATAATATCAAAGAGTCCGAAGTTTTCCATTATGATTAGAGAACATCTAGAGAACAGACGATTGTCAACAACACTTTTCCGGCACACATTCATGACGTCATTGGTGAATCAGCGTAGCGTGTGTGTCGTCATATTTAGAACTCAGAATGACAATAAAAATAAATATGTAAATTAACGTAACGATTTATTTTGCAAACATATCACTTGTCGTTTTGAAACATTTCCCAATAGGCCCTTTCACACACACACACACACACACACACACACACACACACACATACAAAAAAAATAAATAAATAAATAAATAAATTCTATTTAGCAATAAAATGTTTTCTTGTTTTTATTATAATGCACTTAATTTCCTAATTTCCACTTCCTTCTAAATATAACAATATTAATTAACCCCTTTATAGACAAAAGTATTAAAGGGTATCAGGTCCAGTGTCAGGTGTAATGATTACTAAGTAATTAATTAATGTAATGAAATTACTTTTTCCTTGAAAAAAGTAAAGTAAGGGATTACTCTTAATTTTTCAGTCATTTAATTACAGTTACTTCTGATGTAATTGCGTTAAATCCTGTATAGACTATAGAACAATCCTATATAAAACAATAGTGTTAATTTAAAAGCAAAATTGAACTTCTGATTTTAAAATGTATGTTTTTTAATTTAACGCTGCCCACTTAAATTCTTTGGATAGTTCATGAATAATTTATTTGATTTTATATGATTTATTTGAAAGAATTAAAATAACAACTTCATGTCTATCCTTGTATTGTTCATCTGTTCGAGGTTGATAAGTGTTTTAGAAAGTAATTAGTAATAAGTAATGCAATTACTTTTCACACAGAGTAATTAGTACAGTAATCTAATTACACTGAAGAAGATGTAGTTAGTAGTTAGTAATTAATTACTTTTTTAGAGTAACTTACCCAACACTGATCAGGTCAAGGAATACCCTTGGGGGAAAAATGTAACCATTTATTTAACCGTTATTTCATATTCTGGCATCCTGAAGGAGGGACATGTTATGGTATTATAACATTGAAAAAAAAATGCATGTGGTGTGATATCACCATAGATACCTTACTTTTTAACAGCATGTTTTTATAGCAAAGTTGAATGCAATTACAGGCCTACAATCAGTGTTGGGGAGTAACGGAATACATGTAACGGGATTACGTATTTAAAATACAAAATATAAGTAACTGTATTCCACTACAGTTACAGTTTAAATCATTGGTAATTAGAATACAGTTACATTCAAAAAGTATTTTGATTACTGAAGAGATTACTTCGCATTTTATTGTCATTTGTTTCATTTAATATTTAGTCTTTTCAGATGGAAAACATTTATACATATAAATGATGCGATCCAAAGTGCATTTGAACAGCGGTGAAACACTTTCTTATGATGTGTTACATTCATACGAGCAGACAGAGAAGTAAGTTTGAAGTAAGTTTGGAGCAGAAGAAATAGAAATAAACCTTGTGCAAATTGTCAGCTTTACGCTAAGATAAAATGCTATTTCTAAATTAAATACATGTTGGATCATAATTACTTTTTTCTAGTAAGACCTTTGATATTAGGGCAAAAATCATATTCTTGATAATAATTTTTGTATTGTTTTTCTGTAAAAAATATCTAAAAATCTTTAAAACAAGATCAATTTGATTAATCTTGTTTTAGAAACAACACTGCATAAGATATTTCGGTTTTTCAGAGAATGTATTTTTAACATGTGTATTTTGTCTTACTGTACTGGCAGAGTTTTTATAGTCAAAACAAGTGAAAAAATCTACCAGTGCTGAAGAAGTAATCCAAGTATTTAAAATACGTTGCTGACCTTGAGTAATCTAACGAAATACGTTACAGATTACATTTTACAGCATGTATTCTGTAATCTGTAGTGGAATACATTTCAAAAGTAACCCGCCCAACCCTGCCTACAATGCAGCTTATTTTCATACTCACAGCTTGTTAAACAAAACACTTGTGTGTTGTAAAACATCTGTAAAACAAATGTAATCTCTCTTGGTGCTGTTTAACATGACGCAAATGATCAAGAAAGCACAATGATCAAGTGATGTAACGTGAACTTTCAGAATTGATTTTGTGCTGAAAAGTTGAGTTGTATGTGTTTCACTTTTTGTCCAAAACACCATGTCTATTTCCATTCCGTATTGGACACGAACCCAGGATTCAAGAAGACTTAAAGGGATAGTTCACTCAAAAAATGAAAATTCTCTCAAACATTTACTCACCCTCATGCCATCCCAGATGTGTAAGACTTTGGACATGTACCATATTAAGACAATGGTATATGAATAAGTTTATCATATAGTAATGTACTAGTAGTACCATGGTATTCTTTGAATTACCTTGAAGCACCATGTATAAACAATAGTATATGTATATGGTAATCATATCTAAAATTACCAGTACCATGGTATTCTTTGAAGTACTTTGAAGAAACATGTAAACATGTAGAATAGTACATAACGATGGCAATTGTATATCAAAGTACCATGGTATTACCATCTGATACCATCAGAAATCACACTGTTATTGCCCAGATGTGCCCACAAACACACACAAAGAATTTGCCTCTGATCAGAAGCATCTAGTACATACAGAAATACAACAGCTAGACACAGAATTGCAGGATAAGCTGAATAGTATACTCTATGAGTTTTTATACAGGAATGTGCAAAGGAAATTATGTTCAAATGGGTATGGGTTTGTAGAGGTAGTAGTATAACTATAAAAAAGTAAAATGCTAAAATTTTGATTTTTCATTTTGACCACATGGGTTTGTAAAGGTTGCATGTATAAATATCAATATCAATTTACATGTTTGTTTTTTTACATGCACATACATTTCATATTGCATACTGTATTGCACTATACTGTACCATGGCTTAGATAAACATCATGCTTTGTCTATGACAGTATGCTCTGTGCATCTGTTTGAAAAATAAATAAATAAAGTAGCTTCAATGTAGCAAGCTACTTTTGGTGTGTAGCTTGTAACTTTGTACTTTTTCTGAAGTGTAGCTTTTCGCTTAGCTTAACTTATTTTTTTGTTGAGTAGTTCGTAGCTTAGCTAGCTAAATGTTTTGAGTAGCTTGCCCAACACTGCCTTTAAGTAATATATACAATATAAGTATGCAGGATGCTGAAACAGTATGCCCAGTGAGAACTCTGCAAGGTGTAAATGCAAACATGCATATTGAATATGCATATCTAAAACTGAATATGATGACATAATGCAATATGTAGAGTAAATTCATGTCAATCAGGCCACTTTTTGCCATTTATCTCAAGGATAAAAAGTGACCCAATTTATCCAAATTTACTATATTAGGTAAACAAAAATAAGAGTGAAGATAGAGACATCTCTCTCTCTCTCTCTGTGTGTGTGTGTGTGTGTGTGTGTGTGTGTGTGTGTGTGTGTGTGTGTGTTAAATGTGAAATAGGCATGGGCTGACTCTGTACACAATGAAAGTACGGTTAAAATCCAACACTGAGTCTCTCTATCTAACCACCATCTTCTTATTTAAGAACTTCATTTGTTTGCTTTTCTACTGCAATATTCTAATCCACTTCTCCCAGTTGAGTAGGACAATAAGCTACAATGATGAATACATATTCTGAAAATGTCTTTGAAGGGTTTAACTGTTTTTATTCATTCAGGTCTATTGTGGAATATCGAGTAGAATTTAGTTCATATATTTTCCTTCATCAGTCTTTTAATGGCAGGGAGTTCCAGCATTGAGTTCCACCTGTTTACATACTGTGATGTCATCACACTAATAAACTTATGGGTTAAAGATAATACAAAGGTGTTGTCACCAACATCAATGCTAAACTCCTAGTATCAGATGATTACTAGTAATTTCTTGATTATTTGGACAATAAAGATGACTTAATGTAATGTGAAGTTAGGGATAATGTACAGTCAGCTGATCATTACTGCAAAATAGACCCTGACAGGGTGATCAGGACCCCAACACAAGTGGAGGGACCTTGTATCACCCTGAAGGGATTTATAGGCTAACTATTTTTTTTATTTATTATCCCACTGCTTACAAAATAAAGGTCAGTCATCATCATGATAAGCTTAAATACTCAATCGCTCACGGTTCTAGTCAGAATTATACGACTATTTGAGTTTGTGCTGACTCTGATCACCTTCAGTCTGGTGGCCTCTGTGGGCCACTTCAACTTTTCGTTCTGGGCTTGGTGCATGTTCACATGGTGCTTCTGTTGTTTTGTGACTCTACTCATCATTATCCTGGAGTTCACCAGCCTGAATGTCAAGGTACCCATCTCCTGGGATGATTTCACCATGGCTTTTGCGATGTTGGCCATGCTTACTGTATGTTGTTGGCCTCCTCGGTCATCTACCCCACATTTGTCTATTGTCTATTCATCGAATGCATGTGGGATTGCAGCTACTAAGATGTCCTGTTTATCCTACATCCTGTATGCAACGGAGGTGGGTCTTACCCAGCGAGATCAGTGGGTTCCTGTCTACCGTGTCAGGCTTGTTGAAGGTTCTAGAGGTGTTTGTCTTCTTTCTTTCTTTCTTTCTATCTATCTATCTATCTATCTATCTATCTATATACTTCCTTTATTCTGCAGAACACAAAGATTTTTAGAAGAATATCTCAGCTCTGTAGGTCCATACAATGCAAGTGAATGGTGACCAGACCTTTGTAGCTCCAAAATTCACATAAAAGAAACATAAAAGTAAACTATATGACTCTAGTGGTTAAAGCCATATCTTTAAATCCAAGCGATAGGATAGCTGTGAGTGAGAAACAGATCAAAATTTAAGTCATTTCTTTTTACTCTAAATCTCTACTTTCACGTTCACTATCAGATGTGAAAGTGAAACTAAACAGGCACCACATGTGACTTTCAGATGTAAAACTGATAGTGGAGATTTAGAGTATAAAATCTTCTATTGTGTTCTGTTGAAGAAAGAAACACTTCTGGGATGGCATGAGGGTGAGTAAATGACGAGAGAATTTTCATTTTCGTGTGAACTATTTCATTAATATCTACTCCATTTCTAACAGGTCATAATTTATTAAGTCTCTGTGTACATACACTCACAACTCTGCTATCAGTCCCAGTTCAGTCACTCCTAACACCACACAATGTTTACATTTCCACAGAAAACATAAGGAAAGAATTTCCAGTGCTGTGAATCGAGCAGACCAAGTCCTGAAAGTGACCACTGCAAGATAAAGAAGAATTTACATTTATGCATTTGGCAGATGCTTTTATCTAAAGCAACTTACAGTTACTTATTACAGGGACAATCCCCCTGGAGCAACCTGGAGTTAAGTGCCTTGCTCAAGGACACAGTGGTGATGGCTGTGGGGATTGAACTGGCAACCTTCTGATTACCAGTTAAGTGCTTTAGCCCACCACTCTACAATAGGGAACACTTAACATTCCAGGTAGCTCAAATTAAAATGATAATGATAACAATAAATGATGAGATAACCACTTTAACTGAAGTGGGTTTTTTTTAAACTGTAGACAAAGAATGAACACGCCCATGTATTTTTCTTTATCTGTAATCGCTTGTAACATTGATTTCTTAACAGACAAATGCCTTGTATTTTAAATCTAACATGAGTGCTCTACATCACACTCTTATCAGCAGAAGTAAAAGAATAACTTAAGTGTAACCCAACACTTCAATCCTGTGATTGGTATTCTGAAGTTACTTAAAAGGATAGTTCACCCCCCAAAAAATAATAAATTAATTAAAATGAGGTCAGTTACCCTCATGTTGCACCAAACCAGTATGACTTTTATTTGACCTTAGAGTACAAAAGATGATTTTGTTCTATTTTCCATGCAATAAAAGTGAACCAAGGATAACATTATGCCTAACATCTGCTTTTGTGTTTCACGGAAGAAAGTAAGTCATACTGGTTTGGAGGAAATGATGACAGAACTTTCATTTTTGGTGAACTATCCCTTTAAACTAGAAGGTTTCTTCAGACCAGAGTTCAGGGTCCAGAATGAGCTCATAGGACAAAAGCAGACCAGTAACCAATGGGAATCTTGGAATGGGATTGTAAAACTGATAAGCTTGGCATAGCTTTATTGACGGTTTCTATTCCAGTGTTAACATGAACAAATAACTTGTTTGCTGCCATATCATAAGGAACTGGAGATATGCTGCAAGACGAAACCCGGGAACTCTGATCCGGCCAATGGTTTTCCAAGAAATAATTTGCAACCTTGGTGGATTACACAAACCAGAGGAAGACGTGGGGAGAATTTCGAAAAAGAGGTCAGATTGAGATATGGATGGCCACACAATGAAACAACCCAAAGAGGCTCAAATAAATGTAATGCTATTTTGAGAAGTCATAAACGCTGAAGACAAGGCAATCGGACTTGTTTAACAATTCAATTCAAACTAATCAGACTATATAATGTTGCACGTGGATTTCAGAACACTGATTTTGCCTGTTGGCATTGTGCGCATGTTGGAGGTGCTTCTGACATGTACCTGCTTTGCATTGGTGGCATCAGCGGGTGTTGTGAACAACAGCAACTCGTCCCACTGGGCCTGGTGCATGTTCTGCTGGTGCTTCTGTTGCTTCACGACCCTCCTTATCCTAATTCTGGAGTTCACCAGCCTGAACACCAAGGTGCCCATCTCCTGGGAAGACTTCACCATGGCCTTTGCCATGTTGGCCACACTTATGATGGTCACTGCTTCAATCATCTACCCAACATTATTCACCTGCCTATCCTGCTCCAGGCAGATAGGGGCATCAGTGTTGTCCTGGTTCTGTTTTGGGCTCTATGCGGCCGAAGTCTGGTTGGTCCACAAAAGACCTGGTGAAATCAGTGGCTTTCTCACCACCGTTCCTGGTCTGCTCAAGATCTTGGAGACATTTATTGCCTGCATCATATTCACCTCTTTGAATCCCGTGGACTATAAGAGGTTCCCAGCACTGCAGTGGTGTGTTGCCGTCTACTCAATATGCTTCATTTTTTCGTTGATAATCATTCTTCTAACAATTGCCAGGCTGTTGCCTGTATTTCCGTTTTCTTTCGACAAGACGGTCACCATCTTTAACATCCTGGCTCTGGTGATGTACATAACTGCTGTTGTTATCTGGCCACTGTATGGATTTGAACCACGTCCCTGTAAAAATTGTCCAAAGAATGATCTAATAGTGGTCACCATCATGACTGTCATCAACCTGTTAGTCTACACTGCAGACACAGCTTACTCGATTAAAGTTGTATTCTTTACCCAACAGGAGCAGAGTAGCACGACTATAGACTAGGAAATCGTCGATAGTCAGATAGTGAAGGAAGTGTTCAGCACACATGTGAACTCGAAATCGAGACAAAGTGTGGTGACTTTGAAGAAGCTAAAATGTAAAATAGCTCGATTTATTTACATGTTTGGTTACTACATAATTCCCATACTTCCATTTGTGTTATCTCAAAGTTTTGATGTCTACTAGAATTCAAAATGTAGAAAATAATCATAATAAAGATTCAGTAGGTGTGTCAATACTTGGTTGTGTATACAGGATGCTATGCCAGTGATTAGTAAAAGTTTAGTATGAGTGGTTAATTCCCAGACAGTCATACTGTCCATAACGACATACATGGTCAATATTTTTTCATAGGAAGTAATCATTCATGGGTTAATCAATTATTAACCATTATATAGCCTACAGTTAACACAGTATGAAGTATCAGTTAACTGCAACTACACAATAATATGCAACTTAAATGTACAATGATTGTTATTTTTATTATCAGGTTTTTAAAGCTGAAGTATGTACCTTTTTCAGCCCTTAATACGCCACCCTGGTGCCAACGTCACACACCTCGCCCATTTCACAAGCAAAAGGGAACTTCAAGCTGAGGTATCATTTTATCTAGTTATCTAGAATATCGAGTTTATATTGAATGTAAACATTAGCTAGCTATCTAGCGATAACAGCTCACCGACTGTAACTATCATGATATCCTGAGTGGTCTTTCCACTAACAGCAAACCGTCTATGAAAGTTCACCAAACATCTTTGTCCATGTGAGTTTTAATGTATTTGTACTGTGTCCGCATTTTTTATTAATTTTTTTCCCCCAACTTGTACCGTTGGATACATATCCTGACAAGTTCAGCTAAATTCCGCCTTTGATACTGAACCTGCCTCAATCCCCGGTTGGCTTCGTTTGGCCCAAGGGTAATTGACAGGCCAAAGACCATTGGCTATTGGCCCCGAGAAAGTCCAGAGGAGGCACGATGAATTCCCGGAAGTGACAGTGGGAACACAACTGGCCCTGGCACGCACTAGCACGCCCTCATTTAGCCCAATAGTGGAAACGTGGCTACTGTGTATCTGTGGTACTATAAAAATTCCTGTTTGTTTTGAGCTGCCCGCATAGACCCGTCCCAACAATGTTACTCAACCAGTGGTGTGAGTTGGGGGTGGGACTATCGGACTGTTTGAACAACTGCAGACAAGGGGTGTTTTTGCAATTCCGTTCGGTGGCGCTAGTGTTGCAGAAATTACATACTTCAGCTTTAAGAACATTGTTGTAGATTCTCACAAAAGCCCAAAAGGTTTTATGATGTGAGAAATTAGATTTTGCACGTTTGTTGCTGCAAAAATAGAGAATTATATTTTCATTAATAAGTTTGTGGGTTTCAATTAAAAAAAATAAAAAATAATCCATTAAATTGAACCGAGTAGTCGTTAACAAAATACAATAAAAAAAACGAATTAATTTACATTTGTTAAAAATTAATCAATTCTATTGGATGAAATTCTGATAATCTTAAATATAGGCTAAAATATTTTTTTAAAGTAACAGATTTTTTCATCTGGGTCTATAAACATATTTGAATATATCCTTTATGTAACTAAAGCTTTTCTAATAATTATGAAAGCTATTCTTTGCGACTAAGTTACATTTAAATATATCCATTCAGTTTGGGCCTCTCAAGAAACCGCATTGAGGAGGACAACAAAGCAAACACCAGAATAAAATATTTTTTATTAGAAAAATAATGTTTTTATCTTGTACATCACAAATTTTCTTTGCCCTAATTGTTTTAACTGTTAAACACACACTCAAATATATATATATATATATATATATATATTAGCCTATTTTTAAGAGTTACACATTTCAATTTCATGACAAAATTCCATCAAATTTAATTATTTAATGTTTAAAAAAATTCAATTAATAAAACTTAAAATATGTAGATTTTTTTATTATTATTATTAAATATTTCTCAGTTCAATTTGATGGAATTTTGTTATGAAATAACAAATAATTTGTTATGAGTAAATCTTGAAATGTTTTTTTTTTGAGTGCATGCATTTATACATGATTAAGTGAATGAGTAAGAGAAAAACCACCAGGAAACTACAGATGAGAGTTTGTTTTTACTAATGTTGGAAAGGAATTAAAATCAAAACATAAATATGGGCATAAATATAGCAGTTAACATGCAGGTTCAAACAAGATGGTAGAGATGGAGATACATAAAACATGAGTAGATCCTGACACAAATAAATTGGTTTATCTAATAAAAAATGTTGGTAACACTTTAGAATAAGGTTGTATACATTAACAATAAGGACAAACATAAATATTAGCAGAACACAATAGTGGAAAATACTTTTGCAACATTTATTAATTTTTGTTAATGTTAATTTCAATATATACTATGCATAACATGTTACAACATTACATTTTAGTTCATGCATTATGTACTAATATGAACTATCAATGAACACCAGTATATTTACCAAATAAACATTTATTTAAGCTAGCTTAAGAATGGCTGTAAAATTTATTTTTCATTGTTAGTTCATGATACCTAATGCATTTTGTTAACATGTAGAACCTTACTGTAAGGTGTTACCAAAATTTAAAGTCATAAAACACCAAATGACCATCTACATTTTTTTTTTACAATGACATAAAAGAATAATAAACAATTTGTAAAAGAAACCAGACTGTAATGTTTCATGTGCTTTACAGGTTGTATGGGTTTTAAAATACAAAACAATAAAACAAAGTTATAACTTTCTGACATCCAGTGTTTTTTTTGTTTGTTTTTTTGTATAAAAATAATAAATCAGACCCTCATACGGAGTGCAAACTTCTTTAAAACCAAAACGCCCAGACATTACATCAAGATGTTAAAATCTTAACATGTGTAACAATGTTTTAAAAGTATCTAGTTGCGAGCGATAAGAGGTAGAGCTCACTGTTACATGTAAAGAGAGAACAATTCAGGCGAACCTTTGAGTTCAAGGCTTCCTTAGAGTAAAACAGAGGTAAAAATATATTTCTGGTGCAGTAAAATAGCTCTTGACTCAGTGCCTTATTACATACATAAAGGTACATACTCACTGACTTAGGCCCAGGTATACTTCGTTTTTGTGCGTTCCGGATCGCCAGGCGCCAGGTCGACCGCGTTGCCTTTGTGAGTATACTTTTCTGACAGCGAACGAATAGGAACGTGTTCGACGCATGCGCACTGCAACTGCTTTAGGCAAATTCCAATCAAAAGTGATCATCCCTTTGCCCTACTCAATCCAGAGGACAAAGCTCTTGATGTGGGTACTCTGAAGAGAGCGTGGCACTACAGTTTGAATATACCCTTCACTACAAGTCTTGTAAAAGGGCCCTTTGTGAAAAAATGTACTTTCTTATTTTTGTTTGGAACAACACTTTGAGTGGCGCCCCCTTCCCAAAGTGCCCTTCAAGGGCACAAAAATGTCGTTTGGAAATCGCCCTTTTAGTATAGTCAATGGCCAGCACAGACGAGGACCGCGTGCGCGAGTCAAGAAAATCTAGGCGGCTGAGACGCAATTTGTGTCACACATACTGCACGCAGAGGGATCCGCAACGAGCACACCCGAAGTATACTTTGGCCTTAAGTCGTCCTAATGAATCAGATAGGCTACCAGTCTCACTGGCTCCCCTTGAGGCTGACGATGGTATTGATGAATAATTCGTACCAGAAGAAGGTGAAGCCAGTGGACAAAGCTGCCTTCAAGAGACTGGGCGAAAGACCCTTAAAGAAACCCTTTAGTCCCTCTTCTCTGGCTATCTTTACCACACAGTCTACAAATCCATGGTACGTCCGCACCTGCACAGAAAGTACATTATAGAATGATTACTTTATGAAAAAAGGATAAATATAAAATGTACATTCAAAAGCTGTTATAAAACAGTCTCTAAACATTCACTACCAGCCTGATCTCCTTTTTGGACCTCGAAGTTAAACTATATAACAGTTACGTACAAAAGTGTCATCCTTAGGGCACATATTTTTTGAAATCCCTGAACCTAGTATGAGCAATAGTAATAGTGAGGCTCACCTAAGTAAACCACACTAATTATAATAGAGACAATTTCCCTTGAGCGCAATGGAGATTTTAACCCAGATCCTTGCAGTTACCACCCAAGATCTTCAACCACTGGACTGCAACACCCACCTGTCCAAACTGTAACCTGGCCTCTTCAAATCCACCCACTTGAAGTCTCTTTTTAAACAGGTCGAAAGGATACGTGAGAGTTTTACTGATGACTCCAGCAAAACTACCGCTGATCAGACTCTGTAAACTTCCTGAAAACAGAAAACTGGTCAGAGACACTGGCACAGAAACTGAACTGAACAAGACAAAATATAAAAATCTTCAAGGAAGAGTTCACCCAAAACAGACGTCAAGACTGTTACTGAAAAATGATTAAATTTGGGTTGTTCGTATGCCTTCAGAAGAACTACTCAGGTGAACTACTCCTTTCATATGCCTTAAAATAAAAACACCTTACACATAGTTTAAATGTAAACTTTAGACTGTAAGGAGCATGCTTGGCTCTGACCTTTAGATTTAGTTTCCTGGGGCTGCATTAGTTTCTTTAGGACGTTATAAAAGAAGAACTGCAGGCCTGCGTATGGAAACACTGCCACTAGAGTGGGTGTGAGGCCCCTGTAGAAGGCAAGGGGCCCCTCTGAGTGGTACATCATGGCCACAGCATGTCTGAGGTTACGATATATCTGTACACATAAAAAAAATTTGACTTAGTATCAAAAATCTCTGTATATCTCTACTACTGTTTTGCAGAGAAGCACTAATACACAAAAGCACCTCTGACCTTGGGTTCGCCCTGAGCAGCAAAGCGTGTGCGTAGAGTATCCAGCGGCTGGCAGGCCATGGTGGCGGAGCAGGCAGCCAAACCGCCACAGAGAAAATGAACTCCTGCTGTCTGGCTGTTATAGGCAGTCTTCTTATGAACCAGCTCTGTCAGGGCCTCGAAACTTGCAAACTAGGGCCAAACAGACAAACAGCGATATGTGTTATCTGAGATTCAAAAGTATGATATCAAATTTGTCAGTATAGAAGAGAAGAGAAGAATATATTCAGGGAACTGATACAAACTGATAAAAATGCATACCTTGAATGCACTGTAGAATAAAATAGAATAGAGTAGAACAAAAAAGAATAGCATTTAGGGAATGCAGAGTGCAGGGAACCCGCAAACTGGTAAAATGCATATCTTGAATGCCGTGTAGAATAGAATAGCATTAAGGGAATTCAGAGTGTAGGGAACATGCTAATTAGAAAAAAAATATATACATATATTACTGTGCAAAAGTCTTAGGCACATAAGATGTTTCACAAAAGCATTTGTCTTAATATGGTTATTTATATCTTCAGCTTTAGTGTGTCAATAGGAAATATAAATGTTAGACTCCCAAACATTACTTTTGCAAATAGAAAAGATTTGAATAGAAGAACAGGGAGCCCTGCAACAGATGTCATGGCCCCCACAGAGCCCCCCACTGAACATCGAAACAGTATGAGATTACATAAAGAGACAGAAGCAATTGAGACAGCCAAAATAGATAGAAGAACTGTGGAGAATTCTCCAAGAAGCTTGGAACATCCTATCTGCCAACAACCAAGAAAAACTGTGTCCAGGTGTACCTAGGAGAATTGGGGCTGTTTTATAGGCAAAGGTGGTCACACCAAATATTGATTTAGCTTTTTTATGTTTACTGGACTTTATATGACATTAAGTGATAAATGAAAACTATTTATGGCATTATATTTTTTAAGAAATCCTCACTTTGAAAGTTTTTCACAAGTGCCTAAAACTTTTGCACAGTACTGTATGTTGAATGAGGTGTAGAATAGCACAGAATAGAATAGAGCAGAACATAACAACATTTAAGGTATGCAGAGTGCAGGGATCATGCAAACTGGTAAAATGTATATCTTGAATACGGTGTAGAATAGAATAGAATAGAATAGAATAGAAAGACATTTAGGTAATGCACAATGCAGAGAACATGCAAACTGGTAAAAACGCATATCTTGAATGCCATGTAGAATATAATATAATAGAGTAGAGTAGAGTAGAATAACATTCAAGGAAAGCAGAATGCAGGGATCACGAAATATGGTAAAATGCATATCTTGAATGTGGTGTAGAATAGAATAGAACAGAACAGAATAGAATCTTAAGTTATAATTATATGATGTCATTATGTTAACATATTTTTAACTAAGCATAATTTATTAAATACAGAAAGATGATTCCACTCACATCAGAACTGTAACCTGGATGTATTTTATTTAGCCTCTAGTACCTGAACTGCCCCATAACACACGGACAGCAGCTGGGCAGGAACGTGACCTTTCCAGAAA